>NC_065954.1:12042500-12698750 GCF_021464435.1 Cataglyphis hispanica | reverse complement strand
CTTACACGTCTCGATTTGACTCCTATTTTCACCGACTCAAACAAATCCTTTTCCGGTCTGCCAATGCCGAAATTTCGTCCACGACATCGCATTCTGCGATAAGGATAAAGAAAAATGGGGAGAGCGCCGAGGACAAAGACAGAGAGCGGGCGCGCACGAATGCGTGGTAGGATCACGTGCGTGCGTGCGTGCGTGCGTGCGATATATGTTCAGAGGGTTCATTGACCCTCGCTTTTGTTCGTGTACCGAGCAGCGAGCCTGTCGACGCTTAGTTCGGCAAGCAGGCGATGGGCGCCGCCGGCCCATCGGGGTCCGGGCCGCATCGGGAACCCAAATCCTCCTCATGGCCGTCCCCAGTTAGGTAATCGATCGCAACGCCCTTTAGTTTACCAAGGTCTTTACCACCTGTCGCAGAAAGAGAATCTCGCCTTTCATTATCTGTCCTTTCCTTCTCGCTCCTTCCTGATACCTTTTGCCCGCCTTTTCGAGATCCCTTCTCTCACTTCGTTTATTTCTTTTTCCTCTGTTGCTCAATTTTTGATTGCGTAATATTTCTTGGAATCTCTTCTGGAGATCTATTCAGTAATTTTAAATTATTCGTAATTCTTTCGATATTCTGCACTCTGTTTTTTTTTTTTTTTTATTAAAAACTTGATATATATTTTTCAAAAATATTTCCCTAATAGCAAAGTTATATTGTATAACTTATATTTTGCTTCCTCTGCTTATCTTTATTTTCGTATGATGTTGCTTTAAATTGACTACGTAGCTATCGTTTTCAGCCTATTAATGTAATTTGATACACGCACACATCTGCTTTTGCATACATTCTTTTAATATCGACATATCTATACCTTGTTATTTAATTTTTATACCCAAAGTACAAAGCATGATTTATTGTGCGTTTCTATTATACATTTCCGTTTCTTGTTTTTTTCGTATTGTTAGATCGTTTTATATTCTATATTTTTTATATTTGTTTTAAATTGTTTTTTATATAATTTTTATTATATAATTTAAAATAATATTATATAAATGATTAATTGATTCATACAAAATATATTTTGCGATTATTTTATTATATATTTTATTATATTATTATATATTTTGTTCTCATATAAATTATTAGCATATATTCTCTGTTTAATGGAATAAAATAGTCAAATATTTCGACGCAATAGAGCAAATTAAATAATTTTATTATAATTAATTTAATTTTATTAATATAGTTTTCAAAGAGTTAATCTTACTAATGTTTCATTACTAATATCTTATTTTGATTCCATTTCAGCTTTTAAGTTTTCATAACTCCGATTATTATGGAAAGGTAAGTAGACAAAATTTTTATTATTGTTTAAATCATTATATTTCGCTTGTTATATTTGATTTTCTGATAATTTGCGAGATGATTAAGCAGATCGATTAAGAATGTTAGTGTAATTTGTGGCGAAAACAAAATCATCCATCAATTTAATCATGCGTATTTATTATGATACACAATATAAATATAACGGCTTAATATTATGTATTTTAATGATGTATCTCTCTCTTGTGTATTAAATACGATTAGCTGATTATTAATTATATCTGCTATGTTTTACGGATATAATAGAATTGTTACTCTGTACAATAAAGCATATCAAATAGTGAAATTGTTTTATTTTTAGATAGAATTGACTAAAATTATCGTACTCGATATTCGAAATTATACTAATTATAATTATTCATAAGGGAATACATGATAATGTTATATCGCTATTCGTCAAGGGATAGAATCGATAGTAATAGCATATAGTAATCGATATTTGCGCGTGAATGTGGTTTTATATAATAATAATAGCAATAGACTCAGAATAACAATACTAATTGGCGAAAATGGCAAATAAAAGCCAAGGCGTAATTATTGGTGCGTAAATTTTATTTTAAATTTTAGTACTAAATATGCATTACAAATGTACGTTTCTTAAACCGTTTTTTGGTCTATCTTCAACATAGAATAAATAAAAATATATAAAAATTAAATTGGTGTTTTGAAACAATCTACACGATATTTATTGTTGCAATCGAAATTTAAATTGAAATCGATAATTAGAGAGATATATTTACCAAATCCCGTGTAGAGTCTATGTAAATTAGTGGTCAACGTCGAAACGCCATCGTCACATGTGTATCCGTCGATGGTTTAAAATGTATTTAAATGTAATATAATTACATATAAATAAAATTAAATAGAAGAAAATTACATTAGCGTTTCGACGATATCCACAATTTGCATAGACTTTATAGTGGGTTTGATGAATCTTTCTCTCTGATTATCGATTGTAGTTTTAATTTTGTAAATTAAAGATAGACCAAAAAACGGTCCAAAACGTACATTTTTAATGCGTATTTACTACTAAAATTTAACAATAAAAAGTTTGCGCGTTAATAATTGTGCCTTAGCTCTTATTTGTCAGTTTTCTTACTTATTGTTAGTATTGTTGGTATTATATAAGTCTGAAAAAATGTATTTTTCTTAGAATTTTATATTTTTAAAGCCATTTTTTTATAATTAATGTTTGCTCTGTGAAAATTTAATTAGTTTTTTAAACGTGTAGAAATTGTGGAAAATCTCTGAAATGTCATTAATATAATAGTGATTTTTTAAATTGCATTAATTTATTATGCGATAATCTAATTATAAGATATTTTGTCATTGATGAAATAAGCTTTTCTCAATTTTAATAAATTATTAAATACATAAAGTTTGGCTATTTTCATAATTAAGATTGATAGTTATTAGTATATTGATTTCGAGAAATTGAAGTAGATGCTCCGATGCTCGCGGATCAAATGAAGAGCGCATATTCGATGGATCTCAGAAGAGCGTCGCGGATTACGCGACTGTGTCGTCAGTATGTTATTGACCTCGAGTGACCCTGCCATCATGACCGCAACATCGCGTACTGCTACCTTTTGCGAACGAGCCTATTTCTCTATAATTAGTATTTCTTCTCATTATAATTAATATTTTTCTTTTATTATTTCTCTATATTTTCGAATAATTTGTGAGATTGATTTATTATTTTAATATATTTTTAATGAATAAAACAAAACGTTTATAAATCCAGGAAAAACAGAAGAATGGAAAATCGATGTAAAATTTTTACTATTCGCTTATCAAGGTATCGTGCACCACACAGTGTCTTCTCTTTAATTCAATCATTATAATCCCTTACGATATATAAAAATGAATAATATTTTATAAACTTAACAAAATCCTAAAAAGAAATAAACATAATTTATACATCTTATACATAAAAGATTAGAAATCTAGCTAATGAAAAGCAGCGATGTTTATAAAATAGATTGTCGTGAAACTAAAAATATTTATAAACAAATAAATTATGCTATCATTATGTCACGAAGAATTAAATGAGTATAATGCAAAATATATAAATCGTAAAAAAAATCACTATTATTAATGATTATTAATTCAACTCCAAATCTTTTACACGTCAATGATTTTGGGACATTAATGAACAAATGCTTGAACAATTCATCGAGATTCCATTCTGTCAATTTACTATAATGTTTGCGAGAGTCTGGCATTGTTCAAGTTTGCACAAACACAATAAACGCGATATACGGTATGTTTTATAACAGTGACCCAAGTTGGCGCTTCGCAAAAAAGATGCGAGCTTCTTCTCCGTTAGATTAGTCGGCCGCAACAAAAGGGTTAAAGCGCTCAAAGAATCGATGCCGTGTGAATCTTTGATGGCGTCCATTAAGTCTACACACTCGGATTCGCTTATATCGTGGGATTCTCCGAAGTCTTTCACCTTTTATGCCAGAAATAACTTTTACCGGTATTATCGAAAACAAGTAAAATTTTACGCAATAATGCATAAAACGTTGTACGAAATTAATTAATACATTGTAATTATTGTTAACAGATTGACACGTTGTAATTAAAAGATATTTATAATATTTCATAGCACAAGAAATATCACAGAACATGTTCGCATGAAATCGCGGCTTGCATAAAATTTTTTTTATTTCGATAAACTGATGCGACGTGTCACTCACCTCTTATCGTGCTAGGCATCTTGTAGAGCTCGCATATCCTGGTATTCACCACGTCGCCTCTCCCAAAAATCGCTCTTATCTCACCTCGACTCTCTCACTTATCACCCACTTAAGCAAATCCGTTAATCACTGTGCGCGTTAAGAATAATTCCGTCTTTTTTGGTTTGTTCCTTCAATCGGTTTTTCACTGGTCATTCAACCACATTTACACTTGTTTTCTTAAAATCAGAGACTAAAGAACGTGTCACACGTTGATATCGGCCACATATTGATATCGTGATGCTTCAGAATCGATCACAGCTTCATCCTCCACTTATCATTTCTTGGATTTTTGTTGGGACGCTCGCACATTCGATGTTAATCTCTCTTTTTCTTTTTCTTCTGTCGCACTGTTCCAGTTTCAAAGACACAAGTACAAGTTTTTGCAATATGGGCCTCAATTTTATGCCCTTCAAAAATTTAATTGATACTTTTAATTGATTATTAGACGATGTTTCAAATTGGCATAAATTAAACGGTTCACAAATTTGCATAAAATTAGCTCGGTATCGACTATATCTCGATTGCGAATCGTTGGTAAGCGAGTTCGTTGCTCTTTGCGAACACGATGCGTTCCCACAAGATGTTACTGACCACAAAGACGCTACTTTTGAAACCGGAATTGACGCGATTAAGAATCGATAAACCGCGACAACAGGATGCAAAGTCCGATATAGATTGCGACCAAATCCTTTCGCAGATCACATTCAAGTTAATATATATGTGAACTGCTGCATTCTGATCCTTACTTGTGTATCACTGTAATCCCAAATTTGCACTTGTAGTATTTGATGTACTCTTTCGCAATTTCGGCTGCTTTTATCTTTCCGCATAAGAATTACTTCCGTAATATATGATCACATCAAATATCCTCGTTTATCTTCTCAAGAAAACCGAAACCTCACACTCGCGAATCAAAAAGTGATTCTTGCCTCTTCGATCAGCTGTTAATAAGATCGCCGTGGCGCGATCACAATCATCATTGTCCGCTATTATTTTTGGATCTTTTAAAAATTGCCAGGTGTTTTTATGTGAGACTCAATCTTTTTTGTCCGAAATTTTTCTTCCGCGTTTCTTCGTACGTTCCGTTCCGTCACGCGGCCGTACTGTTTCCGTTCAGTTCTACCTATTCTCCTCGAGGTTCGGCGGTGGTCCGGTGGTGGTAGCTGGTGAGTGACTCTACCACGGTGATCCACAGGTGCTCGCGCACGGTGTTGCTCGTCGTCGTGCCCTCACCACCGTCGGCTGCCGCCGTAACCGCCGCTACCACCGCCGTCGCCACCGCCACCATCACCCTGCCCCTTCTACATGGGTTCACCAGTTCATTCTTCCGCCTCCACCACCGGTTCGCCGTCATTCGCGTGCCCCTACCAGACGAGCAGTAGCATAAGCGAGCGGTCTTTCTTCATTCCCCACCAAAATGACTGTCTTCCTCACCGTGGTCCTCTTCTCATGTTTTTCCTCCTCTTCCATCTTCTCTTTTATCTTCGTTGTTTTTTATCCTTCTCAATTTTTCTCGCGCTCTCCGTCTTTTCTGTCTTCCTTTTTTGGTCGATCCTCTTGACTTGGATCTCTTGCTCCCTACTTTCTTCTCACGCTTTCTTCTTCCGTTTTTCCATCTTTTTTTTCTTCTTTTATCTTTTGCGACTTTCTTTCTATTCTATCTCTTTATTCTTTTTCTTTGATTACGTTTCTTTTTTCTTTTTTTTTGTCTTTCGTTTTTTTTTTGGCTGTCTACTAGTCTACTATTCGTTTGTGCGCGATCTTGACATTTTGTTTTCTTTATTTTATTTGCCGCCTCTGCTTCCTCATACATACAGATCTCTTCTGACATACGTCACCCTGTCGCACTATTCACCGCTACTCGCCTGTAGTATGCTACCCTTTTCGAGTTTGATTTCTTGTCGGATTCGTCATGCATTAAGCACGCGGATTAATCAAAGATATGCAGTCTCGATATTTAGTAAAATAAGAAAATAAGTGATGATAATCAAAATAAAAGAGAATTGAGATTAATTATATTTATATATATCAATAATTTATCAATCAATATTTATCAAATATTTATCAATCAATATTTTATAATTTTTAATTTGATTTTTTAATTGTGCATGTGCTTAAAAAATTATTACAATTATTATTATTACAAATGTAATTATATATTGTATGTATAAGTTAACTAATTTTGATTATATCGGACGTAAAAAAAGAACCTTTAATATTTTTTTCTTTTGTATACAAGCCAGTGAAAATCTGCAATAACTTGAAATTAAGAATATACTCTGTAATCACAATTTAATTTGAAAAACGTATCGGTAATGTTTTTCCATCTTCGATTATGTGCTATTATGCATATCGTAAATATGCTAGAAAATATGCATGAAAAAAAGATTTATTTTGTATATCTTTTATGCATTTTTGCCATATTGACCTACGATGTGTAGTTGATATTTTATTTACGTAATGACACTATTTTCCGTTGCTTCTGACTACATTTATATATAGCCAGAAATGTAAATCCGACTTATCAAAGATCGAGAAAAGAGAGAAGAAATTCCTCCTTTTACTGGCTGATTATTATAACCATTAAATAAACATAAAGATTTTAAAGATCATAAGATGTTATGGGTGGAATTCGTTAAACATTATTCTAATATAATTTGATAATATTCATAACTTTGTTTTAATTAATGTAAAGCCAAGTTATGAATCAAATAGATTGATAGGCTATAAAAAATTAGAATAAAACCGATTTATTATAAAAAATGTTTATGCACGCAATTAATAATTATTCACATAATTAATAATTATTAATATTTTTACAAATTAATTTTTACAATTAAATTAAACGAGAAATTTACTATAAATAGAATATTTTCTATCTTTTTTCCTATCCTTTTACGCTTGTGATGTATATTGGAAAAATTTTCAAGTATTGTTTTTTTTAATCAATTTATATAATATTTTATCTTATAGATTATATAATAAGATTGTATATAAAGAAAGAGAGAAACAGTCACATTTTAAATGCATAGAATATATGAGTAATTTTTTTTCTAATCTTTATTTTTACAAAATCGATAAAAATTAGTCAATTATAATTAGTGTTTTGTCATATAAGACAGAATATTAATAAATCTTATATGTAAATTGTAAATGATATTAAGACAAGGCTCTCTTTTGTTGAGCTTTATACGTGCATGTGTGAATTCTCGTACACGTGATAAATCAAATGATTGTATATCCAGAATGAAATATTCAACCTAATCAGTTTTTAACCTATTCATTTTAAGAGGTAACGGATTTATATATCTACAATCTATATCTACAATCTCTACAAATCCGTTATTTCCAAATAAAATAAAAGTTTATCACTCACCGATACAGAACAGCGGAGTTGTTCGGAACGTATCGAAGCTGCATTGATCTGTAACATACAAAGAGAGTAGAGTCAAATTATAACAACATCCAAAATAATTGTTATTTCAAAAAATTATTATTCTACACATTGAATTTTATATTAATACTAAAGAGATATTTAATGAGTAACTAGTTTTATAAGTTCTGAAAATAAAGGATTTCACTTCTGAAACATTTACAGAAAGGATTATAGCTTTTATATAAAATCTTTTTTTAATTATCTTTTGTTTAAATCATTTAAATAAACAAATTAAATTACGCGATCAATAAATAACTAATTTAAAAGTGTAAATTACTTATTCCAAAGTTGCTTCCTTTGCCAAAGCTTCTTCTCCTCTCAAGGTGTCAGAGTTGTCACAGATTCCGTTGATTCACACGCGTGACACTTTGAACGACACTCCCGCACTTCGACACTTTGAACACTCCCAAATTTGGACGCGCAAGATTTCGACACTTTCGAATTTCGGCACGATCAAAAATTCCATTTCGCACAAGAATCACACTTCGAGTCAACAAGTCGGAAATTCACCGATTACTTCGAACAAAGATTAAGAATCATAACCGAACAATAATTTATAATCTTTATTTTTGTTATCTTAATATTACTTGCAATATTGAACGATCGCATTTTGATAAGATTTATTGTAACGAAATAGAGAGAGTTCATTATAAATTAATGAATCATTAAGTGTAACAATTATTAAGTGTAATAATTAATTATGTCACGATATTAATCGTGCAGCCTAAAATTTGATAATATATGAAGCGTTTTGTACCACTACTTTACTGCTCGAGTGTCGCTGTGCGAATGATAACAAGGTTTTGGTATGTAAACATTAATGTAAACATTAACCTTGGCGGCGTTATATGCCACCAAGGCTGAATACAGTATTATTATTCATTCGTTGCTAAAATATTTTATAACATATAACATAGAAATACACGGAATATTAAATTATATATATATATATAAATATTTTATATTATAAAAATTAATTATTTATTAAACCATTGACACATCGGAGCTTTTCATTATGCTTGTTATTCAATCCTGCAATTCGATTATTTTACTGCGCCTTTTAAATCCGAATTATATTTAGATTGTGGAAAAATGTAATATAGGTGTGCTTAAAAAAATTAGCATTTAATTGGCTCGCTATTATAAAATATTCTCTTAAAAAATATATAATTAATAATAAATTTATAATTAATAATAAAAATAAATATTATAAAATAAATTATATATATATATATATATATATATATATATATATATATGTTATATTATAAAATTATTGTATAATATAAATACTGAATGTTTTATTCAATATACTAGTTATTAATAAATAACATTGATATACGATGGTTCTCCATTATTTGAATTACTCGGTACTATCTTAATCGGGATGCAGATATTCAAATACAAGAAATATACACTTACATATGCAGATAGATATCAAAAAATTATGAAAAAAATAATTATCGCTTATTTATATATTGCAACAAAACAGTAATATTTATAATTTTTATTTCCTATTTGTTTGCGCATAAAATTTGTTTCGATAAATAGTTGCTATCTATGTTCATGAATTTTTAATCGTGGAGTTAATTAATATAATAATTAATATAATAATTTCGTTAGATAGTTAATAATCGCTTATTTTTCATAAAAAAATAGCCGCTTTTGGAGTACAGTACAAAGGAAAGGTTTGTATCTTGCTATGCAGATGATTTCTTTTCCCGAAGCATTTTTATTTATAATACTAAATATATATATTTAATATGTGTATATATATTTAATGTTTTATAAAATATTTATGATTTTACGCCAAATATTTTGTTTGTCGCATTTCTAATTGATTAATAATAATCGGGTATATCGCGGTTTCTCATTATTTAAATTATTTGATTCAATTATGTATGTGTTACTCCTTTTAATTCGGAAATGATAACAAATGATAATGATAACAAATTATATATTGGAGAAAAATTTAAAGCGTAATGCATTCGAATTAACAAGCATCATTAAAATAATAATTGATATTTATAGAAATATCACAAAATTCCTATTCTCCAATTACTTCGATTCCTATTTCAAATTAATAAATTGCGCGATATATCTACTAGTGGATAAATAGTTACGTTTGCTAAAATGTTTATGATTCCTTAATTGTAACAATTATAATAAATAATTATCACTCTACAAAAAAATATTGAAATAAAACAATAATTTATAATTACCTATTCCTTTGATTTCTACTAGAAATTACGCGAAAATAAGCTATCGATATATTTAGGAGATCCTATAATCGCTAATTGTAATAATTATAAGAAATGATCCATTTCTCAATGGATAATTTGGTACATGGAGTGGCTTACGCGACGACTATTTTGTTTGAATCTTATCACGCAAATAATAATAGAACGAGCGTTGTTAACAATGTATGTATATTACGTATGTGTACAGCACGTTACACGTTGTGAACATCAAAGCTCAAGCATCGTTTGAGAAATAATGCGTTGTTGAGATTCTGAATTCTATTTCACATTTTGCAATATAAGTTCATGTTATGTAAATATTACTTTGTTGTTAATTTGATGAATCGACTATTTTCGCATATAAAATCTAATTTTATTTAAAGAATAAAATAATTTATATATATATATATTTTTTATTGAATATTAAAATTTTATTTTATTGAAATTATTTGTGTAAATTACTTATCTTAAGAGTTATCATAAGAATGTTCCTAATGAATAATTTTGAACGCAACTAACTATTGATGAATTATACGCTTGCTGCCGATTAATAGCATAGCGGTATCATGCACTGAAAACATGAGTTAATCGTTTCACGTAGATTTCTCGTACAGTTGTTACTTTAGATATTTTGTTGCAAGAAAGCTTTATCGTAGAAAAAAAATTTAATTGTGTAATTTAAACTTATTATTTATTAATTAAATTTATTATTGCAAAGAAATGTGTATAATCTTTCAATACAAAATTTGCAAACATTAACTATCAATTTGGCTTCTAGTTTAGATCTAATTCAGAATATGTAAAAACATAAGAGAATTTTCAAGATTTTAAAAAATTTGGCATTATTGTTATATTAATATTATAGGGAGAGAACTATCTTTATCTTATTATATTTGCGACAAACATGTGATTTTGAAAAGACAATTGGAATTGTAATTCATAATTATACCAAGAAGAAATTATTTCAAAAAGTTTTTTGAAAAATCCTATTTTTTTTTAAGTTTCTACGTACAAGAAATATCTACAAAAACTGATGTGTTAAATTTTGCTGGTAAATTTTTTTCATATGTCAGTGAAATATTTCGATATTGTCAATGGATGTATTGCGTAAATAATGAATTTTAAAATGTTTTTACAAATAATAACCGAGTGGATTTAGGCTCGTGGAGAGAATTGATCAGGAGGACCTACATAATATATCTATTTACTAGGAAATCGTTTTTCTAAATAACACTTAGCTTCATTAGAAGTAGGTGTAAAACAATATTGTCACATAGAATCCGAAATATTATATTTCATGAACATATTAATTTATGAATATATAATGTATTTAGATTTACATTCAAGCAAAAACTTTCTTTACACAAATTGTTAATAAAAATCTTATTAAACATTGCATTTGTATTAACATTATACATTATATATTAACACAAATTAATATTTATATTAATATTTCATATTAAATTAGAATTTTATTTTGTTTTTGTTCGAAATTAGAATTGATTTTTCTATAATATTTGCTATTATCATACACAGAAGAAATGTTCTATGTGAATGCTTCCCCATTATTTTTTTTTTTACTCTAAAATTCACATTTTAATTCTCATTTAAGATATTTTCTATAGCAAGACCCAGCGAAAAAAAGTGTCACAAGAAAGAAGATATTTTGCGTCAATAGTGAGAGAATCAAGATTTGCCGTTCGGCGAAATCGATTCGTCGTGTCTCTCGTACTCTTGAACACGCGATAATCTCAAGGAATCGCTTGGACCGAACCCGCCGGCCGAACGTGAATATTCCGATGGTCATTGACCTCAGGCTGGTCTTTGGCGCCAAACCCAAGGCTAGCCCGACTCTCGGTGAAGCGCTTGCTACCAGGTATTTAGTTGTAGATCTTCGTATCCGTATGCGCGATTGCTGTACCGTTTTTTTTTTCTTTTTTTTTAGACAGGCTCAATGAATTTTCTAGGCGTGCGAGCATTCACACCTATTATGCTTTACTTTTTCGTTTAATTTTGCTTACCCTATTTATAATATATATTGATGCCGATCAATTTTCGATATCATTGCTTACATCGCTCAAAATTTATTCGATAGTGTTAGACTATTCGATAATAAAATATGTAGTAATATTATGTATTTATGTAAGAATTTTCTAATATAATTCTTATTCTTTATACAAAATTTAAAACTGATATTTTTTAATGTATTAAAAATATAAATTTTGGAACAATATATATATATATATATATATATATATATATATTTTTTTTTTGCAAAATATGGACATGAAAAAAGTTTTAAATAAATAATAAATAAATAAATTTTTGTATGATTTTTTAAGTTCAATGACATTTTGCCGGTGGACAAGTCTTTCGACTTTTTTTTCTGCGACCGATGATAGCAATGTTGATGTTACCGGAAACGACGATCGATTCGAGTCGCGCGCAACCCCGTGATAGCGAGTTGGCAGTGCGCTATTGGCGGATCTTTCGTAGAAAAGCTTTACCGAGTTGCTTGAAGGTGAAGGTCTTCCTTTTCTTCGATTACGTACTCTTGGTGCTGCTCGTTTCTTTTGACCTATACAGATGCTGTTACGTGCAACAATAAATAAAGATCACATGATATAATATGCCAATGCTTATTGACGTAACACGTAAACATGCTATAGAAGCATATTAAAGTTAGCATTTATAACAGAGAAATACACAGTATCTCTTTTTGTTTTATTTTATTAACGGTGCAATTCTGTTTGTCAGCTTTTAAATAGCATTTTTTATAATTTCAATCTTGAGCTTTTTATGCGCTTTAATTGAGTTATACAAATTCAGACGTGCTATGTGAAACTTGTGTGTCTGAGTTAGCATGCGTAAAACTACATTTGCTTAAGTATAAACATGGTCGCGTAACAATTTGTTACGAACTTGCTTAGTAAAATGCATACGTCAGCAGATTAATTCAAAAAACCAGTTTTTGGGAGGACAAATGTATTTGATGAAACATGGATTATAAAAAAAAGGGATGACTGTAACTCAGAGATGGACTCCTGAATAAATTAACGCTCAAGCCGAGACCAAGCGAATAAATAATAAATATCAATAAAGAAGAGAGTATTACTTAATTAATAATTTTGTAAAAAAATATTATAAAAGTCTAAAAGAAATGAAATATGATTAAAGCTTTTTCATGCTCTTGTTTCTTGACATTCGCTGCATTCTGCTTCGATTTGCCTGATCTGGACCCGGCTTGAATTTGTCGATGCTGCGATATGCGCGGGAGCTATATTGCTGAATCAGGCGCGCGCAAAACCTCGCGCTTCTCGCGCGAGTAGGCGTGCTGGAGAGCGAAGATACCGGACGCCGAGCCGCAACCGCAGCACGGATATCGCGCGCGAGCGAACGAACGGCTCGCAAAACGGTAAAACGTAACCGTTGTGCCCCCGACTGCGAAAATTGTGATGAGAAGAGGGGGCACGAGAGTAAAAGAAGGGCGGGCGGGGACAGGGGAGGGGAGGGGCAGGGGGCGATGCGAAGTGGAGATCGACGATGTAACACATAGCGGTACAGCATCCCCACCGTCGATGAAATCATCCTCGGGGTTCACGGACAGTCGTAATTCGTGGCTATCGCGCGCGTACGGGGAGCCCGTTTTTTAATTTTCCGTGGGATACCGTGACCGATAGCTCGGGAAGCGGTATTTTATGATAATATCGCGCCGCTATAGAGCGCTAATAAAACGGCTTGAGCAATAACAATCTGTTTATTTCCCTCCGCCGAGATAAAGATTGACAGCACCGCGAAGCTTTGTTTAACTATTTCATCATAAAATTGAGTAATTTAGTAATTTTGAGGATATATTTGTTTCAGTTACTTTTAAATTCCAAACTTTTAATATTTCACGTGATTTAAAATGAAGATATAATAGAATATATAAGAAATTTTCAAGTTTGTTATATAAAAGCTTGAAGATATAATTATGTCAATATATGTAAAACGTCCTGTGAAATATAATTTATTATTATTGTTTTTATTGTTATTATATTTTTGCTTTTATCACTATGTCGTTGTCTATGTCACTTCAAACTACTAGTCTATTGGTATATGTGTCTTACATTTTATAAATTTTAATAGATTTATAATTAAAATTATATATACATTTGTTACATTCGGATATTATAAACTTTCTCATATCATACTTCTGAAGTTTTTATAGAAGTAATGAACATAAAATGAATCAAAAAGTTTTTATTCTTTTCTAATTTGATGAAAAAATATAGCATACGGGATATATTGAAGTTTATATATTATATATATATATATATATTCATTTTCTCTCTCTCTTCTATATTTATATACATATATATATATATATATATATATGTACATCTTTCAACACTTTTTTAGGCAGCACCGCTATGAATAACTGTTAATTTATTTTTAAATATCAACAAAAATTGTCTTAGAATTCTGTTAATTCTATTAATTCTAGAATTTTAAGATTCTATTAATTTTATTCCAGTCTCCGGATAATATCAGCATTTCTAAAATATGGTTTTTTCATTCTATGTGTTTTAATATTCTAGTATATCGTTTTAACGTAATCGTAAAAAGATGTATCTAACGGTTGATCATTATAAAGGCAGTTGGCAAAGCCGTGTATTTCGGGTATCGGAATTTCAAAGATCTTTGCTCTATCGCTGTTTAAGAACTTCGATATTGTCAACTTTGAAGTTTACAGTCGGTCATTTGCGCTTATTGTTGGTACATGCTTATGATTATTTTATCTCTTTATAGTTTTTTAAAGTGAATATTATTTCTCCACAATAAAAACGTTAATCTTCCTGACGACAATTTGCAAATTTTCAATACTAATTTGGCGAGTCACTTTATTATAAACATCACCAAGTAAATCGAACTGTATTATCGATACCAATGATTACTTTATTACTTCAGTAATAAATAAGAATTATTATGACAATAAACTAATAAAAATTGAATAATCTTCAACGTACAAAATTTTATTATTCAGACATACTCATCTAAAATTTAATTTAGCTGGTATGCTATTTATTCATGTTTTTTAAAAATTTATATAGCTTCTTAGAATATAATTTCTAGAGATTATAATTTCCAGAGACTGATATAATATATTTTATTATTAAACTTTATAACATTATCTTAAATTTTAATAATGTTTCCTGTTATGTATGTAAGTTTTTAAATTTTTACATCACGATGTTGACATACTTAAAGATCGAAGTGGTATTTGTAAAAAAATGAGTAATCGCATTTTTTGAAAGAAACTGTATCACTGACCATACATTTTTGCGTACGTCATCCTCTGCGAAGTTCACGGTCGTTTGTTGGCTGCTTGTTCACCATCACGGACCGTTCGTTTCCACGCGTATAATAAAACCTGCTTTTTAAATTTCATGTGTTTCCTTTTTTGGTTTCGGTTACTTTATTGAGAATTCTTCAATTGGAGTGTTAATTGTTTCGTGATAGGTATGCAATAGTCACCCTATAAGTGATATACTTAAATTTAAACAGAACGTCTTTTTGTTGCGTACAACTTAAAGTTTTTTAATTTTATTAATATCTGATTATTAAATGTTTTTTTCATTAAAATTACACAAAAACATTAAATTATATAAGTTTTTATTTACAATATTGCGATAAGAAATTCTACTTATTATTATAAATCGTTACTATATTATTATAAATTATTATAAATGTGCAAAAAATGAGATTGCCGATATTGCATAAAAAAATTGAAATAATTGCATTACATCTTACAAATTTTGTTACATATTATATGTTACTAATTTAGGATTAATAAACTATTGATTAAATTTATATTATTCTTTGTCATAAAAGAACTTCAATTGAAAAATTATAATTTTAATAAACAGAGATAGCGGATTTTATTTGTAATATTTTTGCTTCAGTAATTTATTCAATAAATTGCAGACAAAATTAAAATGACATTATTAGAATTTGATGCAAAAAAATATTATTTAAAAAAAAAATATAATTGCATGTAATTCTGTAATATTTTTAAACAGCGTAAAATTTTTGTTTAAATACTTGCTGTATACCACTTTTGATTTTTTTGACGATATTTGTTTAAAAATCAAATATATTCAATCAACTTCCAAAAAATTCTTTAGTGCTTTAATGTTTTATTTCAATGTTTCTCACATTGATTGAGTGTAAAAATATTATCTCTTATTTTTATCTTTATATATTTCTATCTCTTTATAACATCGATATTCAGATATAAAAAAAAAAAATTAAGAGTATCGATACATTTGTTATTCTAATTATGGTTGGAATCGAAATGCTCATACAAAACTGTGCGCCTTGTAATTTTGGATATGATTAAACATCATCACTGATGTTCGATTCTTTGAATCCGAGAATTATGTTTCGAACGGGACGCATGTTACGAGAGAGACAGATAAGAAGAAATCGGCAGCAGAGAAAGAGGAGAGCTGCGACGCCCACGGCGATCCAACGGTACATCGCACCCGCTTGTAATGCCTGGTACGGCGATTGTAAGTATGAACAGCCGTATATATATGTGTGCTCTCAAGGGGAAGGGAAGTAATAAATCTGTACATAAATATGTAAATCTTCTCGTCTTGTATTATGTGTATATCGCACTTCATTCTTTGTAAAGTTGAGACGCGTATGATCAGGATGTGCCTTTACAACTTCTACGCTTTCTTTCATTCATATTAGCGTACCTCGAAATATAAAATTATCACAAGTCTACAATATACAAAATATAAAATTTTGTACTATCATATATTGTATGTGTGTGTGTTAATAAAGTATATTGTTTTCCTTAAAAATAAATATATCTTTGAAACAATCTTATAAAAGATTTGTCGTACAATTTATATATGAATAAATTTTTTTATGTGATTTCCAATTTTATATCTGTTTTAAAGAATTTAAAAGCAAAAGAAGGATAAAATATCAATATATTTTTCTCAAATATTATTATAATAACGTAGCATTATTTTATTGCACTCAGTGGATCTTATATACATAAGTAAGAGTTATTAAATAAGGATCAATAAAATATTATCTATATCAAAGAGTGATTCTTTAATAAAATTATTTTATTAAATAAAAGTAATAAGACAGACTTTGGAGAGAGAGAAAAAATTTGTTTCTAAAAAAATTTATTCTAATTACGTATCAATAATTTTTCGTAAATCACTTTATACGTGTAAATTAATTAATGCAAGAAAATAAGTGTTGGAAATTCTTATGTGTAAAAATCTTAGCGTTTGTAAATGCCCCATTTATCTTAAATATAAAACACTTCTTAAATTTGTAGTCTTTATTAACAAGATGTTTTAATTTTTAAGAAAGAAACTTTTGTTTCGTAACTGATGCGCCATCGACGAGAAAAGAATGAAAGATCCAGGTAAACTCAGTGAGAAGAAGGTAATAGCACGATTATCTTCTGTCGTGTTTCTAGATGCTATGTTACCGACTTAAAAAAGAGTAAATCATTGATTTTATTATATTCAATGTTATCGTCACAATATTTTTCGTGCAAAAAATATTTATTAATATTTTTTCTAGATTACTTTTCAAAAGAAATGAAATATATTATAAATATTTTTTTTTTATAATTCTAATTGTGATAATTCACAAAAAATTATATCATATATAGGATTGATTATTACATACACTAGCGTATAATATATATTGTAATTGTTAGACTATATTATATTATATTACAGTAAACATTGTATTGTGATTATGTTTATTTGTGCCTATTTGAAGGAAATCTTATTTTGCTCTTTTTTTTTAAGATGTCACGTTATGAAAAAAGCTAATGTATAAAGTTTAATTAAATTTTACTGCCATTAGTATAATTCTATTCTTATTTTTAATTATATAATACATTGTTTTATATGCATTTTCTTGTTCTTATTATTTTTATTCGTAAATAAAAAAAAACACATAATGCACGAATAATATTGTTTTACACAGTGAAACAGATCAAATGCTACAAAGTTTGACATTCCAAATTTTAGTGAGTGTGCTTATCATTTTACATATTTAGAACGACATCCGATTTGGTTGTGCTGTCCGATAAGTTTGATCTCGTTACGCGTAATATCAAATATTTGGCTCGATCATAATTGTTAACGATTGGTTTCGATTTGCGATTTATGTGTAAAGTCGTTGATCTTTCGTTCATTTTTATTAATTTGTCAAAGCGATGCTAAATAAAAGCAAATCAGAAAAGCATTGTTTAGGATACAGATCCCGTGTCACAGGGTGTCCCGAAATTTTTGACACACCCGAAGTGTGAAGGTAGATTGGGGCAAACTGAGTCGAAAAGTCTTGTACCATTTTTCTCTATAACGCTTCAGAAAGAAATTATTATTGAATATTAAGTCTGGCTAATCAGCGCCGATCTTTAGCCGGACACACGTTAGTGAGCCGCTGTAACATTGCAGCTGAACGCTCACGCACACTATCATGCGCGCGGCTCACCAACGTGTGCTTGACTAACGATCGGCGATAATTGGCCAGATTTTACTCAATAATAACCTTTTTATTAAGCGTTAAACAAATACCTAATTTAATTCCCAAACTTTTATAAACGGCTATATATATGGCCGTTTGATTATACAACTACATCGGTTTTTTTTCTAATTTTATCTCGAGTTTTGGAAGATAATAATCTGCTGATCATGCAATCTCTGGAGTGAAACCTTAAATACTTTATCGCACTACACATTTGAGAACTTGGGGCTTCGCATTCACATCATGGAGTTATATCAATCGATATTTTGAATACGCACAATCTAGAAGCATGCTCTTGTCGAAATAAAGCGGTTGAAAGTTTATCGCTTTGTCATTGTTATATTAATTATATATATATATATATATATATATATATATATATATATATGTATCAAAGAGATATTCCATACAGAACAAAAAATGTGTGTATATATATGTAATATATGTATATATGTATTACAATATAATAATTTTGTAGCAATATTAACTCTTCGTGTTATCTGAAAAAGTAATTTTTAGTTAAAAAAATAAGTATTAAAAAAATTATTAATATAATTTGAAATGAAAAAATATTATCTATATTTTACAATCCTCCATTTGCCAACTACAATTCAAAGGTAATCTTTATTGACACGAGATAATCCCGTCTAAAAAAATAAAATGACAATATTTAATGCTCTTAATTTATTATACTTATCGTGGAATCAAATATATATTGATTAATATAAAAACGAAACAGATATAACTTTGCTGATACATGTGTTGACATATTTATAAATTAAATTTGTATGTCATGTATAATAATATAAAATGTCTAGAAAATGATTTTATAATTTTATATATGCTAGTATATGTAATTATTATTCTATTACATAATATATTACATAATGCAATTAATTTATGATGTAAAATAGAATTTATAAAATAATTTTTTTTTCATAAAATAGAAAACTTTTACGAAACTTTTATAAATTATTTTGTAGATCTCTTTATACTTTCAAATATGTAATATATCCTTACGCATTAGTGTAGGATTTTAATATTCGTATACAGAAATATGTTCTTTCTGATATTAAGATATTACACATAAAGATGCCGATCGATTTCTTGAGATTTTTTTAAGATTGTCAAAAAGACATACGAAATGTTTCTTGCAGTAAGTAGAATCTCTCGGTGCAATAAATTAACTTTATTGGAATACTAAGTAATAGATGGCAGAATTCCTTCGGCTTTTCTGGCTTTCTTGTTACGCTTGCGCTATCAGAGGTATCGTACGCGGAGTGTGCGGCTGTATAAAAGCAGCCACTTGTTGAGCGACACGCATTCCGCCGATTCGCTTCCGTCGCGGGTATATTCTATTCGAAGACGAAGAGGGAAGGCATCCGACAGGTGATCACGACGGTATTTCCTGCATTGTGCTACTTCAAGTTACGTTCCTAGCTCAATTCGTCGACGATCTGAATAATTGACGGGGGACTTTTGATCAGGTCAGTCGATCACAAATAAACTAAATTAACACAAAAAATAGGCTTCGTGTGGTCTCTAAATGAATGCAAGTTATCGCAAAAACGCTTTTATAGTACATTAGAATCTTTATTATTTAAATTATTAATATCATATATTTATTATCGAAGAAAATATATTCGCGAAAAAAAATTATTCTTCAAGTAAAGAAAGTTTACATTACAAATATATTAAACAAAAAACGAGTTGATAAAGAGCCGAGCGCAAACTCATAAATGCAAAAATAAAAATAAAGATAATTTTACGAAATTACATGGTGTTTAATAAGATTAATAAATTTATATATATTTGAATATTTTGTGTAGAGCAAAAAGAAAATAGAAATTTTAATAATTTGACATATATAAACTATCACGAATGCCATTGCACGTGGAAAACAGAAGTTTATCTGAAAATAAAAGTTGTTTCCTCGTTATAATATTCCCGCTTTTTCCTAAGAAGCAGTAAAAAAAGAAAAATAAGAAATATAGCTATAAAATAAATATGATACAAATATTTTTAATTAAAATGAGAGAGATAATTTTGTAACGTATATACGGAATTAAAAATAACAAGAATTAACCTGCGGCAAACTTTGTTGCATTTTTGTTAATATAAATATAAATTAAATAATATATTTATAGAAAATAAAAGTATACTTAAAGAATTAGCAATCAAAAAATGATACATATTTTGAATTTGAATAAATAGAGAGAGCGCGATATTTCTTCAGTGTACTTCTCTTTCTTTGTCTTTTTCTCTGTTTTTCTCTTGCTGTACAACATAGAAATATGTTGACTAAAATAGTATCTTGATTAATTTGACTAACATTGTCTAATAAGTAATAATCAATATCGTTGTGTGTAATTTTTACTTAAAAATTTATAGCAATGCTCTTGGATGAAATGTAAAACTATTTATAGCATTTGTCAAATTTGTTTGAATAGTTATCGAAAAAATATCAATCCATGTTATTTACATAAAAATGATATGATTAAATGTTTGATGATATATGTAAATGCAACATTGAATAATTAATGCGAGAGATTATTTCAATGAAATTACCGATGTATAGCCAAAAAGAAGAAATATATTTTTTGTATAATTAAATATTATATAATTATATGTAATGTTATAAGTATATCTTATCAGACAGTCTTTTTCTGTTTCGAAATTTCATTATATAACTTTTACTTTCTGATAACATGGGTGACTCAATCTTGTTTTGCATATTATTATTATTATATATTTGATATAATATATTCCTTATATATATTCCTTAAGGTATAATATATTCCTTATATATACTTAAAAAAAAATATCGATATAATTTGATTGTGATAAAACATATACGCACAAATTACTTGATTGCCTTTTCCTTTTTTCGTATATTAAAAATATATTTTTTTGTAGAATGTTAAAAATTGTATATTCGCGAAATTTGATAATTTGACATTCAATTACTCGATAATACTCACCAAAGCGATATGTGATAGTACCGCGGCCTAACTAGCACTTACTGGCATTTTCCGCGTTGGATCGCGAATCATTGGAGGAGAATCCGCGGGCGGTCGACGGCGTTGCGGATAAATCCCTCGGCAAACCGCGCTGCGATGGTGAAAGCTACGGGAAATTACAAAAGTCGGAAGCGGAAACAGAGGAAGGACGAGCTTTTAATATCGCCGGGCGTCATTCTGGCTTTAGATCCTCGCTGTTGCTTTTGCGACCGATTCGATTTTCCATTCCACGCTCGTCTCGCAATTCTTTCCACATCTACGAGGCGGATCGTCTTGTCAAAGAAGCGATTTTGATCTGTCTGTGGTCAGAAAAGCATTTTTTTAACTTGACACTTTAATTCGTTCAACGCATTTAATAAACGAAGAAGTTAGGATGATCTTAATCACGACGAGTTATTTTTGAACAAAAAAGAAAATGAAAAATATGAAAAATTCTAATATAAGTTGCAAGTTGTGTTTATAATATCCCTACTTAATTTTCTTTCCTGAAAATATACTCTAAACATTATTATCAATTTACATAATAATTAAAAAATGGAAAATAAAAAGTAAAAATAATATTTATGAAATCATAAAAAGATCTATTTATAACAACCGAAATTTAGCCGAATTATCTTGAATCGCTTACTTAAGTAGACTAATTCTATCTCTTCTGTGTGTGCGACTTTTTTTATAATATCTTTTTAATATTCTTTTTAAAAAAAGGGAAAATTGCATAGTAGGATTTGTTACCTAGTATCGGACACTTTTTATTGTAGTTATTAAATAGAATATGCTTATAACGGTCATTAGATAAAGTTTTATTTATGAATCACCCTTGCAGCTTCTAAGAGATTTAACTCAGTTAATCAAAAATATAATTGGTGTATATATAATTGTTTTTGATGTTACATTATTGCTGCTTTTATATATAAATATAAAAATTATTAAATTATTATTTGCAATAATCTTTATTTGCAAAAGAATCATTAAAAATAATTTTCAACAATTTTGTCACTGGACGATGGTAAACAAATATATGTTAGATTTAAATAAAATACGTCCGCAATGATATTAATGATTTCATATAATATAATATATAATATACGTATATTGTATTATACATATAATATAATCTTTTTGTGGATATAAACTCCATCGATCCTAGCTAAATTCAATACCAACCAACCTTTAATGATATTTTATTCATATAAAAAAATTTTTTCATGAAAACAATTTCTCTATGAGGATAATAATTAAATTGATTTTTGATATCAAACTATGAGTTAATAATAATAGTTAAGAAGATTTATGCATATATAAAATATATAAAATGACGATAAAAGTTCTCGAATATATTTATGTTAGCGCGAATACGAGCTGCCAAATAGTGGATACTGGTAATCAAAAGTAGAATTTTGTATTCTTTAAAACAAGAAGTATTTAAGAATTATTTACAAATGTATAATGTAATATCCCTTATCTTTATATCTGTTTTATATACTTAAATCATAAATCTAGAAAAACACAAGAACTAATAATAGATTGAGAAACTGTAATATAATTATATATGTGATAAAATTAAATAATTATATAAAAAATTATATCATCTTATTCAGCATACATTTCTCTAGTATTGGTACAACAAGCAGCATAATCACCTAATGTTTGAAACAATTTATAGATTTTGTTTAAGTATAATTTGCAATAAGATTGTGTGTCACGATCTTTTGCAAATTTCTAATATTATTGAACAATCTTTTTTTAGCGACAATTTTAATTCCTCAGATAGCAAGTATCGTAAGAAGTTAGATCGAGAGAATGAGTAAATAGATGTATTTGTTTTTAAGCAAATAATTAAAATTCTTAAAGTTGTATATCATTAGGATATTAAACTGTAATGAAAATCTGTATCGTACTTGAGGATTATATGCGTCACTGTTGTATTGATGAAGACCTGATGATGACCGATCTAGGTTCTAGGTCGTGACGAAATCTTAAGAAGCTCGACACACATGTGACGCTACCGCGATCGATGATGAATCCGTAGAAATTAACTCGCATCGCAAATTTTTGTGCTATATCAACGTCGTTCGTTCTCTTGTAATCGCGTGTTGGCGATGCTCGTGTAAAAATCTTGTTGCGAGTAAATTCCACGGATCTTTGTTGAGTAAATAAAAAATTGTTTTTATTAATTTTTAGTTGCTAGTTTCGATTAATTTTCTTATCAGCTTCGAGCTGAAGAGCGCCGGACGAGCATAGACTAGCGATAATTTTGATCTGTGATCTGATCTGATAAGAAATCATCACATGTAACCGGTAAGGTATAATTAGGAAATCAATCGTAAATTGTAAATGACATAAAAAAATATCACGTAGAATAATATATAATTTTAATATAAAAATCATTAATTTTATATTATATATTTTATTATATATAAAAATTTTTGTTATTATATATGTCACTGTAGTAATACTTTTCCAAGAAATTACTTCTGACATTTAGCGCTTTTTCTGAGAGAAGGAGGGAGTTCTTTATTTGCGCATTCTCTCGATCACTATTGTCAATTATAACATAAAAGATCTTTACAGTATTATTCATATAAACTAAGAAAAATTATAATATTATCATACATTAAAATATATGAATATGAAATATCATGAAATATCTCTAGAATTTGTTAACAATTCTAAGTATTTTATATCATCTGTTACAGATAGAATGAATTTGGAGGAATACCGTAAACATGGTAAATATACAAACATGACATTAAAAATGATGAAAATTTGTGAGATTATCATTATTCGAATTTATCTATCAGCGAATATTCATATAAAATGACATTTATCTGTATAAATTCACTTAGATACTGAAAGAAAAGCAAATTAAAGTGATATATGTAATGATATTTGGCAAAAATTTTAAGATCAAAAAATTTAATTATTAATCTAAATCAGTGTAATTCAGAATCAAAGTCACGTGTAGAATGTACCGCGATGAATAAATCCAGCTGTTTCAGAGCAATGATTACACGACATTGAAACAGCATCAAATAAATAGAGATCACCGATAGAATTGGTAGAGACTTTATAGGTGCGATATTGTTTCCAATACAACATAGTGACGTTACAATCTAAATCTTCCGCTTCGGAAGTACGAGACTTGGCGTGGATTCGCTTTTCTCCAGCGATTTCAATCTCGGTCGATCGTTCTGTTCATCGCTCTCGCTAAATTAGAGCTGACAATATAAAATACATATATCACTTTATACTACAATAGAAGATTATTCGTTTATTGATAATTTTTAGTAATAACAATGAATACAATAAATTATTTTTTTTATTTATTTTAACTCTTACAAAAATGTTTGAATAGGATAAGATAATAAATAAATGAACATAAATTAAAATAAATAAATGGATAGAGAAATTAATTTAAAAAAAAATATTTTGAAACTTGTTTTCAATTAACAGAATGTATTTTAGCAATACAGCTCTTGTTTAAGATGCTATTAGAAACAACAATTACGTTTTCCAAATACGTTTTTCAAATAAGGAATTCCTAGATTGTTAGACAGTGTTATCTTTGAAAAAACTGTACTTTTCTTTGGCACAGAATAGCTTCTTGATATCTCAATGTATCTTTTGTTTCTGTTCGATTGCATTTAGCTACGAGATAATGACAACTACGTTAAATTTTAAGCGAAGAGGATTCGCAAACTCAATTCCTGCAGTTATTTACAATGCTTACCACTACAATTTTAAATTCTAGTACGTGTTTGTATTTTTTGATTTAAAAAATTTTCAATAAATGACAATTGATGGCGATTATGGAAGAATAAATCTGCAATATTCCCATATCTGTCAAAATCGTAAATATTTAAAAATTTTATAGGAAAGGAAATGGTAGATTACATCGCCGATTATCTGGAAAATATCCGTTGTCGACGCGTTTATCCAGCAGTTTCGCCGGGATATTTGAGAAATGTCCTGCCAGCGTCGGCTCCAGTAGACGGCGAGTCTTGGGAGGACATATTCGCCGACGTTGAGAGATGCATTATGCCAGGCGTGACGCATTGGCAGAGTCCGCACATGCATGCCTACTTTCCGGCTCTGAATTCACCTGCCAGTTTACTGGGCGACATGCTGGCCGATGCAATAAACTGTCTGGGTTTTACGTGGGTACGCACAACATTGTGTATACCTGTTTTTCATATATAATATTTAAAATAATCAATTTATTAATATAACTGCTTTCACCATTCCGCAATAATCGTATATCGAAATTCTTTAAATTAATTAAATGAATTAATATTTTCATAAAATATACTCTTTTATTTTTATTTAGCATCTAAAATAATTTAAGATTTTTTACGATTTGCAAAATATGGATATTTAACAAAATATTTAACAGAATATTTAACAAAATATTAAGAGATTTAAAACACATAGTTTATGTCTTTTGTATAATTGCTTAAAACTTATCTCACATATATTAATATGTTTTAATTATTTAATTAATAATATAGAGAGTAATTGCGCATGTAAATTAATATATCAACAAATCAATTTATAAGTATTGAAAAAATTAATTGCCTTGATGCGATATGATTTAAATTTGATAAGATTGTTTATGTAGGCTTCCAGCCCGGCGTGTACCGAGTTAGAAACAATCGTCATGAATTGGTTAGGCAAGATGATTGGATTGCCTGAAGATTTCCTGCATCGACCCGGCGGATCTGGTGGCGGTGTCATTCAAACGACGGCGTCAGAAGCGACGCTAGTGTGCTTACTTGCAGCCAGAACCAGAGCTATCAGAGATGTGCAGGAGAATGATCCCGATCTTTTAGCGACGGAGATCAACTCGCGACTAGTTGCATATTGCTCAGATCAGGTCTGTAGTCGCAATTTCTGATTGAGTATAAGAAATTTAGAAACGTATATAAAAGAAATAAGAGAGCGCAAATTCTTCTGACATTTTATTTGAATATATACGACGGCTGGGAGCAATACGTAAAAGTAACGAGAAAGAAGATAATAAATGTTAATAGCAGTGAGAATAATAAATACTTCATATTGCGATGATAGAAATTTCAAGGCATTCCTTTGAGAGCCCTTAAAAATGCACTTAGATAATTACATGGATAAATGAAGATGTATACTATTTGCGTATTGGAATAAGTTTCTGAAAAATTAAAACATTTTGTTGTTATCTTTGATGGATATGAATAGAATAGAAAATAGAGTGAAATAAATAGAAAGTGCTTATCTTTTCAAGAATAAATGTTTTTACATTCATTACATGTTTTTACAAATATTTTTAATTATTAACATTTTTGGACATATTAAAAAATATAATATTCGAGCTAGCTCTCACAAAGATCAATAAGATAACTTTAAAATTTGATTTATAAGAACAGTTAAAGTTTTTAAAGCTTGAGCAGAATAACAAATTGAATAACAAATTGAATATTTTCTTTAAAAATAAAAGATTTAATAATTTGAAAATGTTCACTTTATTATAAATTATTTTATATATTTGTTGTTATTCGTTCGATAGGCACATTCGAGTGTGGAAAAAGCTGGACTTATTGGACTGGTTCAAATGCGATATATCGAATCCGATAGTGAGTTCAGCATGAGAGGGAATGCTTTACTTGAAGCATTAACGCGTGATCGAGCTGAGGGACTGCTTCCTTTTTTCGTAAGTTTTTATAAATGATCTATTTTTGCTAAATATAAGTTTCTGATATATATATATATATATATATATATATATATATATATATTTAACACATGTTTACATCCAAACAATTTGTTAAATACGTTTGGTACAACCCACTTATTAATTATCATTAAATATATCATTTTATTTTACTTGTGATTTTTGAATTATTGAGATTTTGATATATATAATAATAATAAATTAATATAAATATAATTAATATAATTAATATAAATTATATATTAATTTACTTTTACTTTTATATTAAATAATTGTATTGCATTTATTATTTATTCTCTCTCTCTTTTTTTCTACATTTTCTTTATATTAAGAACATAAAACATCTTCTGTTAGACTATAGTTTTATAATTTTATTTTATTATCTGTATAATAAATATACTTTTCCATTACATATATTTTTTTTATTACATAAGATTCTTATTATTTATTTTACTATGTAACTTTTTTATTAATAATTTGTTACAGCAATCTAGAACACATCATAACATAGCAGATTCTAATAATATCACAGAAACAACTAAATCCGCGATTATTAATGTTGCGTCTCAAGCGCAAGTCTTTGTAAGCTAGTAGTACAAGTATACGTGTAGATCGGCCAGTTCGCCAATTATAGATATATCTCCTGCAGCAGACGAGCGCAGGTTCTGTGAGTCAAGCCGGCTCGACGTCGCGCTAGTTAGTCCCATAGGAATCTCCTAGTCCGATTTGAGTCTTGCAAGTTGGTTCGCAATAAAAATACTTAAAATCAAAATTTTTTGCGATAGAATAATATTTTTCCAGAGTTTATTTTGCCAATTATGAATTTTTCATGATGACAAGATATATATATATATATATATATATATATATAATTATCAGTTATGCATCACGTATCATATGTATTCATTTATATATTATAAATTATATGTACTATCATATTAGTTTATGTTATCATATATTTCGTTTAATTAAAATTGAGTCTTTTATGGAAGAACGACTTTCGTGTTTCAGTTGTGAACGTACCTAATATTTAATATTTATATATGTACGTTTTTTAAAACTTTTTTTGTTTTTTATTTTTTATTAATATTACATGTGTATATTTTGTATCATTCTGAGAAATATATCTTTGAATTTATTATGAAAAGTTTTTAGAAGTTTTAGAATTAATTGGACTTCTATGATACAAAAATATAGAAATAATTTATTATATTATATTTAATTATTTTTAAAACACATCTTTCTCTGCTCATAATGTATATGAAACGATTTTGCACAGGTATGCGCAACTTTAGGTACAACTGGTGCATGCTCTTTTGATAATCTGAAAGAAATCGGACCAATATGTAAGTATCAAATTTATTTAAAGTGTCAACTATGTTTATTAGTTTTTCTTTTGTACAAAATGTTGTTTTTTGTGCTTTTTTAAAGAATGTGTTATAATAACTTTTAAATATTTTACGCTATTATTATAGGTCAACAAAACGGTTTATGGTTACATGTCGATGCTGCCTATGCGGGCAGCGCTTTTGTGTGTCCTGAATTTCGAGGTTGGCTTCAAGGTGTGGAACTCATCGACTCCCTTGCCTTCAATCCAAGCAAGTGGCTCATGGTCCATTTCGATTGCACAGCCATGTGGTATGAGCAATATCACAATATATTTATTTTCTGCATGAATTATGAAAAAAAATATGTTAACGAAAACAAAATAATTTTCTTGAAACTCTCTCTAGCAGTAATAGTCTGAATATTTATATAATAAATTTGATACAAATAATTATATTTTTATTTATAATTTATAAAAGAAATTATTACAATATGTCAAAACTTGCGCTTGTACGTTTTACAATGTATACCATTAATTGATTACACGTGATAAGATTTAAGAAAGTAAGCCACGTGCTTTGAGAGATTATTATCTACCATTTTTCGATTCTCGTTTTATTAGTTGAATTGCGGAGGTACGGGTCATCTTTTTCTGTTCCTTCCGCAATTTCCTTTCGAGGCTATTTCAACGATCGAACGCAGTTCACAATCTTTCGGAATATTATTTGAATTGCGTTTAAAGCCGATAGTTTCAAATCATGAATTAATATTTTTTATCATTTTGTATTGTGGCATATTTATATGATTATAATCTTTTTTATTTACATAGAGTTATTTAATTAAATAACAGAAATTATGTAAAAAGCTTACTTTATTTCAGTAGATTATAAAAAATGTAAATGCATGTTTTGGTAATGATTAAATTTGCAATATAAAACATGATTGCAAATAATTATAAGATAATTACGTTTGGCAAATATGTTCAAAAATATTTCCCAATTTAGAATCTGTATCAATAATGAATGTTACGATAGTCAAACATAATGATAAACCTTTTTAAAAAAATTATTATGTTTTTTTGTAAATAATATGAGCGCTAATTTTGCATGTGATTGAATAAAATATTATCTGGCAAACATAAACAAAGCGGCCTGCGAGTTATAAAAAGAATATTTTATATCTATTGATTATTATGTAAACATATATAAATTGTCAAAGAAAAAATTAAATATTAATTTTTTTTATATACATTTTTATTTTCAGGGTGAAAAACAGTCAGGCGCTGCATAGAACTTTTAATGTGGATCCGCTGTATTTGAAACATGAAAATTCAGGTAGTTTTATAATTTAATAAATTGTACTAATACAGAGAAGATAGTTATATAAATTATCAGATATCTCTATTTAAAATTTTTTATTTTATCTATAATTGATTCTTATGGATATATATATAAAGTTTTTGTATTATAAATATTTTAAAAGAGTATTAATATTGTTAAATATCTTTATCTTTTTATGAATATTAAATTAACTACATTTATTAATAATAAAAATTAAATTTTAATACAAAATTTTTCTTCGAATAGGTCTTGCTATTGATTATATGGTAAATAAAATATCATGTTATAAATGTTTTATAATAATATATTATAAAATAGAAAAGAGAAGATTACATTTAGAAAATAAGAGAAAATTAATAAGAATTTTCTTTATATATTATACATATGTGTAATAACTTATTTTTGATATGATATACTTTATTTTTATAAGAAAAAATATACATATATGTAAGTTTTTAATCGTTACTTATTTTTTATCTCAATGTTAATTTTAGCATTGGCAGATTCCTCTATCCAAAAGATTTAGAGCTCTGAAATTGTGGTTTGTTATCAGAAATTACGGAATTACAGGCTTGCAGAAACATATACGAGAGGTAAATAATATAAAATAAATGTATATATTTTTTATTAAGAAATTAAACCTAAACATGTGTAAAAAGTCAAACTAATTAGTATTTCTTTTAAATCTTTTACGTAAAAATTAAATACATATAATATAAGTTTGAAAATTAAATTCAAAGGGTGTGAGGTTAGCACAAAAATTTGAAGCTCTAGTCTTCGCCGATGCTCGTTTCGAGATTCCTGCTCCAAGACATCTTGGCTTGGTGGTCTTCCGTCTTCGTGGCGAAAATACTTTGACTGAACGTTTATTAAAGAAGCTTAATTCGCGAGGTCGATTACATTGTGTACCAGCCGCCTTGCATGGAAAATATGTTATCAGGTTTACAGTTACTTCGACAAAGTACGTCTCTATACCTTTTAAATATTTATAAATATATTTAATTAATAATTTATAAATATATTAAATCAAATATTGAAATTAAATTATTCAAAATTTAAATATTTTTTGAATAAACGCTATTTTTTAATATTATATTTAATTATATATATATATCTTAATGCTTGCACACGTTTTTGTAACACGCTTATAGATAAAAATTTATTCTTTCAGCACAACAAATCAAGACATTGTAAGAGATTGGGCAGAAATACGAAATACCGCGAATGAGATTTTGGGTGCTACTTCCGAATCACCTGTACGAGCCAAAGTTCCTCTCGCAGGTAATAATGAGTCGGAATACTTTCAGACAATTTGACAGGCAAAAATCTATATACTAATAATAATTTCAAATTGTTTTTTCGAAAAAGAAAATTTCCAATAAAATAAAGTAAAGATATAAATAGAAACATAAATCATGAATCGATATATAAAATGTGCATATTAAAAGAGATTTTGCACCATATTATGTCTGTTTAATATATAATAAAATATAATAAATTAAAATTCTTTTCTATATAAAAATGAAACAATCTTTGTAAACAATCTTTTCATAATATAACATAAAATTAATTTCAATAATTTGAAGATACGAGACAGAAGAATGAAAATTTCGGATCGAGCTTATTATTGGCTAATTCGCCAATGTCACCGAAAATCGTGAACGGTAGTTTTGCCGCCATATATGATACGGCCGATGTATTTGAAGAATGTATGAAAACTTTTGGAAAGATTAATCTCGAAGCGAGGGATAGTCCAGGTAAATACCTCATATATTGTATGATTCGAAATGAGCTATTATATTTATTAAACAAATGTTTTAATGTGTAAAAAAATTTATTCACTAATATAAATTTTGGATGTATTCAAATTAAAAAAGATTACAGAAAAAAAATACATACCTATATCTATTTATAATGTGCATATTTCTTTCATAATAAAACAGAATCAATATTCTATATTTATAGAGCAATATATCATGTCATGTTTGTTATTTTAGCCATGCGTCGTCGTATTCGCGGGATACTAATGTCAGGCAAACAGTTTTCATTGGATTCTCGCATGGATCTCGTCCAAGTATACTTACAATTAGATCGCTAATTTTTATTTTTATATTTTCAAAGTACTTTGTGTATATGGAATTATATTGAGTAACTATATGATGTTGCAAACATATATCTTCTAGGGATTCGTTTGCAGCCGTCCACTTTTGGCTTCTCCTTCCGAATTACCATTAATGAAAGAAGATGAAAATACTGGGACATGCGAATCAATGTCCGATGTAGATAAAATGATCAAATCTGATAATGGTATATATGTATATCGATTACTGTAAATAATAAAAATAAGATGATACATTACAGAATCTATAATATGATTATTACAGATAAATTACTTGTTCATAACAACTGGGCGGAATCTGACAGTTCCAAAGCATGCGAGAGGAATCTGTCAAAGGCCGGTTCGAATTATGCAGTGGTAAACGGTGCACTAGTCAATATCGATGCCGAAGACGATGACAATAACACGGTAACCATTGCTTCGGCCAACGTAGGTTTTCCCAGAAGTGAGACCATAGCTGCTATCAGTCGACCCTATACAGGTGATCTAGAGCCCATTCGAGTTTTGAGGGAGAAGTGGATAAAAGGGAAGGGAAATGAAGAAGATGACGGCAATAAGGAGTTCTGTAAAAAATGCGGTCATTATTCTACACGTCAGTAATTAGTCCGGCATTACGTATATATTCTTCATACGTTAAAAAACCTACTCATTTGCACTCGAAGCCACTTTTTTGCGTTTATAATCTAATAATTTAAAATTATTTTTAATATATATATGATTAGCCTGATATCAAGTGGAATTAGTAACAAATTACATTGACTTGCTAAGTCAAAATTTTAGAAGTAATAGAATAACTTGTGATTAATTAGAAGATTAACTTCGAAATTATTAAAAGATCATAAAAAGTATCTATTTTAAAAATATTTACACAGTGTTTTACAATTTTTTGAAAGGTAGAATATTTCTGAATGAGAAAGAAAAGTAAAAAATTTTAAATAAATACATGTATACACATTAATAAATTTCATTAAGATTATTAATTAATTAATTAATTAAAATATATAATTAAAAATTTTATTGTTTATTAAAATAACTAAATTTATAAAACGTTGTAGTGTTGATTTTACATGAAGGTAGTAAAAAAATGACATATAAAAAAATGTTTTTTTTAAATATTGTTTTGATTTTTGTCACTCGTTAGAAAAATTGTAGTGATTAAGACGGTGTAGAGTGCAATATTTGTAAGAAACGTATGAAATCAAATAAATGCATAACATGACAAAATACTTAATAGCATATTGATTGTCACCTACATTCTTTAACTCTTTTTTGTAAGATCCTAAAGATATATTAAACATACAAAAAAAAGATATGGTGCACATATTTTATCATAAAAATGCATCTCTTAAAAAGTGCCTGTAAAAATATATATAATTAACATTACATTAAAAAAATTATATCAAGAATTAAAAAAAAGACATTAAATTTTAAGCTAAAAATAATTGTATATCTATAGGAGTTAAAAAATATTTTCGTAACATTCATTTATTTATAACATTAATATATACAAATAAGAACATTTTGTTTAATCATTTTTTCTGCTTATATCTTTTGTTCACAGTATTTTATTTTATTTCAAATCTTAATTATTCCTTACTAGTAATTATTGGCAAAATCATGGAAATATTGAAATGCTTAAAACGCTTTGTGTGCTGGTTCTTTAAAACAAGAAATAAATTAATATATTAATATAATAAATTAATATAATATTATATAATATTGATCATAGTGAAATAGTGATCACAAATAGTCCTAATATGGTCCTATATAATTTTATATAAAACATGAATTCATGGATTTAATGGTATAATTAAATGCATAATTGGTAATGTTTTATCAAGGAAACTTTGATTTTATATATATATAATGCACTATTTTAATTTAAAATTGATTAAATCTGGATCAGCATTGAGTAATATAGCATTATAAAATAATCTTTAAAAGTTGATAGAAAGATAAATAAATATAATATCTAATATTAATATTCAATATAAATGTATCGCTAATATATCTGATTAATTGAGAAAATTTATTTAATTCAAAAATATTCAGTAATCTCATATAAAATTTTCATTGAGTTTTTTGCAAGAAATATAATATTGTAACTTTTTCAAACTGTTTACCACATAAGTGACGATACAAAATTGAACATTAAAATAATAATGAATTATCTTTCATCTAAAAATTATTTTATATTTACTATTATCAAATTCAAAATTATAAAGTATATATTTAATTGTTTTTTGTTAGTTTATTATATAACTTAAAAAAATATTTCCTCTTTTTTCTTGTAAAGCTATTTACAAATTTGCGACAGAATATGTCGTAATAATTTAACAGCAAAAAGATTAATAATATAAATATATTTGAATCAGAGAAAGAAGTTTTTCTTTGTTCTTCTTTATAAATAAGATTTAGCTGGATTTAATTAATAAAAGTTGAGTCTATATTTTTTATGGAAATTCGCAAAAATAGATTAAAGCCTATTAAAGCCTATTGATATAATAAAACACGTTAATTATTTAATGATTTGAGAATGAAGGACGTTTATCATCATTTTACATTCTATCAACATAGGCGATAACAAATATATTATATATAATGTTCATCGCCTTTTTTGCTCTTACATTTAGAAATAAGATTTATAGTCATGACAATGTCGCGACTTTATGATAAATTATAATAAAATTAAAGTTACCTTTTTCAATTATTTCTTATACATACATATATACTTATACAATTATATAATCGCACATGTATCGTATAGAAGTACAATATCAATATCAAAGGAATACAATGTATTCCAAAAATTAACCCTTTAACCATCATTTTGAATTCATTTGATTTATGCAATATTATTTTTTCAATTTATCATAAGACAAATGTCATATTTCTAATACAAAAAATTAGAAATTTAAGTCATCGGGTTAAAGGATTAAACTATATTTTCTTATATCTATCTTCGTCCTTGCGTGTCGTTGCTACGTTAAATAATCCACATATCGCAAATAGATTGATTTATTAGTTACATACGTGGATACTTTTCAGCTGCGAGGCCAGGTTTAATACCTATTATTACTGCTAAGCAAGAATTTGATATCGAAATTTCCGTATTTTGTTTATGACTCAGACGTGAAACAAGGAAACATGCTCTCTCGACTCGTTTGTTTTCCAACAATTTTTAGCTAATTTTTAAAAATATTTATGATTACAATAGAATGATAACAATTGCTAATTAGAGATAATTGATTGGATTGTAAATTTAATGCAAATTTATTTCACAATTTGATGTATATATGCATTTTAGGAAATATCTTATGTATTTTGACTAAGATTATAATTCAGAATTGTACAAGAAAAAAAATTAATAAACTAGATAATTATATTTAACTGGCTTAATTAAGTAATGGTTTAGCTTATTTTGCATTATTTTTTCATAAATTATAATTGAATTTTCTGTAACTTTGCAATAAAGTGTGACATGAGTAGTGATATTTTTATTATGATGCAAGACTTGTCTCTACATATATATTCATAAATATAAATATATATTTTTAAATATTGCGTTAATTTTTGTTTAAATCAAAGAAACCTATTCTCATAAGAGATCAATATCAATTTATGAGATAGCTGTTGAAAAAAAAACGAGTATAATTAGCACAATTTATTCCGCGCAGCAATTTCCTCGCGCGAAGAGCGCTTATATCTGGCATAAGAACGAGGCGCATTAAAGTGGAAGATTAAAGGATGCTGTATTTAAAATATTGAAGAAACAGAGGAAACCCGAAAGATTAATGGAGAGATATAAGAGCGGCAGATAGATCGCGGTAGAAACATGAACGAGTAGCCTCGCAGCCGCGCGTGCGACAATGAACAAATGACGCGACACGAGCCGCATGGCTTGCCAAAAAAACATCGGTCTGCTCGCCATCGGTCTAGCAAGCACCGATGCTTATTTGGCAAGAGGCTCCGCTTCGAAAGCCTCTCTGTGAGGACATGCGCGTTCAGCTTAGCCGTGCCAGTCGCGAGCGATTTCGTCGATCAACGATTGCATCATCATCGAATAACAATTGTGACATTTAAATTTTTCGCACTCACTCTTACATATGTAAAAATAATTTAAATTTTTTAACGATGAAAAGATATTATGATTTGCATCCGGTTAAAAAATAAAATTATTTTAATTACATTCCGTATTGTTGGCACAATTAACGAAGTGAAATTTTATATTATATATAAATAATGCTGTATATAATGTATACCGGACTCAAATGCCACGAATCGATGATTCAACAGTTTTCCTTGCTAAATAGTTGAGATCTGAACGAGTGAGATTAAACTCGATTTAGCAACTGAACATGATTTTTATCAGAAGCGACAGGCTCGTTAATTGCGGCACAAACAAAGCTGAAGGCTCACGTTGTGCTTTGTTTTTCGTCTGTTTTGCATTGCATTCGTCGGGGTGGAAGGTACCGTGGGTATTATTTATAGTTGATATAGTTGTCATAATTGTTATTTTTGTTAATGCTGTTATTGTTCTTGTTGTTATTGCATTCGGACAAGTCATGGGTGGAAAGAAACAGCAGCATGACTCTTTTCGATCTGTATAAGCGTGGATAAAACTTTGAATCTTTCAGATCTCAATTAGTATATAACTTTTTATTATATTATTCAGTAATGTATATGCATAAGCTTTAAGAATTGATTGTGTAAAAACTCTGTTCGCTTTCAACCAGTGACTGTGGAAGTGGAATACTCGTTCACACGCAAGAATAATAACGACAGGATCATGCAGTCTCATGCAAAGTGTTGCTGTACGATTATTTGAAAGTCAAAGTTATTCCCTGTATATTAGGTCATAGTTAAATAAGCTGTATATAAAATATTTTGTCTGAAAAGGAAACAGTTATTTAAAAAACAATTAAATTCAAATATTTTATAAAGCATATTATATATTCTGTAGATATAAAAAATGTTTTTATATGAAATTGAGAAAGAGAAATATTTTTACTTAAAAGCAGAAATATCAATTATATAGTGAGACATTTGAAAAATTTGTTTCCCTTGTATGCTCCCGTGTATGCTCTCTATTCTTCATTCTTTCCCAAAAAATATTATATATATATATATATATATATATATATATATATATATATATACATGGACATTCTATTAATCTATTATTCTCTATTGTGTGCAGATATGCGGTTCAGATTTATGATTAAAAATATTGCAATTAAAAATAAAATTTTTCTGCGCTGACTTTCCATAATTCGTACAGCCTGGTGAACGCTACAATCCATGCACTCAATTTCATTTTCGTCTATGACGCAACTTTTCTTCTAATTGTTGAATCTTCATCACTGTATTTATGCCCTTGAATGTGCGCCCGTTTTCAGAAGATGTTTAGAAAATTTTTGTATTGTTAAATTTTTACTTACATTTTTCAAATTTCCAGATTATTTAAGTTCTTAAATCCTAAAAGGATTTTAAATACAAATTTTATATTCTTAAAACAATTCTTAAACTTTTAGAATTAAAACATGAAAATCTTTACTATTTTTAAAATTTCAAAGAGTTTTGAATATTAAAATTTTAATCTTTCTGTTCATTTAATTCTTTATATGTTGAAATTAGACAGAAAATGTTTTTATTAAATTTATTTGTTTCGAAAAACGTGCGCATATGTATATTTAGATAATTTCCGGGATTCGAATACGTCATCCTCGCTGCTCGTCCCCTGGCCGATTCTTTCTGCAACTGTCGGTGCTGTTTGTTGGATGTGCATGCTGCAACCATGCCATCTAAAGTAGTCTTTCTATAATACAAGCTCGCCTCTTCTATCATAGACCCGATGCCTTCCCGTCACTTCAAGTATGAGAATGTCTTATTAGAATAACGAACGGACAAGATATCTACAAGAAAGTTGCGCTGTTGAAAAATGAAAAGAAAGAAAAAAAGAGTGCATAGGTAAAGAATCAGGCTGTGTGATAAAGAGAGAAAGAGATAGAAAGACGGTGTGAAAAACAGTGAATAAGAGTTGTGATTGAGTAGAAGAATCAAGGAAGCGTTTTGCTAAATCGATTAAATTTGCTTGACGAATGAGCGCCGTTTTTTTTTTATAACATCGTTATTGTCATATAATAATTATTTAAGGATTGATATTTACATATTTGCGATACTAAGTTTATTATTAAATAAGCAATTGCAGAAAATAACGCATCTATAAAGCGATAGATATAAATGCAAAAATATAATTCAAAAAACTATCCAATTTTTTTCCCTGTTATATATATGTTATGTAAAATTCTAATTATCTTGAAGAATTATAGTACATTTACTTTTCAATTTTTTTTATATATCATTTGCATAAAATTATATATTATTATTGCATAAAAAATTCATAATTTTTAATAAAATTTTAATTTGTTTACTTAATTTTATTTAAAAGCTAAAAATTTTTTGAATATTTTTATATGCAAATATTTTTTTTTAATTTTACGTCTTATATATATATATATATATATAGACCGGCGATCATGCGTCATACAATTTTACTGTGCTACTTTCAACAAGTTCTCGCATTGTATGAAACTCGACCAGTCGCGTCGAACATTGTCGCATTAGAATGAGAGAAACGACAAGTGAGGTGCATTTTCCTGAGAGAAAACCGAAAGTTAGAGTATCCACATTGGTTTTTCTCTTTGTAGTATTATTAGGGTTAAACGGTTAATCCATCATCGATATTCCCAGACGACGATCGAATACATGCAACGACAACGCCGAGGAAGGAGTTCAATTTCAACAAATATTGATGATAATTTCACTCAATTTGATTATTGATTTATAAATAAAACGTTTATTCATAATTCTAAAATTGGGCAATGCAATTAAAATTTATGATAGCTTAACATTATGATAGCTGAATATATAAAGCACCAAGCATGTTAAATTTAAACAAGAAATATTGCAAAGTTACATAATTTAGTTACATAATGGGTGTTTTCCATTTAATGACTCAAATCGACACAAGTATCATACTATCTTTGTTGTTCACTGATATTGAAAGCAGATAAAATGATACTTGTGTCGACTTGAGTTACTAAATGGAAAGCACCCAGTAAGATAAACAACTCGAAATAATTTGTATGCTTTATATCTGAAAATTATTGTAAGAATCAAAAATATCTTTTTTAATAAAATTATTATATTATCTTAGTAATTTTATATTAGAAACGTAATTTAAATCTATCATTTAAACAGATCATTTACTATCCAATATTCAATAGATATATTTATATTCTATATGTATATTTAATATTTTATTTTAAACATTTATGCTATATTTTTTCCTTTTTTTAAATTCCTTCCTCAGAGCTTATATCACGATGCATTGCGAAGATGCTAGCCGTGCTTGCTCGAAGAGCAACTAACAAAGAATTCGAACTCTTGTCAAAATCGTCAGAGAAATCGATTGGACAGTCGGGATGATTGCTACACAAGAAACGCTTAGATATTCTCGATGCTATCTAAGGCCAGTAATCGGAACGAACGATGCACACAGATTGTGCAATTCTCGCAATTGAAGAAAATTGAATTTTTTTTTGTCTATGATATAGATCGTAGAATTGAATATTACAATTATATAATACGATCAAGTTTCATAAAATGCAAATTAATATTAGCTCTTTTTCTTTGTTTTTCAGCTTTTTTCTTTCTAAAAGTATAATGTAAAATTAATTTAACATGATAATATATAATAAAATCTCTTATAAGAATAAATAGATAAATATTATTTTTGCGGGGAGATCTACTATCCATATATATATTTCTTTGCAATGTTCAATATGTATCAAGCTTCTCAGCATTCTCTGTTATATAGCCATTATCTATCGTAAGATATGTAACTTCGATAAAATTTATATATATATATATATATATATATATATATATATACATATATAAACTAATTATATTTTATATTTCTACACGCGATTAGATGGATGGACGATGTGCGTTTGAAAGAGGCACAAAATCAATGATAAATACAACGACACGTCGATCGTCCATCGCTTTCTAATTTCTCTCGGCTATTTCTTTCTTTTACATCTCGAAGGATCTAGATTTCAGGATCGAAGCCAGCTCGATCGTTCGTTCCGACAAGTGGTCATGTTGTCGACTCGCTAGAATCTCTCTACGAAGGATATGATTGGACACCACTGCGATGGGTGGATTGAGTTAATTAGTGTTATACGACGTGATCATGGCAACGTTCTACAAAGCAAGCTGAGGCTCCTAAGACGGCCGAGCGTAGAACAAGGATAGTCGACAGGATCAGCAGGAGTACGGGATTCGAGCGCGAGGTCGGGGGTACACGATTGCACATATCCTCCTCACAGAAGCACATGTGACCAGTGCCGGTACTTTCCATCATGCACACGTGGTCCACCATGAATAAGTTTATTTGTAGCTGCGAGGTGCAGGTTCTCCTCACGCTCTCATATGCTGCAAGCAAAAAAGAACGATAAGCAGCAATTAAATTCCTGCAGCCTTATAAAATTATCATCTCATATAACCATTTATTAATTTATAATACAATATAAGATATAAAATACACATTTTTACAGCAATACTTATATTACTAATTACTTATTATAATAAAATAATTATATATTAATTTTATAACATATTTTAAATATCTGTCAGATTTTTTTTTATTAAATTTTTTCCTTCAAATCTATATCAATTAAAATTTAATCTAGAAGCTAATATAAATTTGTATTCTTTCTAGAATTAAAAAAGCTTTCATAATAAAATAAAATACTCACGTGATTTCGCGTTGCGGACCATTTTCACGCAGCATCCGTTACAGGTCATCAGAGGTGGTTGATCCCTGGGTAGTGCAGTGTAGTTGAAAGGATCCTTGCACCTGAGATCCGTCCATGAATCGCACTCGTAACAGTAAATGGAGCGAGCTGCGAATAGAGACATTCTCAAAAATCACGTATCATCTTTATCGCACTCGGAAAAGAATGTACACGAAGTCAAAGCATAATGATTCATCTACAATCTACGTGATAGCTACAGAGCAATAGTGCTCAATTTTTTTATAGATCTCTATTTTGATTCCGTGTTTGATATTAAATCTGACTTTTCATTGTATTATATTTATAACAAATATATTTGTAAAATAGAAAATATATTAATAGTGGACATAATATTATATATAAATTTTTAGCAAATTTTAATTTAAACAATTATGTGTTTAGCATTAAACAAGCGGTTATAATAAACTAAAATGTAAAAAATTGAAAAGGAAATAATTTTAGCTAACAAATCTAAAATTAAATATATAACATCAGGGATTATTCAATCTGAATAAATTATATATTTAATCTTGATTTGTCATCTCAGTCGCGCTGATTAAGATAGAGCCTAAGAGGTTAAAGATTTTTACTTCGCAAACACATCACTTTCCAAGTGCGCATTTTCTCATGTAAGATTTTTTTGCATCGATGGGCGCCCGCGCGCGCGTGAGCTCTAAAAAAATAAATATCAAGCACTGTTTGTTTTTCATAGCACAATAAATAAAAATAAGCGCGAATACTTTGGTGACTTGCTCGATGAGACTGGACGAGAATTAAACTATGTATTGACATTTTGATGATTTTATTTCTGATTAATTGAAAACAATTCAATAGTTGAAGTCCGATTGTTGAAATAGTCCACAAGCGACAGGTTCTTAATAATAAACAAATTCCCCAGTTCTTCGCCCAGTTCAGGTCTAAAGCGAACTCGACCGATTAATTTCCGGCGGAGAACGCTTTTTCCCCGGCCGCCGAGGATATCCTGGGAGTGAATACTCTGACAAGAGTCACTTGGCCGCGGCTTCATCGAGTCCCTAGCGAACGAGTCCGACGGTACGGCACGGGCACACCGAGGAGAGTAAGCTGGCTTAATCACTCACTCTGGCACTCCGCATGACAGACGTTGGCAACCGCGAGTATAATTGCCGCTGAAAACGAAAGATCGGTTACTGAATTTAGGCAATTTGGTGCGTTGGCAATGTGTACGCAAATTACTAGTTAAGTAATTTGATGTGTATGTGTATATATATATGAGTCTAATAACACAAGCGATAATATTAGCGCTATTATACAGCTACGGCTACGGTGGCTGCAACTATCACTACAACCGCTACTGCCTCTATAGCGCGATTCTAGATGTTGAGAACCGCTGATAGTTGCGCTAGCTAATAATGCTATCACTCGATTGATCAAAGAGGAATCGTGCGGCAGACACGTCCAAATTTTTCGAATCATTGTGTAAGTTGAAACTTGCTAGATTTTTTGTCCTTATAAGTTATAAATAATTGTATGGTAAAAAATTTTTCTTTCATGACCGAGAATATTAAATACAGTATACAGAATAAAATATGGAATATGGTATTATACATGGATGTGGAATATGTGGCATATACATGATGCATACAATATAGGGACATAAATAGAATACACAAAGCATACAGTATATAAAACAGTAAATGACGTAATATTTGTTGTAATCTAAAAATTAAACTTGAATTAAACGCACCCTTGGTTGATCACAAAAGAGCTTTGAAAAACACATCTTATTTTATATACAATTATCTTTCATCTTGAAAAACTAGATTGAAAAAAATAAGAGATTTCACACATAATATATATAAATGCGCTTTAATTAAAGTTATATATTTATAATAATAACACATACTTGAAACAATGTATACCTATACATTGTTTCAAATATGTGTTTGTTCCATGTTTGCACACAAAGAAATTTCTTATTTCTTTATATTTCTTTATATTTTTTATATTTCTTTATATTTCTCCCTTTTCCTATAAATTACATCGGATTCTGTACAACTTAATTACTTCCTAGTAATTAAACTTTAAAATTACTAACCAGTAATTAAATTTTGAAATTACTACCTAGTAATTAAACTTTGAAATTATATATATTTTCCATATTTTTAATACTATAATACTTTAATACTTTAATACTATAATATAGTAGGAGTAAAAGGGCAAAGAATTAAAAACTTCTGTGGAATATGTATAAGAATTATTTAAATTAGTAGGGGAGATTGTATTTTACTCGTGGCTTGCTGCGTAATGTAGAACACAAACTCATATTTATAAATGTGTTCTATAGCAAACGTTGTAAAAGGTAAGTGAATTGAATCAATATTCTTATGCTTGAATGGCACGTTTTATGATTATTATGCAGTAGTTGTACAAAATCCGATATAATTTATAGGAAAAGGGAGAAATATAAAGAAATATAAAAAATATAAAGAAATATAAAGAAATATAAGAAAGAATATAGAGGAATATAAAAAAATAAGAAATTTCTTTGTGTACGAACATGAAATAGAAAATGTAACAGAATATATAAATTACAGAATATATAAGCAAAAGCAAAAGTATAAGAATACAAATAAAATAAAAATACTAAAAAAATACAAATAAAATAAAAAATACTAAAAAATATTAAAATAAATTTGTAAACGATAAAACACATATTAATTATATTATTATATTTCGTATATTATATTAATATATTTTGCTGATTTTATCATATTGAATGAAATCAAATATTCAGACGAAAGTATTTGAATTAATGAACAAGAAAATTTGGAAATGCCTGACGCACTTTTCTGAAAATAAACCCCCGCATTTGATTAAATCTAAAGAATTTATATTTTCAATTAATATAAAATTTGAAAAAAAATTATAAATACGAAAAATCAATTTTCTTAACATCATTATTTTTAAACGATTAATTAAGAATCAATATTGATCGAGATATCTATATATTTTATATGCAATTCTTTAGATTTTTTTCAAATGCGTATTTTTCTCATGGATATTACGTACGTAAGTGTCCACGTACCTAGCAGCACGGAAGCAGCGGCCGTGCGCGTGTTGATTAATTGAATACGTAATAACATCTACGATCTAGACTCGTAATAATATGTATAGCAATTGCAAATAGGAGTTGTGTTAAAGTTTATAAAGTTAAATTTTTCCAGAGCTACCGACTTCTTGATGCACAATCAATCACAATCATTCATACTTATTGTTAGTTAAAGTTTAAGTTATTAACTTAATTAGCAAAGTTATTAACTTAAAGTTTGAACTAAAAAAAATTTTTCTCTGTATTTTAATATATAGTTTAACATTTTATTTATGATATTTTTTTGTCTTAAATTTCAAGTAACAGAATTATGTTACTTGTTTTCCAATTTTAAGCCATAAAAATTAAATATTAAATATATGCTCGAATATTTGCGCAAGTAAAAAGCTTTTTTCAATGCTTTCTTCCTGAGAGAGATATATATAAAAAAAAATCTTCTGATATTAGATGAAAAGCTCGTGAAAGATACACTTACCTACTATCAAGTGATTTGTCCGCATCCTGAGGGCGGATGTCCTCATATCTCGTCTAACTTTGTGTCATATCGAGACTTTCTCAAGCATTGAACAATGCTCGATTAATTCGAGCTGATTCGGCCGTTTATTTCAGACAATCTTGCTGAAATTACGCAAATCAATCTTATAATAATGAAATTCAGATCTCCAAAAGCAGATCTTTAAAGATTCATAAATCTAGCTTTAGGAAAAGCTTTAATGAAGAAAAATTATATTATTGATCTATCGTAATTAATAAGATAAATATTGACATTTTACTATCAATTGACGTAATTGTGACGTTAGTATATTGATGATTATTGTCTATAAAATTCCAAAATCCAAATTCCAAAATAATATAAATTTATATATCAAACGCTGTTATCATTAAAAACAACTCAAAGTTCATACAGAATTATTTTTAAACTTAAGTAAAAAAGTATTGATAAAATATTTGATGCATCTTGGAACAGAAAATATTTACTCGAGAATATTTGAAAGAGTGTTGGAATAAATTGAATTTTTTGCGTTCAAACTAAGATAATAATTATTTCAACTGATTGTAAATGCGCAAAAATTCCTACGAAGTAGTGATAAAAAGAAGTGTGATAAGAATATTCTTAGATCACAACTTTGTGTTAGAATATCATAAATATGATAAATATTTTTCATTGATTTTACTTTACGCTTTTACAATAATAATTGTAAATTTTTAATTAAAATAAGTATGTAAATTAGTTATTTTTACTTCATTTATTTATTAAAATATTTTTTTATGTTGCGTTTTCTTTGCATTAATAAAAAATGTTTTGTCCTAATTTGTTATTAAGTGCAATTTAGTTTAATAGTTTTATATATTAATCATTAAATTAATGTATTATTGTATATATTATGTATGGGTGTGTATGTATGTGTGCATCCATTAAATGAAAACTGATCTATACAAAAGTTTCTTCAAGATAACATTTTAAATTAGTTGGTAACTTTTCCTATTATTATTGTATTCTTTGCATCTTTTGTTTTAGATGATAACGCGCGTATATACCAATACTCATAATATACTCATAAAATGAGTAATTTGAGGCAATTTAGTAAATGAATGAAATAATGACGCTTTAAATTGTTTGAAGAGGTTCAGCAATATAAAACTTTATGATAATTCACTTGATAATATAGTAAATTGTTATGTCAATTATATTTAAGCACTAAAAAATTATTATATTTAAATTATATAGTATTTCAATTAGAACAAACTACATAATAAATAAATACATTATATTTGTTAAAAAATAAATTGACAAAAAATTTCTCATAACATAAAATATTTTAATCATAAACTTGGGATAAAAGTTATTGCTCTGTAAAAAATACGTGAATTAAAAAAAATTAATAGAAATTTAGAAAATCAAATAATATAATTCTTTTATAAGAATTAATACAAATATTTAAAATTATTTTTTTTAGTATCATATTAATTTGCTTATTTCTTTATTTTACAGTAGAAATATAAAGTAAAAATTACTTATTTATATAATCACATTTTGAAACATATAAAGATTTCAAAAATATAAAATTCTACATATAATTTTTTTTTTTTTAATTTATACAATATTCATGTGCGAATCTATCGTTTGATATTAATAATAAAAGGTAAAACATGTTTATTTAATTATATTTAGGGAAACATATGGTTACATAAAGTTACAATAAAATCGGACTATTGTATTGTAATCGAAAAGTTTTGCATTACTTGTAAGACAGATTTTTTAAATGCATTTATAAATTTAAATTAACACATACTTATTCTTCTTTGCACCACCGGATCCAGAAGCTTCAATTTTTTCTTGGCAAACACTGGTATACTTTTTTTTTAAATATCTCGAATATAAATTTTTTTTTTCACTGGTTACTGTCAACCCGTCACGATCTTGAATTCGATTGTCGACTCTGCAACGATATCTGGCACCCTTCTGCACCCATACACTCTCTTTAAGCTCGAACACTTCAGTGCGTCTATCGACGAGTCTATCACCGGTGCATGGCGACGGCAAAATGCGTCTAACGAGGGCACGATGCAGCACGATGCAGCTTCATGAGATGCCACAGTGCGACTACATGGCCGCGTTTATGCCGTAAAAGCGGGGTACACAGATGTTTTCAGGGAACTGACAAGTGCGCGAGTCAACGCGCCGATTAAAGCGCAGATTCAGGTCGATCAATATGACGGAGTCGCCAGTCCATACCACGTGCTCACATTGCGGTAACTACGAAGCTGTTGCTACTCGACAAAGAATGCATGATAGCACAATAGCTTAGACTGATATCATTCTACATGAAGCTTGAAAAATAAAAGTGATCGTAAAATTTTTTGATCAGCCATAGAATTGAGGTGAGACTAATTAAAAAAAAAGTCAGGATTAATTCTACATAGTCGAAGATAAGAGGGTAGGTCCGTTAATAACGCTTGCGCACTCTGCAGCATAGATTTCCAGTGAAATTTGAAAGCCAAAAAAAATGAGAGAATTAGAGATTTTATTAAATTTAGTACAAAAGATGAATAATTAATAAATAAAATATGAAAAAAAAAATATAAAAGTAGAAATATAATATAATTTATATATAATATAAATATAATCTATATATAATATCTATCTATAATATAAAAATAATATGTCAATTTTATATTTCTAATATTATAAGATCGATAATTATTTTTTTTTAATTTAGATCGACTAAAGTCATTATATTTTTGATAAAAAAAAACAGAAATCTTAAGATACTATATGAAAAGAAAAAAATCTTTGAAAAAGATTGTTAAAATATGGAAATTTGGGAAAATTTTAGCTAAAATTGAAAAATTTTTAGAGTATCTTTGTTTTATTGTAATTATGACAACAGTTTCTTCTTTTTGAGTATTAAATAACTTTTTAAAAATGGTTAACAATTATTCTCTTAACACATTCTCAAAAAAATATAATAATAATATAAAAACAAATATTCTTGTTTTATAATTTAGAATTAAATTTAATATGATAAAAGATGTGAATAAGAATGCTTTAATCGGATTAGCTTTAGGAAAAGCTTTAATGAAGAAAAATTATATTATTGATCTATCGTAATTAATAAGATAAATATTGACATTTTACTATCAATTGACGTAATTGTGACGTTAGTATATTGATGATTATTGTCTATAAAATTCCAAAATCCAAATTCCAAAATAATATAAATTTATATATCAAACGCTGTTATCATTAAAAACAACTCAAAGTTCATACAGAATTATTTTTAAACTTAAGTAAAAAAGTATTGATAAAATATTTGATGCATCTTGGAACAGAAAATATTTACTCGAGAATATTTGAAAGAGTGTTGGAATAAATTGAATTTTTTGCGTTCAAACTAAGATAATAATTATTTCAACTGATTGTAAATGCGCAAAAATTCCTACGAAGTAGTGATAAAAAGAAGTGTGATAAGAATATTCTTAGATCACAATATATAAAAAGCTCTTTCTATAATATAGTCTTACTTTTACAAAAATCCTACTTATTTCTTTTTTTGAAATAATTATTATTATACATTAAATAATATAATATAAAAATTTGGAGCAAGTATAACTAAAGAATATAATAAAATACAACTTTGTGATTTATTTTTTTTAATCTCATCTACTAAAGTAATGTTTTATATTTATTTTAAATATTCAACTATAAATTTTTAATTACATCTCAATATGAAGCAATAAAATGGATCAAATGTCATAGTCATAATATATATTATTTTTCAGCAGCTTGGAAAAGATATATCCACAGCAGCAAATATAGGAATCTGAAAGATTCTTTCTCTGTTGCCGGAGTTATGAGTAGGTCGATAAATACGACCTACGTACAGCAGCAAATAATTCTTACACTAAAGCAAGTTCCTTTCTGTTCTACTCTCGATATTTAATTTTATCGTTGATGAAACGCAGTAGAGAGAATGTCGGCAAAATAGATTCGAGTCATATTAGTGTATAGAAAAAGTAGTATAACCGAAAGATGTCGATCATGTACAAAATCGTAGATCATGCTTCTTCACACATAAGAAAATTTATTAATCATAAAATAACATTAATTATTACTTTTTTATTATAAGACAAATCTCTTCTTTTTAGTATATCATTGTTTCATGTGCATAAATTATTTCGATAAAGAAATTGCAAGTGAAATAAATAACGATGTATCAAGGATATACTGTATGTAGTTAAATCGATTATATTTTGCCTTAAATTGGTATGACTGTTGATTTAGTTATATATATATCTTTTATACTGACGTCAAGAGAGAGCAAATTTATCGAAATTTCCTTTACAAACTACTGCAGTCGGAGAACTGACCTCAAACTCATCGAAATATCTGCAATGCAATTGAAGTTATTAATTCATTTTCTTACGTTACCAATATATAACATAAATTCTCGATATCAATAATATTATAACAAAAAATTATTCTATTTATAAAATATTATAAGGATAATAACTGCTTTTAAAAAAATAAACATTTAATTATTATTTTAAAGCATAATTAGAAATAAATTAAAAATTTTTTAATAAATATTTAATTATAAAAAATTTCTCTGTAAATCTAAAATACACATGTATGATATTGTTAAATAAGCAACTTAACTTTTTAGAAAATCAGTTTGAACACAGTTAGCTTCAAATTACAACATTAAATTAAGTAATATATTATTAACAAATTGGTAATTTTATTCACTTTTTATTATAACAACGCAAATTGGATTGAAGAACTGTTTTTGATACTAAAATCATGTCCCTCTCTCTGAAAATAATTTTAAAAATAAATTTAAAAATAATTTTAAAAATAATTGTAAAAGTCCTCTTCTTTGAGTGCTATTATAATTGAAATATCGGGACGTGAGCTCCAATATGATATCTCCAGAAAAGAAAGAGAGAACAAGGACGTGCCCAGGATTCACGAAAGACCTCGAAAAACTCTCCGACTCCCGATCCGTGAAAGATGCATCGATGCATCTCGGGGCGAGAAGTGTGCAAGTTGGCCTTGCCACGATTGGTCCGGCGCGGCGGCCGCACCAGTGCGGTGCATCGCGCAGAGCCGCGCACCGCAGTGCACGGCTGCAGTCGAGTCATTATGCAGGTACTGTCGCGGCCTGTCACTTTTGGCTTTAACCCGCGACCGCAGACCGACGTTGAGTGTTGACTGTCGCCGCTGTTGACTCCCGGTGCACTCGCATCCGGACACGATGCATACTCATCTCTCTCGTGTCTCTCTCTCTCTCTCTCTCTCTCTCTCTTTTGCGCCCCCGGCAAACCGCCGAATCTATTATATCGCACTGAATGTGTGATTGCATGAGACCGGCATGAGACAAAACGAGATGCAACCGCCGTCTCGCCCGGTCACTCGAGCGTACTTTGCTTTCTCGTCACACATTCGTTAACCCTAGGACCGTATTCGTCACTCACATATGAAATATTTCTTCTTTCTTAATTGCATTTAAAATTTTTATTCTGTATTAAAATTTTAATTATAATCAAATTAAAACATTATTTTTCTATTAATTATAGAATAACTATAACAAAGATTATTTTTTAAATTTATTGCTATCTCTCTTTAGTTCTCTGCTCTATGACTTTCAGATCAAGTTTTATTAATGCTTTTTTGTAAATTAGAAATAATAAGAAAATTTTATATATAAGAATATTTTTAAATTAAATTAATAAATATAAATTAATATTGAAATTATAATGATGTCTACAAATTAAAATTTGGAAAGTTCTTAAATTATATATTAAAGAGAATATTTTCTCCTCTTTTTTTTAAACAGAATTTAGCAGACATTTGGCATTCCTATTTAATGTTAAGTTTATATCCAGAGTGCACGCGATGTACACATGAAACGATCCTCAAGCACATTTAATTTTAAATGCACCGTGAGAATTCAGGTCAAAGACCTCCGTCTCAATTGAGCTTCATCTTCTGTACCTACACATCGACTCTTCGTTTAAATATCCTTGCTCGTGTGTTTGACTCACTATTTTCACGAGCAGTATTTTTACCGGTAAAATATGAGTTGTACAGTCTATAAATTTCAATACGCAGCAATTATTTCCGACTTAAACCACAGTGTCACAATGCGCAGTTGGCTATCACCAAAAGTCATTATGCGGCTAGCTTGCAATTCGCGGCTTTATCGGGGATGCCGATCGATCATATCTTTCGAATCGCGAAGAACTCACGCTAAACTCGAGGAACTCATTCGGCACGTGATGGTTCCGTTGAAGAAACTCGCTTTGACGAGGCCAGCAAACTTAATCAAACAAAGTCAAGGGCGATCGCGTTAAGATACGATGCTCCCTTTTATCGATTATAATATTAGAGGACCCTCAATAGAGGGTTCGACTCATTGCAAGATTAAACCTGAGAAAGCTCGTGGGGCAATTTAGCTAAAACTTAAGCCTTTCTCTTTTTAATAAGAAAAATCGATCTTTATTTAATCCTAAAAATAATATATCAACAAGAAATAATGTATTAAAGTTATAATATAAAATATTTTAAACATTTTAATTAAATATTAATTAAATAAACTTATTTTTTTTAAATATTATTTAATATTAAGTCAGTTGTATTATTTGCAATTTTATCAGTATAATGCTATGAGTTTAGTATTATTTAATATATTCTCAATGTTCATATTACCGTAAATTTTTTTATTTCTAACAAAATATTTATTTTATAATAATAATTTGCTTAATTTTGTTCTAAATGTTACATATTTAATTTTTATTTTACATAAAGTTTAGAAATTGTAACGCTGAATTATTGCGGCTTTTAAAAGTTATAAAACTAAAGAGAAAGTAAGCCAAAGAAGTATATTTCCACATTACTGCTTGCTAAATTCGATAAATGGAGTTTTAACTGGTGTCATTATAACTGCATTATTAAGAATATAATCTAAAATTTTTATAGAGATCTTGAAGAATTAAAACAAAAAGATTATATAAGTTGCTAAAAAAAACTGATAATATATATTCTTGTCCATACATTCAGATGAGATATTCATAAATAATTTTATGGAAATCATCGATAACGATCTTAAACATGCCTATTCCATAATATCATCAGTAATCCGCTTATACCGCTGATTATAGCGGGCTTCCACTAATAATCGTTAAGCAAGCATATGCCGAACCACATTACAAATTATTATTGAAGTAACTAAAGTGTAATTACATGATCAATTTTCCGTGTAAATTAAACTCGATAAATAAATTTTGCAACAAATATTATTTTCCGTGCAGGTACATTATTTTGTTTTTATAATTAAATAACTTTTCGATCCCAAAACGACCTTTATATATAATTTGTGTTTGTATTATCCGATGTTTTATTCCATATTAATATTATCGCTTGATTAATTGCTTAATTAGCATTTATCAATGGCTTTAATAATTCAATTTGATCGATTGTTGTTTCGAGAATATTGTCGTAAACTTCACCATCTCGGTGAATTCATACTCTTGACAATTATTTGATATATCACTCACACAAGATGAAATTATTCAAAGTAATTAATTATAAATTGTATAAACAAGTTTATAATTAAGTAATTATATCAGCAGTGATAAACCAATCTCCATGCAGTTTAAAGTAATTTTTTAAAATTATTTATCTTTTAACGCATAATCCTCGTATTTAGACATTGTATGTCATAAAAAATATTTTGCATAATTATAATTTAATTTAATTTAATTTTTCTTTAGTGTAACAATTAATAAATTACATGTTTTAATAACGTAATGTCAGTTACTTTAACATCAATTATTTCATTAGTAAAATTACAACGCAAACAGATGCGAATTAAGCCTGGTGATAGATCTTTGTATTATTTGCGCTAGTCAGTACAGACGAAGCAAAGATACGTGGGACTGACCTCGGATAGCTTTTAATTTTGTCCGAGGTGACCGATCGAAACACTTGGCCAACGCTATAAGTACATATTGAGTATTTCGCGAGCATTAGATAAATCACCGAACTTGAGGAGCGTCCTTTGCGACTCATCGTCAGGGCATGCGGTGCATGATCGTGATTGCGTGATCACCGACTCCCTGACCTTTACATATTCTTTCACAAATCCTATTTGCGCTCCGTGACGTTGCACAGTCGCCGAAATAAGCTCGTGGTGGTTCGCGCCAGCCTCGTAAAATATTGCTTCGTTACGCTAATTCTATACCCTCCACTGGTGCATGTCGATCGCACATTTCTCTTTCTCTCTCTCCCTCTCTCTGCATTGAAGATATACCGAATTAACTTTCTCAAATATAAATTTCAGTAGCGAGCAGTTGGCCGGTTTGGCCAATTTGATTTTGAGCTTGCGGCAAGATGATCGCATGGCCTACTTTAAAATTGGACGAGAAGGTATATGATCGAACTACGCGATATAGTTAACTTAGATTAAATTTAAATTTAGGGCTTTAATCCATTCGTTTCTACAATTATCTTTTCGGATCATTGGATTTATTCACGAATCGTTCATAGTATGTGTTATTTGTTCTTACAGTTATATTTACCGAGCATAATCTGGAAATAATATTGCTGAGAAAGCAAATTATACAATTATTTTATTATTTTAAAGAATTGGATTAAAGAAAATATTCTTTAATAATAAAATTAAGTAAAGTCTCAAATATTATAAAAATATTTAACGGACAAATATGTGAAATTTAAATTGTAACGAAATTTATTTAGTAACAAATTTTTTTTTTTTCACGAATGAAATTGATGTTTAATATTTCTGTTCCATGTTCAAGAAAAAAACATAGTTACGAGTTTAATGTTTTTTTTTTTTTAACTACAAGTATTGAACAGTTTGTCGTGTCGATGGTTTTGCTATTGTAAAACATGATTGATTGAATATATAGTAAACTTTTATCACTGATAGAGAGAAATAGCGTCCGTTGCATCGATAGAATGCTAGCTCTACTGACTAGTGAACACTTTCTGACTAGGGAATTTGACTAATGTGTGGCTGTATTAATGTATCACTTGCTGCAAGATTTGCTAAATTATTGTAATTGTAAATAATGTCGTTGAAAATATGTTGTCAAATTTTTTTAATAAATTTGTGTTATGCATATACAGACTGCATAAATTTCCATATTATACATGTTAAAAATCAAATTTAAGAAAAAAGTTAGTTTTTTATATTTTACAAATATAGATATAAAATATAAACAATCATTTTTATATATTTTATATCTTATTTGCAAATAAAAATTAATATTAATAAAAGTTTAAATTGAAAAACTTAGTTTTTATAAAGATATAATATCTTACATTAAATGTTTAATGAATAACTAAAAAATTGTGTAACTTAATTTAAATATATATATATATATATATATATATATATATATATATATATATATATTTTACCCAATTATAAATGGTTGTTTTGGTTTTACCTGTCACATCATTGTTAGCAATCTACATATATAATATATGAAAGTCTGTGATTGGAACAATTAATCTTATTCTAGCAACAAGAAAATGAAAATAAAAAAATAAGTTTTAGACATATTAATCACGAGATTATGATGTCAATAACATTATGTCACACAAATGCTTGAACTTGAAACGATTGCAATCAAGAGTACGAAGTTCGAGAGCGATCCATCAGCACTTCTGCACTCAGCTAATCAAACAATTACGATCTCGAGCAATTAAACTTAGTTAATATCACTCGCCAATATTAGTTCAATCGCATTTAATGGACATAAGCGAATTATGATTGTGCGCGATGAGCGGCCTTTTACATTGGTGATGGAAAGTAGAATGTATACTGATCAGCATCAGAAACTGTGTATGCAGTTGCATTATAAGCTAATTATTCATAAAGCAACAATTTGATTGTATTTAATGCATGCGCATTTAATCAAACGTATAAAAAGATCTAAATAGTTGTCGCATTTCTCTCGTAAGTTAGTATTTCAAATATAGTATTTCAAATATACGATCACAATACTTTTATAAAACAAATTTACTCAATGTTATTTTAAAAAGAATTTTAAACATTTAATCGTAAATAATTTTGCAATTGTAAAATATCTGTTTATAGTATTCGATAATTTCACTTTCAAATGTCTATTGGAAATGTTATAACAAATATGCGATTTACAAAATGATAAATTTTTACACGAGCGCAAATAACTCCCTCAAAGCATGACGCCTGCAAGTTAATTCCACATTTATCGATCGAAAGGCAAAATAAAAACTGGAACGCGCAATCAAAAAGGTTAAACCGCGATTTCGAATGTCAATTATATAACCCCGGGATGAAAACTTGTCGATAGCCGAATTTATAGCGAATTAATATATATATATATATATATATATATATATATATATATATATATATATAGCGTATATTTAATTATTGATTAATCCCGACTGTCGATATGCCAATTTTTTGTCGATTTTGAAAGGTGAGCAATAATTTTAAATTTAATTTATTTGTATAAAAGTGTTATGTCTTGTGTAATCCGCATGTAATGCTATCTGCATTAATTACACGAAATGTAGGAGTAGATCTGTATTTTTGTTCTTAATTCTTTTAATGCAATTCTTTGATTTTTATTTTTTTTTGTTGATTGTCTTTTATCTATTTGTTAAGATAATAAAATATCCGAATATCCGCACAAACAAATATGCACACACACACACACACACACACACATGCACGCACGCACGCACACATACAGGTTATCAGACACAAAATTATCATCACGTATATGAAAGACATAAGATCTCCTTTTGGTTTCAAAAGAAAATCTGATATAAGAAGGGGATTTATTTTTATAAATAAATAAAACAATAACTTCTAATTGAAAACATGAAGCATTTTCTTTTCCAGACATGTATGCATAAGTATTATAATCCATCTCTTTTAATTAATCTTTGTATAAATTTAAAATTTTCGAGGCACAATGGAAAATCTAGGTCATATTTGATCTCTCGTTATAGAATCCGTACTAACTCCGTGTGTAAAATTTTAACAAAAGTATGTCTCTTATATGTATATGAAAAATGATATTTTAAAATAAATTTATTAATTCAGTCTTGAACCACTTTATATTAAGCTTCATCTTGATTGTTTATAATTTCATTAATATTATTATTTAATACATTATTATATAGAAATTTAATAAAATTTTTTTAAATACAATTATGTTCATTTTGTAACAATACAAAGAGAAAACACGATAATGTTATTCTTACGTGTGAAATTCGATATTAAATACTTTGATACTGCAGATTTACAATAATATTTAAAATGCAGTATCGAATGGAAATTATTGACGTGTTCTCGCTAAACAAAATGCTAAACAAAAAACAGTTGTCTGTCGATTCTTGGAAATGCTCATGCATATTTATGATAATTATTGGCCTTTATCCATATTGATTTATCACTCTAAAGACCGCTTTTCTCGGTTATCGGACATTGTCAATACAGTGAGGTACCGAAGAGATGCCGTTCGTAGAAAGTGTATCGAATAGTCATCGGTATTTGCGGTGTTCGATGTCGAAAATGTGCACGAGTGAAGGATATATCAATACATCGTTATACATATTTAAACAACCCCCAGACTGGTTACGAACGACGACTATAGTCGAGCCAGCCGGCGGGCACTTCCGCGTAACCGACCTCGACAAGCCGGGGCGAAATGAGGTCAGGAACGGCGCACACGATGCCGAACGAGGGTCGCGCGTTTGCTTCGCGGCCCACCGGCGCCGCGGCAGCCTAGCTGCTCCTAGCCGGGGGTAGTTTGCCCCTCTCGGAGCACTGCTCGGCTCGATTCGACGCGACGACGCCGCGCGGGGACACCGTCGCGGCACTCCACCTGCACACCTGCAACGCGCAGCCACACACACACCTGCATACGTACTCTACGGGGTGTTCGGAACTTTTTGCATCGTCTCTCACGACTCGTGAATTTTTTAACCAATTACTCGATCTAATAATGAATTTATTCTTTCTTCAAAAATTTGTCAAAGAAGAATTTTTTCCAGTCTTAAATACAATGCCTGATTTGTACAGACCTACTTCTTAACTTTAAATTATGTTTACAGCTTAATACAAAATCATTTTATTATTTTTGTTTCTGTATTATTCGCATTTTAATGTAATTATCAAAAAAATATAAAATATATATCGTTTAAATCTTTCAATAATAAAGCTTGTCAAAAAATTTTTTTGATATTTAAACTAGAATTAGAATTGGAATAAAATTTGAAATAATTATAAGAGAGACGGTGTTCTATAAGCTGTTAAAATTTACTCTTCAAATCAAAATTCTCTTCGTTCTACGAGCAAGAAATATGCTATTTACAATATACTTTAATTGCGTGTATTAAAATTTCTCGGATATTATCGATGTCACAAGAGAAAAAATGGAACGATCAGTATGTAGCTTATTCTCTGATGTGTACCGAGGGGTAAGTCCGCGCCACCCCGTACACATGGGCGAGCAAGCCAGCGCCAGTTTGTGCGCAGGAGCTATCGCGTGTCGACGAGCCGGAGGGTACAAGAGTTGGCGGGGGTGGACGTCCTCGCAGCGGTTCTCGCTTGTACGCCGAGCAGCTTCAGCGTCATTGGGCGTCGGGACGCCGCCACGACGCCGCGCTCTCGGTTCCGAAACGCGAAAGCGCGATTGCAAAGTGCCGCGACACGAGGATGGAATCCTTTTGAAGGATTCCTCGGTGGAATATTTAATTTTGCAAACTTGCGAAAATCGCGCGAGCGAATGTGTCTCCCTTCCTCGAGGGAAACACGCACCTAAAAGCAAGAAAATTCGCTGATCGATTTTCAGGAAGATCGCGACGTCACTCGGAAATCGGTCATCAATTGACTTCTCTCGCGGACATCGATCTCGTGCGAGGATGATATTAGTTATCGCGGATCATCGAACTAGTCGTTTTTGCAAGTGACGACGATCGTGAGAATCTGTCAACGAGATTGCGCGGGGAACATCGATAAGAGGTCGCAGATAATTCAATCTTCCGGAAGATTGACGAGATTTATAGATAGATTGTTAGTGTGTGTGTATGTGCACGCGTGTGTTACGATCTACCGAAGAGGATGAATGAGGAAACCGCGTGATCCTCGCTATTTAAATATCGAGATTATTGCTTTTTCAGAGAATTTCGTCTTTTTACAATATCGATATTCTTCCAATCAAAGCCATGCGTTGCTCAAAAAAACCTCGCTTCTTGGATTCGGGTAGTTTATCAATCCCAAATTTTGAAAAATGAAAGGAGATTCAGTGTAGTGGAGAATAGTGCAATATTTTTTGGAAGTGTCTTAAACTTGATATACAAAGGGATGCTTCAAGTGAGATAGATTACAAATTTACAAAAAAGGATCTTTAAAACTGCAAGAAGTGTCTTAATGAAAAGCGTTGGAGAACATTTTTGCAAAGTGTTTATCCTTTAATTCATTTAACGCCTCGCTGGAGAAAGGTTCTTAGTATCGTGAAGAGAATTTATAAAATCTAAGTCTGCAGAAAAAAAAGAAAGAGAGAGAGAGAGAGAGAGAGAGAGAGAGAGGGCTTTCTCATAGAGGGCTTTCACACATAATACAATCTTGCTAAATATTTTCCTCAAGCAATGTTTCGATTTTTTCAATGTGGATCATAATTTTAGTTTTTATCCAAAAGGATACAAGAATGATCTAGATAAATGCAGCCACGAGAATACGATGAAAATTTTAACAAAACATTTAAATTTTTTGATTTTGTATTCGTATCACAGTGTACTAGGAAAAAAATCGTCAGCATTGAGAGAATAATTTAAAAATCTTAAATATTTATATAAATATTATACGTATGTAAAAAATCTCGATTAATCAATGTCATGCTAAAAATCAGAATTACTTGTAAGATTGATTCATTAAATCTAAATCTACGATAGAAGAAGAATCTTTCGTAAACTCTCAATGAACGCTTATACGAAGTACTCAGATCTTTTAATTCCTCATTTAGCTACTGCTTTGCTCAACAGACTACATGGTAAAAAATTAATTACAGATCCAAATAATCGAATAGAAATAGGAACAGTCTTGAAATAATCAAGTAACATCTCGAAACAGTCATTACAATATTGAGAGCCAAGATAAACTCTCTCTCGCTGCGCCATCGATTCCGCAGACGGATCCGCGTATCCGCCGGCGGAACTTCTGAATTTCTGCGAGTGTAGGATTCGAGTGTGTATGTGTGATGACGATGAAGATCGCGCCGCGGGGACCGTCGAGGTGACTCGCGGTGGCGGAGGCGACGGCGACGGCGGAGGCGATACTTGGGGAATTGGGTGGTATCGCGGTTCGCAGGATGCTGCGAGCGGGGAGAACGGAAGAGAGATATCGCGGTGCGAATTCGCTCGCAGTCCACGACTGGTAGGACCGATGACGGGGCATCATGATGTTCTAACGGCGCGCGTTACGCCGCGCGTCGTCGGGACGCTCGCGTCGCGTTCGCGACCCCTACTGACGACCCTGACGATGCTGCTCGTCGCGCTGTCCTGCTGTTGCGCTCGCGCCAGCGAATTCCCCGAACGGGAATGCTGCGACCTACCCTACCCGATCCCGGAACCCACCGGCAGGTTCACATCCGCGCCGACGCCGACCGGAAGGAGCGGTGAGTTGTCGTAAGGAATATATTGCATATATGATTGATAGCAAAAATAATTCCGTATTTAAAATACGGAATTAAAGACGAATGTTGGTATGTAGTGGAGCAATTTTCCGCTACGAATACATATTTATTTATAAAATATTGAAGAATACATATAAGTGACATATATAATGAATTTATAAAAGCTGTGTCTTTTTATAGATATTTTTAATCTATAGAAAATGATACAAAGAAGATCATAAAAATAAATTTATTAATAAAACAAAGAAAATTATATATCTGTACATAATAAAATTATAAAATTGATTATAGACAGATACGAAATATAAGGATCTGAAAAAAGATTATTGTGAATTAGCTAAAAATTGTTTTATCTATAAATATAAACAAACGTAAAAAAAGAGAAAAGTTATATATATTATGATTATCACTAGCGTATATCGATTAAGGTCAGTACCGGTGAATTTTGATTTTTAATGAGATATCGAGGGGATATAAACCGGGTCACGAGCACGAAAATCTGCTTTCATGCAATTTGCACACAACGCCAATTATTAGCGAAACAATGAAATAATATTCCAGCATTATTGGCAACGGATTGGAAAATAAATTCCAATTTAATTACAGCGATCCTATGGTTAATCACTATAAAAGCGTATTTTTATTAGTGCTTCTGTAAACCTAAATGTTGTGCAATATACATATATTGGCACAAAATAAAAAATGTATATATATTTCCACCGAGTTAATTTTAACAATAAGATACGTTTCATGACAGGACGATGTAAAAAAAATTTATGATCTGAAATAAAATCAAGTCCAAAAAGGTTAAATAAAAAAAAAGTATTGAAAATGTCAAAAGTAAGAGGCGTTATGTGACAATCTTAAAATTTGCTATATGTTTGTAACTAATCTATCTTCAAAAAAATTAATTTTTTATGCCATGTAATATAATATTCTCTATTTGACTAGAACACACTGACAGCAGAGGGAAGATAGGTTCCAATAATTGGACGGAAACCAATAACTGTAGGTATGTCCTAGCCATGTTCCGCTAACCGCAGCTACTGGATAGCTGTTCGCGGATGAGCGGGTCATTAATTCGGTTATAACGGGTTATTAATTTAACAGTGCGTATCGAACTCAAGTTCGTCGCATTATAAATTTAGTGATAAACCCAGCGAATCGCAACTTGCGTGTCTTTAACTTTTCCATCGAGATATGATTAATACAAATATTACCGTAATAAAAAATTGATATGTGTAATTTGTCTCAATTGCTTGTCATGATATTGATTCACCTAAACCTTAGCAATTTTTCAGAATCGTAATGTTTAATATAAGATATTACTAACTCAAAGTATTGATAAGAATATAGATTTGAGCTCTCTCTAAAAAAAAGGAGTAAATTACAGATTTTTTGAAAAGAACAAAAAAAATTTATTAATACAAATAAATTAGCACGTTTTAATTTGTGGATAGCGCTTATAGAATTAGCTACTAAAAGTATTATATCTTTGATGAAAAAAAATTTTAAGTGATAATTAATAAATTTTTTGAAGGAAGACTCTTATACGTACACACACACACAAATTATGATACAAAGTTAAAAATTAAACATAATTAAAACTAATAATTAAAACATTATTTATATCATGTATTATAAGATTGTTAATAACCTTCTATGCAGCAAAAGTAAATATGAACTTAAATAACTAATATTAAAAATCTATAGAGTTTTTTTTTTATTTGCCAATATGAATAAAGCATGGTTCACCACTTTCTCACGACTTATGGCTTTCTCGAATTAAGTCGAAGTTTGTAGTTGCTCCGCATCGGTGTATAAAATAACGAGGGAAGTTACCGCGTAATTGATCGCATTATTTGTGTCCGTGTGAGCACTCCAGCCTCGTACTCGGATGAACTTCGATTGAGGTCGCGCGCTCGATCGAAGATTATCTACGCTCCTCGCGCTCGCTCTAGAACGATAGCGTAAGTTCTGGCAGAGTGGATGCCGCTTGTATGCCCTTGTGGAATTTCTCGCAAGGCATCGACTACGTGACCATAGAGAGCATTAATGATGAAAGACGATCAACCCGATCCGCTCTATTCGCAAATTTATACCAGATGACCCTGAATTATATTACTTGGCAGTGTTCTAATTATGAATACAAGTAAATATAAACTATTATATATAAGTAGGTTCTCTGATAAGAAAAATTTTATTTTTTTTTTAGAAGTCATCAATTGTCGATTTTTCAATTTTTAATGCTACTTATGATAGTTTTATGATAAATTCTTTACTATCGCCAACCATAATTTAATGTTTTATCTTTATTTGTATTACGATAATGTTATATGAACACTATGTACGCATGTATAGTTATATTAATATGTGAATACAAAACATAGCTGAGCGTTATTTTTATTTCGTTACGCACAAATCTAATTATTTTTGTATTTTCGCCATTTTAAACCATTCGTATTTATTTATATCCACATTTTACTGTTAGCACCTAACGCATTTTGTTCGGAATAATTCTTTATTTCCATATGCAATCGTACAGACATAGAAACGCATCGAATTTATTATTCTCTGCTTTTCTAAGTAAACTTGGTATGCTGTTACTATTAACAGAACTAATTAACGCTAAAAACCAAATATAGACAATAATAAGCAATATATTTCATTCATGGAATAATTATATTTTTAGTTGATCTACTGATCTAATGAACTAATTTTATTGCATTAATATAACGAGAAAAGTATGTTACACATTTACAAAAATAATTTTTAGTTATATAATTTTGAATATTTAATTTTTATTATAAAATATAATTATTCAAGTTAATTATATTCGCTACGTGTCGGTCAAGTATTCAACGAACGATACTTTTTACTTATAGGCTTTTTTGCGAGCATATTATATAAACGTTTTCTGCAAAGTGTCTATCAGAAAAGATTTAATGATGAAACGTGATCTGCTTCATCGATTGCCCCGTTTAACGATCGTGGAATTAATTTTCTGGTGGGCGATTATGAGCTCGCGAAGCGTAGTCGGCTTCTTTTTCAGGGGCGCTGAATTTTCGCGAAGTAATCAGGAGCGACGGGAGTCACGTAAATGCATAATTGCAGTCGGTTCGTTTGCACTCCTTCTCATCCGTGACATTTCGAAATAAGCTTCCGCGAGGGAATCGTCTTACATCCCCCACGATACTTCGCCGCGGTGGCGCGGCGTTCTACTGCTTAATGATGAAAGATGATCCGCCCGGGCGGGTCCCAATTTATCGCTCGTTTATCGGCCGGCGTTTCATAAACGTTCGGACCAATCGAGGGCGAAACAATTCTCTTCGCAAAACTTGCGCCAGAACGTTTAATTTGCGTTAACTGGAAAACTTTGCCTCAAGAATTGATAGCAATTTTGCTGGAAGTTAAGCACTCGGGTAATCCATCATAATCCAGAACAAAATTGTACCATACGTATCGTACAAAATGAGAATGGCATTCAATATATTATGGAAAAAAAAGATAATTAAAATATATATATATATATATAATCGTAAAATTCTTTTCTAGAATTCTACAGTAATTTAAATACATTTATGGGAAATATTAATCTCCTTAACAATATTTTTCACTGTATTCAAATTATCATTTAGTGAATCAAATATTATTCAAAATTTTATTACGAAGACAAAAGTGTTGTAATATTTCATTTAAATTAATATTGATTTTACAAATTGATTGTATTAATCTCCAGAGTTGTTAAATTTATCAAATTTACGCAATTTGTCATGATACATGTATGTAGCGGCATTGATTTGTATTACATATAATATAAGACAAAGCAATATTCATCACCACTCGATGAAAATTTATAATTTGCGAATCATATATAAAATTAATTTCTAGTGTATAGCTTATTCCAAAGAGTAGTGATATAATGTAATTAAATTGTCTCCTTTAATTTGTGATTTTCATTAAAAATTTTATTGCAAAACGTTGCCGATAAAATATTGTAACTATTGTTAGTTACAAAATTCCGATCAATTATTAGCTCATTGAAATAATGAAAAATCAAGAGATAATTTGAAATAATTAGATTAACATGTAACGTAATGTATATTTGATATCTCTCTATTGATTTCCACGCCATACGATTTTGGTAGACACTCCACGATGGAAATTGTTCATTTCCCTGTGGAAGTGCCGCATGTCCGAAACATTGACTATATCCAGACGTGGGGTATAAATAACGAAATACGTTTAATCCGATCAAACCTGGCTAATCCCAAGATTTATCGTTCGATATGTTGCATAATTCATCGATTCTTAGCACGCCGGATTTGTGAATCGTACCACAGAATACTCCTCTCGACACGAACCGGATGGATTCTCGACGTTGCTGGCATGTTTTATTCTGTGTGTAATATCGATCCACAAGTATGTAGTGTTCTAAAGTATTAAATAATTTATACAATTTCTATTTTACTTTTTAGACAAAAAAACACTTCTAGATATTTTTAATTAACTTATAAATCTTGAAAAAAATTAAGATAATGTAAATTAAAAATATTTAATTAAAAAACATTAATTTAATTATAAACTCATTCAAGAATTTTATACTTTTATAAAAATCAGTTTTACATTTTAATATTAAGATGATGTGTTCCATAAATGCACATAAAATTCTTTCTCTTATCAAAAAAAATATAATTTATTTGTTATCGATTTCTTTTTTCTTATCGAATAATAAAAGATAAAGTGATCTCTTAACAAGATTTTATTATTTGTATTTTTTTAAAACATTTGTAGATAAACGATCAAAACGTTTTTAGATGGATAGTTTATCTCTTTAAAAAAATGATCTAAAAATATCTTGAAGTCAGATATTTCTAATTTATAAAGGTTATTGAATTTTTTTATTGTTTATGATGTGAAAGTTATGGTTTTAATATTGGAAAGATTTTCAATCATTTTTATAACTTGACTCTTTTATCTATATTAAAAAAAAATGTATTTCTTTATATAAATCGTACTGCGCTTTTTATACTAACAAGTTCTTTGCATCGACCATTTTCTTTTCCCGTACATGTCGGATGTCAAAGCGTTTTTTACATCTGCCGAAATGCGTTAAGGCAAACGGTATAGGAGAAGGTACCACTTCGTTTACATAAAAGAAACTTTTTCGAGAAAATAAAATATTAAATTGCGAGGTTAAAAAGAAAAAGAAAATCGCAAAGCGTTCGCATCTTGACGCACGTTTCCTTCTTTAAAGATTAATCTGATTTAAGAGAAAGAAAAGTTACATAATCGATGAGAGTTAACGATTTTTGATATCTTTTTTTACTAATATTTTAGTATTGCATTTTCGGGAATATGTAATTATATATATTTTTATCTATACATTAAATATTTCTGTTGATAATATTATATAAAAATTATAAACGTTTTTTGTGAATGTAGAATCAATTTTAAATAATATGTTCTTTTTTTCATTATTAAAATCATTTTCTGTTTTATTTTTGGATTTTTTTTACAAAGATTTATTATTATTATGAAATATACATATACATATATATATATATATATATATATATATATATATATATATATATACATATAATGTTACAAGGAAAAAATATGTATTAATAAATAGATAATAATTTTTATCTTATTGTTAAATAATTAATCAATGAATAATAAAAAAATAATTAAATAATTTTAAATGTAAATAAAATATGTTTTGGAATAACATTAGATATTTTAAGTAGCAATTTATTAATTTTACATATACTTGTTTTATACGTATATTATTTAAAAATATCATGAACTTTTTTTAAACAGATTTTTTAAACATTGAGTTGCACCTTATTCCAGTCACACAATGCATATGTATAAAATAGATAAGATCGTAGGATGAAAAGCAGAGTGACGGTGCAAAGGAGGCAGGGACGAATATCTCCATTGATGTTAAATCGCACGCTGAACCAGTTTTAACGTCGCAGCTATTTTCATGCGACCTACTTTATACCGAGTCGCGCCGTTACGAGCTTGCCTTCGAACAAATTCAAAGTGCCTTCAAGTCGACATTTCTGATCGTCTGTTCGGCAATTGCGAAATTTTTGATAATGTTCCGATAATACCGCTTTCACGAAAAACTTTACCGCAGCTAGCGTTCCGATTTTATCGGAATACCGTTATAACCGCATAATTTTACTTTTTAATGAAAAAAATATTATTGTTGTCGAGTTAATATATTTCTAAAGAAAATTAATATATCGAAAAGTATCAATTTATTGTTTTTATCACAATATTTAATTTTAAACATAATTAATAATACTAGTTTACGCAACAAAAGACGCTTTATTTCGTCGTCCGGTGTAATCGAGCATGCCATACCGGTTCAAAATAGTTGGCGCATTCTTCTCAAATGACGGCGCTTAAAGCATGTTTGGCGTCGCGGGACGCAAAATTAATTTCACGGCCGTTAATCACGTGGAATGACGTTTCATATGCGCGCCGGCAAAGTCGTCCAGCGGCGTCGCGACGGAGTAGCCGCGTTCACGAGACCACCCCAGAATTCCAATGTCATCAAGAAGAGACGCTACACCGGTTGAACACACGGATCATGTAAACCCTTTTTGTTTCGTCCTACTCTTCCTCACATCTACTCGTCTCAGGTTTTTCACCCGCGCTGGAGTGTTTACTCTCTCTATCTCTCTTCCGTCTATTTGAACATAGTCCTGCTTATCGAATTCACTTAGAGCGCATTAGCTTCGTGGTAGTATGATACTTTCTACCGTCTTCAGGCTTGTTTTCGTCACGAAATATGAGAAGATAGTAAAGATAGATTTGCACAAAACAATACGACTCTGTGTTCCGGAGAATTTTGTTAAGTAAAATAGTCAAAACATCTAAATATAAAAAAGAATTGCAATAATATATATATATATATATATTTATATACGTAATTTATATAAAGCTACAACTTTTTTTATATACATATATTACACTTCTTCAATTAATTTATTCGTATATCATTCGTATTCAATATATATTCTGTTAATTAATATTAATATTAATATTCTGTTAATTAATTGTTATTATATTAAAGACTTACGATCTTAAAAGACAATGAATCCAGTTTATATATTTCTATTTTTTCTTTTCGATTCTAGTTTGGCGTCGTGAATCAAGCTTTGAAAACTTAATTTAGTTATTTTGAGAAAAGATTCTATTTATATTTTTATCCCTTATAAAAAAATATAAGCATTGAATATAAGTACTTCAAACAAAATGCTGACGATAAATGCTGACATATATGCATTTTTCACAAGCAAGCATGTTTGTTATTTTGAGAACCAAATTTACGCGAATCGATCGTTGTGCAAACGTCAGTAGAGCGAATCAAAATACATAACGACTTCCATTCAAAGAAAACCCTTTTAATGAAATGCGATTGTGGGATTCGCACGTCGAGTAGAGATTAATCGCGGTAAGTTCGGGATGCAGCAGCGAATTTGTCGAAAAGGGGCAACCGGCGAATAAATCAAGCGCCCGTTTAATCCGCGACTTTCACAGCAATTATACAATATATTGCCGGAAAGTGACGATTAATTTCTTTCGATCCTGATCGAGTAATTTGTGCAATTTGATTTTCCGATTGAGAGCAGTAATGATCCAGTCAAGATCGTCTCATAGAAGTCACGTTTGATGGTGCGTCTTTGGAATAGAGAGCTTGGATAAAAATAAGAGGATAGAAATGGCTTGACCTTGTTGATCAGTCAGACGAAAAGCTCGATGCTTGTTAAAATCGACAGCACGGAAATTTCCATCAGCGTATCACACGAAAATACACACGGTGTTTCATACCTTTGGTGTAGCGTGTATTGTAGCAAATTGATCTTATTGTAACGGAAATACAAAGTAAAGTTTGATTACGTAAACATGCTGCTAGCAGAAAGAGTATCATCTGGTCTTAAAAATTTTATTATAAAAAAAATGTCATTATACAAATTAAGAACATATAATTTGTCTTATATTATTAAAATGATGAACATACATAAAAAAGTTGTAATTAATAAAAATTGTATTCCTAAGAATTTAATATTAATATTTAATCATCTAATATATATATATATATATATATATATATATATATATATATATATATAAGAGTGTGATTTTTCTATAAATAAAAATGTAAACTTATATATAAAATAAATGTACTATATATATTGATCTAAACTATTTTATATAAGTACATACAGGGTGTCCCATGATTCGAGGACTTAAAAATGTGTTATTGAAGTCATTTAGAGTTAAAATTTTTTAATAAACATATGTCTGAATATCAAATTTTGTTTCACAAAAATTATATTTATTATAAATTTCCCCAAAAAATGAAAGTGTTAGCTAAAAATGTAACTAGAATTATTCATACATTCACTATAATTAATCATTGAAATACTAGGTTCAATGAAAATAAGCATAAAATGTTATAAATAATGTTCAAAAAAATAATAAATGATTAAATTTTTAATATAATTACGTAAATTATTAAAATAAATTGTTATAAATAATGCTATAAATATAGCTAATAAATAAAATTAAAATAAATTTAGATACATGTAACTATCTATAATATTTTAATATGTTTTAAAAGAATTTAAAATATACGGATTGCAAGATCGTTTTAATTAAAACAAAATAAAGTAGGCTAGATCTGATCAGAAATCGATTAAAATAAAATAGATTAGATGTAATCACAGTCTAACAAAGCTAAGATAAGTTAAGCGATTACGGGATCTTGAGAGAAAATAAACAAGACTAGCGCGTTCTAACTAAAATAAAATAAATTGACCAAGTTCGATGTCGAATTGAAATAAAATAAAGCAATTAAAAAAATGCGAAACGTTGGTATCTATATTGATTTTACTTATTCGTGGCCACTTGATAAGAAAACAGTTTAGCATTGTTCATTCGAGATTTTCAGAGACTGTTCAAATATCTTACCTCGAAATTTTAAATATTTTATTGTAACCGTAATAATTAATTTAATATTATAAAATTTTGGTTCAAAATATTTTGAAATGTTTATAATATTTTAAAGTATGTAGTGATTTAGATTAATTTTAGATTATTTCTCAAACTAGATTACACTATCGACAAAAGTATTTCTTAATTAATATATTTCTAAAAGATTTTTTATAAAAGATTGTTTAACAACTTGTGACAACTTTTAACTTTTTTTTTTGCTGTTTTTTTCAAAATTCTCATCAAACATAGTATTGCAAAAAGATAATATAATAACAATTTAACTTGATTTTTATAATAAAATAATATATTATTATTGTTTTGATATTAATATATTATTATTGTTTATTTACTCTATAATATTCCAAATCAATAGATATAGAGAGGACAGAACAGATATATCTAGGCGAGTCAAAAGCGATCTGGCATTACGTCCATCGCAATTCAGTGGAATCAGTCGACGCTTGGCGGGGCGTCGAACCCTTATTATGAACCAGCATCGCTTGATGCAGGTTACAGGGGTTGCGCGAGAGACCGGGGTCAGAGGGGAGGGTAAATAACGTTCGAGAAACCAATATCGGCAAAGCCCCGGTTGCTGCGAGACAAAAGTTTCCTGGTCGAGTTCGTTGGGCAAAGGCAACTTCCGGCAATAGTGTTGTGGCAAAGAAGCAGGAAACGAGGAGGGGAGGGGAAATGGTAGAGAAGGAGGAAAATAAGGCGCGCGTCCGTTACCCTCATCGATCATGAGTTGTAACTATCCGTTCGTAAAACGTTACGTTTTCTGCGAAATGATGTTTTTACTTGCAAAGTGCTATTGTCAGTCGTTAAACGATATGTTTTACTGTTATTATTCTTTTTCATAAAAAATTTTTGTCCATGAGTTAACACGCACACTACATATACGAACGAACACGATAAAAATACATAATCTTGAAAAATATTATTTTAGAATATGTTACATAATCAGCTGATCTATATAACCATAGATCATATGACTTATATTTCAATCTTGCCAGTTTATAAATTGCTCTAATCATTCTTGACATAACTCAGAAGACATATTGTTATAAACTTATAACACGTAGTAGTTTACACAATAAAAGAAAGAAAGTATTATAAAATATAAATCCATACAGTATGTTCTATCAAATATATACAATTTTGCTATAGCTTAAATTGAATAATTTTTTAAAAATAAAACAAATATGTATACGTAAAAGTATAAATTGTCGTCGAGCATATAAATGCGAAAATGAGATATGTTTGAACGATATGATGTATAGCGTACGTTGTAAATCGATCGTTCTGAAATCTCTCAAATTAAACGCATTCGCGCGATACAACTATTTGTGACTCATCGAGTTCTTCGCTGCACACCGAGTATAAAATACCGTGTTACGAAACTGGCGTTTGTTGGTCTCGAAGGGTATCGAATTCATGAAATGGCTTTTTTTCATTCGGACGCAGTTGAAAATCGAGTCCGTTATCAATCTCTCGGACGACTCTCGATATTACACTCGTGCGATTTTCAAGCGTACCACGTTTTGAAGTGGACGCTTTAGCGTGCATAGGCTTAATCTTTAAATTTAGTGTAAGTTATACTGCGATACAATGTAAGGTATTTATTGGTGAAAAATAGCGCGCCAGCTTTCAAAGCTAAATTTTTGTTCAAAATTTTACTGAAAATTATTCTTTACTAAATTTTTAAAATCTTTTAATGTTAAATATTTTCATAAACAAAAGTTTCAAATTAAACTAAATTTTACCTAAAATTATATTAAATTGGAAAATATTGTTATATCTACTTACTTTCTTCAAGTTATGTTCCTAGTTTGTAAACAATGTTTATCTTATTAAGTTTAATAATTATTGAATTTCGTAACGGTATTTATACTTATTACGTAAAGATGATATTTAAAAAAAAAAACATTTTTAAAAAACAGCTTTCTATAGAATTGCAATGCAAGAAAAATTCTTTTATGTGCTTTTTATTGCCATAACACGCATATTCGTGAAATCGCAGAGAGACTCGATGGGATGCCAAGTCGTCGGTTCATCGTTTACATCCTTATTACAGGCTTCGTCTGTAGAAATTGCGCCTCGTTCGCGCCAACGATTTTTGAGTAAACTCCCGGAAGGTAAACGGGACGCAAATATCACCAGCGTTTGAACGCGATTTATCGAGCACTCGAGCCGGCTCCTTACGTACGCATCCTTCGTGCCTTCGCCATTCGCGTATGCATGTGCATTTATGTAATGTGATTACTGAAACGAGTCGCGTCTCTCTCTTCTCTCGTGTCAACATGCCCGCTAAATATGCCGGCCGTGTTTAAATAAAAACAGCGGCTGACTCGATTAGGTACGCAACATGATTGGTTAGAACGAAGTTGGATTGAAAAGCAGCGTAAGTTTTTTCAATTTTTTTGCTATGTCTTTATTTATTAAGAGATAAATAAATTTTTTCCTCTTTTCTTTCTCTCTTCAAATCAGTCTTTAATCAATAAATTTGTTTAACGTATTAAATCAATTATTTTTATTTTTATAATTATAAGTTACGCGTGTAAATATGTATGAATCACTTTACTTTATTTTTAATTTAAACAAATAAAAGACAAATAAAAGAGTAATTATTATTTTTAAATATTTTCTTAATTTTTGCTATTTTTATGTATACTTGATAGAAATTACTTATTTTATTCCACATAAAATCTATCGTTTATAAAACACCAATACTTGACTGAAAGTAATTTTGAAGCTTTTATCGTCGCACATTGCAGCGTGTCACATTGCGTATAACAACATCATGAGTGGTTTACTATTTGTATTTTTATTAATATATATGCAGCATTTGTGCACAGCAGATTCAGAATAATCACTTACAAATACATCCGATTTTTTTATATGATATGCGTGCAATTACTCTACAATCGTACTAATCGATTAATACTTTATTACGATTCTCTTAATTTATGTTTCTTATGATATGATATCTTGTGCAATATTACAACAAATAATTACGTTAATCAAAATTGATATATTGAGTTAAATACTTTATGACAAAGTTTTCAAATGTTTCGTTATTAAAAAAAATTATTTAAATGTATTTATTTTTTCTTTAATAGAACGATCGATGAAATATTGCTATTCGGATTATAAAAATTATACATCGAATTATATTATATATATAATTACATTACGATGCCAGCCGTTTGAACACGTGACTAGCATCTTGAGTAAATACAATATTTGAGAAAAACATTTCTGAATTTTTTTCTAAACAGAGATATTTCAATTTCACGAAAAGTAATCTATCTATTTTAATCTCTATTTTATTTATATGTAAAATGAAATCGTGATGACGGTATACTCGTAATATCGTTAGGACACACCGTACGGCGGAAAGCGCGCTAAGCTTGCGACGTGCCCGCGATAAATCGGAAGTGCGGTAAAATAGAAGTTTTCCGAGCGATTGAGCCCGCTCGGAAATGCATGCGGCGTATTTTTCTCACTGCTACCACCATTTTTCCGCAAACGTGGCGGCGACTCGCGATGAGTTACAACTGCCATAATGCTATGCTAGTCGGCGCCTCGGCGCGATCACGTAGAACCGCGTACGTGGACCGAGTGGTTTGCACACGCACGTGCACAAACACGAGTACGCGAATATATATCGTCGATACACATCCGGCGAAGACGCGGCCGAAAGATTATTTCGGCGAAACGCTGCATTAAATGCTCTCCATATGCAATTACGCATTCGCGATGCATTCGCGTCGATGGGACATTGTAATGAATCGTCACAGCATCATATCGATGTATCCTGATTTCGAGGAATCCAAATTCGCATCTTGTTCAATTTTCTATCCAAAACACATTTTGATATGGAAATTACAATCAATTTTCTTATATTCCGAACATGGAATCCTACATTTTCATGATTACTGTACTCGGAAATTAGGTCTCAAAAATAAATTGCCAATAAAAAAATTAAAATTACAGAGAGAGATGGAATAAATAGATTGAAAAACTATTTATTCGTGTCTATAGAATTAAAATAGATCAGAAATTCTCGAGATTAAGTTGCAAATATAATCCACTTACCAAAATTGATATAACATGTCTGAACTAATCATAGTAAGCAAATGAAATTAATCAACCGTAACCAAATAGAAAAATAAGAAGAAAAATAGAAAGAGACATAAATTCATCGAAATTTGTTCTAAAATATACATATTTCTGTTTTCAATTTTAACAATATTGAGAACTATTTAAAATTCCTATCACTAGTTTAAATTGAATCAGTATAAAAATCATCCTTCTCATCCTTATACATTTTAGTGAGAATAGAATCTATCAAACATTTAAGCACTGCTGTTGTACAAATTAACTCGAGGGTTAATTTTCATTTTACGAATTTCTGTAGATATATAAAATCCATCAGAATTCTTTAGAATTTAATTTCTGTCCATAAGTATTAATGGAAATCTCAAGTTTGCCTTATCGTAAAACGCAATTAACGGGGATTAGTGCTCCGCTCTCTCAGGTCGTTCGATCCCGGCGGGTTGTCGCGCACGGCAAACTGTGCACCTACCTTATAGATTACATATGAATAAATGATCGACCGGACGACTCGACGCGACGTTGTTGGAATATCCGGAAAACACACACACACACACACACACACACTCACACTCACACACACTCACACACACACACACACACACACACACACACACTCACATATACACATACCCGTCGTTCGCATTTAAAGCGTGCGAACATGTTCGCTTTCTCGCGGGTGGCATGCGAGATCGTCGTCATCGTGTCGACCGCCAGACGGCAATAAACGGTCGACCGCGATCCCCGGTGGTAAAAAGGGGGATGGATAGGGTGAGAGTGGGAAAGAGGTGGGATGATTTTCCAGGGTGGGACGGTGGCGACGGTTCTTTGTGCAGGATGTAGGAGAGCTGCGAGCACGAGAACGAGCAGCGGCGAGCCCGAGGAAAAACCGCTGGTCAGATTAGATCTTTCCCTCGTACGGTTAAACTCCACCAGGGCCCTACGTATGCGATAAGGCCTGAAAACGCGCTCGTTCACGGAGCTTTCGTGTCGAAACCCGACGCCCCTTCGCGTGTTTACCTCTACGACAATTCCCTTCCCCCCCCCCCCTTTCTTCGATCAGAACTGTGTGGCGACAGTGTTATAAAAATATGCCGGTAAATATACCGCGCGCATGGTCTCTTCGATATGCAAGCATTTGTAATGTGAATTCTGGTTTCTTAAAAGATGCTCGCAAATATGCAGGAGAGAGTCTGCGAACCTTTCATTCGCATCAATCATATCTTTCCCATTTTTTGAACTTGACCATGTTTATGGATAATTTGCTTATTAAAAAAAAAATTATACTTGCATTTTTTATTTATATAATCTACTTTTTGGAAACTTATATTTATTTTTTTTTTATTATTTACTTCTGTTATTGCTATTTATAGCAAATCTAAATCTATTTTAGCAATTTTTTTTGACAGACTTTGAATATTGAGTTTTGAAAGAAATATATCGCTTTTTCAAAAATAATCTAGATGTTCGCAGTTTGATAAAAATACTCAAAAATAATATCCCGCGGCAAGAGATAATAGTTTAAGTAAAACAACATCTCTTTTCCAATGTTTATAGTTTTAGTTATAATATTTTTGTTTCAAGAAAATCGAAGCAAAAACAATATCCTATAAAAATATATAGAACAATGATAGAAAAATCCGATAGAAATCTTGTAAAAGTTATTACTTAAAATTTAAAACATAAGAGAGAGAAAGAGATTTTTCCAATAAAACAAATGAAAGAAAAATATGTTTTGTTTTACATCTATTTTCGTTTATAATTACAAAAGTTTATTTTATTATTATTATTATTCTATTATTTAATAAAATATTGGAATAAAGTTTAACATTTTTACTTTCTAAAGCAATTAATAAAAGATATATGTATAATAATTTTTGTTCTCTCGCACACGCTATCAATTAACCATCATGCTAAAATGGATTTCAGTAATGAAGGGTTCAGTATAGAGAAGCCGAGTTATAACATAGGCGGGTCAGCCATCACAAATTTGCCAGCCAGACAGTTTGATTCACTGCAATTGAATAACAAAATCATCGTCGAGCTGCGAGAAGGTATATAATGGAAGGAGCGTTGTAATCAACTTTCACCGTCATTTATGACTATCAGAGACCCTCTGGACGATCGGCTGCTCCGCCCTCGACCTCCGCTAGGGCGACAATGACGAGTTTACACGCCATCCGGTAAGCATACGTTACTCTAATGCTGTCGTCGATTTTGAACATGCGAACATGAAGGGAAATCTCAAATAGAGAATAACGATAAAATGTAGAATTTTTTCTACAACTGGAATTTTTTTAAATAAAATCGACAAATGCTCTTTTGTTAGTTATGAAAATAAAAATTACTGGATAATATTATATTTTTTTCTCTATTTTTTGTTACCATATCAGAAACTTAATGTTTCAAATTTATTTTGTATCGATTATATGCATTAGTTTTATTTGATGTTATTTTCTTTAAATTATAAGGGAAAGTCCGTACATTTTAATAAAAAAAAATTAATAATTATAAATTTTTTGTTTAAATGCGGTATTTTCTGTGTGATGTTACAAAACTAGAAAATAAAATAGTTTTCAAAGAAAGATAACTATTTCATTCTCCAATATCAAATATTACATAAACGAAATAGACGGCAATAGTCATTAGGTGACATTCTGTAGTTATTCTACAGTGCTTTTATATTTTTTCCTCAAGTTTGTTTGCGTGTCGGCTCGACGACGACATTAAAAGCAGAAACCCGCGGCGGTTGGTACGCCACGTGGCGTGTGAAGTCGTCGTCATAGTCCCGACTTGTTTCTCAGTCCAAAATAAAGGATCGGGCGTGATTCCTGGTGATTGTGCGAAAGGGTGGCGATCTCTTTTCGCCGAGTAATAATAAGTTTTATACGTTCCCATGGGGAAATATGCATTTACTCGCAAGTTGTTTATTCGCAGACATGTTCTCGTTATTACTTTTTGCGACATGACTAAATTGTGATATATTATATCAATTAATTTTAGAATATTTTAAAAAAGCTTTAATTCAATTTAATTCAATTCAATATAAACATTTATAATTAAAAATATTTTTTTTATGTTTTTTATAACATATTGTTATATAAAGTAATTTTATAAAATAAAATGTGTTCCCACATACTAATAACATTTATGCCAACATTGTAACTATTCAATAGCTAAAATGTATGTAAGAATCATGATATGGATAAGAATAAAATATGGACAAAATAAGTTTTAACTGATTCTGATTATATTTTTATATGTATATTAGGATTAACTAATTACATTTTTATGTATACTGGATTGTATAATAATATATTGTATTACACACTCACGTATTGCCTGATTCAGATAACATTAATTCTAAAAATAGAACAATGTTATTAAATTATTTCATTTTATATTTTTTATATTATTTAATTTTATATTTTTTACAATTGCAAGAAATGTTTTCTCTCTCTTTTACCGAGACACTCGGTAATACACGTCGGTAAAAATTACACGAAAAAACGACAGCTTTATCGCGACGAAAATGCAAGAGCAAATACCGCAGGAAAACCACATGAAAAAGCATTTGATTCGATCTTGGGCAATGCGTATTGATCGAATTAAAAGTCGAGTCGAGTCGAGTCGTGCCGGTCGCACTTGTCGTCGATTTTTACTACTAGAAATATTTCGTACCATATCAACATTGGAAATTCTTACATAATTGTTATGAATTTAAATTCAATTATTTATCTTTTGTGCATTTCATGATAATTATTAACATTGTCGAATTATGATAATATATATACGTGTTAATTATAAATTTTTATATAGTTGTTTATATGATTAGTTATATGATTCTACAAAAAATAAAAGAATTTAGCATAGCGTATAGTAATTTTTTTAAATAGAAAAATTTTATAATTAATATATTTATTAATAATAATGGTAATGTTATTATATATGTATATATAATAAATTAAGATTATTTAATTTATAAAATAAGAGAAAGAGAGAGAAAGAGAGAGAGAGAGAGAGAGGAGAGAAGAGAGAGAAGAGAGAAATGTGTACATTTAATATAATTTTGTAAATATTTTATTTATTAGAGTTTTATAACAATTATAAGACTCTTCCGTCAAAAACTTCTTCATTTAATGGTACACGATATCGACGATTTAAGAGTGTTAAAATTTATTACGACGTAAAACTTTCGACGAAGAGATTTTTTCAATTTCAATAGATCATGCGGCTTACCTAAATCATCCTAACGTCGCTAGAAAGGGCATCCGTTCGCGCGCGATCTTCTCTCGCCGTGAGACACTCGATGCATCGCGAGCGCGATGCAGATTAGGAAAGTACGCCGGAGGTGCAACGATATATTGGCAATAAACCGACGCCCGGCGCATCGGGTTGCGGATAAATTATTGTCGGACGGAGCAATAGGGAGCTCGCTGCAATTCCGTCGCTACGTTGCATCGTTGTACAGCATGTTGCAACGCAATTATGTGATGCGGAAAGGCGCGCATGCCGATTACGCGGTTCAAAAATATTACCGATGACAAGCCGTTCTCGATACTATCGATCGATTATTGTTACTTGAAAACGCTTTGATCTCATTCAACTATAATGGATTCAGCGTTGATCATTTTATTTTATGAATATTAATAAACTGAGGTATTCTTAAATTTGCTTGAAAGGTATCTCAATAATGAGATTTTATGATACTAATTCACAATTTACTTGTAATTTTTTAGCTTATGAACAATAATTTAAGTTGCAAAAAGTTAATCATTCAAAAATAAATTTAATCAAGAATAAACTTTTAATCAATCTCTTTTTATATCTTATATAATTGATATTTTTATTTTATATTGTCATTTGTAATCTTTCATATTATTAAGCATTCGATTTCAAACAACGTTCAATCTTAATTCAACATTACACTGTTTCTTTACATTATATCTTATTTATCTATTACCAGCATACATTTTCGATATATATATATATATATATATATATATATATATATATATATATATATATAATATTCTATCAAAAGATATGCAAGAGAATATCTTAGATATCTTACCATCTCTAAATTGTTACGTGAACGTAATATTTTTATAGCCGCGCAATTTAAAATTATATCGCGCTAATAAATCTCGGATTGGTAACAAAAAACCCGAGGACACATAGATATCTGCGTGATATAATGGCCATTCATAAAAAGGAAATTTCTCCTCGTTTCTCGACAAATGTCAATGGCGCATCTTGCAGCCGTTTATAAAACACACCAGCTACGTTATTGATTTCCCAACGACGGGCCGCCTTCTTCCCCGATTCTTATTCCTACTGCTTTCTTTGCGCTCACGTGCGATTCATTTCCCTCGACGGGGTACGGCAAAATTATAAACGAAACGACGGAATCTCGTGACCTCACTTTCGTGCGAGGCATCGATCGGGTCGAGCACGACGACGGCCGCTTTGACGGTCCGCTCGTTCCCGCTTGTTTCCGCTTGCGAAAATGCGGATTACAAAACCGTCTTGCTGCATTGCGCCTAAACGATTAATCATTAAATTATTCAATTTTACATGAAAGTATAAGATTGACAGATTTGGTTATACTTTAAAGCAATAAACATGTATAAGAAAATAGATCTTTTAGATTTATTTAAAATTTAAAAAGTATGACAGAGGAAATAAATAATAATTTTATATCTTAAATCATAATTCATAGTTCTTTGATCATAATTTTATATAGAGAAAAAAAAATCTTATAAAAATTTAAAATTTCATATTGATAACAAACAAAAAGTTATACTCCATAATTGTAAGTTATGGAGTATAACTTATGTAAATGTAGTTTAGCAAAAATGTTTTATATATGATGCAAAAAATTGTAAAGATAAACATTAAACTTATGTTTAATTGGTTAATAAATTTTTATCGACTATGGTTACTGCACTCATTGCTTTGAAGTCTTTAAGCATATAAATATTTGTTAATTATCACATTACATTTTTCAAGAGGTATCTTCTTTGACACAATCGATCGACTGCTCGCAAACGATGATAATTATAAACGCGGCAAGTAGAATATTGAGTTTTCACAGGCGCTCGCCATGATGTGCCCAACAAAATGATTATATTTGTAAAAGAAACAAGTATAATGTAAAGTAAAAAGTAAAAGTTTGAGAATTTACGAATAAGAAAAGAAAAAATTCATAAAAAAATTGTTAAAGAAAAAATACGTAGTAAAAAGTGCGTATAAAGTGCGAAAGAAAATATATTTCAATTTATATTTCACGAATCAAATTGATCTTTGATTTATGATTTTATTGATCAGCAATAAAAAATAAAATAAATTTTCTGTATAAAGTCGAATTTTCCATCAATACTATTTTCTATTGCAAATAATATTGTACACGTTATTGTTGCGCTTAATATATTCAATGGAATTATATATTTATAAAAAAAAGAAAGTAATTAAAATATTTTTTGCAAATACAAAAAATAAATTAAACAAAAAAAATTTGTAAATAGTAAAAAATATATAAAAACAGATGTAGAAAATAAATGTAGAAAAATATAGAACATTTAAAAAAAAAAAAAAAATAACATGCGGTCTAAGTTGATTTTTGTCGAAGTAATGTAAAATAAAAAGCAAGGTACAAAACGGAAAATTATTACGGTTTGAGATCGAGCTTTCGCTGTGAGTAACATTTATTGTCTACTAGATCGAGTCTCTGTTATTGCAAACGAAGGAATGAACCAAACGGAAAGAAGAAAACGAGATAGTGCTCATAGTGTACTTGGGGGGATCTCTACGTGGAAAATCGGACAAGTATCTGCAACCCACCAGTAAACAAAACAAGGAAGGCTGACTGCTTGTTTCTTTTTGCGATCGTGTTTCTGTACACACGATGTTACAATGTGCAATAAAGGAAGAAAGAACTTTGCGAGAGATCGTTTCATTATTTTTTGGATGGATCTTTGCGACAACTCGTTGTTAAAAACTACGAGGCGGTTAGTTTACTACTTCATTCTCCGTAAATTGCGACAGAGAAATAGAAACAACAAAGATAACTTTGGTTTGTTAGAAACTGGTAATACCAGAAAAGCGAGAGATAAAGGAAAATATGATGATATGACGACACAAATGTTATCGTTCAAGAAATAATACACGCTTCTGCGTGTTTCGTTACATAGAATAGTTTTGTTTCTATAGCAAAAATAAGATAATGTTAATCTCGAAGTTTTAATGTCAACTAATCAAATTTATTTTTAATTAAATTTAAATTCTGGCTAAAAAATAATTTCTTTTTCAAAATAGATTTTAATTTGATTGAATAAATTTTAAATAATGTAAAGTAAATTTTGGAGTTTTTATTAAAATAAAAATTATATGCTTATTTATATTTTATTTAAATTAATTGTATTTTTGTAATGTCTTGATTTTTTTTTATAATAAAATCAAAACATATGACAGAATAAAATAAAAAATACATTTAATACATTTATTTAGAGAAGAAAGAAAAACATTAATAATTAACCCAAAATAATTGTGAGTAGATAATTTGTATTTTTTGTTGTTTGCGTTATTTTATTTGTAATGCTTTATTGTATTATATGCACTGCAAACACTTTATTTTAAAACTAAATTGATGAATATAATGTAAATGTGAATACAATATATATATATATATATATATATATATATATATATATATAAGATATATAAAATTTCAATAAAACCTTTAAAAGTTGATTTATTATATTTTTAAAACGGATTAACAATAAAAATTACAAAATTTGACAAAATATTTGTATGTATTTTATATATATAATCGATTATTGATCAATCCCGTTTACTTTTGTGCTTTGAAATTGAAATTAATTACAACAACAAAACAAAATTTTCTATGATTATGATAATAACATAAATACTTTTTAATCTTATGTAAAATTTCTATTTGATTGTACATTTTATTTTGAAGACTAATGGAAAATAATTATTTTCTTGTATCTTTTCTTTATATTTTTTTCAAAAGAAAAAGGTTTTTATTTTTAATTGATTTTTTCTTATTTCTTTTTTAATTTCTATAATAGTAAAAATAATTGTCTATTAAATTTAAATTAAAAGTTGTGTGCTAAAAGAAATAAGACTATTTACGAGATGCGAATTGGCTCATGTCAATAAGTCCAATCTTTGAAGTCGCGATCAATGAAGTACGTCAGAAGTGCGTTGATATATCGGATGCAACATGCCAATGCATCAAAGCGGATCCACGATGAATTTCGCACTCGGGAAAACCAGGACACTTCTGACAAGTGACGGGTGAATTTGCCAAGTCAAAACAAGAGCGAGGGGCAGAAAATCAAACAGATAAATCGCAGTGGATCGACTCTGAGGGAACTGTATGCGAAATGAAGCCAGTAATGGCCGTCAACTGCAAAATCTTGTTTTCGCGAACCTGGTTCAAAGGGATAAGAACGATTGTTGAGGAACAACTGCTTGCTCGCTCTGATTTAAGACGGAAGTTCCGTCCTTCGCCGTCATGTCATTGTTATCCTTGGAGTTTGCAGCTGCAGTGCATCAGAAGTGCACGGAGCTGAGAGCGAATCAAACAGATTGTAGAACTATGATTAGAACATTCATAACAGACTTACGTAATAATTCTAATAATATTTATTTTATAATAATAATGGTTATGTTATAATACAAGCTTAAACTTTTCTACAGGAAAAGATTTTTTACAGCTAAATTTAGAATAACTTTAATAGAGTTGTAATTTTAAAATTATAGAATTAACAGAATAATTTTGGTAGAATTCTTTTCTGATAGAAAAATATAAAAAATAATTTATTTTGAAAGAAAAGAGGATATGTATTTTTCTTTCTATTTTTGAATTTATATCTATATAAAATGTTTACACAAGTTATACAGTAATACGTGTATGTTATACAAAAACAAAACGGATCTTTTTCATTACGTTTAAGATTACGGGTCACGTAGTCGACGAAACGATGAGATTGATAAAATTAATTTTTGTCTCATCCGTCTTAATAAACCGCGGAAAGAATGAACACTCGTATTTCTTTAAAGTCATGAAACATTTCATTGTTAGACGATTTAATCGCTGCTTCAGCACTGTCTTTCTATACATCCGCGATGTCGTTGATGCACTTCGCCGAGTTTAACTTCAAACCAAGTCATGATGACATATAAACTTTCGACTAAAGTCTGAATGCTGTTCGGTTGCCGCCATTTGTCAGAGTGCATGCGAAAACAGGATTTTAGCTTTAAGCGCAATTACGTGTCTTAACTTATAAGAGTGTCGTTTTCTCAGTACAAACTCGCATCTAAGTATAAATAAACACGTAAATGAGTGGTTTTCTTTGTGCCTAACTTTTTATCAAAGAATATATATATATATATAATAAAATACTTAAATTTCATTTGAGATATGCAAATTTAAGATGAAACAAATTGCTTTATAATAATTTATTCCATTTTTTAAATAAATTATTTTAGTTCTCTATAAACCACAAATTTTGTAATTTTAACGACAAGGAAGGAGATAAAAAACTTGCAAACTGCAAACATGTGTAAAAGATAACAAAAAGACGGGAAAAAATCTTTTGTTTGGAGCGACAGAAAATCTAGAGCCTTTTCTTGTTCTTTTTTAACTATGTATATTTGTTTTATTTTATATTTCTTGTCGTATAAACACAAATTAGCGCATTCTAACGATAATTGGATTTCATAAAATGTTTGCATATACTTGAAATGACGAATGAAAAGATTTGCATGCAAAGATTTTGAATTGTATATTTCTTCGCAAATTATTTTCTTATTGGCAAATTTTTATTCTTTTTTCATATTCTTAGTCAAACATATTATTTTACATAGATACTTTATATTCATAATTTTATATTAATAACTTTTCTCAAATATTATTTCCTACTTTCTTTGTTACATAAGAAAGAGAAAAGATATTTAGTATACTGAGAGAATAACTCTTTTCTCTTTCTTATGTAATAAAAAAAGTAGGAAATAATATTTGAGAAAAGTTATTAATATAAAATTATGAATATATACATGAATATAACATAGAACTAGAAGCTTATTGTTTCTTACTTCAACAGTCCCATTATCAATATCAATATTACGCTAGCCCAAGTTTAAAAAATATATAATATTTGCAAAAACTGATATTTGAAGTTTCTGGAAAAATATTTCAATTTTTTAATGAGCAAACTTTTGTTTTCACTAAAAAGAATTATCTAGAGAAAAAGTGCAAATTTTAAGGTATTCTCACTATTCAACTTGTTTATCGTTTGCTCAATTTTTATTAAGTTTCTTATCCCTACTCTTTTTAACTCAGTATACTAAATAAATCATATACATACATTCAATAATTTTTGAGCAAAAATAAATTTAAATTTAAATTTAAATTTCAAAACAGATTTTAAAGAGAACGCAACAGGAAGTTGTTTTTGTAAAGTTGTTAAATATAAATCATTGAATTATAAATGTTTAAAGATATTTAGATTTTATGCATATTATGCAATTATGAAGTTAAGTTCTACAATATATTGCGTTTCATATTATTTGGCAAGCACATTATCTGATAGACATCTTTGTCGGAATAATTTACGTTTCAAAAAATAATCGGACAGAATTTTTTTAGAAATGGAGAGACTGCCAGCTTACTATTGAAAAATTCTAATAAATATTTGTCAAATACACATACATTCTTAATAAAAAACAAATTATATTTTTTTTTTAATTTTTAAATAAAATAAAAATTTTTCTAAAATCAATTAAATAATTGATATTGTTCTATTGACTAATTAGCAAGAATTTGTCAAATGTAATTGCAAGCCTGTGGTGTAACGCGCAATTTTTGCTATTCAATTTGCAGAAATTCACAAAAATGCTTAAATTAATAAATATCTTTTTGTGCTACATTAACAAAAAAATAATTGTTTTTGCTAATCATTTATTACTCTAATCTGTAAGGTAAAATTTATTTATTAATGTTATATTTTGTGCTATATGATTCTGCATGAATGTTATAAACGTCACAGTTTTTATTAATTTTATTTTTCTTTTTATTAATTTCGTTCATCTATTTTATCGATATATAAAATAAATAATAAACAAGTTTATATGTATATATTTACAACTTAAAAATTTAAATTATTTAAAAGTTTTAAATGCAAATAATTTTATTTCTTACTAGCAAAATACGATTAAATGTCAACAAAGACCAGCAATATCAGATATTGCGGTTGAACAAACGATGCCTGCCCAATATGCGTCAATATTTATTCGATAATATTTACTTATTGTTCTTTCGGTCAAAAATGCATCACTGTATCGCTTCTACTGTTGCATTCAGCAACAACCAAAGTTATTTATTTTATTTTGAAATTGTAGTGAAGAAGAATAATCTGTACACAAATAATGGTAGTTGCGCTTATACATATCTTAATGTATCAAAATAAAAACGTTGCATAATTGGTAGAAACTTGATTAAATTAATCTTTTATATCACTTGTAATTTTTTATTATTAGCTTTACATATATCGACAAAAACTAATAAGATTTTAACAGATAAAATTTAATTTAAATTTCTATATAATGACTCTAAGGATTTAAAAGAATTGTTTAAATTATGCATTATGTAACGTAAAAGAAGAAAACATATTTTCCTTTAATAACTTACTGCGCTTTGCTAGAAACTCTAAAAACTGTTAGTTCCGTAAACGACATGACCTCGTCACTATAAAGAATGCAAAATTAGAATTCTAAGACGTATTTTTTTAAGATAGTATTTTCGCTCTTTTTCTGCTTATATTATTTTTTCTAAACTCCAAAGGACCCCTTATCAATGCATAATGCAATTGCATTCTGTTCACATACATGAGTCTAAAAGGAATTGCAGAAATAACGATTAAAAAGCGCTTTCTTCCATCTTTGTCCTCCTTGTTAATTAATAGATCGAAGTCAGCATCCCAGAACCAATCCATATTTTATGCACGCCGGCGGCGACTGTTTAAACCCGCCTTTGCTGCATGACCGGCTACAATAATTACGACGCTCGAGGGTTTGACTTGATAAAGGGCATTGGCAAAGGGAACCCGCGAAAAGCATTCATAATTTCTGATAGAGCAATTGGGAGCATGCATCTTCGAAAAGGGCATATTCATATGTCAAATGTAGTCTCACATTGAAGTGCATATCATTATTAAACTTTTCATAATATTTGTATTATACATGGCCTTCTTATACATATCTTAATGCATCAAAATACAAACATTGCATGATAGATATTTGATTAAAGTAATGACAGTCTTATCAGTCTGCAATGAATATTTAAGAAAAATATTTGCCAAATACATACATGTGTTTTTAATAAAAAACAAATTATATTTTTATTTTAACTTTTAAAAAAATATAAATTTTTTCTAAAATAATTTTGAAATTTTAAATAGAATAAATAGACAAAAATATTAAATTACTGAAAAATATTGATTTGTCAAAGTACTCATTATTTTGTTTTAAATTGTATTTTACAAAAAAATATTATAAATTTCTTTCGCCGTTTCTCTCGTAAAAAATTTTTTAAGATTTATTTGCAATTTCGTTCCACGATGTGCACCTTCTACATGGCATTCATTAGAACGCGAAATCAGCTAACTCGCGTTTCCAATTTTAATCAAACCTCGCGCATTCTATATTATATTTTACAATGGCAGCTACCAGCTGACACGAAGTGCGTAATGATGCTTTGCCGGAAATCCTGTTTTCACGGATCCAAAGTCGGTGAAGATGGCGGCAAAAGTCGACTGTGCTGGGCTGACTTAAGTCGAAAGTTTGCCGCCGTTTACCCCGTCACTGTTTTCCTTGGTGGGAATTTAACTCGGCGTAGTGCATCAGGAGTGCGTTGGTGCATAAGGAACGAGAGGAAACGGGCGGGCGGGTGGGCGGTAGCATTAACGCTGCATCCTCGCGCGCTAATCCGGGTTGTTATCCCCCGGACTTAGACAGGAAACGGACGAGCTCGAACCAACTCTATCCATCCCAAACACGTTCCCATTCTTTTACCATTCTCTCAAATATTATTCAGCTTCAACTCTTAATGAATGCTTGTTGATTTGTATATCTCTGATCTTGCAGAGAAAAATCTTTTGCTCTTGAAATATATTTAAAAAGATTAAATGACAAAAAATATTTTTATTTTTCAAGAATTATTCCTGATGATATTTTTAAGCGAAATACTTTAGAGATGTGGAAGAAAAGCTATAAGTATGCCATATTTTTAGAAACTTATCTTTGTCGATTATAGAGCTGTACATGCCCAATTGGAAATCTGATATAGATTCTTTTATCCGAATAAAATTATTATTGATTATACAGAGACTTATTTATCTTCATCAACATCGCGTAGTCTGAAAGAATTTTTGCATACAATCCTCCATTCCTCGGAGACGAAACATACGAAAATAAATATCCTTGTTCAGGGAGAATCCGTGGCGGAGAGATCGGGTAGGGAAGTTCTATACCTTAATGTTCCTCTACTTTCGCCAAGATCATCTCTGCTAGCGACGGAAAGGGAAAGAATCGAGAGAAGAGCCGGCTGCTGTTTCCGCACGTTACGTGTCTTGACCATAGAAACGGTACAATGGTCTCTGCCAAACAACCGCATCGTAACTCGCAAGTAGATAAAGGATAACATCCTCCTCTCTCTTCTTTTTCTCGGGAGTTCCTTTTTCCGTACCTATTTCCTCTCTCTTCTCTCCTCTTACCATAATTCTATCCGCCTCCCTATCTCTGAAACGTGCTTAGAAAAGCGACCCTTTTGAAAAGTCTGACGACCTGCTGTTGATTATTTCACCTCGCACGCATCCATGCTGCCATGTTATAATTTTCCTTTTTTTAGAGCATTGCTTTGACAATATCATTGTTAATAAATTTTTGATAATTAGATTATTAATAAAAACATTTTTTTTTAATTGATGATTGACATAGCTATATACTTTATACATTAGTTATATATTTTAACTTTATATATTAGTTATACACACATATATATATATATATATATATAATTATATTTTATGAAGAATGATAACACACGCACACGACACGATACTATTAATTATATCACTGATAAATATTCTTTTAAAAAATTATTTTATTTAAAATTTCCATTATTTATTACTATTTTTCATTAGATAAATAAGATAAACATCTTGCTAAAAAAACTTTTTTTGCAAAAATTAATTATGATGAATTTATATTGTAATATTAACTTGTTATGGATTGAAAAATTTAGAATTCTTTTCGTCATTATTTGTTATTTTTTTTTAAGAAACTTTTATTTTTCTTATAAACTTAGTATGAAAGCCAACGTCTAACAGTTAAGAAATACTTTTTTTTCACTCGACGTTCGCCTTCGAAGGAATCAGGGATGTATTAAGAGTATCCATGGCTTCAGGCTGCGAGAACGAGAGAGAGAGAGAGAGAGAGAGAGAGACTCTCGCTGAAATTTTAAACTAGACGACTTTGCGTCTCGTAAACTTTGCAGATCTTGGAAAATTTTTTTGTATCAAAGAAGCTGACGCTAAAACCGCGTATCAGCTTATTTCGAATGTCAGTGCTGAATATATTCTAATCCTTCGTCTGTGTTCGAGCGTTAATATAAATAAATCATAAATTGAAAAATAATAAATGAAATATAGTACCTTATTGTGCAATTTTAATGGTTTTTATTCAAAAGTTATTGTGTATTTGTGTCCTACGTATGTAAAAATCATATTATAATTTATCTTCTCGTAAATATATATATATTGAAATATTATATATAATCGACATATTTGTATTTGTGTGTGAATAGATGTTAACATTGGTAAAATTATCTATTCCACTTTTAGTAAAAATAAAAATAGCGATACATTAATAAACATTTTATATCTTTCTTATGTGAAATAATAATTATTTGTGTAGTCTTCGAAATTGTTTAAAGTTATGCTGAGAGAGTTTGTTTTAATAAATCCCATTTAGAAAACTTAATAAAAAACCGGAACTTTCTTACAGCTTCACCATAAACAGAACAATATTGCTTATTTTAATCATAAATTTATCGAAGAGATGTATTTGTGATCGCGAGTAGAAAATCGCTGCAACGCTATACTACATTTCGGTCTTAAAGCACGTTATGCCCCATAGCCGGAGGCCCATGAAAACGACGAAGAAAAATTCGACGGCATTTCGCCGGTAGACTTTGTAAGCCAAACCAAATTCGTGCTTGCGTTCCTCGCTTTACACACCGCACGCGTTCCAAGCGTATCGCGAGGAAGACACTACAGATAAGAAACACCGACGCATACAAAATATTCATAGCACTAGAAATTACAACTGCATTCTTTCTTCTTTCTCTTTGTGGAGTTATGTAATTATTTTCGAACGATGTAATTTTTTTTTGAATTAGCTAATTCAATTAAAAATCGCGCTGTGATGAAATAATACTCATAAAAGATAAACAAATTCTTTGCTTCAGTATTTTATGCATAATTTTGATGCTTTTATTTTAAATATTTATTTGAAAATGGTAGGAAAGGTAAAATAATTATTGAGATTACAAATTTGCAGAAAATAATAATAAATAAAATTTAAATATTAATATTTTTTTTAATAAATTGATTGGGCGTAGTTTATAAAATAAGTGATTTTTTTATTTTTTCCGAGAATGGATGTAAGATTTCGAAATTGGTCTGAAACAAAGCTCTCGTAAACAATTTCGATTCATGAGATAACTCTAGTATGCCTTAAAGCGAGGAAGCACGTCGCATGTTGGTCTTTCTATCCAGTTACCAGTATCCTCGATACACTTGCGCTGTCGTTGGGGAAAAACGATCGCGATGAAAACTTGATTCCACGTAACCGCGCGCATCGATGACGCACTTCAAAGTCTTGACTGAAAAAAGTCGCGCGACACAATAACGGAAATCGCGGGATACGTTTGATACTCGGCACGGCTGGCAAAAATCCATGCTGCCCGATAAAAATAAAGTACCGATAAGAACAATGATACGATATTGTAACGGGCCGGTTTTTATCCGGATCGATCTTCATGTTTGAACTCTGCCATGATGGCAAAATCGTCGGGTTTTATCGGCCGCAAAAGTTCAAGCAAGATTAAATTTTACATCAGCACTCCATTTGAAAATTATACAGAGATAAAGGCCGTATCTCCTATCAACGAGATAGGAACTTTACGAACCAGTCTTAAGTTATTGTACTTTCGAAAATAAGGAGACAAGCGGTCGGAATGACGGTGAGATGACGGAAAGTCTCTCGTAATACTTTTTTCTTTGTTAAAACAAAAAATAATATTAATAAAATACATATTAGTATCATTTTTTGCACTTTTAGAATATGGAAAATCTTATTTAAATCTATAATGTTGAATTTCTTAATTAATGATATTTAATTTTATGGCGATATTTATTGTTAGCATAAAATTGATTATAGAAAATTTTCATTATTTATTTATATAATTAAGAAAAGAAAATAATCACACAAGATTACAAAAAGAGAAGAAAGAAATGAAGATATTACTAAACTAGATATAAAAATTAAATATTCTTTCTCAAACTTCGTAAAAAAATTACAAATAATAGTTCTTCTCTTCTCTCTCGTTTTTGTTTTAGCGCAACTGTTACAACTTTACTGTAGTATTAATAATATATGTTTAGTCAAATAAATCTATTAACTGTATGCTCATGTTGAAAATGTTTACTTCCATATTCCAGTTTAAATTAATTAAATAATTAATGTAACAAACAAATAGAAAGTAACAAATAGAGTAGTATAATCAAAACATATTTTGACAAATAAAAATAACCAATCAATATAACAATAATAAATGCACATTATATTTAAACATTATTATTTGTGTCTATGTTATCTAAAATTATATTTCTGGAGATAACAATATATATAGATACGATTTGGGTCTTAAATTATCGTATTTAATCTTGTTTTTAATTTTCATTGCCTGAGATCTTTAGATTAATTTAATAGCTAAAAAATTATAATTTTTTTCTGAGTATCAAGGGAAGATGTTTTCAGCTGAAAAACCGAAAGATTTCGCCGGAAGCAACAAATGTTCACCCAGGTGAATTTCGCCACAAAACAGCACTCGCGAGGAAAACCGTGAAAGGATCGCATGATGCGGTCGACTGAGGACAAAACGACAAGGAAAAAACGAATGGAAAGAAAGAAATAACGACATTTTTTGTTAGGGAAGTTAAACGAGAAATAGGAAAATCTCTGATATACCTCGTATAAATATTCGCAAAAAATAAATCGTCAAAGCAGAAATCTGTTCAAATTTTCGGCGATACAAAAAACTAATTAATGCAATTTATGAAATATAATTTCTGCTATTTCTACACATAATAATAATAATATTTACATATGTTTACGAAACTTAAAATTATATTTACTTTATTAATCGCCGTTGACGAATATTAAATAGATATGCATGTGATTTTTAAACATTTATTAAAAATAGATAAAATTTAACGTTTTATTGCTATTAACGAAAATTGATGATGTTAATTGACAAAAGAAGATTGAAATAATGCTAATTACATCGATGATTTTGCCGGACATAATTTACCAAAAATGGATAAGTCCTTTTTTGGAAGTCGCCAAGTATTTTAATGCACAAAAATTTTCGACAAAATACACAGACATATTAAATCAAAATATAATATATAGTATATAAATCAAAATATTAATTTTTAATATGTAAATTTTTAATAATATAAATCTTTCATTATTTAAGATGTAATATAAATCGAACACACCGTATTATTGAATTTTTACCACAAATAATTTTTTAATTTGTTTAAAAAACGTTTTACATGTATTTCTAGATCTTTTGCAATATTTACTATTTAAATATTTTGCATTTAACACAGAATAGTCTAAATTTAAAAAATTTATAATATATATATATATATTTTATGTTCTCTCTTATACTTCTTATTATACATACACAAACACACATACATATATTTGGCAGAGTTCAAAATATATACAAAATAATACATAAAAACAGAGTATATTTTAGAGTATTATTTTTCAAAATCTCATATGTATAATTTATGCAACATAAATAAACTTCGAAAAATTGACTAACAAGATGTAAGCTTGTGTGAGCTTTTTAATCAGTTATTACTCATTTGTAAGTAGCAGAATCGTAAGAAGTTTATCAATCGATTTTTATACAATATTTATCTGATAATAGTCGCGGCTGATGAAAATGAAGAAACATTTAATTTGCATGCAAATTCTTCGTGTGGTCTCGAAGCAAGCGCGTTTTTCGCACGATAAAGCTTGTCTCGGCGAGCAACAATTGCGAGTGTAGCTGCGAGCGCTTTTCGCGAGAGCGAGCCGACCAGAAGGTTTTCCCGTAGCCGCGAATTTATGTGCCAAACGGGTTTTTCTCGCGCCGTACTGTTAGGAACTCGTCTTGCATTATGCAACGCGACATAAGGTCGTAAGAAGATAACGATGATCAGAATATAGGGAAGACATTCTTAAATATTTAGTGAGATGCAGACTCATCGTTGATACGATGATGCAATCGCATCAATAACATCCAATAGTAAAATAAATTCCTTTTGTTGTCATAATAGTCTCTTTCTAAATATAAATAATTGTATCTAAAATTTATATTTACGCATTTTCTTTAAATCTGCGTTTATGTGCTATATAATATTGTTTTTCTCATTTTCTCAATTTTAGCACCGTATATTCTTTATATATGTATCAATATATCAATATACAGATACATATTTTATAAAGAATTTTAAAATAGAATATTTTTAATTTTCTTAAATATTTTCTATATGTATTATATATGTGACACATAAAATAAATAAAAACTGTCTCAGTCTTCGCAAATTATATATAAGTTGTATAAAATATACTTAAGACTTTATTTGTAAGTATGATATAGAAATAGAGATAAAAAAAGCGTAAAAAAAATCTTATTTTTTAAATTTAGAAAGTTTAGATCTAAAAAAAGTAAAAAAAATGTGTGTTGAATAGCCTCACGTGTATACGTTGCGTCTACCGTGGTGCATCTCCGATATGAACGAGGAATCGAAATGAGGAAGTGCGATATGAATTCGTATGACTACATCTGTGGTGAAATCGCGAACAAACGGTATGAATGAATGGGAAATTCCATATCATAAAAATTCAATGCATGTGCTCGCTCGCGCTCACGTTATGTCCGATCGATCTCAAACCTAGATCGAAAGGCACAAGTGACATAAGATGGATGATACAAATGAATGCGAAAAAACACATGTAAACAAACCCGAGTAAATTGATAGCATGGCTAATTATTATATAATCAAAATTTTATATTATTACAATAAAAATTATATTTTTTTATGTTTATATTAATTGATTTGGAAATAAAAAATTAAAGAAAATTGAACTAACAATAAGTTTTATTAATTAATTTGGTTCGATAGCATTCAAAGATGCACGCGAGGTTCAATCGCTGTTCGAGAAAATTTCATGAAAGATTAATTATCCAATCTATTCTGACATTGTTAAAGATATTTTCAATCCGCATATGACATATAAATTGATATTCACACTCTGATTATACAATTAAAATTCTTAAAACTTTCCAATATTTTTGCAATTACGTGCTATTTGTGCGATAATTTATTGTTAAATAAAAAAACAAAGAGATATCTTTTTATTCTAATGTTGCACTAAAACTATAAATTATTATGTCTGCTTATTAGAAATAATGTATAATATATTCTCAATCATTATCAAAAGAATTTGTGATTGAAAATTAAATTTAAAACTTGAACGATTGGTATGCAGGATTATAATAATATGATTGTACACTCTCATTTATTACGTTATTAATAATTAAAAAAAAGTACATAAGACCATAGAATGAACAATAGTACATACCTTGCAAAAATATAATATGCAGATATAATGAAAAAAGATATTGGTTGATTAATTAAATCAAACAGCGATAATCCAATAGATGCATTGTAAATACGTACGTATAATAAAAAGCTCCGACAGACCAAGCTGATATTGGAAAAGCTTATTCAGAAATGAGTGAAAATGTGAAAGTGGGTCAAAAAATGATTTACAAAGATATGTATACATTTATCCAATCAAGAAAGTATTTTAATATTGGCAGCTAGTTTGCTTTATTGTCAAATTATTATTTTAGACAATATAGATCAAGTATTACGTTGCGCGTTAAAAACTAATCGTTATAATTGAATCGCTATCGCTCATCATGACAAATTGGAATATTCTGCAAAATCAGCACAGCCAAATTTGCCTTCATGTGCTTTAACGATACAAAGTCTGATTTCGATCATTTTATCGGAATTAAAAAAAGAAACGGATTTTGCGAATTTTTAACAGTACTTAGAAAATTAAAAATTTGTCAATGGTTAGACAAATTTTTAAGCAAAACTTTTTTCCTTTATTTATTTTAAACAAAATTTTGTTAATAAAAAAATAGATATTTAAAAAATTATTTATATCTTTCAAAAATTGATTTTATATATTTCTATTATTGTTTACTCAACTAAAATTTTAAATTAAAATAAACAGACTAAGATTTAATTAAAAATGTACAACTAAAAAATGACACAGAAAGGCTAATTGTAGCTGATACGCAGTAATTATTACTATGTATAGGCTATTTGTTTTTAAGTTTATTTTTTTAAATTTCTTAAATTAAAAGAATAAGTGTAAATAACAAATATTGTGTACAAAAGGAAAATATCAATATTTTGCCAATATCAAAATACAATATTTTGTGTGAGAAATCGCTTTTGCTGACCAGCCGTCGAATGCAGCGGTATATTATTTGTCTGCGAATTTTGTCCAAAATTTCCAGCACGATGCCACAACCGTACAATAAAAAATTGATCGCTCTAATTGCCGCGTGGAGGCAAATTTTAACGAGACCTTATTGGCAGCGTTATCAGTTGCATGATGGTAACGTCGAGCGAATTAAAGGCGGAATTTTGCGGTTACGGGTGATCATTTGCAGTGGACAAACGGCAATCGCACGATGAATTAATTGCGTGACTTTCATCGCGTCGATGCTTAATAACGAATAAACGCGAGTTGAATGCGGTGAGAAATTAATACCATTGTCGAAATATAACATAAATCGATTCATAATAAGCTGATTCGATGATGAATCCCGTATATAGATAAAATTTATTTAACCGACAGATAGAGTGTTTACGATAATGCAAACGTAGAATATAAATGCAAATTTATTCTATTATAAAATATGTATAACTTTATATAAAATATTTAAAAAATTAACTATAAAGAGAGAGCAAAATATCTATTCTAGCTTCTATTTTTTATGTTTATAAATTTATTTATTATAATTAATTGTTACTATTGTCTTTTTTTCTTTTAAATATTTCAATAATTATGGCAGTAGCTATTAAAATAAGTTGCCATTGCGGCCTTTAAAAAAATACATCGAATAATATCACTCATCTCGAGACCTTAAAGTAAATAAAAATACCAAAAGCCAAATTTGAGATTGGTCAGAGTACGCTTTTCCAAACGCTGGTCTCTCCGGAAATACTATTTCCCGGCTGGTTGACATGATAGGAAATTTACTCGTTGCGGTCGGAAGTTTACTCGCTACTGGAATGAACTGGACGTAAAAGCGATAGCAACGCGTTCGTCTAACTGAAATCGGATACGTTTTTTGGGTTTCCATTTGAAAGTCCAACTGTTTTCAGTTTTTTTGCTTTCATCTTTTGTCGTTCTTTCCGAATGCTTTGAGTTTCCAGCTCATTTTGGATTTTATTCATATTTATAAGAGATTTTTTTACATTTTTATTTCTTTACTTATTTTGTTATTTAAACATTTTTTTATAATTTTAAATAAATGATAGACAAATATATAATTTATTTATAACATATAGGACAAATTACGTAAAATTTTGTCAAATTTATATAGGAGAATGAAATATCTTGAAATATTATACTAATTACTTTCATATTAGTTCTCTTAGTATGTATTAATGCATATTTTTTATATTATTATTTTTTTTAATTTTTAATTTTGTGAAGAATTTTATTTTGTAAATAACAAAAATTTATATAACAGTTATTGAAGATGAAATATATGTATATAGCATGCATTTTATATAAAAGAAGCATTTTGTATAAAAAAAATCTGTTTTTTATATCATATATTGATATAGAACAAGAGATCAACATTTTTATATTAAAAGCTTAGATTGTCAAAAAATAGTGTGCAGTATGAGAAAACTGAATGTACAAAAAGCTGCACAAAAACAAGTATATTTATTAAATATTATTAAATATATTAGAGCGAAGACTAGATAAGAAAATTAATTTTGCAAAAAATTTACACATCTAATACAAACATCTGAGATATAAGATATTTATTATCTCAAAAAAAATTTATTATCTAAAAAGTACTTTAGAATTAAAAAATAATTTAGCACTCACCGATACGATGCGCAACAGCAGAGTTGTAGTATATAACGTTGATCTGTAAAATACAAATTTACCTAAGTTAAGTAAAGCAATGCCCAAAATGATTAATATTCAAAAAATATAATTATTACTTATTTTATTGAAAATTTTTAATTATTTTTTTCAAATTAGTAGTCTTTTATATATAAATAAAACTTTTTTTATTTATGTATAAAAATTATTAAATTTTTATAAAATGTAATAAAAATAAAAATTTAAGTTTTATAGAAGTATACAATTTAAATAATATTATAGATTTTAGAGATAATGTATTATATATATGTATATATATATATATATATATATATATATATATATTATTATTATTATAAAATTTAAAATTGTAATATAAATATTTTAAGATTTCCAAAATAAAATCTAGAATACTTTATTCGCATTATATTACACAATAATCTGAAATAAATTATTATTGTAAAAATAAATGAGCAATTAATTTTAATAGTAACAAATAATAAATTGAGTTTATAAATTTTATTCACCTCATGGTTGCTTTGCCATCGCCCGATGCCTCCCCTCCAATTTCCTTTCTTGTTCGTGCTGACTTCTCATGGCACTTACACACTCGCGAAAACAGATATTAATTGCAATCGTGTACTAATTACTAGATGTACAACGGTCGCGCAATACTTTGTACGGTACTCCTGACATTAATCACTTGAGACGCTCACTTTATTATATTTATATTACAATAAGAAGAAAGTATGTGAAAACTATATATGATTTGTGGCTGAAATCGCGAAATGATAATACTAATCTGATTTTAACAAATAATGCACACTTTCAATTAAAATCTATTTATATATTTATAACGTAACGTATCAGAATAAATGTCAAAATTAAAATTAAAGATAAATATCTGCAAAATGCCATTCAAAAATACGTTGTTGCTTTATCGATTACTCGCGCGATAAAATTTTTAGTGCGCAGTTGACAAATGTTAAGATATGTGATAACACATAAAACCATTACGTTAAATATGATTGTATTAATTAATTGAATGTGTTACAATGCCGTTCAAATCGAAACCGATTTAATATAGTATAGATATTACATGCATCGAGTTAAGGTTAAATTGTAGTTAAGACGCGACGTTATTTTGTGAATGAGAATTAATAGCGCAAGTACATAATCGTATAATTGTTGCTAATTCTAATAATCTTACAAAATGTGATTGCGTTTGGCCTGGCGTATATATATTATTAACAATTATATTTCGAGAAATTATGCGACTTTCCACCTGAGCCGCACGAATAACATCACAGTTATGAGGCTCTTAGACAGAATGTAAACAAGAGCGCCCTTTATGGAATGTCAACAAAACATGCGCCGCAAAAATCAAGCGTCGAATATTTCGCGGTGTTTGTCGTATTATTTACGATTACTATTACATTTGACGATTATATTAGCTCGTGCGATTAACTTATGTGATAAACGTTACGCATAAATAGTGTGGCAGATCTGTTCGTCGAACGGATATTTCGCGCGATATATTTTCTTTTGAAGGAATCAAAGAGAATTAAAAATTATAATATTACTGGTTCATTGTAATATATGCGGGCAATAAGAGTACGTAAATATATTTTTCTTCTCTTCAAGTTTTCATCTATTTAAATACAATTTGTCTATAACTTTCGAATCAAGAGCGCGCAGTAATATTGCAGTAATATTGCAATAATACATTGCAAGCGACAGTATCGGGTTAAATAAGGCCCGTATTTGTAATCATCATGAAAAGTTTGACGTGCTATTTTCACTGCTGCTTATATTTCGTATCTCGTGTCCATTCGCGCGGCAACTCTCGAACAGGAAGGTAGGGAGGGGGAGGGAGGAGGGCGAGCGAGACTGGGACCATATATTCTCGAAAAATATCAGATACGATATTTGTCATTGCGCAGCTATAACGTATCAAAAAATAATTGCGCAATGCGCAAATATTGGTATGCGATATTTTTCGAGAATATGGCTCCTGGCGTGAGATGCTTCATAATTTCTATTATCTCTCGAAATAAACAGTCATGACAAATAACAGGCCAAACGTAATCATTTTGTACAATTATTAGAATTGACTTATGATTGTAATAATCATATATCAATAATCACTCGACGTTTATGTAACTGCACTTAATTAATTCGCGTGAGTGTCGCGTCTTAATTAATATAAACTAATCTTATTTTGATGCGCGTAATATCGGGTATATAAGGTGGATCGATTTTGATTTTGACTCAAACGGTTTATGACGCAATTAACTAGCAACAGTATTTAACGTATTTAATATCTTAATACCTGTCAACCGTACATTATTTAAAAGATTTATACAATCGAGATTTATCATTCGGGTAGTCAATAAAGCGAATATTTTCGAATACGGCATTCCGCGGATATATTTGTGGATATATTTGTTTTTAATTATAATTTATACATTTATTTTTACTTTTACATTACAAATGTATACGATAGCGAGCGATAACGTATACTACATTATTTGTTAAAATTAAAAGAGGTACATTATTGATGAGTGATTTAAAATCAGATTAGTATTATCGTTTCGCGATTTCAGCAACAAATCATATATAGTTTTCGCATACTTTCTTTTTATTGCAATATATAATAATAAAGCGAACGTCTCATGTGAGCAAAGTCTCGGGAGTGTACAAAGTGTCGCGCAATTGTATGTCTAGCGATTAGTGCGATAGTAATTAATATTTGTTTTCGCGAGTGTAAGTGCTATGAGAAATCAGCACGAACAACAAGAGAGGAGGTAGAGGCCCGCGGAGGCATCAGGCGACGGTGGAACAACGGTGAGGCGAAGGTTGTTACTTATTAAATTTATTATTTGTTATTTTCCAAATTAACTGCTCGTTTATTTCTACGACATAAGCGTTAATTTTTTGCATTATTATTTTATTATTGTGTAACATAATGCATATATATAAAGTGTTTTAGATTTTTTTTAAATCTTAAAATATGTATATTTATAATAAAATTTTATAATAATTTATATATATATATATATATATATATAATTATTTATTTATTTATGCATTTTATAAAACTTTTTATTTGAATGATTAATAATTTATTTTATTAAATATGTGTTAAAGAATAAATAGAAAATTCTAATGTAGGCTCCATAATTCTTTTTAAATATTAAATCATAAATATATTATACATATCATTTTGGGCATTGCTTTACATATTCAATTTAGGTAAATTTGTATTTTACAGATCAACGTTGTATACAAAACAATCTTCGCTGTTACACATCATATCGGTGAGTGTTAAATTATTTCGAATTGTAATTATATATATATATATATATATATATATATATGTATATACATGTATATATGTATGTATATATTATATATATACATATATATCAGGTATCAAATATATAAAAAGATCAAAATTTTTTCTATATATATTTAATGATGCATTTAAAACTAATTATTATAAATAATTATATAAATTATATTTTTTATAATTTAAGATTGATTTTTTATACAAGAAATAGATATTCTAAAATATGTAGATAAAAAGATAGTCGGTATTTTTTATTAACTTATAAGATTATAAATATGCTACGATTTAATGTGTGTTAAAGATATTTTTACATTAAATTGTATTAGCCAACACCTATGTACATATCCGATAGTCAGAAGAATGCGTGCATGGGAGGGTTAATTTATGCAAATGCTACGTGAACTTTCCGCCTGGCATGTTAATTAAGATTGAGTGATCGTCGTAGCGTGTTAATTAAAGTGTTTTGCTTAGCGTATACCTAGTTGTTTGCGATGTTCTGTTTGTGGGCAGTAAATGCGACAGTAAAGATGTTACGTATATACGGCTAATATGTTGAAAGCTCCTATCATAGTTTTTTTTTTTTCATTTGTAATAATCATTACAATTTATAGGATACATTAAGTAACAATAATTGTCAGGAATTATCATTTAAACGGTGCTATAATTTCTTGAAAATATTTCATTTAATCGTAGTGTGTTCGTGTGTGAGTGTGTATCATCATTAATTAACTTAGGCAATGATATATGATGTAATCAGCTGAGTTTCTTTAATCAAAGTTAGATATGCTTATGTGATGTCTTTTCATAAAATAATTTATCGATGCAATATGATTGCAAGTTTTGATTAATAATTTTAAAATATAATAATTTAAAAAATAAAGACGAATTAATTTTTATTAAATACTAGCTATTGCTTTTTAAATATTTTTACACCAATATAACTTCTTTATTTTTATTAATGCTATAATATAATTAAAAACTGCAAGAATTGCTTCTCGATGATAGTGTTCATCCTTTGCGGCAATTTTTCAACATCGCACTTATTATAATTTTGCTTCCAAGTTTTTAATTATAAAATAACTTTATTAGCTAATTCCTTAATAAAAAATTCCGAAATCGTCCGTTTATAGTCTTTATTGCGATATCCAAGAAATATTTATGGAAATGCATAATTATATAAGAATTATATAAGAATTACCTTTTCCTCTCTTTACACACATATGGCTTAGCACATTTCTTATTTGCTCATCGACGCAAACGTAAATTAATTAAAATTGCAATTTATTGATGTGCATTGCGCATCTTTGTACTTCTCATTTTGCTGCAATGTTTTAAACATCTGATGATTCAAAATTACTCGACCGCGACGCGAATCGCGAATCTCGAGAGATGTGGACGCTGTAAAATCGGCGTTAATTAGCGGTGAGGTTTAATTAAACTACCGATTGCCGTTTTACAAAGCCGTAGCTTTCATGCAATTCGATAATTTCCGTAGGGATATAGCTGGTTAGAAACACATCGACTTTCTCGATAGCAATCAAATATATGCCTTGATTCTATATTTTACTTTGTACAATGATATAATTAATTAAAGTAGCGAATTCAGGATCGCATACAAGTACGCATCAACACACATTGAAAAAGTTTTCTGTAGTAATTAAGTTAAAAAATAATAAATATTTTAATAATTTATTATAAAAGAGCTATTTTTATATCAAACATAAAATTATGCAAAATCATCTTAAATATAAAAAATTATCATCAATAATCCACAATCCGTTTATTTTAATAATTATCTCGTTTAACTTATATTAAGAAACAGTTATTTGAAATAAGGATCATAATTTTTGATAATTATTAAACCTATTTATTACATTTAATAAGATTTATAATTATAAAATATATTCATATCAATATACATTTCTATGTACATATATATATATATATATATATATATATATATATATATATATATGTACATGTAGTTACATTTCATAAACTTTTGTAAAATCTGTTATACATAAAAGCATTATTTTTTTGAAGTGTTTTATTAAAAATAAACTAGATCAATTTTTAATATTTATGATTAAAAAGATAAAAATTAATAAACTGTAGAAAATTAAAAGAGAGATTATTCGCGCGCTATTATATTAAAGATCTTAATCTTTATAATTTAATATTTAAAATTAATAATAAAATTCTTAAAATTAATAATAAAGTTATGTTTTCATTTACATCAATTATATCGACAGCGGCGCAGAAATTCCGATACATGTGGCATAATTTCGCAAAAATTTAAACGTGTATGGCAATCTTTGAATTCCGTTTCCTCCATGTTTCCGGCTAATTAACGCCGTTTGGCGAGCTATTGGAATGCCATATCCGCGGACGTGTGAACAGACACATACTGCGCATTCGCATGTTTCGCGCCTGTGCCCGGACTCCACGAAACACATCAGTTCGATCAATGCCAATGTAGTAAGTTATTCTCGGATTACAGCCCCAAGAATGCCCCAATTTGCATTTGAGATAAATAATAAAATAAAAAATTATCAATAAATAATCAACACATCAACACAAGTTAATACTTATTTCTATGTTTTCTTAAAGCTACATAAGATACCTAGTTCTCATTTAATGGTGATTTTATTATTTTGACATTTTTTATTATTAATTATAATAATACATACTTTTTACATTTATCGTAATTGAAAGTTTCAGTGTTATAAGAGAGAGACAGAGAAAAATTGCTAGATATTTTATTGTTTATAAAACAAGAAAAATGCGTTATAAACACACATTATTTTTTTGTTTTGTTTAATTCATTATCAGATTACTCTGTATATTACGCGAGAATACTAGCCGGATATTATTTACACACACACATATTCGTGATGTTGTTCGACAATTTCTTTGAGATGAGACATTTTCGCGAGCAATAGCGTAGAGAGGCTCACATTGGAAGCATTGACCCGTTACGTGTAATGTCCTACGGATCATTATAACTCGAGAGATACCGGAGTATAATGTCTTTCCGTCACACATATATGCTCCGCTTCCCGTGCTCTTTTCCACAAGTAGGTCGAAGAGTATCGATTGTGCATACACACGTTTACGCGTGTATGTGTGCATATGCACACATACAAGTATAGATATGTACGTATATACGTGCACATCTGTGTGTGCGTGTGTCGAGAATTGAACATGGGATCGCGTTCATATCTCGAAATTCAATTTCGAGTGATACACATCGGTACACGCGCGCAATTTATATATTGTCGCAAGACAGAAAGAGACCACGAGCTTCAAATCATACAGCACGATATGTTCCGCGATGCTTTCGCTGCTAGGACGAATAGTAAAAATAGCTGCATAGATAAAACAAGGGAGAAATCAGGGTAATTCTGTATATATATTTGATCTTTTAGTTTTTACAACTTTATTGTAAAAAATAAAATTTATATCTAAAATTGAGAAAAAGTAAATGCAGTTTTTGTTAATTATTAGATTTTTTTTTTGCTAGCTGCGATTTAAATTATATACGTTATGCAAGTATTATAAAAATTAACTTACCATGTGTAGCGCGTATGTGTATCTCGAATTTAAATTTTTATATAAAGAGACTTAATATATGGCTAAGAATTTTAATCACACATTATGAGCAAACTATAAAAATAGGCGATAACTGATTAATTCAAATCTTAATCATGATCCCTTTTAAATTGATTTCAACATTACGACGTCGCGCAAAAAATTACAGCGGATCGGTTTTGCCGCAGGCTATCTTTCTTCGTCCCCATCCTTGTGTCTTGATCCGCGTTTCTTTTTACCATTTTATATAGACAAATTAATTTTCCGTTGGAACGCGCAGCATAGTTGTTGACAGCATTTTTTGCTTTGGTTGTGATTTAAGGCAAGTTATACGAACATATCTGGTTTTATGACATTTTTAACTCTTGTTAACAGCCATAAATAATTCACGATTTGATAAGAATATAATGGTTTACAATTTAAAAAAAAGATTTATAAATTGACAAATTAATGTCTTACTGTAGATCTGTAAACCAAATTATTAAATTGTCTAATGATGCTCGTATTGATATAAGAAATATAATAATAATCAAGACTGAAAAATGAAAAAAGGGTTTGCTTGTAGCGACATTACCATTAAACTCGCACACAAACTTGTATATCATATCGTTATATAATAGAAACGCGTTTCAAATCAAAAGTTAAATATGCAACGGGCTTAGTTTAATGTCAGGATATACACGATTTGTAACTCATTCCAGTTACACAATCATGATTTGATAATACTCCTTTATAGTTCCTTTACAATTACTCTCTTTTTCTTTGTTATAAAAAAATTTTATAATGCCGTTGCCGTTGTAGTTATCAAAAAAAAAATGGAATAGTTTTTATTATTGTTACTTTTTTATATGTTTAAGCCAGAGATAGTCAGGTAATCTGGTTTAAAAATGTTACTCTGTATATTTAAGAGAAATGAGTAAGATTAAAAATTATTAAAATTTTTATATCTTTATCTTGATATCGTCTTGGCCATGTTAGCATTAAAAAAAAAAATAACGAGAATTGCAACAACTCATTATTTTTTGGATAACTATAACGATAATGATAATGAGTTAGTTTTTAAAAACGTAACGAGTTTCTTTTCAGAAAAAGAACCAGTAATAGTAACGAGTTACTTTTATAAAGTAACTTCGCCAACTCTGATAATATCTACGATGTTATTAAAGATAAAAAGAAGCTAGAGAAAAATAATTTTGTATTTGTATTACCCTTGCAGTAAATTATTTAAAGTAATTGAATTGTCAAAATTGTTTATTATTATTTATAAATTTTATTAATATTTATGAATGAATTATTAGATTACATAATAATTTAAAAGAAAGAAAAAGGAGAAAAGGAGAGAGAGAGAGAGAGAGAGAGAGAGAGAGAGAGAGAGAGAGATAAGCGTGATATAAAAATATAGTTAAAAATAGAAAGAACAAATAATTATTTTTCTTAAAATTATTTTCTTATTTTTTAAAATTTATATTCCTTTCTTTGATTAACGATCTTAGATTAAAAAGACGTACATAAAAGAGCTTGGTATTGTTTAATAATAATGTTGATTTTGTTAATCTTTTATATCATGCTGTTATATTGCAAACAAAATTTTTTATTGCATTGTCTGATTGTAATTTTGGATTATAGATTGATCCATTTTGCATTAATACAAAAACAGTCGCATCTATCGAAGGATTGCCGGCTCCATTGTGCTCTCCGTCGACAATAGGATACGGCAAACTCTTTTCACCTTGCTCACTTTTTTCTTCCCCTTTTCTTTTCTCAGTCTTTTTCTTTTCCGCTCCACTCGTCGCGCCGCCTTTGTAACTCGCGAAAAAGTTATGTCGCTTTCTCCTAATTGAAGCTGCAATCAGTCCATGCAAATAGCTCTCTGAAGGTGCATCCTTCCGTGCAAAGGGCGCGAACAGGAAAGTCGGGAAGCTGGCCAAAGTGCCCTTGTTCCTTTAAACTTCACGTGCCATTAGGATGATTGCATGCTGAGCACATCAATGTAAATAGTACTTAATGTTACACAGCCTGTTACAAAGAAAAACTATATTCATTTAAAGCGATAGTGATGTTCTATATGCTGGCTCTAGCTTCCCATTCTGTCTATTACATATTATACATTCTTAAAATAATTTTAAATTTATTTTCACCTTTCTGCATAAATTGATAATATGATAAATAATTGTATAATAAAATTAATCAAAATAAATAATTTTTTCCCTGTTATTTACATTATCAGTTACATTCACCTACAAATTTATACAAATAAAGATAAAATATAATTCTTTAAAAAAAAAAAAAAATTAATATAATGTTGCAGATATAGTACAAAAAGTCAGTTTTTTTCCTAAAAGGAAAAGTAATGAAAATTATGTATAATGCAAAAATTTAGTATATTTCGAAATTTAATCTCACATTGACATATAATTATTCTTCCTTCTTTCTATTTTAATATTTTTACGATAAAATATTCAGTGTTGTAGATAAAAAATGCGAAATAATGCTCAAGAAATAAATGAAAACTCAATTTTCATATTTTTTCTGTTTCACAATGTATAATCGAGTTTACCCTTCAACTGGCGGCGGTAATCGAGTCTCTATCAAGGTATGCTAATTACCGGACTTCGATTTCGATTCGTCGTTATCCTAAACGATTTGTCCGCACGGTTGCAAACGATTGCGCAAACGCGTCCACCTGTTGCTCTCGCAGCATGCGAAGAAGAAAGCCCGTGATAATTATTATGGCAGATACGCTACTTTCTGTCTCTCTCTCTCTCTCTCTTCCTCTCTCATTTTTTCCCTTCTTTTTCAGTTTGCCGTTACGAGCAACTCTTCGCTTTTCACTTATCCCTTTCATATACACTCTATTTTCCTCGACTTTTGCCCTTCTCGTCGCAGTTAGCTCACTTCGCGTTATTATTTTTTTCGTTCTCGTCGTGACACTTTACGAAAGACGAGCAAATGCTTTGGGAAAATTGCTAAAAAGGAGAAAATTTTATAAGAGTAAACGAGAGCATAGCTTTATTACAAAAAGAACAGAAAATTAATTGCAATTAATCTTAATTGTGCTAAAAAAATAAATTATTTCTGGATTAAAATTAGAATATGTATCTCGTGAATTGGAATAAAAAAATTTTATTAAAGATATTAATAATTTACTTATTTTCAATACAAAATGTTTGTTATAAAAATATACATATTATGGAAACTATTACAATTAATGTTATTTACATCAAGACTTTTATTATTAAAATAATTAAGAACTTAAAATTTAATTTAATTTCTGAATTTAGATTCAGAAATAAGAATATAAATAAAAATAAGACAAATGAATTTATATTATATATGCTCGTATATCCGCCAGTGGTATTTATCTTAAAATATCTCAATTAATATACAGCCAAACTTTAATATTAATTTCAACAAAATTAATGTAATTTTTTTTTTAAACTTCTATATATTGAATTCTCTATTATATTTAATTATATATTAATTAACTATTTTTGTGAATTTAGGAATAAAAATAAGCAGTAAAAATTATTTCAGAGAAAAGACGAAATTACATCTTACATTTAAATTTAATTTGATTAATATTTCCACACATGCACACACATCTGTTTTTCTTTATAACTGTCATATGTATATACATATATATCCTTTATAAAATTATGAAGTATAGAGACACTTGCATCGTTATTATTGCAGATAGTACTATCTCGAATGATAATCACGCATAGAATCGATAAGATAGACACGCGCGCCTTGCAGCAATATATTGAAGGGAGCAGGCGATTGTGCATCTGACATCTTATCATTGACAAACGCGCGCGATGCTTATTGAAACGTTCCTTAATCGATAAGCATTTCTCGCAGTGCTTGAACATGGTTGTATCGATTTGAAATGCCTTGCGGTGCCTCGGCATTATAAGTTCGAAACAATTCACCGCGTGTGAATGCATTTTCCTCATGTGCGAGACTAGAAATGCCTGCAATGCCTGTTGTGCTTGCAATTGCGATGAATTGTTAATGAATGTCTTTTACAACAAGAGAGTATAATATAATACGTAACCACGGCATATAATATAATACATAATATACAATATATCAGCAAGTACATAGCAGAAGCTGAAATGCTTTAGTTGAATACTTAATTTATGACTTTTTATGGACGTATGTAAGAAACTATATTATTCTTATTTAGTCAATCACAAATAGAGATTGAAAACTTAAGAGAGAAATAATTGTTCTTATTTTTATTAATCATTTCAATTAATCTTTATTTCCTATTTTTATATTTCGTAGATAATAATCTCCAGAAATATTATATAAACTGCTAGAATTTATTTTATCTTTACAATTAATAAAATAAATACAAGAAAATAAGTTAAATTATATGAAAAGAAAAATACATTCTTTGATAAGACATCAAAAATTTATTACGATCATATATTATTCGCTGCTATTATATTTGCTATATGAAACGATCTTCTCGTTGAACGCGATATTGTACGACCAATGGAAAACGCGATTCCGGCATTAAATGCTGCGCGTTTAATCTTCACTCGTTCGAACCGAGGGAGACTGACACGGGAGGAGAACGTAATGAAACAGGCACAAATAAAAAGGATGTTACCGTCAAGATCTGAAAATAATCCAGAAGATGGGAAGGAGTAGGAGGAAATGAGAGAAGAGAAGGGAGTAGAAGATACGGGTTCTCCCTTTCGCGTAATTAAAATTTCCATTTCTCTCTTCCGTGTGGTCGACTTTGTTTTCCTTCTATCTATTCGGGATCGCGGCATCAAAGGTATCTTGTGTGTGCCGCGGTAATAATAACGGAATCCTCAAAAAGCATTTTCACAGTAACGAGTCATAGGATTTAAACCGTTCTCTTCGTTAATTGGCCTGTCGCTGCACTCTCAGCCGCTTCCAACTCTCATAGTACTTCGAATAATGAAATGCGATTGTGCGGACGACCGATTCTCCTCGGATGCTGTTGTCATTAGCTGTTTGACGTTTAAATCCCTAGGGATACTGAAATTAGATGAAAGGAATGTAATTTATTAATTACTACTTGCCCAATTACGTTTGCTGCGTAATATTTATTATTTATTTTGATAATTTAATCAAATAATGTGGCATGGTTGTAATTTTTTGACGGTGATTCTGTTTATTAATGTATGGCGTTTAGAAAAATCCTTATTTTGAGTTGCATAAGCTTTCATCATTTACTGAGTTTTATATTTGATAGGAATTTAAGGTTTTAGATGCTTAACGATTAAATTCAGAAATCAAATGACCCAAGATATCTGACGCATTAATTAAAAAAAGCGCATTTTTTAACTAATAGTTTTTAATAAATTACACCTCAAAAAACATGTCTAGATAATGATGCACTAATAATTTTATATTAATAACATTAATATATTTTATTAATTAATATGTATGCGCATGGCAAGAGATCACTTATTTATTTTCATACTTCTGAATAAATTAATAAGTTGATTTTAAAATTTAAAAACGCTTTTCACTATTTAAAAATTTTTTTTTGCACTTTGCAATATTAAGCCTAATAATTTATGCCAGAAAAATGTTTGGCAAAAAAAAGTTTTGCTACTGTATTGTACGGGTCTGAATCAAGTTATAATGGCGGTCGGAGAGCATACTGCTCGGCTATGTTATCGGGTGCACAGGGCAAAAGAGGACAAAGGGCCAAATTCGCTAAGGATATACACAAGCAAATTCACTGGCAAGCCAATTAAGCCAGAAAATCTCTTTCCGCTCTTCTAGTTTATTCACGTTCGCGCAATAATAGATGATAAATCTTCTTTTGCCATTATTAATATTTTAGATATTCAGATTTTACATGATTTATAATTAATCATTATTATAATCAGTAATTTGCCCAGCATTTATATATTAGGTTATATAATTTAAACAATCTTTATGACTTGATATAGTTTATTAATTTGACAAATAAAGAAATAAATTTGACAAAATAATATATTAATTTTATCATAAATTTCATGCTATTGGTTTTATTTTTACTTTTTATTTTCTTCCTTTTTTTAATTAGCGTTAGCTTGCTCAAAAATTTATTTGTGCGTAAGCTATTATCAATACGCACCGAGTTGAATCCGATAGTCGCATTTACAAAATGAATAAACACTCATGGTTGATAATTTTCTACCTAGCCATGTACTGTTTACTTCGATCAATCATCTGTCAGTCATGCCTTTTTAATATGAGCTTGACTGATTAAAGATCAATATCCTTTAGTATTCTTTAGTTTTGATGCCATACTAAATTGTTTATTGGTTTGGTGTTACGATAACTGCTGCTTAATTTATAAAATAAATTAAATAAACAAATAATATACATTTTATAACAAAGAAATGTAATATAAAAATTTATTTTATACGAGTTAAGATTTATTCATTCAAAAAATTTAAATTTTATTATACATTAATATTTATATTAATGCAATAGAAAAGTAGAACTTAATTTGAATTAAGTAAAAATTATTAAAAATAGTAAAATGGATAAATTAATTGAATTGTAAAAATAGAAATATAAATGTATATGTACATACACGTATGTATATATGTGTGGATTGTTATTATTAAAAGTGTAGCAAGGGTAAGGGTAAAGTTGTTTACTATTAGAAATAGAAGATTATTACTACATTAAAAAAAATACGTCAAGGAACGTCAAGAAAATTATAAAATGCTAATAACATTTGCAAAATAAAAAAACTTTTTAATTAAGCTCACAGGTTAGACAATTATTTTACTACCAAGCTTACTTGCAAACACATGTTCATTATTGTATACATATAAGTAATATGTATCTCAGGCTACATTTTGTCGTAACACGGATACAGCGGTGTCGCACCATGCTGCATCGATTATGCCAGCCTATTTCGCTCTCGGATTCTCTGCGGGAGGTAGAACAACGAGATGAAGCAGGCAGCTCATTATTATCAAGGGTATACGAGTTGGTGGGGGTTGGAAACGCGGAAGAACATCTTGTGAGATGTAAGGTGCGTGACATCGCGGTAATTTTGCATTTGGATCATGTAGGTGCGCGTTTATGCGTCTCATACGATTAATAATGGAGAAAAGCTAGGGAAGAGGAGCGCGAGAAAGCTCTTATCATATATCAAAAGTTCTGAAACCGATTTGGGTATCAGTGAAGGAGGCAGCCTTCCTGACATTTGCTTCTCGCTATCACGATCGATCGTTTTTTGTTATAACAAGATGGTATTTCTTATTGCTGTTTGTAAAAGCTTTGTAGTTTCCGGCAGGAGAGCTTTATTTGTAAAGTAAGCATCAGGTTATTGAAGAGGATGGATTATGTAGAATTAAGAGTATATTTTGATGGTAGGACAAATAAAGCTTGCTCCGAAAAGGATTGATAATAATGTATTCTGTGAGTTTGTTAAACTCATTTTAATTGATAGTCAATTTAATTTCTTTTTTTTTTTAAATGCTTTGAATTAAAATTTTTGCTTAAATAAAATTATATTAATTTTATATTGTAAGCTAATCAAAGACTTTTTTTTTTATATTAAAAAAAGAATATTGAATATAATTTTTGTTATAATAAGCTATTGTAGAAAAAATTACATTTTTATTAACACCATCAACTTAATCTTTCATATCTAGATTTCATCTAGGTTTCATATCTAGGTTTCATTCTGATAACTATCTCGAATCGCTCTATTTTCATCCTGGAATTGGGATTTGATTTGTAAGTTAACGAATACCCGAGAAAAGTGCACAAGTGGCAAAATTCCAGCACAAACAGCAAGAATTGCACGTTTATCAAAGAATGGCACATCGCCCTGTGGCGATAAAATAATCGCTTACGGAGCGAGGCTTGGTCGGCCAAGTCTGTTGATTCCCGAGTGTTCGATGAAGTTAGTAATAATACTGGTAGTGATAGTGGTGGTAAGTGGTAGTGGACGAGCGTCGACTGCACTTTCCTCGAGATTAGAACACGAGCGAATCCCTTAGGGCGATGTGGACCGCGAGGTGAATTGAGATGGAAGATTGATAAGAGATGGTTGAATGATGTACGAACGAGAAATGGGAAAGATCGATCGAGTCGACACTGAGTTTATTTGATTGAAGCAAGTTTTCGATAGATTCTAAGAGCGCGAACGCGACAGAATAATGTCCTCTAGTAGGAATAATATCAGTGCCTCAGGCTCCTAGATCTTAGCAATTTTATCGTGAACAATGCAAGATAATAATACGCTATTTGTTGCCTTTATAGTATGTTGTATTTAGACATATCATAATATATTTAATAAATGCACATTTTTTTTCTATTTAAAAAATTTTTAAATTCTTAAATTAAAATATTAGTATGATCTGAACATTTCAATTTTATATTAAAAATGCTATTTTAAAAAAATGCTAACTGCGATTTATTGGAGAGTATAAAATTTAATTAAATACATATAAATAATATTATTTATATTAATTATATGTAAAAAAAATGTTTACTAATATTATTATTACCAATAGATTTTATTGACGTAATAAACGGCGTAATTAAATATTGCGCAATCAAAAATTCTTTTAATTTTCAAAGATGAGCGAAGGAGTGTTTATTTTTTGTAAGTTTCAATCTCTCTATGATCCGCTGTGTTTTTTTCTTGCTTCAGCTTTCAGTAATAAAGCAATTTCTTCGATGTTACTTATATTTACAAACTTCCGTTGCACTCGGCATCAGAAGTGACCAGAAAACGGAAATTCTTTCGCCGCATTGCTTTCCCTTTACATCGGCCAACATTATAGTTCCGCTGTACAAGTCTACTATTTTGCGGCGCGCAGACGATGACCTTTCGATAACCGCAACGGCGATAGCAAGCTTAAGCTATAGCAAAAATAAAAAAAAAAGAAGCAAAAGAAAAGACAGAGAAAGAGAAAGAGAAAAATAAGTTTTTGCATAATTATTATTATATTATATCATTATCTCGGAAAAAATATTTAAAAAATAAAACCTGATACTTTCGAAAAAGACATATAAATATAATCTTAAATTTTATAATAAAAGATTACACGCGTGGTATTTTCCATTTTGCATTTCTAAGTTAAGAATAATTACCTATCTTTTTTGGAAAATAAATCTTTCTATATACGCATATCTAAAAAATAATTTTTTTCGGCAAATCAATATATTTTCTCGAAAATTTGCGATAATCGCCGAACTCCGTTAAATATCGTTGAAAGTGTTCCCTTGCAAACTCACTTTTTGTAAAAAGCTAAAAGTAGAGCGTCGCTTTGGACTTAAGGCGAAAAGTTATTTACCTTCGCCCAGTTATCAACCTTTGCCCAGAAACAGCAAAAAGCAATCGTGCATGCAGCACCATTTCGCTCTTTTTGTCGCGGCGTATAACTCGCGTCAACTTACTTCCAGAGTCCGTACTTTGCTGAACTTCTGATATATTTTATTGACATTCTTCGTTCTTATTGCATTATTAGATGGAAAAAGTATAAATAAATTTGCTAATAAATTCTTCGGAATAAGTTTTTCTCTCGTGTATGGTTTAGACATTATTTACTATCGAATATCTAATTTTAGATATATTTCTTTTAGATTATTATTATTCAGATATTTTAATCAGTTGTTTAATTTAAGTAATACTTTTTTACTAGTACTCGCAAATTTTATAATTAAAAATTAAACCATCGGCATCGCTTTTTTGAGTAGTAACGTGAACGATAGATACGTGCGAAAAATTGGTCTTACTCTCTGCTCAAGAAGTTCGAGATGGGAATTTACGATAAGACTTGAGACTCAAGATTTCGAGTGACCACATTTCTCGCCTTTCAATAGCTTTGCAAACTTTAATACGCCGATAAAAGTTCAATAAATCTACTATTTCGATTCTATTGTGAAATTTTTTACAATGTTAAAATTTGCCAAAGTTTCAAGTATTATCCTTGAATTTTCAATATGTAATGAATGATTAATATTTTTTGTGGCTACACAAATAACATAAAATAAGAGAAAAATAATAAAAAAAAATATTTTACTTATTCTGTTGTTTTTTATCAATAAATATATATTACTAAGTAATTTAAAATAAATAAATACGTAATATATACTTAGTAAAGAAAGAGTTTCTGGTCGATGATTCTTGTTTAACACGTATATGTGAACTGCTGATCGGGTTTCCCCATCTATCGTCTCAGATTTTTCCGCTGCAGCCACTTTTGTAATTCTTTCCTATTTTCCTGTCTCTTCGTTCGTATCTATCTCTCATCTCCAAACCGCCAGCCCTTTGCCATTGTCCGCCATTGTTGGCGGTATGTGTGCATCGCGGAAAGCGAATTCCTTCTATTGTACGAACACGGAAAGTAATTCGAACACGAAAAGGGCCTCTTGCTTCATCCAATCGTTCTTCCAGATTGAGGAAATCGAAAAGTTGATGCAACCGCGATCCAATTTCTGTTGAGATACTAGTAATTTTAACTGGTAACTTTATTTTCGAACCATTGACTGTCGAGAAATGTCGCAAGTCCAATACTTAATTAACAATTTAATAATAACGTAACAGGTAGAAAAAGAACGAATAATTAATTCTATTTAACAATTTAATATAATAAATTATTTTTTATAAGTATTTATTTATTTTATAGCTGCAATTAAATATATATACATATCATTAAAATAATGCATTTTTTAAAATTGTAATATTAAATAAAAATTATTTAAATCTAATTATCTGTATTTTAACATAATATTTTGATATTTAATTTGATGCTTATTTTATAACATACATATTAATATTAATATTCTTTATATTTAATATTTTTATCTTGATGGATATGCGCCAATGTAAAATGTGTGTGTGTGTGTGGTATCATCTAATATAATATAAAATATATATGAAATATATGACCGCGAGTCTCAAAATTATAATATTCTTTTGGAATTTAATTTATCCATTTTGCTGCTCAGACAACAGACAAAACAATGTTATATATAGTTGTATTTTTTTCATCAAATTCCTTTCAGTGATATTTACATCTCTTCTCATACAAGACATTTGACGTTCGAAAGAGTATTGTTATATAAATATAGAATCAAAGTCGCTATAGCAAAAGCGGCCACAAAATTAATTACCATATTAATTAACATTTTGCCTTCACAAAGTGTTAAAGCGCTCTTTGTGGCAGCATTGATCACATCACGCGCACCGCAAAATTTTTCATTTTGCATGTGAAATACCTTGCCTATTGATAAGGACGCGTATACGAGAAGCATAAAACGCACGACATCAAAGAATGACGAGACAAACTTTACTGTGAATTAATAAAGAAGCGTGTAAGCTTATCACATTATCTTAGCGACATTTTTTCCTGAAAAATTAAATGAAAATGAGATTATGTACAAATTAAAAAATTGTATTATATTCAATATCACAATTATATAATATTGTATTAATTTACAGATATATATACTTATTTAAAATACAGTATGTATTTAGCTTTCTTTCATATTTATTAAGAAGCAATAAATTTTGATGAAACCACAAAACTATTACATACACATTTGCAATTTTTAATTGGTAGTAAGTGCAATACAAACACTGAGATTTGTTTACTAGAAAACGAGCTTTTTCACGAATGAGACGTAATTTCTTCATCCACCTGCTCCTCCAGTTGTCATGCTCATGAATATTCGATATAGGTGGAATCTATTCTGAAATATCTTTGTATCACAGTACGGATATACGAATAGCAATCGCCGAAAGAATACTTCAAGGATTCTTTATATAAATTCTCACGTAAATTCGCGACAAACGAGGCTAATGTGTGCAGTTATTGGGATATATGTAGGTATTGCGCCGTCGACATCAATGCGACACCGAAAATGTTCGGGAAATTGCACAATCTTCTGCAACCTGTATTCTCTTCGATAGCTCTGGAAATTTACTATTATTATTTTTATTCTCTTTTCTGGGAAAAAGAGAGAGAAAAAGTACGAGAAATTATGCTAGACATTTCGAAACAAGGAATCGTATTTGCATGAAAATGTTTATGGAAATGAGCAATATTACATTTATTCGAATATTGTATAATGGATTAGGTAGAAATTTACATTGCTGTCCAACATCTAATTTATGGATTGAGTTTAGAAAGCATTATTGAGAACTTCTTTCTTTCAAAACAATAAGCAGAGCAATGTTTTGTACATCGTACAATCAGAAATCGTGCAACAATCAGAAAATTAACGGAATAGTAGTAATAGGCGTTTAGATAATGGCGCTTTGTGTGTCTTGATTCTCGAGATCAATCATGGTAATCCGATTAAAAGCAGAGCCGATGTCTCTTGCTTGAATGAGAGATCGCATTTGACTCGATCAATTGATTAGATCACATCGGTACAATTCGATTGCAATACTGAATTTCGTAGTTTAAACATATATATATATATATATATATATATATATATATATATATATATATATTCTACTTTATTTGACGCAATCCAACTGCTTAAAAAATTACATTCTTAAAATTATATAGTATTATCTTATAAAAAAAAATGAGAAATAATATTCCTTCACAATTAAAAATTATGTTTTATATTAAAAAAATATGTTTGAAAGATTATATGTATGTTAAATACGATTGTATGTATCACGTAAACAGCAAGAAAAAAAGAGAAAATTGTTATACATAAAAAAAAAAAAAAGTTTAATTTAAAACAGAATTAATAATAGATTAATAAAAAATAACAAATATTTTATGAATAAAATTATAGATAATTATTTTTTATAGTTACATATAAAAATATTTTGTATTATTTTCTAATATAAACTCAACTATATCAGAATTGCGTTTTCACGATGAATTACATTCACTTCTCGCGGATGGAAAACAATGCATTATCCTATACAAAAGCGGAACAGACCGAAGGCACAACAAATGATCCTTTTTGTCGTTTTGTCACCGCAAGCAGCTTAACTCGCAGGATTAAAGGATGAAGAGACAGGCATGTGAGGGGAGGATCAAACATTTTTCGGATAAGCTGTGTCGAAGTTTCGCCATGGGTCTCTGTACAGAGAAACATATAAGGCAAAAAAATGGCGATTGAAGATATGGAAAAAGAGATATTTGAAATTTTCTGTGCCAAATGCACAGAAGATTACTTATTTTTGACGTAATTTATCAAACTGCTTTGTTCTATATATAGATAAATAGTCAAATGTACAATGATTTAATCTGATTTTGGCTTAATAAGAAAAATTATAAAGCTTTAATAAAGCTTCATAAAAAAGTTTCATTATTAAGCTATTCGCTCTCGCTTTTAAGATACAAATTAGTATACATGTATGTTTATACTAATAGAATTATATCAATAGAATTTATAATATATTTGAGAATTTATATCACTTTTTAAAACTGAGGTTGAGACGATTAGAAAGTATGAGTCTCTTTGATTATTTACAGAAGAAAGAAAACATAGCAGTAAATACATACGAGAAATAAATAATTTATTTTATGGTTCTCTCTTTTTACCAAATAATTTGTGTGCATAAATATTATTTTTATAAATTTAATCAAGATATACATATCAATATAAAAAAGAAATATTTTATTAGAGTTACTATATATATATATATATATATATATATATATATATATATATATATATATATATATATATTATTATAGAATAAATATAATTGCACAATTAATTAATCTATAGATAAATTCTGAACTATTGATCTATCCCTCTCTCATTTGAAGAAAAACGCATCCAAGAAAATTTCACATATTTGTCTGTAATATATATAGAACTTTAAATCAAACCACACATAAATTTAACGCCGATTAATATCAATATAGTAATTGAAGATTGATTTATGCATTCATTTTCATTGACTTTGTTCATTTTGTGTGAAGAATACTTTCTCTAATTTGTAATCTCACATACACTGTAAAAAATACTATAGAATTGCACCAACAATAAGTGTAAGATTACACAATAAATAATAGAAATGTATAACATTTATCGCGTATAATTTTACACTAGCTTATGTGATTTGCATATTTTTATAACATAGGCATGACTCATGTATGCAAAATTCGTGAATTGAAATCAAATCGTTATCTGCTTCAGAAAAGAGAGTCTGCAGAATTGCCGTGGCTTGTATTCCCATCGAGTTAAATCACGTTCGTAGAATCCGTTGGTTCCTCGACATTAATCCAGCGGTGAGCTGAAAATGTTATAACCGGTCGATGTTCGGAAGTGTTTCAATTTCAGGAATTAATTCCACCAACGTACGTTTATTCTTGTATATAGAGACTATAGTTGTTAGGGACACCAGATATGTATATCGATTCATCGAGATGTACGATAACTTTCTGATGGTACGGTGGCGTGAAAAGTAATAACAATTGAATTTATTCATTCTTTGATATCGATCTCTGAAAATGAAAATTGATGTTTAATATTTAATCTATTATATTTTATTTTTACCGTGTCTTTTTAAAAATAAAGAAAAGACATATACACACAACATACACAAGAAATATTCAATAATCCAAAATTTTGCACAAAAAAAGATTTTTTATTTTTTTTTGTTAATGAAAAGTTATTTCTAAAATTTTGTGATCGATCTCACACATTGATGGAAAACAAGTAATTAAATAATTTAATAATTGTAAGTAATTATATAATTTGATAATTGAAATTGTCCTAACATCCTTTTCGGACATACACACCCATATATATAGATATATATAATACAAAAGATTATTTAAAAATATTTTAATATAGATAACGTTACGCATGGTTTGAAGCTGGATATTTTTAAAGAAATTGCGGAGATATGAAAATTGCACGAAGATATGACGCTTCTGCATTCTCGTTGATTTAAATTATTTCTGCGGCGACAAAACGTGAGGTTGACGTGACTGTCAATATTATATCGATTTCTTTGCCGCGAGAATGCAGCAACGAGGCGGAATAAAATGCAATAAAATTGAAAAATTTACAACGATATCCGCTCTTCAATAGCGTGACAAATTGCTTCGTGAAAAAGAAGACGCTGGGCGCGAATACGGATATCAGCGTCGTTAAGCTCGAGGCGAGAGATGCATTTGAATAAATGCAAGATGACGTTAAAGCTGGATGTCGTCGGGATCGGAAAATATCCTGGAAGGATTTGCGATCCCACGCGGACAAGGGGAGAGATACAAGCGCCTTTTACAATATAAATGCGCGGTCCACGAGAAGCTATCCGGTTGACAATGAGAAACACGAGAGCTTTGGATCGATTTTCTATCGAATACATGCACGCACGTATATATAGGGTGTTCCAGAAATATCCTGTTCTTTTGGAAAAGGTGATAATTAAAAAGAAAATTGAAGCAATAAAGAGTTGAAATATAATAAACTTGTGGGAAAAATTGAAAATTTTTATGCTGATTAAGGTATAGAAAATTATAAATAAAACTCAATAACAAGCACACTGTGTCTCTATCATTTTTGTTTAGTCAAAAAAATTAATAATAAACATAATTCTTTTAATTACGTCTTTATTACATGCCATTTTTAACCATTTTTTTTTTCATTATTTTAAATTATTATGTCAAAACATTTATAATCATAGATATACAACAAATATGTAAGTTGAGATAATTTTTGTTTCAATAGAAATTTCATTTATAAGATTTAATTTAGTCATCTAAATACTTAATATTGAAAATTTAACAATTGTGAACAACGATACGATTTTATCCGATTTGATTAGACAAAAAAAAAGCTTCTAGAGTAGTTTCTAGAGTACCTTGTATAAACTCTCTCATGCATGCACGTATATATACTTGCATGAAATCAAAGTTTCAAAGGCAGACGAGGCGAAGGGTTAAAGACGATATGAGAAAGAAAAGAAAGAAAAGGAGATACCAAACATTGCTCTAGTTATTGAGTTTCGAAAATCTATTTAGCGTCGACCGTTTTTGGCGGATTTGGTAGCTTTGAAAATTTCGTCGATATATCGGTATTCGGGTTTGACAGTTGAACTCTCGTTATAGCAACAGTAATTCCGCGTTCTATGTAAATTTAACAATGCCTAGATAAAGAACGTTTGTGCAAAATAACGTGCTTTTTTATAAGTTGCGAGACATAAACAATTTTATCTTGCAATATTCATCTTCCGATGGCAGTTAACGTTTTACGACGTTGAGGGCGTAGATGAATCAGGAGTTATGCCATTTTGTCTTTAGTGAAGTGTTTTGTCGATACTCGCCATGTTGAAATGACGCTCCCATGAATATCACAATTTCAATCGAGTATTATAGAAATATAAATACGTCTTAATTCGATTCTAAGATTATCCTAAAAAATTGTATTTTTTAAATAAACCGAGTTTTTTTTTTATCAATTTGCATATTAAGATTAAACACGTTTATAGAATAACTTATATTTATAAATATATATTTATAAAATATATATTTGTAAATATTTAACAAACACGAATATTGCAAGGTGTTACAAGAAAAAGTTATAATTATTTTTACATTTGAATTTTACTGTTAGAAATATGAAGTTACTTCTTAAGACTAACGGCTTGAATTTTCCTGACTTTGATATATTTTGATATAATATACATAAAGGAAATGTATAAACAAAAAAAATATTTTAAAAACTAACAATCAATTAAGTTTAATAAAAATAAAGCCAGTTTAATATACATGTATACTGACGTTATTTAACTTATATAAATCTTTGTATATAAATGTAAGAATTATTTAAAACTGGAGAAGTACGCGTGATTTTTTTTTGGCACACAAAATAAAAACTAAAATCATATTTACAGAATATATATTATTAAATTTCGAATTCATAATTAAATTTTTTAAGAATGACATCATGTAATTAAAAAAAATTAATTTATTATTTTATTTAAATCAGATTTATATTTCTTTATACATTGTGGACAACAAGGGCTTTCATTCTCGTTCAATCCCCGATACTTTCAATGCACAATTAGCTTTTGGAAGATCGGCGAACGGGCGTTTTGCCCTCCGATACTAGAGCGTAATCGTCCGTGGCTTGCAAAGCTCGAAAGTACCGTCTGTTACAGTCGTTTAACGTGGAATTAGACCGCTCTGTTGATCTTTCGAGACAAGCTACGTGGCATGGATAGAGCCAGTTTAACCATTCGGGGTCGCGTACGAAACGTGGGTTGCCAGCGGATACCACGGGGTAGGACGGGACTCGGAGATTGGCTCGCGTCAGTTCGTGGCTCACCGGCGAGGCACGGGTCGCATCTGTCTTCTCCCAGCCCTATCGTGGCTCGCAGGGTGAGGGACGACCAGCTTCGCCGAGGCTGTTCGAACCGGTGATAGATACGCGAACCCGGTGCGCGAGCAACCCTTCGCATACCAACTATAGCGCGCTCTTTTGCCTTCGCTTTCCTACCCGGACACCCTCATCCGAGGGATGGCTCGAATTAAAGTCAGCATGAACGTTACGATGAAAGATAGTGCGTATGGCTGGTATATATCTCATTTACAGGCAATTTCTGCATTTCTTTTAATTATCTGAGATTTAGTTATTCTTTCTGGAGATAACAGTTATCTAACTTATTAATAGCGTTAAAAAGTGCTGAGAAGAAAATACACATTCAACAAAATCATTAAGTATAATGATGATTCTTTATAATTCTTTTTATGGACTTTTTTATATATCTTTCAAGTTATATTATTTTGTGAAGAATAGTATTATATAATGTATAATTATATTCTTAAAATATATATTTGTCATTAATGCTGTTTTTTAATGAATGATATGTGATACTGATATACCCAGGGAGTATATTACCGCATGTTAACTAAAGAATAATTTATACTTTTTTATTGTTTGCAATTATTTCAGACGTTGCTTGGATTTATTATGATATATGTATATGTATAATATAATTGTACGCGTTTAATATAATATAAAATTTTATTATTCAAATTTTATATTTTTTATCAAAATGTTTTAAAATTTTGATGCATATTTTTTTTTATATATAAGTAAAGTTTATTTCTCCACAATTTTTAATTATCATTATATTAAAAATGTTTGTAAAAGTTATTTGCAGATATTTTACAAATAATTTTTATCTCTAAATGTGATTAAAGTGACATGCTCAAATTTTTAAATATATGACCATTACATTTGTTAAAATAATTTAATTTAATAAACTTTAATGTAAAAAAAATTAATACTGAAATATATTTTTAACATTTAACTTTTTAAAATATTTAAAATGTAAAGAATACTTTCTATTAGTTTCGACATTTTATAAATTGTATGTGATCTCTTACATTCTTACAGACTAGTTTTGCGTAATATTAAAAAATTTATCTCAAAATTGCATAGTTATTAATAAAATAATAATTACTTTCTTTCTTTTAAATAAATAAAATAAGTCTATCTTTTTAAAACTTTTAAAAGTCTTGTTTACTGTGACATAAAGATATGTCTGCAATAATCTAATGTCACTTACTTATTGTTAGAGTAACATTTACTGGAAATACTCTGCGGAGATGCGAAAATTGTTGGCAACGGTCCTGATTTTGTCTAGGTCGCGTGGATCGATACGATTTTTTTATGACGAGTAAATCAAAAATTTATGGGCGTGTGTGTCGCTTCATCTGCTTCATCACGATAACGTCTAGCATGCCGTGTCGCGAAAATAGCGGGAGATGCGCGGTCGGCGTGACATGAAATACGCGACGCGGAAATGTATGGAAAATTGCAAAAAGCGACAATACGTCGAAGGGACGAGATATATGAAATGAAGTGTTTGAAAAGAAGGAGATAAACGGTGGAGAAAAGCATATAAAGAGCGGAAGAGTGGATGGAGTGAGAGGCGGTGAGAGGAGCGAAAATGCGAGGGAAATTATGTCACGAATAAATAACTCAATTATAATCGCGTTTAGCTCCGGGGCTGCATCGTATGCGCGTAATATGTAGTTTCCGAGAACTTTCGTTGAGTTTGAATGAGAATTAAAGTTTCGATTTTGAAGTTCGAAAAAAGTATGTTTATTTTTTTATGTTGAACATTTGCTTGCATATTTATTTGAATTGTTAAAATTTGTTGAATATTTGTCTCAAGTTTTTGTCCAAGTTTTCTTCAATATGTATAATATATTATCATAGACAAAATTATTTTAGCATTATTAATTTAAGTTATATAGTTATTGTATAATTTTTTTACTATAATTTTCGAAATAATCTAAGAAGTATTTTCTAAAAATATTTGAATTTAAAACAAAAAGTTATATAGATATATTAATAAAAGTAAAAGATCATCTTTTAAAATTATTTTCAGAGATAAATAATTATAACAGTAATTGAAAAATAATTAAAACAAAAATTTCTAAGATTATTTGGTTTTATGTTATTCATATAAAATTTATAATAAAAATAATCGAGAGAAGCATCAATGAAAAAACACATATACACATAATATATTTCGAGATGCACATACACAAATATGTATACTGGCATGCATGCAGATTGCACAGGTAATCGAAAGTGTCACTGTACGTCGACTGCGACGAGAAATATGAAAAATGAAGTGTCCGGAAAAGAAAACCAACGGTGAATGATTGCACATAACATAGCCTGTAAGTTTACAGAAGCAGCTTAGCCGAGAAGAAAATTACATCGATCGTGCCATATAGATCTTTTCTATATCGTAAAATTTATTTCTGCATGACTCAATGTGTAAACTCGGCGTGGTAAAACCGTCATTTCGAGATAAGGATTAAGGATATGCAATAACATTAATGTGTACAATATTTCAGTTTTTATTAATATTAAATATTTATAAGTCAATTTTTATTAACTCTTAGAAAGACAAATTAGCGAATATATAAGACAATTCAAATACATGAAACATTTTCTTTTATACTATGTATATAAATATATACCGAAATATAGTACCGATGAAACATTTTTAGACTCACCAGGGGTGTGCGTACGGGGTAATTATATTAAATTATTTAATAAAAAAAGATTAATAAATAAATGTAATTTAATAAAATAATATTTACTTCAAAGAAGGCCTTTGATCTGAAGTCAAAGTTGAATAAAATATAAAATATGAATATAATCTTTAAATGTTTTACAAATTTTCAAAATTTTTTTTTTTTTACATAATTTTGATATCCTGTATTTTGAAAACAAAGCAGTTTAGGGTACAAGTTTATAAATTTTTTTTTTTTAAATAAGCCAAGGAATAGCCGATTCAAGTTTGTATAGTTACTTAGGAAATACCCTATATATCCTATATATATAAATTTTTCTTATTACGAAAATCGATCATAAAACAACAGAAAGTTTTAGTCTTAAATTATCTGCAATTTTGTCGTGAGAAGGTTTTCTCAAAGCCACGATAGAAGAATTACGTTACACATGGAGAGAGAAAAGGGCCTCGGAAAAGATTGTAAAAAGCTTCAAAATCACTCGTGTGTTCCTCGAGAGAGCTAGCCTCTCTCGATGACTTTGAATCAAAGCAGCTCCTCGCTCGAGACAATAAGTCTCCGGTGGTGGAACTGAAGAGGACTAGGGTCGGGCGTGAGTTGAAGAGTTCATACTGCGCTGCGACGAAGATACGGAGGACCTCTTCAAATGTCATACACCGCGTCGGTGCATGAGTGCTTAGATACATGCATTGTTCGTAGTGTGAGGGGCAGTTTTGTTTGGCGCATGACATTGATTAGACACGAGCACGTATTGTGTTATTGCAAATAATAAATTTTAGTGACAATTTTTATTTCAAAATGAAAAAACTTACAACGATATCATATATTACAGTATATAATTTATACACGTGCGAAAAAACTATAAAGATATACAAGCAAGTTGTGAAGCATATAATAAATTTTGCATAAAGTTAAATTAGATTAATGATAAAGTAAAAAATAGGAATTTTTATAGAATGAATAGTATATAATGATAAAATAGTTTATTAATTCGAGAAATTCCTGTATCATAGATGAGAAGATTGTAATATCTTGCGGTTTATAAGAGTTAAGCATAAAATTCTTTAATCGCTATCAAATTTTACAGTGTACGCGACAAATTAATATAATTATATAATTAATATAATTTTTTTATCAATTCTATATAACAAAGGAATTATACAATGTTAAAAATATATTAGGGCAATAAAATTATTATCAGCAACTATACAGTTAAAAATAAATTGCTTAATTCAATATTTTCTATTGTAGGGTCAATATTAATAACATTGGAGGCAAAGATACTTTTGAATGAGATTTATATTAAAATATTAATAGATTGATTAGATATAAATTAATTAAAACATTGCAATGTTCGATTAATATCAATAAATAGTAATTGGATTTTCTCTTACTTTAAAAATTTGACTCGCTTTTCTTTTCATTTTGCAAAATGAAATTCCGACTAAATCTGGTACCGCCTGTGGATACATAGCAAGTTTCGATGGTCGATTTCACATTGGGAGGCAAAATAGCATTGCGATTGAATGGCATCACGATTGAACGGTCTATAATCTGACAGCCGAAATGTGCGGCTGCAGGATGGACATTTTATCGATCTCCTTGTATGAAGAAGCAGTAAAAATATGTTGCGTATAATATTGTAAACATGCAATTTATCTGTTTTATAATTTGCTGTTTTATAATCAATCGTATATTGTATAAGCAAAATTTTATACATCGATTTCAATTTTAAAGATATATATTTTATGAAAGTTGAGTTCTTTTTTTGCGCAAAATTTAATTTTTAATTTTTAGTTACTCCTATTTATATGAAAAATGAGAATTATTACACATATATAGATTTTGTTTATATTTTTTATGTTGTTAAAAATATATTATAAATATATTATAAATATATTATATATTATAATATATTATAATATATTATATATAATAATATATTATATATTATAAATATTAAATTGCTTTTAGTTATTAAATTTGAGACATTGAAATAAATGCAAGAAAATAAAGTGTAAAACCAATCGAATTAATAAATGTCTTTCAAATTCAAATACTATAATTATAAAATATCTATTTTTTAAACATGATAGAGAAATATTAGTGAATCTGTACAGAGCAATCGTACAGAGCAATTTGAATGACACGCGTTTTGTTTGACAACAATGAATTGATATCGATTCGCATCAATTTTGTACAAGTATCTTGGAAAGCTTGAAAGATCAAATGACATCGTAAAGGTTGTTCAAAGAAGATTTACTAAGAAATATCGATAATCTAACCTTCTTTGTTTATCACATTAGATGGTCTGGTGACTATCGTTTAAAATATTGAAAGCACTCGCTAACAGATCATGTGTTTATCAGTCAATATTATTTATATTATTACATCTATATATTTTCACTGCGGTTTAACATTAAAATAATATGAAAGGAAGTAAAAAACTAAACTTTTTTTGTAAAGTAATATAACAATTAATCTCTTTTAAAGCAGTTTAAAAAAATAAAAATAAATTTCATCCACTTTGCGGAAAAAACGGCGACATCTGAAGAGTGGTTTGAAATTACTATGGCGAATAAATTTCGTAGAAAATTCGTGCGACGAGTCCGCTTCCTCTCGGCTTTATCCCTACTCGCGGTGTCGTGATTAATCGAGTGCACGATTCGATCTCGGCAATCGCTTCGACAAATGATGATTAATGGAGCCACTTCGCCGAGAAAACGCGCGCGCTCCCTGAATCGTCCACGAAATCTCGAGCTTTTCGGCTCGATTCCTGCATTCGGGACCGCCAGTGAGATTTATTCGCCGTGCGAGCATGGAAGTAAAATCCCCGAACTACCGCCTTCTCAGATTTATATGGCGATCCTGTTCTCCGGTAGAAACAGTGTGTATGCACCCTGTAGATCTTCCCTCATTCCTCTCGATTCCGCGTTTCCCTTACGTAACCACTATGAGTTACCTCGCACGAACGATCGATAAATATCAAATGCATCCACGCGAAAACAGGAAGAAGGTAAATTTATCTATGTGTACATCTTTATCTAAAATCTATATTTTAACAAAATAAAATGTCGAATACTTGAATAAATCTTTCCTTCTTGTATTTTAATTTTAAAATTACCTTTTTTTGCGATAAAATTATATTTTTCGTGATATAATAACATCTGTTTGCTCTAGTTTGAACTATAGCGATAGCATCTGAAATGAATAAATAAAGATTTAGCTGCAAGAAGACAAATTGATTTAGATTATTTTTTACGATTATCTACAATTGTTAGATTTATTTTCCAGCCGAGACATTAAACATCGTTGTGAATAATCGAGTGAACAAACAAACAACCGTCTGACTCGTGTCTCCTCGATTAATCGAGTGTTTGCGTCTGCTTCGCCATTTGTAAAAGAAAGCGAGGCTGAAAAATCGCAGCAGATATATAGCTTCTGGCCGTTGCAAATTTTTCGTCGTCACCCTAATCGAGAAGTTTTGTCGTTAAGCCTCGCTGTAAAGCTCCAGCACCCTCCGGGTTTTTTTTTCCTCTAACATTTGCCGAGTGAAGACGTTTCGATGAAACGAGGGCTGCGATAGTGAAAGAAATATAAGGAAAAGGAAAAGAGGGAGAAACAGGAAAGTCGGAGAGAGAAAGTTTCGACTCGATTGAAGCACTAAGCTAACTTTAAAGCCTGTTGTATCAAAAAATTGCTTTCCTAATCGAAAAAAAAAAAAGAAGGAAAGGAAGTATATTTAACTTGCATATCTAGCTTTAGCTCATAACAATGATCTCAAGTTTGCCAGAGGCTTTAATTGTATGACATATTATGAATTAATTCGTGTGCTGCCTCGAGGACGCAATCCACGTCGATGCTGGCACAGAGTCGGTGCATAACGATGTATTTTAGTCTGCTGCCATTCCAACCCCTTTGGCAGAGATAAGCAAGCTTGCTCGATGTATGTACTGTTATCTCGCCTGTAAACTGCCCATAAACATCTAAATGGTATGTTTTTTTGAGGAAAGGAAAATGGTTTGATATATATGCTTGAGGATGATAAAATATGCTCTCGTAATACAAATGTACGCTTATAATCTTAGCTAAACACTATAGTAATTAAAGAAAGTGTTAGAATTTAATAACATAAATATTAATTGAGACTAGTTATTCGACTTGAATTTAATGTAATTGTACGAGTGTTTTTATAATGAGATTAGCTAATCCGGTTTTTAATTGTGTTTTCAAAATTTATGGCTAAAATGTTGTTACATTATAATATTTTTTGTGTATGTAAAAATAATTCTTATATATAGTACAATATATAATTATCGCATATACAAGTATTATAATAAAACAATTATATAAATTTTTTAATTTGATTTGTTTTAAAAAATTTTTTAAATTAATTAATTTTTTTTTTGTACAAAAATTTATTTATGTTAAAACGTTCCTTTTCTCTTTTTGCAAATATCTTTATAAAAATAAAATTTTTTTATTAAATCAATAATAAATTAGTGCAATTTTTATGTAAAAGAACAATTGTTTTCTGCTGATTTCTCAAAGACGGAGGTGTTTTCTCTCATTTACGTTAATGACAAACGATGTCCTTCTGCTGTTTTATCCTCATTTTTGCTATATTTCAAAGTTGAAGTGGTGCTGCACCGAGAGTGGCGAGAAAAAGTATCTGCAGCGACTCGTTATGGATAACTAATTCCAATAACGGGCTCGTTAATCAAGTCACACTTTCCGGCGAACGGACGGATGTGCGACTTCCGTTTTGTCCCCTTTTTTTTCGTTGACTCTTTATCCCCTTTTTGCGGACGGACGCGTACCGCTAAAATAAAGAGTCGTGAATTTATACGTCTGCCCGGGATGGCGGCCGCACTTTGTCAGGCACATATGACTTCACGATCTGTATTGCATTTTTTTATCTTTTCCACTGCGACTCTTAATTAAAGAAGCACTGTGAAAATGAATGCACATCTTGATTTCAAAGTAAAGGCAAATCGCATAGCTCTTCTCTCAAATTTATAATTTTCGTTATTTTAAATATAATAAATTTTTATTGAAGACCAGAAATTCTAATTTCTAGAAATCAAAAAATTTTAAATATATATATATATACACCTGCATTTTCCGATTTTCTATTATGTAACATAAAGTAATTTTGAAAATTCCTAAACTTGTGAGATTATTTTATGTAGTTTTTTATGTATTTATATAATATAAAATTCTTGCATTTTTTACATATATTTATTATAAATTACAGGCAAGACACAATTGCATAATTTTTATCTACATATATTTGTAATTTAGAATAATAGCATGAGAATATAAGTATTTATTTATATATTCTATTTTAAAGATATAAAAGTGAAAAATATATGAAGGAGAGATGAATGTGTTATACAGTTTAATTTATACAAAATACTGCATTGTAACGGTTTCTTGTATCTAGTGAAACAGTTATAATCGGCATATCAATTTTGTGCCTTTACGAGGAACAAAACTGATTCTCTAAAACTATCTCTCTTCCATCAGTTATTTGCGGTAGATAAACGATTGGAGGTATCCCATTTAATTGTTTCAGTTGTTCTCAGACCACGACATCTACCGCGTTCTCGATCTTTCTCATATTTCTCTTTTTTACTCCAGTTATCGTAAAGCAATCCTATTTATTTACGTAATATATCATAAAACTGTCAAGCTAACTCAATATTTCTTCATCCCTTTTACAGTTTTTGATTGATGCTAAATGGCGTCAAAAGATTTTCAGAATTTACTCGACGCTGTATTTGCTAGCTATACATTCTCAATCTTCTTTTTACCGTGCTAGTTAATCGGGAGAGTTCACTATTTTTATAATTTTTTGATTTTATTCGAATTAAGGGATAATATTAGAATAATATTACAAAAATTATTAAGGGATAATATTAAGGAATAATTAAGAGATAATATTAAGGAATAACACTAGAATTAAAGAAGCTTTGTTAATTTGCAAGAGAAAAGGTGCATTTTATTTCAAAATTATTCTCACAAAATGTGATTTTTTTCAATTGTTCTCGAGGTTCCGCGGAAACTCGAAAGCACTAAGATGTGGTAAATAAATTTCGAGTAACTAATGGGAACGCTTGCACAATCACGTGCTGCGCGAACATGTAGATCTTGGAGGAAACCCCTCCGCCGGCGTTCTAGTTGGTTCGGCTGCAAGCCCGATGGCTAATTAGATATTAACGACAGAATTAGAGGCAGGCAGGGAGGCACAACCTAATGGGATATTAGCCGGCAAATTAGAACGCTAGAACTGGAAATTAGAAAATTAGCCCGACATGCTGCCGAGCATATGAGTATGGTATCCCTTTGCGAGAACGCGTCAATTTTTCACAGAGATCGTGCGGGTCATTAGATTCATTTAAACGAATAATAAGCACGTTTTAATTATATAAAGTATTAAGAAAAAGAAGGTCAAAGATTAAAAGATTTTTTAATTATTTGACTTGCTTTTATATAACATATGTTATACGCAGTCTGTATCTAAGAATTAGAAATGTCTTTCAAAACTGCAATATTGAAAATCTGTAAAACGTCAGTGACATTAATCATGATTTTATTCTCGACACGTCATGTAAAATTGAAAAACATTTGAAAAATAAATCTTGCAAAAGATTGAAATTGCAAAGTCATGAGGAAGAAGTTATTTTATTGATAACGGTAGATATATTCAAAGATGGAAAATATTTCTTCTTAGCGTCATTCCAAGATCTGAACCACTGTTCTGAAAGAAACGATTATAAAAACTAAGTCTTGCAAAGAGCCAATTTTTATATGGAAAAGTTATTTAATCGATAATCTATAGATTGTTGGTAATAATAAATAATCAGTTTTCTGTTGAGAAAGTTAAGATTATCATACAAGTCTTTCTAAAATTGTCACAAGAGTCCTGATCGTCAAACGACTGTCGTGTCACGCGCGTTTTGCGAGGTACGTAAATATATTCGTCGAAACTGGGGTTATCGTGATACCGGGCCGAGGGCAGGTACGTCTGATTGATACCTGGTTCGCGTGATTCCCGCAAAAAGGCCCGTCGTACGACAACGCGAACGACAACGAGGCCAATAACGGCGACGATGACAGGAGCGACAGTAACGCTTGAAAAATTGTCGGGCACCGCGGGGCGATCGGTTTTTTAATTTTCTCGCGCAGGCTCGCATCCGCGATAAGCGCCCTTTAAAAACGAGTTCTATGCTCGTCGTTAACGAATTCATGAATTCTGAACGCCACGTCGAGCCGCCCAGGCGATTGTTTGTCGCATTTGTCGCGTGTTCGATTAATTTATCGGCCATCGTGCGTCATTCATTAAAAGTTTCTTGTTTCGTAAACATAACGACAGAAATACATATTACGTATACATAATTTATCTCGAAAAAATCAGAACCCAGTTTTGATTATTACATATGCAATAAATTAATTTGAATTAGCTCTCTTTCGGAACACTTCTCTCGCACACGGAAACGAATATAACACGATCAAATTAAAATATTTTAACCGAATTACAAATAACGTTCAAACAAACGGAGAATATTAAGAAAAATAATACATTTTCTAAATATTATTTTTATCAGTGACAAATACCGAATCGATCAAAATTGAAAGATCTCGTTTTACGGAATATTTCTTACAAGGTGTCACGTGCGGTGCCGGATGTTCGTCTCGGAAGAACCAACATCGATCCGCGATGACGCGTTTCTCTGCTTGGAATTCAATAGGAGTTGTTTAGTATTAGTAGACTTATTGGTCTCCAAACGGCGTCGCTACACTTTGACAAATACCCATAGGGGATATTGGAACGGGTGGGCCAACACACGGCACACGGCTCGAATACGTTTGAGATGTTGGAGTGAAAGCCCGCAGTAGAGCAGAAGTCGTCTGCACAAACTCGTTGACCTAAGCCGTGGTGCGACCTCCCATTAGGCACGTAGATACCTATTCGCCTGTCTCACACTCGCATCGTAAAGCCGAGACGACCAGCTCCGCTAAAATTACCATTATTTCCTTTTTTCGGTTCATTTATCGCCTAACACGTGACAAGCACTTGTTTGTGTTGCTGTCCAGTTGCAGAATTTAATTCTTGTTGATTGATTCGATAAGATGATTATATCGCAATAATATGTAGCAATATTAAAACATAATTTGTTGTCGTGTAATGTTTTTATTGTTGTCATAAAATTTAATAATGAGATTGTAGATTTAATTTTAAATTGAAAATTTTGCAGTATTTTTGTTAATTATAATCTAAAATTCTCTAAAGAAAAAAAATGATTTCTTATTAAAGAAATATTATTGCAAATTTTATAGTTTTTTCTTTTATAAAGAAGAATGAATAATTGGATATATAATTTATATATTCTTATCATTTTTAGGTAAGATATAAATGCGTATATATTTCACATCTAATTTTCCTTGAAACTTTATCCTTTTTTGCATTAAATTTTTGTCTTAAATTCTTTGGCAAATTAAAAATTATGAGGTAGATGAGGCTTTATATAAATGATATTCGCCGTCATTCGTGTATATAACATTTAACACTTGACACTTTTTGAAGTTTTCCTTAAATTTAAAGATAAGATTTAATCAGTGATTTTCTTCGATGTTGCTTTGTATCGATATACGATCCGACCAGTCATTAAGGGCACTTAAATTCAGTTTCGGGTCGATTCGAATCACGGCGCTCTACTGCACCAACCCCTCATGGCATCTCTCTCGCGTGAATTCGAACGCGTATATATAAGTCGGCGCAGAGCTAATCGCGGGATTACAGATCCGTATCGTGAAGATTGAAGCGAGTGTTGCCGCGACTACGAGAGCGTTTAGTGGCTCTCGTAATCCGACGATCGATCTCGTAAGCTCTCCAACGAAACAGAAGGAGAAACGACATACGACCGGGCGTTAATTATGGCGCTGAAACGCGCAGTTACAGATTCGCTTGCGCTTCCAAGAGTTTGTTGGCTTGTTTTCGCGAAATATTCTCACGAATATTGAATGAAGATAAAATCAGAATGATGCTAAGACATTAGAGTTGACGAATAAATAAGATTAACTTGCAAGTAGATTCTGAGCAATAATCTGAAGTTTATCATAAAGCGGACTCATTTCAAAGACGTTGCTGTAGTTAATTTTTAAGATTTCTTATGTAAACTTTTTAAATAAAAATTTTAAGAATCAGTTTTTTCTCTTTTTTTTTTTTTTTGATACAAGCGGTTAGCTTGTTTTATATAGAAGTCGTTCAATCAAAACTTAATGTGATATTTTATTATAGATATTTTCCTTTCTTTCTTTCTCTATTTTCTCTCTCTCTCCTCTCTTTCTCTCTCTCTCTCTCTCTCTCTCTCTCTTTATTTCCTTCTCTCTTTCTTAAGGATAAATTGATTTAAATTATGTTTTAATATTATAAAATAATTTTATTTTTATTTATTTAAAAATTTATTAAATAGAATTTTTTGTATAAATAAAAAAAAATGCAATATATATTGAAAGGATAGAAATAATTAAAAGTAATTAAAAAACTCATAACAAAACAACTCTTGCAGCTACAAAGATTTAAAATTAATCATATTTTACTCAAAAGATATTTTATTATTATATAAAAATATTAAGGGAAAAATAAAAGAGATTAATCCAAATAAAAATAGGTCCAAGAAGACGAACATTAAATGACATTTATACGTGGCAAATTAATTCTGCGTTCGACTTGGCGTAGTTATTTTCTCATGCTCACTGTAGCGGAAGATTTTGATTAATCCCTTGGGTTTACATGTACGAGGATTTGCTACTTCTAATGTAACCAGGTATGCCACTTCATTGTTCTTGGGATCTCATCGGGGAATTGTCGAGGACGAGTGAAACTATGTGAACCAAGAAACTCACCGTCTACCAAGTAAACAAGTTTCAACGTAATTTGCGATGATAGAGGCAACCACGAAATTCGCTCGGCACATGCGTGAAAAATTTTACGTAAAGTCGAGCGTACTCAGTGCGAACAACGTGGATTTACATTTTCGCGGATTAACACTTGCAACGCTCGCGAATCTTTTTAATTATGGTAAATGAGAAACGCGTCCCTTGAGCAAAGCGGTTTGTTCGCGCAACGCATTATAGCTTATAAATGCAAAATATTCTGATGATGGCCCACTTCGCTAATCTTCGTCAAGTTCTCGTTAACGAACGTTAAATTGATGAAGCATTTATATTTCATGGTTCGTTGAAAATAGGAGCGACTTAACAATTGACAAAGTAAACGCTTATTAAGAAATTATATTTAACACCATAAAAGATCTAAAATTTTCTCTGTATTATAGTATTAAAATAAAATTAGTGCAAAGCACATAAATATATTAAATATGTATTTTAAAAGTTTTTAAAGCTTTTTCTAGTAATTTGAATTATTCAACATACGCTTGAAGAATATTTCTTTATTTCTAGATTCTCTAAATTTGTCTATAAAAAAATGCAAATAAATATGAATGTGTTCCAATTAATATAATTAAATTATTAAATATATGTATATATGATATATCAATGTATTGCATTTTAAAGAAATGTTTATCATGTGTTCCAAATATATTTTACACTCCTAATATATTATACAAAGAGAGAGGAGAAGAGATAAAGTAATTTACAATATAAATGTTTGTATGATAAATATAAAAATATTATATTTAAATAGCTGAATTTAAATATTAGGTTGCAAATGCTTAATCGCGAAGTCATTATACATTTCAACAAACTTTTGGAATTTTGAGTCGTTGAAGATTAATAGGATCCGTCCGATTCGCTCCAGTGTTAGTTCACAAAGCGCGCGCGATTCATATTCGAGCGCTTAAGGAGAGGATCAAGTTCGCGGGCCAGCGATTTCGCTGCAGTTTCGCAAGTAGTTAGAGCACACCGCGCGTGGCCCGCGCAGAAGCGTTCTCCCTCGGGGGAGCGTGGATGACCAACAGTTTAAACAGAAATTTGATCTGTTTGCTACCGCAATCTGAGGCTTTAAGCTGACATCGATAAACATTTGCGTCCAAGTGGCATGACTACAAATGTATGTCAACATTTTCGGCGTGATACATAAATTCATATATGTATAATGTACAATATATGTATCTTTTTAAAAGCATTACGCTCCTACTAGTTTTAAATTGTTTCTTATAATCTGTAATTTTATATCAATGTTATTACTCGATTGGCTTTTTAGCTGCAGGTTAATTTATAATTGGAGAAGTTGTAAATAATATGTAAAACGTAACAATTAAACAACTCTTATTTTTTTTCTATAAATAAAATAACAATTCTATATACTGTATAATATTATAAAATAAAATATTATTTTATTATTGTTATTTCTTGTGAAATAAATTCTTCAATTTTTCAATCGAGTCGACGATATTCTCTTTTACTTTGTCTATCTGCGGCATTATGTGCTAGCTTAACCAGAAGTAAATCCGAACCTCGTTAACCTTCGTTAACCCCGGTTCATGTATGCAGACACATAGGTAAATCCACTTATTTACCTACTTCAAGATAAAATGTACCGTAAAAGCGAGCCTGCCAAATGGCGCGCGAAATAGAGTGTAAAGTCGAGTCTTCTCCGCTTCTCAATCCCCCGGCTCTCGATCTTGCCTGTCATATGGAAAGAACAGTCGGATCGCACGTAGTCGCAATCTATTCGGAATGGACGGTATGATTGTTCGCTATGGTTGGAATGTCTTATGTGTGGAATTCCATGCCAAGGATGCTCGATCGCCGGGATTTTGGCGACAATCGAGAATGTGCCACCGCGAGATCGAAAGCGATCTAGTGAATCTAGGAGAAATAGCACGCGTTATAGATACAAATAAAAGATCGAAGAATATATTAAATTAATAGTAGAACAAGTATTTTGTTTTATTATTTAATATTTTGAGATGGTATTTCTCTTCCAAGTAAAAAGTTAATCGATGTAAATAGTAGATAGTATATAATGTTTACAATATATGTACTTATATAATCTTGAAATTAACTATTACAGAATTTATAAGATTTCAAGATGAGAAATTTTGTAATAAGAATGTTTAGAATTTAAAAATTATCATTAAAAATGTAAATCAACTGTTAAAAATAAGAGAAATTTTTTAAAACATTTGTTAGTTAAATGGAATCATCTAATATAGCAAGTAATCTTTGTGAAATGAAGTGAAAATAAATCAGAATGATTTGTGAGTTGACATGAAAATACAAAAGTCGCGTATTTGTTCTTGACAATTCCATTTTCCAAGATAATTACAATTACATCGTAATGCCTCAAAAAGCTGTGGTGAGAGTGGCCTATCTTTTTGATTAGTTACATCTCAAAAGTTGAAATTAAACCATCGCTTTCAACCATTTGTATTTTGCGAAAATACACGAAAATTCGTTAAACCGAAATGCGATCAACAGCACAATGAGTCTTTCTTCATCAGTATATTATATTTAATTTTTGGTGGATCGATAATGCAAATCCTATCATAAGTTTAAAAATATAATAATATTTTATATTTTATGTTTTATCATATAATGTTATTTTATATGAAAAGTTATTAACTTTGATTAAATAAAAAAGAAATATATTAGCAAATATATGTTTTTCTTAATATAAAAATTATTATTTGCATTCTAATTTTTAGAAGATGTTTATTTTTAAATTAAAGACATATTTTCTCTGCTAAATTTAATAATAAAATAAATTAAGTACATATTCTCTTTGCTAATTTTTTAATAAAAATCAAATTATATAATTTAAAATATTTTACATAACTTTTGAATGAGAGAAATATTAATTTATGACAGATTTTCAGTAGATACTTTTTTGTAAAATAATTGAAATTTCAATTTTTGCGATTAAGCCGTATTTTTGTGCGATTTAAAGAACAAATGATCATCCGATTGCTTTCATAGTTTATATAGAAAAGGAAGTTATTGTACAAGCATTTCACAGCGGGGATTGTTGAAGGCAATGAGGAAGAGTATATCGTCGCGTATCGCAGCGGAACAACAAGAGGCGGAATCTCCTATGCTGAGTTCGCGGCGTAACTGCGCGCGTGAGGTACACGATGGAAGTTGTTCGTGACTGTTCGAATGGTCTTTCTAGTTAAAATGTCGTCACTAAAGGCGACACGCGCAGTTACACATCGGCGAACCTAACAGAGGTTCGCCAGAACAACCCCCGTCTCTAACCAGAAAGTGACTTAACTTCGTTGCCGAGGTGTGTCGACCTCGTACGACCAATTTGCGACACTTGGAAATGGAGTCCGCCAAGAAGGAGCTTCGAACTCGACCAATTTTACGCGACTCCGCGAAGAAATAAAAGAGCAATGCCAGGCGAATTGTTCCACCCTTGGAAATAAATGTGATTTGTTCGCTCATTCCGTCTGTCATTAATCCTAAGTAAGACGAGAATTTTATGAAGCATTAAAACGACATTAATAATCTATAATATTTTGTCTATTATTGAAAGAGCACTCTACTCTACTTTACTTTAGTACATTGTATTATATATAAATATTTCTAAAATAATCCCAGATAAATATAAATAAATATTTTTGCTATGTGTGATGTGCGATGAATAATATATCTTTTTGTGTACTTGCAAAAAAACTTTATACATATTTTTATTATATTACGAATCAAGAAAATGGAAGGAAATATATAAGAAAAATTTTGAGATTGTAATATATAACATCCGCGGCTTATTAAATTAATAAACTAAGGCAAGTATTAGTAAAAACGAATTATCTGGATATTATAATGCAGCATTTAAAAGTAAACTTTATTATAGTCTATTATAGAAATTTATCAGAATTATCGCATTGTTTATGTAACATGAAATCAAATCAAATTAAATTGCGCACTCAATTAATCACGAACGTGTGTGATAAGAATAAATAAAAAATAAAATTTATTCACATATAAATAAAAATTTACAACACCTAATCGAATATGTCCTAAGATATTAATAAAAAAATTCTCTACTAATTTCTTTATAAAACTCACACATAAAAATCTGTAAATTTATATTTATATTTTTTCATAATTATTCAACATTTATATTCTTGCTAAAACTTCAATATTTCAACTCTGATGTGTAATTGAAATTATCATTAATTTTACAAATGTTATTACTGAATGTGCTACATTGATATTGCATATCATATTTACATTGATATGACAAATATGATGAGGCACATGAAGCATTAAATATGAATATTTTCCCGTATTTACCAATCAAAAATCTGACATTTTGTAATAAATATCAGCTTAATTAGCTATAATAATTTATCAATTAATTACAAATACCACAATTTTCTAATTATTAATTTATTAATTATACTATTAACCAATAAATAAAAAACATTATCTTAGTTTCGTCACACACAAAGAAGTATTTTGATTTTTTTATAGAAAAGTTGTTCAATAAAGCATTTTCAATAATCTTTATTTTAATTAATTAAAAATTTTTTTTAAATTTAAATATTCTTAATTTTCTTAATAATGATGTAATTTAATTTTAAAAGAAATTAAGTTAAAAATCCGTACGGCGAAGAATTAAAAATAATTGGCTGTATGGGAAAAGTAAAAAATTAATTTGCGAGTCCGACGAACACGTTCTTTTCTTTCTTTAGCGAGATGAGCGTCTTTCGAGCTCGTGCTTTTGAATGGCCGATTAGTTTGGCTCAATTAAATCTCCGTAAACGGATTCAGCGTCTGCGACAATAGAGATGAGATGCCTCGTCCGATCGAGTGTGCAACCCTCGCGGAACCTTTTGTAGATAGATTGCTGCCCCCATCTTGAAATACTTCTTCTTATACTCCTTTATACTCTTTATCCCCGTTCTCGGAAGTTTTCCAAAGAGAGTTTCTTTCCCTTTCTCTTCGCTCGTGCGTATTTAATCCCCGTTCTGATCCAAACGAAGCTTTGTCATTTCCCGAAAAAGACAAAACGGAATAAAACAAATGCTTTTTGAAAGATCAATAAAAATAAGAGAGAAAATCAGTTATTTGAATTAATTTGAATAACCCAAATTTAAATTGCAATTGTCATATGGTGATGTTATGATATGTACGATGAAAGTATTCATATTGCTTTGATCGCATGCATGTTATAGCAAAAGTAATGTACAAATAAATAAGCAAATGAATATATAAATTAAAATAAATGGGGAAAGAGTGGCCCCATTCTGATATTTATTTTGATATTTATTATTTGAACCCTTTGTTGTAAGATTCTTTCTTTATTATATATAAATTAATATATTTCAAGCATGAGAGAAAAAAATTATATATAAGAAAATAATATAAAATATTTATATAATGTTGAATAAATATATAAATATTATTTAAATATATGAGTATATATTAGTATTTTCTATTTTTGAGCCGTGTAACAAATTCATTTGATGGGATTTTAATTAAAGAATAGGTATTAGTTTCTAGTTTCTACGTGAATCAATACACGATGACAAAACAAGCTACATCATAGTTTTGACATAGTTTGCATATCTCATTATACGCATCATGAGTGCGCAGTGATATGGATGTCCTTTCTTATCTTTCAATCATTGTAATTCATTCGAAATTCAATCATGATAAATTGAAAAAAATTAAATAAATTTTTGAATGTGCAATATATCTTTGTATGTTAAATGTAATACATAAATAATAAATATAGGTATAGTGCAGTATAGAATATTTAAAATTTTAATAATTTTTATGTGAGAGTCTTTACAATAAAAACTTTTTTTGCACATATAAATTAAAAAGTTTTTAATATATATCTTTTATTATTTCAGTGAAGATTTCTTGTAATTTGTAATGTTTGTAATATATTTTTTGATAAGAATTTATTTATTTATACATATATCAAATAAAATTTTTATATTTAAAATTTTTCTTTAATGTAAAATTTTTGCAACGAAATTTTATTATATTCTCTTCAAGCAGCTATATATATATACATATATACTACGCGCAGTTACCTTATACTTAAAAAAAAAACATGCTCATATTTTTATTTCTCTGTTGAAATATAATATTATTAAATATCATTTTTCTTTAATTGTAATATCAAATTAAATTTATATATCGAATTTTTTTAATGAAACAGTCTAAATTTGAAAATCTGGGACAACAGATTATTGATTTATTGCATATTTTTACAACTCTTTTTGCTATTAATTTAATTAACGTATTATAAAGAAGAAAATAATTTTAACTTTTATGTGTCACACAAGAAAGAAAAACATAGAATTAATATAAAATTAATAAAATAAAATATAAATTGTTTATAAGTGCAAATGTGTTATTCTTAACTTAAAATTACCTGATTTAATTGCAATATTCTCGAGATAAAAAACTTTGGTGATTGAAAGAGCGCGAGAAGGGAATCCATGATCCGCACAATTATTATCTTCGTGATGGCATCTTTTATCTACCGTCATCGTCTTGTCTCGTTCGATCGTTAATCACGATCTTGTCGCGCGCGAGCGCATGCGTTCGTCAAAGCAGTCTCCTCTTCGCACGTGTACGGGTGTCGGATGACCTTAATTAAGCTCACGGCGAAGAACGTCGGCACGAAATAAATCGCTTTGTACGTGAGACGGAAACATAAGTCGCTTCTGTAAACGTCACGACATCCGTTATACACGCGGCTTTATTATCGCAAAGCTAAATACGCGTAGTTAGAGAATAATACCAGGCCCATTGAATATTTACGACGTATATTTATGATGTATTATTTCTGTTTAAACAAATAGTTTAATTTATAAGCCAGAAATGTGCGCCGTAACTTGACTTATTTTAACCGGAGTATATAATTTTTTGCCAATTTTAATCGTTAGCTTTATAAATATTTTGTGTTGCAAATTTATGCGTAAAACAAGAATATGTTGAAAGGCTGTCATCGCAGAGATTATCAATTTTAATGGTTTTCTTAATGTCGAACGTGTAACGGCCAAGTTTGCTCGTAATGTGTTGCTTTCGTCATTGATGGAATATTAATCAAAAAGATTATGTATGCAAACCAAAAAGTATTAAAAATTAAAAATAGCGTTTTTAATAAATATATAAGATGTCACTTGAATGAAACCGATCTAATGTTTGTTAATAATTGATAATGAGCAATCAAAAATACAATTTATGAGAAATGCTTAAAGATAAATATTTAATTAAATAAAAATTATTTAATTAAAAATAACATTTATAAAAAATTGTTATAATAAATCTTTTTACGTTTATATGTTTACTATATATATAATAATTATAATAACTAAAATAAAAAAGGGAAACTGAAACATAAATTGTGCGCGTACTGTATGGTAACATATAGTAAAAAAAAAACATATAGTAGTTACATATAGTAAAAAAAAGACGATCGACTATTTGAAGGGAGATAAAATCTCCTTTTTAAAGATTATATCGGACAATTACGCACTTAATAGAAAATTGATACGATCTCTATTCTTTACCCAAGTCGAGAGAACTCAATCGTGAAACGATTCTTGAGTGTAATGATCAATTGTAAAATACGAAATAAAGCTAATTTAATTATAAATTACTCGCGCAAAACACATTAATATACATATATATATATATATATATATATATATATATATATGAATTTATTGTGTATTTAAATTGGAAAACACAATCAGATTAATTACCTTTATGTCATTAATATTATTAAAAATAGAGATAAAAATTAATAAAAGATATATAAAGTATATAAAGGTATATAAAGAGATATAGCTGCTCTTCTTTTTACTATTTATTTATTATGATACCATATACACATAGTATACAGAAATATTTTAAATATTATTTCTACACATTGATTCTAGATGGAATCTTTTATTCTATTATATTAACCTCGATTTAATTTTATGAATGATACAAACAATGTATTTATTTTCCACTGCCCGCTAATTATGGTTAATTATGTGTCTAATGCGATAGTGATATGCGGCTATCAATGTCCGCGATATTCGAGAGAAGTTTTCATAATGAAATTACTACCGAAACTGATAAATCCTGTTGAAATTTTAAGAGGATCATTGAAACTGTGTAAATGATGTTAAAGTTTTCCTAATTACCACGTCCTAATGAACATTATGCAAATGTGCTTGAGAGATGCCGACATAAATCTTTTGATGCTCTTTTTATTAAACATTATTGTTAAGCATTGAAGCGCAGCAAAACATTATTACAAGTTTAATTATCTTTTAAATTTACACACTGAGAGAGATATTTGATTGCTATTATATTACATTTCTTATTATATACTATTAATACTATGTCGCATTAATTTTTATTTTACGCAACTAACATTTATTAATTTTTCTATAACTTTTTATTTTAATGAAACAAACACAACAGTATATTAATTACGAAAGTATTATCTGTGATATTATAATTCAATCTCAAAGAAATTAACGTTGAATATTAATGAATTATTTATAATTCACTCGCTCCCAATAACAATTTATATTTTACATTTCCTTCTCGTTCCCCTTCTGTTTGCGTTCGTTTTTATTGTTCTTCACAGAGTAGAAAACTCCGTCCCACAGAACCTTAAATTTAAAGAGCGGAATCTGCATCTTATAAAGTCCAGATACACTTTGCATTTCAATGCAATTCGATTGTGCGAGAAGGAAGACTGAGTTTGCATTAATGCTAGGTAATATATTTCGCGAACGGCTTGTTTATTTGACTGACGTCAACGATGTGGAAAATTCCGGATTGTAAAATTCGGACGTTTTCAATTTTTATTCATGAAAAAGGCAAATACCAAAAATTAATATTAATATATATATAGTATAAATCAATTTTATTATTGCAATTTAATTTATTTCTATTATGAGATGCATGTATAAATTCTTATCATTATTATATTTATTTTTTTATTTATGCTATTGTTTTTATATTTTTAAATTAAAGATTTTCTAATTTCAAAAAATCAAACATTTTTCAATTTTTATTACACACATATATATATATATATATATATATATATATATTTATATAATTTACATTTTTTATATATTACATATATAATTACATAAATAAATATCTATTACTAATAATTTTTTTAAAAATATTTTGAAAGAATCAAAAATATAGATAGAACATAATACGTTTTTATCATTTTATTATAAATTAGCGATCTTTTAATATGATTTTAAAATACACAAGTTTTTTGTTTCAAAACTATTTTTATCAGATATAGTATTGCCATTGCAATAAAGCGGCTAGCATCTTATAAATAAATGTGATCGCCATGCTTACATGTTCGAAGCTCGTATCTAATTGCCGGTCGTTGAAAACTCTTTCAATTAGACAAATCAATTGGTAAGGAACAAAATATCCGCATACAAACAAAATATTTTATTACTCGATATATCGATAACATGTTGTAAGTATATTCTTTTTAACATAACTGCGAATTCATGTATGAATATATTCTGATTAATCAATTTTGATTAATTTGCTAACAAAAGAACAGAAATCTCAATTTGTTTTTCTCTAATTTGAATTGAATGAGATCAGTAATTTTTAACTAACTTTAATTTACATGGAATCTTTGCGAATTTGGAATTATTAAGACTGTATTATATGTATTTTGTTTTTTTACTAATTTTACGATTATGAAATCTTCTTTATACTTGTTTGTATAATTATTTTTTTGATGAAGTAAAATACGTGGAGTTTTGATATCGTGAAATTATTAAATTATCGTGGTTTGCTGCGTTTAATTTTGCGCTGATAAAATGCATCAAGATACGATAAAATGATAATGACAAACATCTCAAGAAATTGATTTCGCAACAAGTGAAAGCTTTTCTCGTTGCTCCCCGGAAACGTGCATTTTGTTTTCACATTTTTGTAGACCTTTTCGATGACGAAGTGACGCTAAAGTCCCGCAGCTCGATGGACCACTTGATTCGATGCATCAATTTTCTGCGGGTTTCCATTTTTTTCGCCACTTTTATTTCATTATCGACGTCGCCGATGATCCGTCAATGTCGCCGACTCCAAAGAGCGCGACGATCGCGCCGAAAATAATGCGACCCGACAGTTTTGCCCTTCTCGTTGCCGATGCAAAATTTTCCACTATAAAAATATATCCTCATTATTCAAATCTGCATTGGCATGGAAAACGCATCGTTCAAAAATTATTTTGGCTTTGTCTAAAAGTGAAAAATTGATGATATTTATTTAATCGACATTATTCTCACATTGCTTTTCATAATCTCGCAAGTGTAACATAATAAAATAATGGAACACTTTAAAGTTGCATGCGCATTATTTTGCTTGTTATCTCGTTGCTGATTACATCGCCGTTAAATTGCACACGCTGAATGGTGCATTATTATGCAAAACACAATTTATTTTTATAAATAAATATACGCCGTATAGACTAGCATATACTGTAACTATATCCACATTTATCTGATAGATAAATTAAATGTCAACAAAATAAATATTAATAGTTGCCTACCGCATTTATTATATTTATCCAGATTTAAAGCGCATTATTTATGTAATAAATAAATTGGGTGCATCAAAACAATTAATTATTTAGATTTTTACAAAGATTTTTTATATAAATACTTTGCACATAATGATTAAAAATACTTGTAATAGCAAAGTTTTTACACAAATTAGGCTACGTTATTTAAAAAAATTCAAAAATATCGAAATTATTTGCCGCATTAACATACATAATAAAAATCGAATAAAATGTATAAATAATAAATAAAGAAATATCTTGCTGCAATTAAGAGAGTTAACATATCGCAAAAATCAAAGGTGTTTTTAAAGAAACGATCGATTGACGAGGAATAACATTAGTCATCTCTTATAATTATGACGGGTCACGGAAAGCTTGGAACTCAAAAAGAGGGAAACGTGCCGGAGCTTCGAATCGGCATGAAATTTATGCACAAACTTTCGCGGCATCCGCGATGCCATAAATCGTCAGTGTCGAGATGCCATCGACGGAAGGGAGGATCGAAAATTTTCCGAAAAAATGGCGTAAACTTTCGAGAGGCTCGTGAGTTTGCCTGTGAATTCGTTACATTAAAAAATTTTAAATGCTGAAAGTAAACGCGATAAAAATTCTATTATAAAATTAAATATTCTAATTTTTTATTTAGTAGAGTTATTTCGAAATAACATAACTCTCTTAATTTTATTAATTTATATTATTATAAATTTATTGTATATATATATATATATATATATATATATATATATATATATAATATTTAGACGAATATATTTAAATTTACAGTTTAATATTATAACATATTAATAATAAATATTATAATAATAAACAGTTATATAATAACTATAATATAATAAGAATTATAATAAATAGATTAATATTATTAAGAGTGCTTTTAATAAATTTTGTTATAAAACAAACAATAAAAGAATGCAATTTTTGCAGTCTTGCATTTTGATATAATTCTCTTTAATTATTGTAATGATATGAGTTGTCGCAAGTTTTTCAGATTTCTTGCCATTCAACGAAAATTTGGAAGATAACCAGGCGAATTATTAGGAAGGGAGTAAAAGTTGATCTCCGTACCATCGGTTGAGCCAATTCCAATTTTCTGGCTGCCTGATCCGGTTTATATATAATCAGATTGCCGTTGATATATCATCTTTCATGTTATAATTATTCAAAAGTTTACCGATCCATCGATCGGGATAAAACGAATAGCTAAAATATCTGATTCGCAAAGGAAGTGAAGAAGGATGAGAGAAGGGCTTATACTTTTAAAGTAAAATAATTCAATAATTAATTGTTTATCTTCCTAATATGTACATTTGCGAATAGCTTTTCATTATTTATTTGATGAATTGTGATTAGATATAAGACTTGAAAATTCAATTTAAAATAAATTTAAAAAAAAAATTATATTTTAGGAACGCAATCCTTTAATTTTGATTTAACTAGAGAAGGAAAGAGAGAAAGAGAGAGAGAGAGAGAGAGAGCTTTGACATGCTAGTGATGGCTGTCGATCGAAAGAGGATCTTCCGGGCTTTCTGGGTGATTTTTCATGCCAGGGGAATACGGACGACGATTTTTCAGGCCACTATAAAACTGAAATTTCTCACGCCTTCCACCCAGCGCTTCGGCCGCTTCGAAGCGAACAATCAACACCGATATTCGCGGCTCTTTTCATGTCAGCTTCGCTTTGCATCCTTAGCCTCCCTTAAACTTTCCGACATTTTTCTGGGGAGAGGAATGAATTTACTCGGCCTTCAGATGACGATGTAGGACGAATCGGTCGAGGATTGCATTAAACATGGGAAAAAGGTGTGAGAGGTAAAGGAATGAGAATCGCGAAATGGTAGAACATGAATTTTATTGAATTAATGTACCGTAAAAAAAAAAACGTTTTTGTAAACGTGATAAATGTTGTCGTTTAATAATCTTCATTACTATTAAGCAATGACTTACTTATTTCAATTTTAATCACGACTTACCTAATAACTTTGTAATGTCTATGGTTATAACTCTGTAAAAAATGGTGAAAGAAAATAATGACAAATAAACAGTTACATGTGTTGTGTGATTACGCGCTGTCCAAAAATTACAACTGGTTATCAAAAGAAATCCATTTTAAAAATTAGTATTTATTCAGTAAAGAAATTAAAAAAAAGAATGTTTTTCCTTTACTTACTATTTAACGGCATCGAATTCATGAATTATATTGCCTTTTCTTTTTTTTAAACGTTCAAACGTGCTTATTTTTTGCGTGTGCATGATATATATTTTTCTTAATGTATAAATCAATATCTCTAGAGCGAAACACGAAACAATAACTTTCTATGGATTATGAGCAGAAGAAAGAAGTTATTAAATTGATAAAAGATATCCGTTTTTTTATTTACAAGATGTTAAACGGCATTGGATTTTCTCGTATCGGATTGTTGAAATATTGCTAGTAAAATCCCTTGTTAAGCAACAGCTTATCGAAAACTGTGTACAAGGATCTTTCCCGAGCGTTCGAGCATTGAAAGTGGCTTGGCGATTGTGGCAATTAGTATACTATGCACGCGCCCCATGCGACACTAATTGCGCTTAAGTAATCTAATGGCGATACGTGATAATTTGCATACGTGCGATGCCCGCGTCGATTTATGCACGGCGCGCATTTAGTATCGGCCGCGCGATTCGAATTCGCTCGTTTATGACGCTTTTATCTCACGACAAGGCTCTGGGAATACGCACCACCGGATTTATATGTATTTAACGCATTTGTAGCGTGTCTGAAAAAAATATATAGAATGTGTCAAGCTGACTGTCTTTTTTTTAGCTTTTGAGTTGTTTACTCATTTTTGTTATGCATATTTAATGGACAGCTATCATTTGTCATACACTTTGATAATATTTTACATATCTAGATTAAAGAGAAGATCAAACTATATTCGTGAGAAAAAAAAATTTGAAGTATAGGAAAAACACAGTATATATTATTTATTTATATATGACGTTTAATCGAACATATTTATTCCCAATGCGTATCGATGATTATATCTTTTTTGCACAAGAATTAGTAATTAAATTTTACAAATATTATTTATTCAAGATTATCTATGATATAATAATAATAATAGTATAATTCAATACTTTTTTTGGACTAACACACTTTTCACATTTATTATTTCAGGTAAGTTGAACTGGCTTTATGCTGCTTCTGGCATATTATGGTTACATCGGGGTTACATCATAACCATGTGAAAATTTAATGGTCGATTGCACGTACGTATATTATTGGATTAATTATAAGTAACGTTATCCGCTGCTGTAGAAGGAAGATCAATTTTTGCAATTAATTTCGCAAGCTACATTCGGGAATCTCGAGTGCGGCAGAACGATAAGCGTCGATAATTATACTGAAGCGAGTGTATGTATGCATTCTACATGTGTACACATATGCGATTGTATCCGAATGTAGGTCAGGTATCTGCGTTCCATTGCCGTCACGCAATGTTTATCTCGAAATCGATGATAAATTATTGTTGGATTGAGTGCAAACCTCTTACCGGAAACACTATATTTTTGGCACTGTATTTTGTCAGAGAAAGACTATCATTATCCACGGTAGATCCAACAATATTAACGTCACAATGTTAGTTAAATTTTCAAAGCCAAGCAATTTTTAATTGCACTGAGAAAATGTTTAATACAATCGTGCACTCGATATTTTTGAAGTAATTTATTTATTTATTATTTTTATTTATAACAGAACATTTAACTTCAAATAATGTTCAATAATCTCTTATATAACAATATATATATAATTATTTGATATATTTGAATATTTTATAATTTTAGATATGCGCGCAACAAAGAATAAAGAAGGAAACTTATATATTAATTTAATTCAGTTTATCTTATAATTAGATACTTTAAAACTAACTCTAGCACAATTTCTTGCATTCAAAAATTTACATTTTGGTTCTAAAATTTATTCGAAATTTGTGCATCCTTTCACAAAAAGCTCCTTTCGCAAGACAAAATGGCTCAGAATTTTGATGAATCGCTTGTGAAAGCGCGACACGCGTGGCTAAAAAAGAAATCTAAATATTAACACATTTGAAACAAATTCAATATAACATCCAAAAAATGGTAGAAATTCTCTATGTATTAATATGCAAAATACGATATTTTTGATACACGAAGATATTCGCGTTTAATATTCCACTATGATGATGATGTACGTGCGCAGCGTTAATTTTCATCGGAGAGAAATTTGTACCAATGATTATAAGAGGCGATAGAAGATATTTAACAATATCACAAATCTACATATCAAGCAATAAATATATAAAAGGAAAAATAGTAAATATATATAGAAAAAAACTATCTCAAAGGCAAAAGCAATCTGTATTTTTATATATACACATATAAAAACAAAATTCAAAAAAATGATTGAAAGAAAGCTTCAAATCGTATGCTCTTTTTGCCATTGCAATCTTTTATTTCTAGTTTCCAAGCAAAATAAAATTTAAATGATACTTTTAAAATATTTGCGCATAATTCTTTATGTCTTTTTTTCTTTCATTTTTTGAGTGCAATTATTATCATTAAAAAATTCAATCGCGTCCCCATAATAATTGGATCATCGTTGCAATATCGTTAAAAGTCAAAGGTATGCCTGCCCGCGCTAACTCTCGCTCTAACGAAGTTTTCACTCGATAAAGCACAAGATAAACTGGTAATGAAAAATCGATAAGACGCCACACATAGTTTGGAATCTTTCTTCCCATGAAGCTCACTTCGTCTTAGAAATATTCCTGCGCAGGGAAGATTGATATCTCCGATATTGAAGTTAGCTAAGTTCCGCTAAGTGTTTCATAACGAAATGAACGATAATGGAAAGCTTAAACAAGTGTTTAAACATACGATTACATTGTATTTTTTTATTAAATATTGTAATAATAATATAGAGATAATTAATATGTTAATTAATTAATATGTTAAACATATTAATTCTCTCTATAGTATCTCTAGTATGTGCAATCTCAACATGTATATAAACAAATATATTTCAACGTATATATAAATTAAATTCATTATTTTAATTTCATAGCTTCATACTTGACGTACTTATGATATAAGAGTTTAGAATAAATTTAATTTATTTCCAGATTTATAAATTTGTTGAAATTATTAAGTCATAATTGATATTTAAAAAATAAAATTATGAATTTAAAAAACTGACGTGAGCTTAGACATGTATTCTAAAATTATATATTAAATATCTAAATATGGATTTGATCATATTTTCTATATCTAGTCCTATCTTTTATTTAAAACATGTATACATATATTCCAAAAAATGGAATATACATTCTTACAAAATAAATATATATATATATATATATATATATATATATATATATATATATATTCTAAAATGAGATATCTTGAAAGCATGAAATATAAGTTTGTTATTGTAAATTTATTTAAAATTACATAACTTTTATCTTTTTTTATATATATTATTATAACATATTGCATATTATAAAATTTTCTATTATTTGTTTGTTTGTTTGTTTTAAAGAATGAAAAAAGATTAATTTTTGGTTTGGTCCTGCTGTACACTCATATTGACAATATACGTTTGATTTTAATATTTCAGAATTTCATGTAATATTATTTATAAAATACATCTTATCAATATTTTAATTACACACAACTTTCTAAACTGGCATAAAATAATTACATAATGTAATTATAAAATATTTCAAATAATGATAGAAAGAAAGAGAGAGAGAGAGAGAGAGAGAGAGAGAAGAGAGAAGAGAGAGAGAGAGAGAGAGAGAGAGAGAGATATATACACATATATATACGTATGATATACATATATGTATATATATATATATGTATAATATATATATATATATATATATATATATTGTACATATATGTATACATGTATTACGCATATATGAGATATGTTATTCGACCAGCGACGTTTCCATCATCCTCAACGTTTATTCAGAAGTCTTTTGCGTTACAAGAGAGACCGAGAGGATCGCCGAAGCATATAGAAGCATTCTCGAGAAGTATCAAAGGGCGAGACGTGTTCGAGCAGTCGAACGTTCTCCTTTCCGTACTTTTGGAGTGCAGCTGCAGGCGTCCTTTCGTCTCATTTCTATCTCTTGCGAGAGTATACGGGATGATTAAAAAATGGGTTCGAAAATTTAAGCACGGTAGATAGCTCATTCAATGAAGTGAAAAGGGCTTAGTCAACAAATATATTTGAATTTAGTTCTTGACAGACAAATTATAAATATATTTTAATAATTTAAATGATGCATTTTCATTTCCTTAATTGATGTTATTTGTAAATGAAATCATGTTAGGTTATATTAAGAATCATTATTTTATAATGTCATTAGTTGTCATGATTAGCAAATATTTATCTAGAATAAAGAAGCATACGTACAATTAAATATCTACGATTAAATATTTACATTATAAATTATATAAACAAGATTTCTATTCATACACTTAATTATAAAAAAAGATCTCAAAAAGATTAATAAGTTATAATTTTTCACTATTTTACTGATATACTGACTTGCGCAAGATTAAGTCATGCGTATTTACGCGTATATAAAATATATAATCTTTCATTTATGAAGAAATTTGTCTACAATTTAATTGCTTGAATTGCTTTCCTTAACATCCGGTTTCTTTTTTTTTTGCGCAGATATCTTTTTTGTCATTTTCTTTTACACGAGCGCATAACTCGGTCGAGGTCGAATCGAATTCATTAGCTGCGATGCAATTCGAGAAGTAAAATCAATCAGGTGGTCGGAACGCATTTGCTCGCCAAATTCCCAGCGTCGCGCGAACTCCGTTTTCCATATCTCTCGAAAACTTTGCGATGCGTAAGATACGGTTTTTCGTCGAGGATATTCGTACGCGAACGCAACGAAACGTTTTCCATCACGGAATTGTATGATGTTCTCAAGATGGAATTATATTTTCAAGTGTTTTTCTATTCTATTCGAAACATATCCATCATTGTATGTGTACATCTTTAACATATGTATATTATAGGGATGTAATAATATATTATAATGTAGAAAAATATTTGTGTCCATTTTTTATTTTTGTTTAACAAAGGAAATATTTAAATAAAGATATTTAAGTAAAGATTTAAAATTTTTAATATAAAATTTGGAAATATTTATGAATTTGAGTTAAATTTATTTTATTTATTTTTTTTTTTTGATAATGTTATAATGAAAAATAATATATATATATATATATATATATATATATATATATATATATGAAGTAAATATAAAAAAAATAAAAATTATTATTAGTTTTGTTTTACATTTAATTAATAGAAGCTTAAAGAGAGTGAGTTTTGATTATACAATCATATTAAATTAAACTTTAATTAAATTTTAATTAGTATATTTAAATATCAATTTTTGGAATATAAAAAAGCAAAGATTGTAAAATATGGTCAATATAAATTTAAATCTAGTACTATCATAGAGAGAGAGAGAGAGAGAGAGAAAGAGAGAGAGAGAGAGAGAGAAAGAGAAATATATACGTAATATATTTGAGTTCTTTTATTAGATAATAGGAAATAAGATAAACATATGATCTTTGTTATTCAAGAGCATATTGAGTTACACGGGAATAATTAGTGGATAATTTAACTATGAATGAATAAAGGCTCCACACCACATAAACTCTACCGGCATTGATTGGACACACATTGGTGAAAATTAATTATTGAGTTATACTAGAGATTCAACCTCAGAGGCAAATGACGCGCATCGCGGTTAAAATTAATTGTTGAATTATACAAGAGATTTATTCCCGAAGCGAATGAGTTTGATTTTATCAAACACAAACAGAATAGCATCTACAAAATTCCGTGCGTATGTTTAATAGTTTTATATATTATTCATACTTGATTATCTAAAGATCGATTGCAATATTACATTTTTATATGAAATTCTTCAGGAGAATCTTACTTGATATATCGCAAGATCATTCTGGGAAGAATTAAAATTAACGAGCAAAATCTCGACATTTGAAGGGCGTTAGTATTGGTACATTTAAATGTACATAGATAATATTTTGAGTTCTTATCATCGCATAATTAAGTCGATGCCTTCGATTGCTTCTTCCATTCTCGGCTCTTAACTAAAATCTTTTCAAAGATCTTGCTGTATTTTCCGCGCGCTTGAGGAAATACGAGAGAACGACTGACATCATTAATTCGAATGATTTAGTGCACTTTCTTGCTCGTAGAAAATGCAGCTATAGTCATAACCGACAGTGATATACTGTCAGGCGGAGACACATTTATGATATAAATTTAGACAATGAAGATCTTTAATTCGAGAAGCATCACTTTTACATTCACTGTTTATATTCTTTATTACATTTTATAATGTTTATAAATCTTATACTCTATAATTTTTTTATCATTACAATATGTATCGTATAATCACAATGACAAAATTATATTATGTGAATTAATGTCTTAACGCTCTTATGCACTCTTATTTGAAATTTATTTAATTGAATTTAATTGAAAATAGTGAATTATAAATATACAAGCATGCAGATCAATATTTATAATATTATTTATAATATTAAAACCACGTAAAAAGTTTGAGCTTAATAAATTACCTATAAGTGAACGAAAAAGATTTTTGAAAATCGCTTTATCGACAGCAATTTCTAAACCGATTTCCGCATCAGGGAAAACAGAACGTATCATTTCACGGCAACGAGCAGAACTTCCGTTGAGAAGTTCAATTCGTGCTTTTTGTTAGTCGGTTCTCTCTCGAAGGGTCGAGGGTGTTCTCGAAGGGCCAAGAGAAGGATCGATTGAGAGGATGGGGCGGGGGTATCTCATGGAGAATGATAACGCTTTCCTCCTTACTCGCGTAGCTTCCAAGATATCCAAGGTCGAGGAGCTCGGCTTAAACGAATTTGAATGACGAGCAGGACAATTCGATCCGTTCGGATAATACGTCCTTTGCTACTTCCACTTCGACAAGTTCGCCGTGGGCCCTCCCCTCGAGCTCTGATCCTACTCCTTCTCTTCACTGACATTTCCTCGGTATCTTCTGGGACTGACAGTGCCGTATCGCTTCGTGGATAAGCGTCCTCTTTCCCATCCCCTCGCTCCCTCCAGCGTTTTTGCCGTTAGAAAAGCTGCGGTGGATAAAGGGATAAAGGGCCAGGGGATGATAGGGGCTGTAGGTAATGGCGTCGCATGCTTCATTCCTGGACGTGGTAATTTCGGGTTGTTTCTGTTTGTTTGACAATAATTGAGACAAAATATGACAATATTATTACAGAGCAATTAAAACATACTTAGTTGAAAGTATGAGTGTGCCCAATCTGTAAGTTTTAAAGTTTGTTTTTTTTTTTAATTCGCAAAGAATACTGTACAAATTGCAAAGTCAAAGCGAGTATTTTGAGTATTTGCTGCTACTCGTGTAAATATACTTTTTTGCTCTGATATCTTTGATTCTTATTCTTCAATTATTTATCTTTCAATTATACTTTAATTCACTTCAATAATGCATCATTTAATGCTTGCATCAGGTGAATTTTGACAAATTAATACATTTATTAGCAATGAAATATAATAAATGATTATTGATAAAATAAGTGAAAAAATATAAGAAAGATAATTTTCAGTATTAATAATTTATTTAGTATTATGTATTAAGTGTGTTATATGAAGTATCTAGATTGCACAATCTGTTCGATAAAAAAAAATCTTATAAAAGAAAGTTTTAATTTTTTATAAATTATTATATATATATATATATATATATATATATATATATTATTGTAATCTAATTATTCTAATCCTTTTTAAATGTGTTTTTAGTAATATCTTTTGTTCTTCTAACATTTTCTTAAATATGCTACTAATTTACTTTGCTAAAGTATTAATTAAATTCAGCTACAAGAAGAACAATAAAAAACAAGATTAATATACGAATTAATGCACGTAACAAACACTTCTTGTTCTGTTGACGTATCTCACTACACAAAACTTTTAATAAAATTAGTATCCATTAAACTCAATCCGTTGAGTATCTCCAAACTATATTTCTATATCACTGTTTCTATTTATACGGTAAACTGCACGAAACATACACAAACGTATCTCAACAAAATTCTAGAGAGAATCCTAACTTTAGGAAATCACTGTCTCGAAATAATAAAGATTTTAATACAAAACTTAGAAAAAGTTATTTTGCGATAAGCGACTTGTTTACTATTCCTTAACTTGTTTACTATAGTAAAAATAACGGTTCAATATTACCGATTAATAAATATAAAAAAAAAGATAAAAAATGTGACTTTGCAGTAATTCTTACTAACATAACTGAAAATTGATAAGCCTTTTAATGCGTCCGCGTATTAAATTTTTTCTGAATGGCTTTATATTATATTCACAATTGTTCGGTCTATCTGTAGTATTCGAGAAACAGATCTGCCTGATATATTTGTACCTAAGCTTTTGGAAAATTTTTTTCAAGAAACTTCAATAACTTCTTGATTCATGTAACGCTGCAGGTAGCGGAGTGACGGAGTGGTAGATTTCCTCCTTTTTTCCGCTAAGACGCTTAAGCGAAACGTCGATCGTTGCGAGTAAGACAAGCGCGAAAGTAACCCCCTTCCAATCAATCTTTCTCTGTATCCGGCATTTGGAGAGTGGCGCCTCGCCAACATTCGTGATCTTCGAGATCTCGCTTTTCAACCCCCTTGGCTTCTTTTTTTTCTTATTCTCCTCAGTCACTAGCAAATCCTTCATTGACAAGGAACGAAACGTTGTCCATAAAGAGTGAAAAGCGGATGAAGAGGAGAGGAAGGGGAGGGAGAATGTCCATCCTCGGAAGAATCTTCAAGGTATGGGGCGGATGAAGCTGTCGGTAACGAGGACGCGATTGATGCATTATATCGAGGGGTAGAATTGTTTCATTCTGCCGCTGATCGATCGACTGCGGATCTATTATCTCAAGATGTACGGAGGCGGTTTAGTATACAGGATGTCCGAGGAGAACGCTTTCTCTCGGATAGAAATAGCAAGATTAGAATAAGAATTGTGAATTTTTACGTCTAAAAAAATAAATAGATATTTTTATATTACTAGGTATCTTGATTACAGAAAAAAAATTGAATAATATAAATTGCAATTTGTTTTTTTTCCCCTCTCATATATTGAAATCAGATTTTTCTTTATTACATATGTTTATTTACGTAATCTGCTAAACAACAAATTTAATTTTACTGAAAAATAAAGCAATCCAATTATGTATCATATATATGGATGGTATATATAGTAAGTATATTATTTTTGTAAATGCCAATACGACTTTCAATTGAAAACGGCAATTAATGGGCTGGCAATATTCTATTCACAGTTGATGCATCGTATGTACGTATTGTATATGCATTTGAAAAGAGAAATGTCAACTACATGTACCAATATCAATAGACATTGTATCTCGATGCCAAATGTCACAATGTCAATGGCCTTTTGAATTCGACTGCTAAAGCTGTATTTAAGATGCTTTGATTTTGTGCAGTCGAGCGAAATTATCACCTCGTTGCATTCGTGCATTTTTGCAATCGCTGACGAGAAGCTTTGTACAATTTTTTCGACGCAATCAGTTGCATTAACGCGACCCTTTCTTGATTAAGACAGTAGCGTTTTGCGTGAATCATATGCTTGACTTGCGACCCTTGATTACGTGATTTTAACGCAGCTTGCACAAATTCTATATGTATGCACATACATACATAAATGTATCAATGCAATATAACTTTTATGTTTTGCTTCAATTTACTACTCTTTCAATTGCTTATATTTTAATTTATCTCTTAAAATAAAATAAAATAAAATAGATTTATTATTTGTTAATTAAATTTATAGAATTATCAGCTTTGAGAGATTAATGAATCTCTAAATAGTTAATTAATATACGTTCTCTTTTACTACGATAAATGTGTAGATATAATATTTAGCAGCTTGATGAATATATAAAAGAATTTGCGATTTCAGAATTAACTTATAATGCGTAGACGTAGATTTAATCATGTATATTTAATTTCATTTATCGCAGATGTTTAACATCGAGAACCGGATTAAGTGATTCAATTTTTAAGAATGTAAATCATATAAATTTTTATGATATATCGTATGTAATTTTATTCTTTAAAAATATATACTTTTTAATCTTTAATAAAATTTTAACGTGAACGTGAAATGGATTATTGAGATCAACAAATATTAATTATTATATCTTTATCAGCTGCTTTGTTTATTTTCTAACTTTTTAGAGCAAATTAGCTTGAGTAACAGCGGTACAAGAAATGCCGCGTATGACAAACTTTTCTCTTCTCAAGCCGCATAAATCCAACGACGCAAATGAGAAAATATAGCAAGTAGAGCTCATTTGTCGCGGGACGTTTTTGCCGCGAGGGATTGAATCACGAATGTGTCGCCGATTTGACATGCAACGGTAAAGAGAGAGCACAAGAACGCGAAACAGCGGCGCAAAATGGGAAAAGTTGCGCATTGTTCGCAGTGCATTTTTCCACGTTTCTCATTCAAGCGAATTTGCATGTTCGGCGCGAAATTCCGCGATACAGGAATTTGCCTGAATTGTCTCAGGCCGCAATACTCCTCTCTCTTCTACTTCTATTTCTTTATTCTCTTTTTTTTTTTGAGCCCATAATGGCCGCTGAGCTCGCGGTTGTTCTGGAGAGGCGCCAGAGCTCGCAGATCCTTCTGTCGCTCTTAGAATTATTATCCACTTTTTCCCGTTTTATTATTGTCATTTGGCGACGTAAAGCTTTTCATAAACGTTTCTCGTTTCATCTCTGTTCGCCCCCGCGTAATTACTCCTCGATGTCGCATCGCGTCCGCACCTTACGATGCATTGAAGGAAATTAAAAAAGGCGCATTTATCCGCGACGAGGAAAAAGTTAATTGGCAGATCTTCTTTATTGTGATTTTTAGCGCGATGAAAACCATTTTATTTTCTCTTGATACTTTTAGCAACCGGTATTCCTTGATTTCATGAGAAAAAAAAGTATATAGAACGCAATGCTTTTCCATCGAGTCTATTTTCAAAACAAGAAATTCTTTTTTATTTGCCATATTATTAAATACAAAAATATTGAAATATATTTTAAAAACTATTTTTTTAATAATCATGTATATATACGATATATACATAATTATTAATTTTCTACATGTTAAAATTATTTCTAAATTTTAAGACTATTTAAGAGTATTTTTAAACATAAATTATAATAAAATTTAATAATTTTGGAAATAGAAATAGCAATTAGAAGTCAGCGCAATTATACGTCGCAAATAAATTTATTAAGACATCACGTGTATGACATGTGTAAGACATCAATAAGCGATATATAACATAGTATTTTCCTCTTTTTATTATCTAAATATGTAAAGGAAAATTTGACAATTTGCAATGCGTGGTGCAGCTTAATGTGTGTTATGTGTGTGTGTGTGTGTGTGTGCGCGCGTATGCTTGGAAAAATTACTTTATTCAAAGATATCTTTAAGATATCGTAAAGTTTTACAAAATTTGTAAAAGCATAAATTTTCTTATAGAAAAATCGTAGTTTGCATATTTGAAATACGAAAAATACAGCTTGTAAAATTCCAAATTGAAATCCAAGTGTCTCACAGAAAACGATAATTTTAGTTTTAAGAGATCTCAAGAAATATATCGCGCTTTGCTACTTTAAATATATTATTGCGATATGTAGCCAGTGACAAAAATTATGGCTGCAAAATGGCTGCGCAATTTTGCGACCGGCCGTGCATGTGTTCGACTGCAAACCGTTTAAGCTGGCAATAAAATTCAACGATTTTGGTCGCCCTTTCCGGGCGTCTGTCCCCTCTATCTTGTAGGAGCGTAACTGAGCGAGCGCGATTTCCTCGTCTTTTCCCTTTTCCATCTTTCTCGTTCTAGCAGAGACCGCGCATTTGCGAGTCGAAACACGCGCGTCCTGAATATACGATAAAATTTTCCTCTAGATTTGGGTTCATCTCCGACTCTCGGTCGACCTTCTCCCGAGGATTCTGTAAGATCCCAGTGCGCGCGTGCGTGCACTGGGTGTCCCCGAAATAACAGAAATCTGAATGCTTTAAATCTGCAGATCCGGTAAATCCCAATGCTTTGGACTTCCATAATTCTCGTAGAGTGAATACATACATTTTGAGCTATTTCGGTTTGTGGAACGTAAGTAAATTGCGTCGAATCTTTGCTGCAACTTGCGGAGAGTAAATTTGAGTACTCGCTATTACCGCGGAGTGTTGAAAGTAAATTTACGGGCGTTAGATTTCCGTGGAAAATAGGAAGCAAATGGGATACTTTAAACGACCCTAATCTGAAAGGCAAATTTGAACGATTTGCTACTAATTTATGGAAAGTAAATTTAAATATCTCTGTGATTTCTCCGCATGAGAGGTAGATTTGAACATTTTATTTGATCACTAATTTTTAAGAAAATCTTAATTTAAGAAATTGATTTTAAGGAAACAAATTTATTTTTTTGCAATGTTTTAATTCTCTTTATATTATTTTATTAGCATTGGAAATAATGAAGAACGTAAGAAATGAAAGATTTATTTAGCTTCACCGCAATTACACGCGTGTGGTCTACACCGCAATGCTGCAATTTGGAAAAAGGCTGTATTTGTATATATGAAATAATTTGTATATATTAATTTTAATTTTTATTAAATAAAATGGTAACTTGTATTAAATAGATTTTTAAAAGAGACAAGATATATCTCCAAATATATTTTTTCTCATAAAAAATTTAATAAAATTATATTTCCGAGAGCTAAGAAATAGCACCAATTATCCATGCTAGGATAAATATGGTTTACATGATCATGATTAATCGCGCGTAGATCGGACCGCGTGCTAACATCAGCGCACCCTGTATATATGCGTTCGCACACATCGTACAACCCTCTTCCCTTTCCGATCGAAGGCGTACGAGCAACGTGTGGAGAATCATCCTCTTCCGTCGAGCTTCCTTTTCCTCTTTTTTCCGCCATGTATGGCCGATATACCGAGCGATCTTATGGATTCATGGCGGTCGGTGAGATGGATAGTGTTTTTTTTCTCCCTTTTATTTTTTCATTTTTTTTTTCTCTCTTCGTGCGAGGTCGAGTCCACTTGAAAACATACGAGTCGGAAAGGTCGTTCGAGTGTGCATGCATTTTTTGCGTCAAACGCGCGAGGAAACACATGGAGAAGCGAGTCTGTTCTCTCGTGTAATTACTTGAGACGAAAATGTCCGGGAAAACACGGACGTACGTTTGCGGGCGTGCTACCAACCGGACGACAAACATCGCCGATTTTGTATAAATCAAACACGACGACGATTATTCCTGACGTTTGACTTGCGACGATGACTGGTTCTTTTAACGCGTTTGATCACTCGCAATTAAGAACGGAATCTGGCTCTAAAATTTGGTGCAAGTAACCAAGAGTGGTTTAAATTTTGTACAAGGTAAATTTAATCTCTGCTCATTACGGAGCTTTAGGAATAGTTTGAGATGTTTTAAATGCGAATAATTTATGAAAAATACAATATATACAAATTTTTTGATAAATTATTTTATTGATTATTTATTTATTATGAGTTTTTTTCCATTAGTTTTTATCACATATTTAATCATTAATGATCTAAGTATTTACAAAAATATATCTAATATAAATCTAATTATTTTTAAAATTAGCATTCAAGCATCTGAGAAATAAAAGAAATATATTATTTTATGAACGTGGTACTTTTTGAAAATTGATTTTAGTAAAATAAAAATCATACAAAAATTACTAAATATATACATATGCATTTCTGCATTTAAAAAAAAAAAAAGGATTATTCAAACTGCTTCAAAAGGAACTGTGTTAAGCGCGTTATAGAGGCGCAAATATTTTTTTCTTCCACAAAAGTTAACGATCGAACAGCATTGCGGGCACAACAGTCGCGCATTCTGCGGCGAAATAAAAATTGCAGAGGTTCTAAATAGGTCGGGCGAATCTCTATTCGTTTTGCCTGGCGCATATTGCCGACACAAACTTGCGCAAATTTCGTCCCCTTTGAGTCCGCGCCGTATTAAAATGTACGCGAGTGCAGTTTTTCCGCCGTTTTTACGCCGTAATGGACGCGAAATTACGTTTCATTAAATACGCGCCTGCGCCCGATCCTCAACTGCTTCGTCTTTAATCTTCTCGAGAGCTCGTTCGCTAATCGAGAACCCAATGGGATCACTGATCGAGACTCTCGTTATCCTGCGCTAATTTTAATGACGCCCGTCGAGACGTTCGCGTCGAGAAATGCCGAAGGGTTGAAAAATCTTCCTTTTAAACTGCATTTAAAATTCATGCCGCTGTCCTAAATAAAGCAAATCTGAGCGAAATAAGCGGGAATAAAAATAAATTCAATAATTAGAAAGATTTGTCTTGATTTTTTTATGATAAATATTTAAATTCTTTTTACTAAATTCTTTACTCTTTTATTATGCATGTATTCCGTAAATATGTTTATATTTAAAAGAAAATATGAGTAAAATGAGAGATATTTTTTATCGTATATTCTAAGTTTAATGCTTAAAATCGTAGGCAAAAAGTTAGACGAGTTTTTCATACAAAGATCGTGAAATTGAAAGCGAACAAAGCTCGATTTTCATTGACAAGAATTTACAACATGCGGGAACTGCGATTTATCGCGACGGAACGGAATCGAAAGATATTGTTGTACTTTCTGCTTCCTACGCAATATCAACATTCCAGACGAGACATTTCTCACCATTCCACAATACTTTACGTCGGTGATATAAATATCCCGACAGACTGAAAGTTATCGTCGTTTCTATAAAACGACATTAGATCCTTAAAAAAAAATTCAATTGTCTTATATCGCATTTTTGAGCCAAGTGGAGTTAAGTACAGTTATTAAATTATTCCAACTTTAATCTTTAAATTATTTGTTAATAATTTTAAAATATATTTTTGCTCTTTTATAATAATTTATATAAACAATAATCAATAGTAGAATAATAGCTTATTTTGTTATTTTCTTTATCTCAGAGTAATTGTCACTCACAATCAGAGCGTCATGCTCATCTATATCATACCGAATAATGAACTAGCCAATGAGCAGCGGGTGTGTGGAAAAGCTTGTTACAGTTTAATCGCGAAATTGCGGTGATCTCGAATAGCTTTATAGCGCGACGGAAAATTTACATCGGTGGAAAAACATAATTTACAAGCGCGTACTATCGTAGAGAGCGTTATTGCGCTTTTTATCTGCCGCGGGACATCAAATTTCCAATATGCTGACATGAAGTCTCTCTTCAGTTTACCGTGATATGTTTTCTCTGTTCAGTTAAATACATTCTTCTTTTTGCACGGAGATTCCCCATAGCGGTTTCGCGGTAACGATTAATTTAAAACTGAGAGCTGAGAATTTTGACTGTTTGTGAGAGAAAGAAAGTTACTTAATATTTCTTTTTTTTTAATAATAAAAAGAATGAAATTACAACTGATAAAATTGCATTAAATTAAATTATTTATTTATTTATTAAAAATTAATTATGAAAAATTATTTTAAAAAATCTTTTAATTACAAGCAATTAGAAACTAATGATTATTACAAGTAAATTACTCAATAAATTATTAATGTTATAATCAATAAATATTAAATATTAAAAATAAAGTTTGCACAATATTGATAAAATATATTCATAAAAAACGCACAAAGCGATATATAAATGGATTCTTTTATTTATTACAAAACTTAAAAAAAAATAATTTAAAATTTAAATAAGTTGGTATAGATATAAGTTACAATAAAATTTTTATGCAATTGACATTTTATTGAGAAGATTCAAAATTATCCCATTTCTTCAATATTGTGTTTTTTATCTTATTGTGTTTTCTATGATAGGATATTTGAGGATTTTTGCGATTCTGATAATATTAACGCTACTGACGGAGAATTCAGGAAATTACAAAATTAGATCTCGTCGGATTTGTGCAGAGGCAAAGTTTTACTTGGATAATATTTCATGATGTACTTTGTTGAGTTCGTTGTATCTTTTATAGTGTATAATTCTGTAGTTGCATAAGTCACATTAAGGTTAAGAAAAATCGAAGGATTATTACTTATTATATACTCTTTATTAAATATAAAGTTTAATTATATATAATATTAATTATATTATAATATATTTTTTATTAGCAAAAATCAAATTTAAACATTTTTTATTTACATTATTATTATACGTTTATTATAATTTATTTTATTTGCTATTATAATACAATCATTTAACAAGTGTATAATTTTTAGAAAACTTATGTGTTAGATTTTGAGATATAAATATTTATTTTATTTATATGATATAATTTTTTTCTTGGCATATAAATATTACAATAATTATTGAATATTATTTACGTTTCAAATTTATCAAGTCTATAAGTAATATTATTCCAAACATATATGTTACATTAAATAAAAGAGAAAACTTTATTCAAGTATTCTTATGTTAGTTCGATGACCATTGATTTTTGCATGCTTTCCCGAATCACATCACCGACACATCATTATCGACATCGTCAACTTCTATTCATGCGCTTCTTCGTTATAATTTCAATTCCGCGAGCTACACGAATGTTTTGTAGGCTACACTGCTAACGTAATTTGAGGAAAAAAACGAGCTTTTTCGATGCGCGTACCTTTGGCAGAGCAGAATTAAAAACACGCACGCTTCCTGATGAAGCAGTTTTAATAAATATGTAAAAAATAATGCATTTTACTTATCGTCTAGCGCGGCATTTATATTTTGGAAAAGCTATTTTTTGATTTTTTTTATTATACTATGGAATATTGTATAATTCAAAATTATCTCTTTTTTTTCTGAAAATTAAATATTTTTAATAAGGATATTTAAACCAGACAAGCTTTTTTAAGCATTGACATGAATAATACGATATTTAATCTATTAGTATGTAATATTCTCAAAATAAAAAAAAAATTGCTCTTTATTACGAAACTAGTACTGATCTTTTAGATTACTCAGGTGTTCTTCAATTAGATAGTTGATTATTGATTTAATAAAACTGTAAGATTTTTTAATATCTAATACAATTCTAGTGATCAATAATTTTGAATAAATAAAAGAAACAAATAATATTTATTTTTCTGTAATTTGTTAATTATAAGATCATGTGTCATCACAAGAATTAATATCATTTTATTCAAAAAATTATTCGATATATATATTATGGAGTAAATTAATAGAATCCAATATAAAGAATAATCGGGTTACAAACCTATATGATCTTGCATTTCTGAATATAACAGTAAATAAAGATATTTACAATAAATTAGATTCACGTAATCAAAAATTCAAAAATTTTATGCTTTCAATAAATTTATAGAGCAAAGCATTTATCATGATCTTATTTTAAATTAATAGACAAGTGTTTATGCGACCAAACTGGCAATTTATTGTTTGATTGTTCTATCACGACCATATGGTTTTGGTCCTTATCAAGTGAACTAAAATAACAATATTATAAATAATGATAATCACGTTACAAATGAAATAAACGGAATTATGTACCTGCGTTATAGTTAAAAAGTAGAAAGAGAAAAATCGAAATGTCAAACTGACATTGTGTCAACCACTATGTTTGAGATACTGAGAACGACTAAACGACCTTTATTAAATGTTAATTAGTATCTGCCATTCATACCTTGATGATGTATTTATTATAACTCGTTTGTCGCACGGTAAACATAACGAATTTCTAGGATGGCACAAGTTTAAGCTTTTATCAGGGCAGAAGGAGATTCAAGGAAATAATAGGGTGCTCAGTGTGCATGGTGCTTTATGCTGTGCAAACATCGCTTCCCGTTCTAATAAAACGCATTATGCATATGGGCTGGGCTCGACGTAAATGCTGACTTTATAGTCATTTGCGGTAGCTGCTTAAATAATCCGTGAGTTCTGCAGATGTTACCGATAAGATAGATTCGATCGATAAACCGCGCTCTCGAATACGCCACTAGAATCATAAATTAATCAGAACTTATTGCACGCGATGCTGCTAAAATCATTGAATAATTTCCAGCTTTATGCTATAAAAACAGTTATTTTATTATTATTAATTATGATAATTATTAAAAATATTATAATTATTATTATTATTATAATTATTAAAAATATATTATTAATCATATATTTTTAATTAAAATTAATTTTTAGAACTCATTGATTAGAGAGAGTATTGTAATCTTCAAAAAATGCAACTATACAAAACTGTACAAAATAAAAAGATAATTTAGCATTATTTTTACTATTAATTATATTATATATTATTATAGTTATTATATTATATTATTTATTGGAGTGTGGATAATAAAAAAGAAATATTATACGATATAATAAAGAATAATGTTTAATAATTTTATTATGATAATTAACAATATTAATAATAATGAAATGATATATTACATATTTATTCTGATAATAAAACGATATAGCATGATTATAATTATATAATGAAGAATGTGCATTTTAAAATAGACATAATTGTTATACATATTGTAAAAATGAAATGGATATAAGTTATCATATTACCTCTATATATTTGAAACGCGCAGGAAGTTTGAAATATCTAAAAATGTAGTAATCATTTTGATTTGTTTTTAAAGATATAATTCAACAAAATGTCAGGAATAATTCACATATATTTTGTATTTTGTATCCGAAACATGCACTGCGCACGATACTATATTTTTTGGAGCGAGAATTTCTCTCGAGACGGTAATTTTATAAACAGCACGTCATACATAACTGTATACACAGCGACAAGCACCAATCCTTGGGGTTTTCTATCCTCTTACAAAGATTTGTTCAACGTTAAAGACAATCTACTTGAACTGCGTTTGCGAAAATCTCACAAGACATATTAATACTGAATAACTGATTTAAGTAATTTGATTTTTATTATGTTTGATAAACGCGACAAATGTTGTACTAAGCCATTTACAAGTTTCAGAAATTATATCTTACTTTAATTTGAAGAAATAAATTAAATTTGTCTTTCACATATATACAAGAACTGAAATAATTTACAGCAGCATAAAATTGGGTACAATTAAATTTGCGATTCTATGTCAAATGTGTCAGCGCAAAATTCTAATAAGATATTTCATAAATAAGATTTATGTTTATTTCACAGCAAAAATACAATAATTTTATAAAATTATATAACGGCAGACATTTATGAAAAAATTTAACAAACTTTTGAAACAATTATATCATTTCATCACAATATTATAGATTCTTTGAAAAATTTAGCAAAACATAATTATATTTTTTGCAAAATTGTTTTACATTTATAGAAAATCTGGTATTCAAGCTTTTTAATAATTATGGAGCTTTCCTTATCCTCTACACACACAAAAATGGCTGTTCCCGTAATAATTGTGCTTTTAACGAGACTGTATGCAAGCATGGAATCAGTGTTTAGCAGCATGTATAGAGTTATATAGAGCGTTTATTTACTTTTTGCCTCGAGAAATTTGACAATTCACAATACGTATTATATTGTTGAATATTGCATGCATTTTGTGTAAAAATTTGAAATAACTGCGAAAATTTTTCTATCACTTTTAGAATGATTTTACTTTTTTTACACAAAAACTATAATTTATAGAATTTGAAATACAATATTGCCCGACAATGAATGTCAAATATTTTCGAGAATAGTGGAAAATAGCATTGTATATTCAATATATATATTTTCTGAGAAATAACTGTGTCGTTAGAGAATATGTTTCTAATATTCGATTCAAATTTTATATTAGCATATGTAAGTATGTCTATTTATTATTGTCATCGCATTGCACGTTCTCGTTTAAAAATTATCTCCACGTATTCATTAAAAAAATATGACCTAATTCATTAACACACTAGTTTGCCGTTAAACTATTAATTAGCGTTTGCGATTAAATATTAACGCGTCGGATTGAATATTTCAATGATGGCCAATGAAGGGCACAAAAAATATCCCGCGAGGCGCAGATTACATCGCACATGTTGCATTTTAATATGCATATGCGGAAGTACAATGAGTGCATCTCGCGTAATGTTTCGTTGATGTACTGCAAAATTTGACGGTAAACGAAGTTGATATTAGACGATTCGCATCAGGCAGTATACGCAGCGAGACAATCGCGTTTAAGCTAAAGCCACCGTAAATCCGCCATAAATGGGCGACTGCAGATCGAGTTAAAAGCTTCCGGCTTTTGTTCGACGACGGAACGTTGAAACGTATGCTTTATGTGCACAATTCTCTCGTTTAATTTACATAAATCTTGCCAAAAGTTCTCTCTCCGTCTTTTCTCTCTTTTTTAATTTCAAGCTGCATCGCAATTTCATTCTCACTTTTGGTTAACTGGTCATAAATAAACTCATAAATAAATCAATGATGTAGGCTGTTTCAGAATTTTTACGATTGCTTTTAGGATCCACTCTTAAAGAAGACATGTTAAATTGATACTCGCAAGTATTGTTTTTTTCTTAATGTTGATTGGTTATTTCAATATTACGCTGTATATTATTTCATATTAATAAAAATCTGTCATGGCTATTTGAGAATTCAAATATTATTCAAATATATATAATTTTGATTTAATTGATTTTAAAAAATCAGATAATACATATTAGTTATACATATTATTATATTACATATAACTAATTTTATAATAGTTATATGTATTTTATAATAGATGTGTGCCCTAACTGCGTGCCCTACTCGCGTGTCTTACTCGCGTGCCCTACTCGCGTGTCCTACTCGCGTGTCTTAATAGAATGCCCTAATATAATGCACCGTAGGCTGCTTCCGTTGGGCCAGTTGAACTTACCTATCGTTGATCCTGGCCATATTAATTCTGGCTACGTCTAGCCAGAGATGTAGCTTCGACCCCCTATCAGAGGTCAATGAAGGAAAAAAATTCCTTCCGTTGCCGGCTAATAATTATTGTCGCCGGGCATAATTTTACACGAGCATAATTTTATGCTCATTTATGACATGACAGTTTGTCATGCATCGTTTCAATAAATTGCAAAATTTGATATATGAATAATTTGACTGAAAGTCAAATTATCAATCAAATTTAATAATTGCAAAGTAATAATATTTAATCGTAATGAAATAAAATTAAATAAAATTATAAAAATATATAAAATAAAATTAATAAATAATATAATATAATATAATATAATAATATAATATAATAATACGCGTAGCGTATCCTATATTATACATAATGTAAATACTATTATATTATTATATTATATTATATTATTTATTAATTTTATTTTATATATTTTACAATTTTATTTAATTTTATTTTATTACGATTAAATATTATTACTTCGCAATCAATTATTAAGTTTGATTGATAACTAGGCATTAGATTAATTAGGGATGGATGGGCTATGAAAAATTATGACACAATTGACGCAACATTAAAATAGTGAACAATATTTCATATAAATATTTCATAAAAAATAAAATTATTAGCGTTTTCTTCATTAACTAAATTAAATAAAATTGAGAAAAATATTTTACATTTTTTTTTAAATTTTTGTTTTAATTTATATTTTAAATTATATTTCTAATATGTTTTAATGTATATTTAAAAAGTCTAGTAAAAGTTATTTGATTGCGTTTATTCTAGCCCATCCATTTTGAGGCAACGGATTTATTTACAATCTACAATTTACATATGCATCTACAATATCTACGGATCCGTCACCTCAAAATAAAATAAAATTTATCACTCACCGGCGCTGATGCGCAACAGCGGAGATTTGGTCTTGAGGCTACGTTGTCTGCAACACACAAATATAAAATCCAAATTATAGCAACGTTTAAAATAATTATTAATATTTCAAAAAATTATTATTGTGCGCATCGAACTTTATATCCGATGCGTATAATGATAAGAAAGTATATAAATATGAAATAATTTTATAAATTCTAAAAAAGAAAACTATTTTAAATAAAAACTTTTATAGTACAAGTCTTTCTTGTTTAAACTATTCAAACAATGATTGAATCAAATTAATGCGTGTGCGGGATTTATAATAATTAATATAAAAATAATAATACTCACCCTTGGGTTGCTCCGCCGGTGCAGGATGCCTCTCCTAGGTCTCCTCCTCCTCTCAGCTTGATTTACACGCGCGATACTTTAAACGGCACTCCCGCACTTTTATTAAAAGATAATTCCGCACTTGTATACGCGATACTATGAACGACACTCCCGCACTTTCGGTATGATCGAACCCCGTTTTACACGAAAATCGTACTGCGAGTCGACAAATACGACTTTATTGCTCGAGCGTTGCTGAACGAATGATAATAAGGCTATAAGTCGTAAGACGTTAACAATAGCGCGCTAATGTTTACATCACCAAGGCCGAATACAATGTTATTGTTTCGCGGCCGAAAGTATGTTGCGTACTATGACGTATATGCGGTGTCGAATATTAAATAATACAATTTATATTTTAAATTATAGATTAATTATTTAATAAACGATTAATATATCATGGAGCTTATTATTATATTAATCATTATTCGAACTTGCAATTTGACTATTTTATTACGCGTTCTCAAGGCGAATCATATTTAAATTATCAAAAAATCGACTAACGATAAAATATCGGATGAAATATAATTATAAATCAAGTATTTTTAAAGAAATAATTATTGTTTATAAAGAGAAGAGAAAGAGAAAGATCGCGATAAAACAATAATTTATAATTTTGATTATTAGAATTAAAATTATAAATTATTGTTTTATCGCGATCTTCTCTCTTCTTTCTCTTTATAAACAATAATTATTTCTTAAAAATACTTGATTTATAATTATATTTCATCCGATATTTTATCGTTAGTCGATTTTGATAATTTAAATATGATTCGCCTTGAGAACGCGTAATAAAATAGTCAAATTGCAAGTTCGAATAATGATTAATATAATAATAAGCTCCATGATATATTAATCGTTTATTAAATAATTAATCTATAATTTAAAATATAAATTGTATTATTTAATATTCGACACCGCATATACGTCATAGTACGCAACATACTTTCGGCCGCGAAACAATAACATTGTATTCGGCCTTGGTGATGTAAACATTAGCGCGCTATTGTTAACGTCTTACGACTTATAGCCTTATTATCATTCGTTCAGCAACGCTCGAGCAATAAAGTCGTATTTGTCGACTCGCAGTACGATTTTCGTGTAAAACGGGGTTCGATCATACCGAAAGTGCGGGAGTGTCGTTCATAGTATCGCGTATACAAGTGCGGAGTTATCTTTTAATAAAAGTGCGGGAGTGCCGTTTAAAGTATCGCGCGTGTGAATCAAGCTGAGAGGAGGAGGAGGCCTAGGAGAGGCATCCTGCACCGGCGGAGCAACCCAAGGGTGAGTATTATTATTTTTATATTAATTATTATAAATCCCGCACACGCATTAATTCGATTCAATCATTGTTTGATCGATCTTATCATTTTGATTCTTGATTAAAATGTCACGCAAAATACGCGCTTTGAAATTTATTTATTATGATATAATTACGTATATAATTATTCAAAATTAAAAGTATATGAAAGATAATTAATTATTTATGATATCAAATTATTTCCCGATACTTGTCACGATCGCGTTGAGTAGAGAAATTTTGTGGAGTGTTTCGCATTTCTTACTGTTCGAGTGTCGCCGTGAGAATAATAAAGCCGTAAGCCATAACACTAGCGCGCTAATGTTTACATTGTCAAGGCCGTATACTATGTTATGTTTTGATTATTCGTTGCCGAAATATTTTCCGCACTATGACGTATATACAAACGGAATATTAAATTATACATGTATCTTAAATTATAAATCAATTATTAAATTATCAATTAATATATTACAGAGTTTATTAAATCGATACTGGCAATATTGTTACCTCTTTTTTGCTAATTGGTTATCTCGACGATGCACTGAACATTACTTTATATTAATAAAAGCTTGTCATAACTGAGCGATACATTTGAATTTAAATATTAAGTGGGTGTGTAATTTTTATTTAATTTATTTTGAAAAAGTGGAAAACTAGAATTAATATGTAAATAATTATATATACATAAAATAAATGACGCGCGTGTAGCGCGCGTTTATAGTATTCTAGTTATAAATCAGATATAGATTGTCTGTTTCTTTTATTTATGGCGATAAGTTTAATATTTTAATTATATAAAATTATGTTTATCATGTAGTTTCTTCGCATTATCAATATCACTTTAATCAAATTAAGAATGTTCCTTATTTAATATAGATTGAAAAGCTTTTGAATTATCAGCAGCTGAAGATTCTTAAGCAAATTAAACTTGAAAAACGAAAATAATAAAACTTTGCTTCTTATACGATTTGAAGAGGATTTTTTTTTTATATAATTTTGTTATTTTACATTTAATTATAAGAATAAAGTTTATTATATTAAGCAAAAATTAAAATTTTAATTTACAAAAATATTTAAAGATATAAATAAAAATATGAAAAATTTTTATGAAGCACGTTGTAACTTGATTGACTTTTTCGTAAAAAAGAAAAAAACAATAGCTGATCAATTGATGTACTTTGGGCAATTATGAAAGACTTGAGATCAATCTTATTAGTTTCATCGATTCTCTCTAATATGATCAAAGTTCTAAGATTGCGAACAAATGCAGAAAGGCGGAAAAGCTCCGACTTCATGCATTCGTAAGTGCAATTTGCTCCTTAGAAATTACTTCGCGCTTGGGAAACTCGAATACCCGTCGATCGCCGATAGACGTTGAACGATTCTCTCGTGAAACGCCTGCGTTCCTTCGGTTTCTCTTGTTGATCGTGAAAATGGTTAGATGTAATATGCAGGAAGTCGATAATCGATAACTAGCTAGCAGTTACTTTTAAAGTTCTCTCACGATCTTTGTAGTCTTGCTGAGAGTTCGCTCACTGAGCAAGCATCGCGCAAATAATTAAGCAATCTTTAATTATGTGTCATTATTTATAGCTTATTAAGACTTTTCAAGTTATACAACTTTTGTGACAAGGCCAAATTTTTTATACAATCGAAAATTTAATATAATCATAGATTCGTATGTATTTCTGATAAATAATTGTATTCAATTTTGACACAATAAAATGACGGAAAACTTTTTCAAATGTAGAATGCCACGCATATGATATTTATTTTGATTTTGATTTTATTCAAAATATCTGATATTTATTAGTTAGTAGTAATTAGTTATTAGTTTAGTTATATATATATATATATATATATATATATATATATATATATATATATTAGCCAAAATATCATGGACGCTCTCTCAGTCAATCGGATACGTCAATCCTAGTTAGTTATTTTTGTGAAATATCTATCTATTAGCTACAATTTTAATGCAAAAGAGGATATAATCAATATTTATAACCAAATAAATGCGGTTCCTGTTTTTCGATCGAGAAAATGGAAACTCGAATAATTGTCCATCGTTCACAGACATCGTAGCGATTGCAATGCGGAATGCCGCGCGTTCCTATGTTCTGCCGTTTTCTGCGCTCGCAGCTTTCTGGCCGTGAAATGAAGCGAAATCGATAATGGAATACGCCCGTGCGCGAATTGTCGCAAGATAAGAACCATTATGAAGACAAACTGCCGCTAGTAGAGAAGAGAACGTTCGCCTATTTGAATAGACTCTAAAAAAAGATTGCGATTCTTTCAGACTTTAGTTCGAATTTTGCAGACAGTTAATGTTGCACGGTATGCGATTCTACAATTGACATTGCTTCAAATATTTCTTGAATCTAGCAAATTTTATTAAAAAGGTTGCTATTTTATATTTTAAAAATTAAAATTCTAGCTCTCAAATATTAAAAAAATTTGAACTACAATGATTGATTATTTGAATAATTTACGTTTGCAATTTCCGTAAAAACTATTTCAAATATGACAGTATTAGTTACAACAATAATATCTTGATCATAAACTACATAATAATTTCTTTGTTTTATTTTACTTTATTAATTGATAATTTAATAATCGAATTGTGTAAATAAAAGTAAAGATAGTTCGAGAATAATTTATTCCGTTTTGCCACGATTTTAAAACTTTATCAAATAAAATGACGACATTGTTCCATTGTATAAAATGTTTCAACAGCATAAAAGCACGTCGAAAAATTTCGTTGGATTTCATATTCGATTTTGGCGGCTTTGCGAGCGATGTGGCATAATAACGATAAGTGTTTCGCAGCGCGAAAACGCACTCACGTTTCCAACAACAAACGGGAAGGAGAAAGAAGGCGTGGTAGAAAAGAAAGGGGCTAAAAAGTAGTTGGCGCACGATATGTCACCTCATGGCGACAAATCGATCTCTACCCAACAATTAAAGTCACCCATCCCCTCGCTAGGTTGGCGTGCGTCCCAATGCGATCATTATCTCTTACCGTGATTGACCCTCGTGATCGAGGCTGCGGTTACCTTTCTTTCATTTTCACTCGTCATCCTCCTTGATTAGAAAACCACCATACTTGGCTTTCAATTCACTCGAAGAGACGTATGGTGAAAGTGATGAGAAAGAATAATATATTTCTAAAAAATATATGTTTTTTTTAGCAAAAGTTTAATAACTTTTGAAAGTTGTTCTTAAAAGCTGCAAAAATGTAAAAACACAAATTAATTCACTTATTAATCTATTTATTCGAATTGTTTATTAAAATTTGTAAGAAATATGATATATATCTACTGTCAAAAACAAAAATAGAATAAAAGATGGTATCTAAGTTTGAATTCAGGTAGCAATCCGTAGATGAATTCACTATATTTGTAAAACAAGTGTGGATATCTAATGTACCTCTTTGTATCCATGTATCCTCTTTTTTTTTCCCTTTTCTGCTTGCGTGGAATTTTTCACGGAATTTTGCACGGCACGAAAAGACGCGCGGAATTACAACCGAAGAAAGAAGTTACCCCTTGCTTCGACTTCTTACGATTCGGCAGGAGAGAGACGCGTTCCATTGGGTAATGCATCCGGGGATATAAATGGACAATGTTCGAAGGGATGCCGTGCCGCTTTGGATTCCCATATCGCTATCGAGAAGTCGTGCAAAAAGATGGAAAGTAGAAGAGGAAGGTTAGGCGAGTGGATAGACACTTTCGTAAGTTAGTTTCGTTCTGCGGAATTGTTTTTAAAAAGTTTAAAAGTAGGCGAGCAGCTTGCTTTCCTTTGAGGGCCGTTCAATGAGGGATGCGCAATTTTATCACCAGTCGCATTTAACTTTCAAAATATATTGACCTTTTACCACATGATGTTTTTGCAAGAAACGAATGTCAGGATTTTAACAAAATTAACAGGAGAATATTTATAAAAATAATACAATTTAAATTTAACAAGACAAAATTTGTCAAATATATTTTTTGCCAAAATTATCATTTAATGTTTATAACAGATTATTAAAAAATTTATAATTTTAATATTTTAATATTTAAAGTATATATATTAGATGTCAATATTTACTATTTTTAACTTTATTAAATTATTTTGAAGATTATCAAAAGAATAAAAATAGATAAAGTTGTCACATTTGCCATATTAAATTTAAAATTATTATATAAATATATATTATACATATGTGCATAAGTAGAATTTATATATAATATGATATAACATTATATAATATTATAAATTATGTAAAAATAAAATTTGAAAAAATAAAGGTTTTTCCATATAAGATAAATTACACATTTTATAATAATTTAATTAAAAAAGAAAACAACCATTCTTTAGATCATTTTTAATAATAAAATTGTAATATATCTTATCTCAATTTATTTAATAATTTTTATCTAGATGTAATAGTTTATTTTCTACACTAAAAATATAGGATAAAACCATAAATCATATAACAATCACTCAAGAAAATCTTGTTTTTAACTTTCTTGACTTTTTATGTAAATATATTTACATGCCGACATTATCATTCTTCTGATAACGTAAATAAACATTGTTTAAAGAAGAAAAAGTTAAAAATCTTATAGTGTGATTTATATCGTTACCAGACATTTTTCTTTTTGATTCTTTTGCGATGAATTGTAGATGTACAAGCTCGAGATATCGATGGCATATATCGATATATGTGCATACTACATATGGTGCATATATATATATATATACATATACACATGAATATACGCGTCTTGCTTGCCATCTCGCTAACTTACGAGTCCGCTTTTTTGATTTCCCTTGGCGGAGTTTTCATGTATTTTTCAGACGCGACTTGCACCGGTCGGCGAATGTGCGTTTATTGAAACTGCACATTTTTTGAATTTTCCTAAGTTTCATACCTTTCTTTTGCAAAAATAATGGACCTCGGTTAAGTATTTAACATATACTATTTCTATATCAAAAGTCTATTCTATTTTCTAATGTCCTTTGATAAACGCGCGCGCGCGTATACAATTTAGAGGAAATATAAAAAAAAATATTTTTTAGTAACAAAAATTCTTTTTTATTAACAAAAATTGAATTTAACACTTGCACATTTTTGTATTTATTGTTAGATTGTAAATTTTAGAAAAATTGTACACACAAATTGTAGTTTATACAAAAATATTTATTGAGATATTAAAGTAAATTTTTCATCCTTTGTCAAAATAATTTTTATATTTTTAATATAATTCTTTACAAAAACGTATATAAAAGAAAATATGATATAAATCGATTTGTAAGATCAAAGTCCTTTTTTCAAAAAAGCAGACGGTTGTAATCATTTATCAATATAAGTCCAATATCCAGATATAAACTTTAACTATATATAATTTAAACTGAATCCTTACTTATGATCAAATTATAAAAATGTATTTTCTGGTAGAGCGTATATATAAGCGGAGTGTATAAGACATTCTAGAAAAAAAAAACATTTTTATAATTTGATTATAAAGATTCAGTTTTAATTATAGAGTTAGAGCTGAATATTGAACTTATAAGTTGCATAACTTATGTTTTTATCGATTATTTATCACACATTTGATCTCTCTCCGAAATCTAATTACTATAACCATGAATTATTATTATGTCGCTAAATCATTAGAATTGTCTTGTCTTCTGCTCTTTCGAAGAAAGGTTTTCAATCTTACAAACCGATTTATATCACGTTTTCTTTTATTTATGCGCATAGATATATCTCGTGTGTAGCGTCTCTCGCCTAATTGTCTACAGAATATTATCTTGAAAACACTTTTATTTAATTAACATACGCTCAAGAATCTTGATGTGAGCGTTCGAGTACACGACACTTCTTGTTATCGGCGACTGTATTAACTGCAATGCCGTCGATCCGTGGCCGCAAGGGTTATGCAATTTATGGCGTTTACGTGTGCGGCCATAATCGCGCGATCGAAATTGCGGTCTATGCGCGGACATGAGCAGTCGCATGATGCAGTTGAGCGACAATGTGTGATTAATGATCCACTCGTCAAGGAGAAAATGAACATGAAAGTGTAAGCATAAGAATGAATAATCGTATTTTCTTAGAACTTTAATTAAATTAAAATTAATGATTTTATTTATTGTCTATAGTTTAAAAGTCGCAGAAAGCTATTTTTATAGCCACTTACGATCAATTATTTATAATGTAATAATTATATTTTAAAACAAATTGCACGCTAAAATATGTAAATTTTCTTGATATCCATTAATCAACATAAATTGTTTGATAATTTTATCTTAATCATTAATTTTATTTTATATCTGTAGTACCAAATTTTGAAATGCATTATATTATTTTACAAGGAAATCGATAGTATTTCTTTGTTATAAACAATGTTCAATTTTGACAATGATTAATTATGAAAATAACTCTGTAATATAAAATTAAGTGTCTATAGAATTTTAGTCGGAACAATAAACAATTCGTTAATACTGCAGTTGTATATAAAATGGATGAGTTATAACTCAATAAATATATCCGGTACATATCACTGGCTTTCAAAATACGGTGAGAAAATAAAAATTCTATACAATAAAATTATTTTGCCACACGATAAATTTGATATATTCAACGTTTATATAAAAAAAAGAAAAGAAAACTTTTTTGTACCTTACAATTTTCAATTTATTGTATACATTTTATTTTATTTTTTACTGTTGGAATTTTTATTAACAAATTTTTTTTTTTATAAAAATAATAAAAAAGTTTTTTAAGTCTAATTAATTATTTATAATTAATTGCAGATAATAAGAAAAAAGAGATAAATAATAATAAAAAATTATTTAAAGTTATTTAAAATTTGATTTTGCTCAATTTTTTTAAATTGTGTATTTTTTATAGATATTATTCATACATATTATTCACAAGAAAATCTAAAGATGACTTAATAATTGACGAAAAAAAAAACAAATTTACTCAAAGTAATTATAGAGATTTGCTTGAGTCAATTTTAAATGAGATTGAATAATCGCAAGGAATTTATAAAGCTACCTAAGTAATTACAGGCAAAGTTCGAGAAAGTATGTTTCCGTAATTAATCGATTAATCAAATTAATGGAGCGGATAATGAAACTATAGTGCCCACATTTTAAAATCAGTGAAAGAAGGAGATCGGAGCAGAATAATTGTATTTTTATTGTTTTTAATATTCGTTTGTGCGTAAGGGAATTGAAACAGTCCTGTGTGCCATCGTGTATTGGTGCATTTTTTATGACGTAATCCCGATTTATATCGATGCACCGACAGCCGGCTGATCGCGGGGCTTTATTGAAATTAAACGGAACTTTATTCGGTGTCGTGCGAAATTTTCGATACGAGACAAATTGCATCGTTGAGCTCTATTTTGCCTGCAAAACGTCTGTCATAGAAGCGAACGGCTATCGTATTTAGCCAATTATCAAACTGCCTGGCGTTACATTATCTGCGTATCAGCTACTTCACAATCCGTAATTATTTCCAAATTATCTCGCCGCTGTTATCGTCGATCGCGAGCATTAATAACTGAACAACAACGAGAACGTGAATGAGCGGTCGGATCGCTGGCAGCATTCGACCACTAGGCATGAGAATCGATTACGATGCTCCGTTAGACCTTCGCGTGCATTAATTCGAACTCGCATAATCTCAGTCTTGAAAATGCTCTTTATGTTCCACAACATAGATTAACATCTAGATTAAATAATTTTTTACATCATATTTTGCAAATTGCTAAGATTTGGCATTATAATATTTATATAATAATATAATATTTTTATCAACCAACATAAACGTTAATGCTAATTTTATTTTATTGTTAAAAGTCATTTGAATTTAAATTGGAAGTTAGTTACTTTTATCTATATACATGTATTCAAATCTGTGAAGTATTTGTGATATATAAAAATTAATATTAAAAGATTGCAAAAAATAGGATATAAATATAGATTATTTAAAAGTGATTCTAAGTTTCTGCCACATTTTTAATATGATGATACACGCTTAATGAATATTTCGTCTGCGTCAAAGGAAAAATGATGTAAAGTACTTTTAACCAACTTTGCAATGACATTGTATCAATATGGCGAAAATACTGCGCGCTGTAAACCTACCTTTAGTCGCAAACGAATCATCGCGGACGAACGTCGCACTTTGTAGCACAATCTGGATTTATAACGGGAAAAACACCCGCTTTTATCGAGTGCTCGCGGCCTTCGTAGAAATTAAACAAGCGTTTCGCACCCGCCTGACCCCCTTTTCGCTATTTCATTGTGTACATAGTCGCTTCGTGTGGATGTATTTTATCGGCGATGGAACATTTTAATCGCTTTCGCAGTTCGAAAGACTCGTAGAATCCTATCGAAATCCTGTTTTGGAAGAATAGCTCGGATTTACGATTTATAGTGTATAAGAATTTATTCTTCGATGCTTGTTATAATTTTGTTTACCTTTTTAGTTAAATATCGTATATAGAATTATGATATAAACATTTATTTTATATAAATTGAAAAAATACATATACATATTAAAAATAAATAATATAAGATAATTAGTTTGCATCATCGTTGCTTTTATCATCGAGCGCACCGTTTAACAATAAGTCCGTGTCTATATCTCAATAGGCGCTCTCTATAAATCTCTTCCTCTCTCTATCTCTTTTTCTCTTGCAATAAAATGCTTATTTATAAAACGTTTATAATGAATCTTTTAACGTTTATATATATAAACGGTTATGTAAAAAACAAATACATAAGAAAACATTAATATAATATAATATACAAAATATACGATATATAATAAATCTATAAATTTTATGCTGCTTGATTATTGCCTGCAGTATATAATATATAAATTTCAAAATTACTGGTCAAGAAATACATATTTAATGACAGTGCATCGAGATAGGCAATAGTTTTCAAAAATTAATTATACTCTGCAGAAAATATTATGTAATTATTCAGTTTATAAATCATATATATATATATATATATATATATATATATATATATATATATATGTATATGAATTATATTATATGTAGAGAGATATTTATATATTCTCTATATTGTACTTTACTATTTTAATATATATAAATTTGAATATATTAAATGATGGCAATAAAAATATTTTTGATTGCTATTTTAAATACAAACTATAATTTTCAACTATAATTTTCAAACATATAAAAACTAAAGATCTTTAATCGGTTAAGTTTTAAGAATGTCTATAAATTATAAATCTTTGACTTTTAATTAAACATAAATGTGATATTTTACAGAATGATATATCCAGTATGATCATAAAAGAAGGGTGACACTGTATAATTTGCGTATTCGGCATCATCGAAGTTCATTGTACACTTCGCTATTTTAATTTAAAACGACGCGTGTTTTGTGACGCGGACACTCATGGGTTAATCGCGGCCGAACGGCCAAACTGCACAGAGAAAATCCCTGGCAAATCCCGGACGAGTGCAACTCGTGCATCGTGCGGCAATCCTCGCGCGCAAGCTGCAGGTAGCGCGAGGACGATTGTCCGCGCCGTTGCACGTTCCGAAAACGATAACATCTCATGATCTGTCGGACGGATGAACAGAACGTGGGACGCGCAAATTCCGCATTGCGTCGAGCCGATAATTGAAAATCAGTGTCCCATATATCGATTCGCCGGATTGTCGAATCTCTAAACGTATACGTCCCTTCACCTCTGCTTCGTTATTCGCAAACCCGTCCAACTTTCTGATGAAAATGTTTAATGCGCACGTTTTATTATTTTCTCAATATGCCAAATAGCAAAACATTACATATCATATTATGTCCTATATAATATCATACTATGTCCTGTGATAAAGAGATGGAAAAAAAAGAAAGAGAGAAAAATTTTTAATAAAATTCTATTACAGAAATTTTCAAAAAATATGTATCTGCAATTTTTCTTCAATGTTATTTATTCGATGTACAGATTGTTATTGAATAATGTTGATATGTCAAATGAAAAACTTGTTGCTGTAGATTAGAAGAAGTGCCAAAAGTATTTATTATTTCAATATGAAAATATAAGGTCGCGCATTTGTGGTATTTTAAGTATCTTCGGCAAATTAAAAAAAAAATATTCTAAATGTTATCAATTTATTTTTTAAATTTTATATAGTTTTGTTCAAAATAGCCTTTTTTGAAATAATTTTAGGATGTAAAATAATATATAAGCTTACTATATTAATAAACTAAGAAAGAGATTATATCTCTGATTTCAGCACTAAAATTATATTCAAATATTAAATTAAAGAATTTGTAAATCTTTAAGTAGTTAATGCTTAAAAATAAAATTATTGTTTAGAAATAATTTAAAAATAGATATTTAAGAGAATTCATATAAAATATCCAGGAATAGTAGAAAATATAGCGACAAGCCGCTTCGTGCTAAATTCAGGTCCGTTTCTGCTCATTTTCGTCGTATGTGTTGTCGAGGAAAGTAATTTTTCGTGTTGTAATCGGTATAATCCTCAGTTAGCTGGCCGAATATGAATACTAAGAGGATTTTCCGGATTTCGTGGATGCAATGTGCGACCGCGAAGGGGACGCCTAACAAATTATGCAACACGCGGTCGGCTGCGTGATAACGAGCGGCTGAAAAATCGGACTCTCCCTGCGCAAGATAAAGCAGACTGCTCGTTCCACAATAAAACGCGTTTCATGATAAAACGGCTGTTCCCTTGAATTAACGTGCGGCTGTAGGCTTGAAATTTTTCTTATATGCACTTGCTCGATGTTGTCGATGTCATAATACAGTTGTCAATTGACTTTTATTTATGAAGAAGAAAACTGTGGAAATAATATTTTTTCTTCATAAAAATTAGATATATTTATATGTAAAAACGTATTTTTTCTGTTAACGTCCTATTATGGTTGTCAGAAAAATAGAGAAATACATTAGAAAATAATGTATTTAGACAAAAATTTAATATTTAAAAAATATATATGTATATAGTATATATAAAAGTATATAATAGTAAATAAAAATATATAAAAGTCTTTTTCCTCTTTCTTAACCATGGTACAGTTCTAAAAGCTTAAATTGTTAAACTTTTTTAGTTTTACACAAATAATAATAAAATATAACTTTTCTTTTATATTACAGCAGAATTTGAGTCTAGTTAAAATAATTCTAATTTGAAAAATCTGTTTGAAATTATTTATTATTTTAAAATTTTTATAAAGATGATAGACTTTTTGATAGAAGACAATTATCTAATTTCATCATAAGTATCTTATCACTTAAAATTTGGTTAAAACAATCAAAAGTCACATAGCGGATTGCGCTGTTTATGGCAAGATTTTTATTTTGCACATTATCTAAAATCTAAATAAATTCTCATCCACGATGATAATGATGATTAATACACGATTGCTCTTCTCCGACGTAGATGAGGGAATGGGTAAAACGGGTCGAGCAATATTGGCCGTCTTAAGAGCGATCCATGAATAGAAAGGGTTAAAGAAAGAAGTGGGAAGGCAGAGAGGAGAAACGAGACGGAAGTAACTGCTCGGACGGAAGTTCCAATTGCCAACTGGATCTATATTTAATAAGACGGAGAGTTATACTTTCTGCCGGAGCACGGTCGGTCGCGACGCGCAGTTCGAGCGCGAAAGTTTCGTCGGAATTATCCTTCACTCCGCCGGTCCCCGTCCCGCCATCGCCTGAGATAATTAAATATATCCGCGCACGGAAAATGCTCAAATGGATTTTCTCCTCTGGACGAGGGCCGCGATAAGGAATTTTCCTGTTCAGAAACAGCGCTGCCGGAGAAAGTTTTCTTTCCCTCAACGTCTCTCTTGCTTTTCTCATTATATCATTGACGCCTCCCTTTCGTTTTGTTGATGATCTTGTCATGCTAAAGTGAGTCTCGAGCTATATTAAATGCTCATTAAGAACCATAATGATATTCTGATATTCAGAAAAAGTTTAAGCTTATTTTTACTTTTGAAAAAGTCTTCAAAAAAACAAATTGTTAAATTTATCATTATATCTATGTTTTAGTGTCTTAGTGACAGCTTTTGACATAATTTAGAAATTTTATTATTTATTTTGTTGCTGTACATTTCAATTTTATTTTAAGGGTCTTTTTTATGTTATTTCATAGTATAGCATTAGAAAATATTAATATTAAAGCGCATATACAAAAATTAATAATATTACTGTTAATATAAACTAAAATTTTTATTACATTTTATGTAAAGTTTATGATGGAAAACACTTTTACAAATCGATAATATATAAAATTTACTTAAATTTTTATTTTTACGGGTTTTACAATTCTTATTATAGAAAATTGTATAATAATTTCTGCGGAATCGGTATAGATTCATACGGAAAATAACTTTTTATTGGTACCGTCGCGGCACATCTGTGCGTTGCGCAGCTGCTTGCAGCTGGCATACAATAAATCGAGAAACATTGCAGCATACGCATATAAGCGTACCTATCTCTGGAAAACAGTATCGAGGCGCAAATCGCGATTTTATTGTCTTTCGAGGTGTGATACACGACAAGAATCTCGTTTAAAATTGTTGCGTTATAGACCTCTCGAGAGAAGCGCCATTAAGTTTCATTTTTTCTTTATTTCAATTGAGTTAGCCGCGCGCGAACTTTCACTCGGCAAAGTTAGTCGCAGACGAAAGACTGTAATTATTATGCCGCATAGCGCGACTCTTGGCTCGCGGCACTGCGACATCGAGGTCCCGAAGGAACCAATTTAATTCACGAAACCGACAAGCTTTGATAGAGAAAAGATTACCCCTGCATTGTTATCTTTAATACAAGAGCACAAATTTACGTAATATAAGAATAAAGTCTTTTTCTGCGTTTTATCAACTAAATTTTATCATTATTTTCATAACTTTTGTATGTTTGAAATTTACTTATAAAGCAATACAATTTTTGCTAATTATATAAGTGTTTAAATTATATAAAAGTTTTGTTAAGTAAATAATATTAATTTTTATTGAAATATTCGCACATTACATGAAATGTACATATCTAAGATTTCTATGATTATTTATTTTAGCAATTTTTATATACATCTAGGCATAAAAATATATATTTGTGATTATAAATTGCCATTAATAGTTGCCAGTAATATTGAAATCTAAATATAAAATTTGCGAAACTATAACATATATTACTTGAAACATATATTATATATAAAATAATTAAACGTTTTTGTGTATTTCTGATTTAAAGTGTGAAGCTATTGAATCACAATTAAAAATATAAGCAATTAAAAAAAAATTGCTTTGAAAAATAGGGCAAAAGAAATTATAAATTGCTGACTTTATAAAATATGAGTTATTAAATTTATATAAATACCACGATATCATTATTTACATTATAAGAATCTGGCGATATGTATATGTATATGTATGTGTGTGATCACTGAAAAGATAATAAATTAGTTTTTGTTATGCAGCTAAATAAGAATATATATAAAAAGTTCATGAATACTATGCTCGATAATAATAAGCTAACAATGCCAAAATAAAAATAATTTGTCTTTATAAGTATTTTTGTACGCATCAAAATGCTTTGGTAAAAATGAAAAGGATAAAAATAACCGAAGCATTTTTAAGCACTAAGAGATTCCACGGCAAACGGAAAAAATCAGCTGGAAAACGAATAAATTAAAAACGGAATTGTGTTGCACCAACTGGTGAAAATTAAAGTTAACATTTTTCGACCGGCGCTCATTCTTTAATCAATAAATTCTCTATTGGATTTTTCCCTCTCAGAATTTTATTTGATCACGACTTGTCAGATTCAATTATTTGTTTTAAATATTAAATGCTACAAATAATCTCTTTTCGTATCGCTCAAAAGCGAATTATAGTGAATTTTATTTATGTAATTTATAAATAGATAATTGATATTTAGAAATCTTTGAATAATATTTTTTTAAATTAGTGCATATCTTTGTAAATTTATATAGTAGACATTCTTTAGTTTATTTATATTCAATAATTTAAAGATATGATTAATAACACCTTTCTCTCTCTGTCTCTTTCTCTCTCTCTCTCTCTCTCTGTGCTCATTGTTCTCAAATTAAATCGAATTAAAAAATAACGAGAAAGATTATAATATATTCAATATAATAGCCAATGTTCTGAAATATCTATAATTAGAAAAAGGTGTGTGATTTTGAGTATAATATAATTAATTTGTTTTTTATTCTTTATAATTTTAAAGAGAGAGAAAAAAGCTTTCATAGCCTTTTTTACAATTTGTAAGATATCTTGGTTTTTTTAGATTTGGAAGAAAGTTCTCTATGGTTTATTTTTTTTTTTTCTTTATAACATCGTCAAATTGTGACATATAATTTTAATTTGCTCTGTTTCAGATTTAATATACTTTAATATCTTTCGAAATAATAATAATACATCATTAAAACTCATTTGACTCTCATGCGCATTAAATGTTTTATTTCCTAGCTTATATCTTCGTATATTTACAATAAAATTTCTTGGATACAAATCATCTCCATACATGATACATTCAATAGCAATATATCTAATAATGTCGACATGATGGAAAGATATTGAGTACGAAGGTAGTCGCGTAATTTATAATCACACACTACGCATTATGATTTACATTGTGATAAAGCTGCGTGTGCCTTGCCTAGAAACATCGTGACATACTCGAATATCAATATGTAATTGTGACCGATAGTGGCCTGATTTTCACAACTGTGAATCGAGATATATAATATACAGATATACAATATTGTTCCCCTATCTTGATCCTTTAATCACGAGCATGATAAATATCGTCGGATTATTCGACAGAAATGGTCAATACGGTTCAGAAAAAAAATACAATAAATTATACACAATAATGGACACATTTTTTTATATATATTCCTTCTCGAATTGTTTGTCTCTCTGTGTAGTAGCAAAGATATTTCCTACGAAAACAGTCTTATTTAAGTATACGTAAAGCATATTTATTCTATAATTGTGTGTGTATGAAACAGTTTGGGATTATAATAAGTAATATATAGTACTCATATATATATATATATATATATATATATATATATATATATATATATATAACACAAAAATATGTAATTCTACTTTATTACAAAAGAAAATGTTGTTGTACAACTGTCATTTTAAAAATCGATCGATAAAACTGTTAAAAAGGACGACGTTAAAAAAATAATTTTCATGATTTTCATGATTGAAAATGCTTTTAGCGGAGGACTTGAGCGCTTCCAGATTTCTCTCGCAGACATTTTTTTACCTTACACTTCTTTATCGTGAATTACCGGATATAGAAGTTTCAATTTTCACACAAACACCTGTATATATTGTTTGTGCTTCATCAACGCATCGTAAAAGTGACGGGAAAAACGAAGAGGGAAAAAAGAGAAGCGGGCGGAATAATATTTCCATTTTGCTTTATTATATGCTCTGGTCCAGAAGCCTCTCTCCTTACCGCCGTTTGTTGCCTTCCTTCCGCGGAATAATTATTCTTCGTTGCAGCGCGCAGCTTTTTTCCCCCCTCTGAATCTTTTTGTGGCGTCTCGGCCGCGGTTTTATAATCGCTCGTTGTTTTAGGCGAATGGAAGTTCTGTCTCTCTGTCTCTGTCTCTCCCTCTCTCCCTCTCCCTCTCTCTCTCTCTCTCTTTCTCCCGCCCCCTCCCGCTCTCTCTCACGATCTTTTTCTTTCTTCTTATGGTGTATACCTTCTTTTATTCTCCTCTCTGCCACTCTTCTTTTTCTTCTGCACTCTTTCGCGAAGGCACTTTCTCGCTTAACGACGGCGGGAAGAAAAATAAGTAGTACTACTCATTTTTAATGCAGGACATAAAGCGCTGTGCATCTTGAGAAGAAGCGTGCGCGCGAAATCCACTCGCTAAATTGAATTTTAAAGGAAGGTTCGGTTTAAAAACCGATTTGTAACCGTAATAGATGCAGTTTGGAAAAATTGGTCACTACAGGTATGCGCAAGCATAAAAGATATAATTAAGGACGTTGCATGTATTTGCTAGAATTCGTTGTTCTTCAATGAAAAAATTTTGTAGTAAACTGAAAACTTAATAGACGAGATTCAAGTCTCCTTTTTATTTCACTGATACGAGAATAGCAATTGTTGATAATCGGTAATTAGAATCTCATCCTTATTAATTAACAGTTAATATTTAATTTTCCTTAAGACTGCAGTACAATATACTTGTGTATACTTAAAACATTATATATGAAAAGGTTCGACATTTTTATGACTGCCATGCCGAATAATAAATTTGCATATGTAGAACTGATTTAGAGAATTGCAGTCATTATATAGAAATAGACTAAATAATGTTCCCATCTTCCAGCAACGCGAAATACCAAAAGTATGCTACCTAACGCGACTTCTCAGTGTTATACCTTTTTAAGTTTAACAATCCATTCACTGTGTCGTTTGTGTCTCTCTCATCACAGCAGTAAATTGCTGCAACGAGATTTTTCGGGACGAAAGAAAAAAAAAAGAGAAAAACGGAGGATGAGGGAACATATATAGAAAGATGGAGAAAATGGAATAAAACAGATATGGAAGAGAGTGAAAAAGGCACGGTAAAAATCGAACGGATTTTTAGGAATTTTTTATGAAACGGAAGTCGATAAAAGAGAAGTGCACGGTTCCTTCTTCTGCCTGTACTGTAATTAATTACGAAGCATTCGCAGCGAAGAAGGGGTGAGCGAGCGAGGGGTTGGAAGGAAAAGGACGCCTGGACGGGTACAAGCGACTATAAAAAATTCCGTATATAAGGGGCGTAGTCGCCTCGTGACCGTACTCGAGCGTGCATTGGCTCGGGCACCGCATTGTGACAGCAGGATTTTTCCGATCATCCTGAATAAGGAGAATTTATAGCGGCGATAGTTAACTGATATATATTATATTATATAGTAGCAATATTAATTCGTTTGCAAATATAAGCGAGAAGGTAATGTTAATGATGTTGAGTAAAGCGACATTTTTTTTAATCAACCATTTAGGCAAATGACAGAATGTCCGAATATAAAATGACAGAACCTTTACACAAACAAATGTACATATATTATGTATGCATATTCTATTAACGTTACTGAATCAATTATAATCAAATATTGGGAATTTTGGGAAACAGAATTTCAAAGACGAAAATTTAATTATACGCACGGAAATATTTGTGCATTTACGATTTACGGTACGGTACAGTCGGGGCAATTCCGCGAGAGATGGAAGATTTTGACAATCGTTGGAGCTATTTTGAAAGAGCCCAAGTCACAATGTCGTACTTTTCCTCGCGTTCGGTGCCAAAATAGATGGATTTCTGCAATCGCGAGCGTCGAATGAAGCCTTTGACAGCGGCCATTTCTGAAAGTGCTCCTACATCTTTGAGAATTTCGTCCAAAAAGAGAGCGAGAGAAAGAGAGAGAGAGAGAGAGAGAAATGAAAGGAGAGATTCGTATTTCCGTTACGCTATTGCGCGATACATCAAACGCGAAACAAATTTGTGCGCGCACGGAGGAGTACATTGTGATATCATAAGGTATCATAAGCGATGCTCGTGACCCTCTTCTGCTCCGGCAACGGCGCTTTCATTCGTTCATCTCGCAGGATGTAATCCCACTGGCAACGACATTTCCGGTATACAATAATGCGAAAAGACATCTCTACGGTGGCAACTCAATTCTCGATACCGTGCACTAGGACAATACAGATACATTTGGAGAAATAGAACGAAATATTATTTGACATTCGATATATTTGCCATAAACAAGAGGTATCTTTTTTTAGAAAAAAGTAACAATATTTCCATAATATAATTTATTTCAATATTTTATTTATGTAATAAGAATTATTATTTATTTATAATTTAATATATTTAATTTTTTACTATCTTTTAATAATTTTAATTTGAAACATTTTACGTTTCTTGTGTATATGTATAACAAAAGAGAGAGAAAGATAGAAATATTTATCTTTTAAATATATTTTACTAATTTTACTACATACTAATATATATATTTCTACACATAATAAAAGTTCTAATAAAAAAAAAAAAAAGATTTTATGATAAAGGATTTGCAATATGCAATTGCTTATATAAATTGAATTATGTAGAATTATAAGAATCAAGTAAAATAAATCGCGAAAAGATAAGTATCATACCATGTATTGACGAAATTGAAAAGTCACTTTGTATTATTTTATGCATTACATGCATGTCTGATCGCGTCGTTTGATTAACTAAAAAGCTTAATTTATGCAGCTTTATTGGTGCATTAATGGCAACGCAATTTGCACTTTATATTCATATGTTCGGCAATTTGCAGATTTATGGTAGCAAAAAATTGCATGGTAAATAAATCATAAAGTATGACACTCATAATTGATGGTCTCAAATCTTTATACGTTCAAATGAAGAAATAAAAATAGGAAAATTTTTAGAAATATAAATAAATATAAGAATTTTAAAGTTTATAAAACTTTTTTCATTTAATAAGAATTCTGCAATTTTGCTGTAATTTTTGCAGAAGCAGTAAAAGTTGGTCAATATTAGAACAAGCGGCGTCTTTTTACTTTATTTTATTTTATTTTCTAATATCTGCAATTTTAGAAATTAGTTTTGAATATATTCTATAGAATGTATTTTTAACGTAAGTTGATAAATTTAAAAATTATATGCTAAATTTTTAATTCAAAATTTTTTGATATCTATACATTTTTCTCAGACATATATCTTAATATAAATAGTTTTTGTAACTCATAAAGCATGTTGAAACTTTGCATATGTCAAGATTCTGTAAAACCATAAAGTTTCGATTGCATTCTTTTCCAAAAAATTATAAATTTTGGATACAATTACTTCATTATTTCGTTAATTTTATTATTGCATTAATACTAACTAGAATTACTGTTTTACAAAAAAATTTTATCCGAAATGCATTTATCTTTATGAAAAAGAATTCTATTCGGACATCACATTTTATTCATGTTGATTTACGACGAGTCGGTACAGACGCGTGCGCCCGTTTTATTCGCGCCCTTTTATTCTCATTCAAACTATCCGTGCGCGCCTAATGAAATATAATTTGTCGTCGTCGGAGAGTTTCACGTCGGCCGGTTATAAATAACGGAAACGCTTTATCGCGCGGGGGATATTAAATCACTGCGTACTCTCGCATTTCCTCTCTTGCAACGCCGCGGCGTCGTCTTTCGACCGGTTTTGTCACGCGATAATTTGCCGTAATAACGACGAATTTCCCGAATTTTTCGGCGCTGGCGAACTGATCTCAATGGAATTCCCCTTTCCTTTTCTTCTTTTCCAGCCGTAATGTCGGCTTTTAATCTTGCCGGTCGCGCTGCGGCGCGAGAAAAATGTTAAAAGCGCATTCTTTATGCCCGCATTGGCTTTTTAATATCACGTCTATCTTGTTTCAGGATTGAACATCAAGGTACCGATGGCCATACTGAATTGCCTCTACGCCCGTCAATTGTGCTACGAAGATCCATCGTGTAGCGCTATTTTGGAGATAATACCGAGAGTCTGTGGTCCGGAATTAGGTAAGTGAGTCAGATTTCCTTTTTATCATAATAGTATAATTTGGAATAATTAGTTAATTAACAATGCGTTAATAATTAATTGTTAATTACACATTTATGCCTCATTTATACCTCAATATTAATCATGCGTGTTTAATCTGAATTTTCAATATTGGTTTAAATCCGAATTAATGATAGCCGGATCAATGATAATCGAAGCGGTTGGTGTTATATGATGTTATCTAACAATACAGTTGATAGGTCAGAGACATATATAATTTTAATTTCTATATATTGAATTTTAATTTAGATAAAATCAAACATTGGATTTCAAATTTAAATTATTTTATTTATGTACAGCTTTTATAGATAATGTGCTGTAAAATAATCTTTATACTCAAATATTAGAAATAATCAAAACAAGACAAACAAAAATTTGAAGCATAAATATTATTTGCGTGTGTTTATATTCATATGATATATGTGTGTCATTTCATTATTAGTAATACTTTACGTCATGTGGATATAAATATTCGATATAAAATCGATAAGTCAAAAAATTTAAGAGGAAAAATGAAAAATCGCAATCTAGTTTTGCTTTGTAAGATACAAACTAATTCACTCTCTATCTTGGCGCCAGTATTGTCTTTTCTCAATTTATATATATAATCCATTATTTTCATGGTTCGAGTAAATACAATTTCGATATTTACGAAAATGACAGCACAATCTGTTATTATTAAAAAATTTGGGCGAGAGTTTTAATAAATCATACAATACTTAGAGTCTCACACAATACATTATTCATATGTCTCATTTTGTAATAATCATTGCTCTTAATGGTACATAATTTGTAGAATCTCATCTGATCTGTGTACAATAAAAGGTGTCCCACTGCGTCACATTTGAAATTTCGCGATTTGGAGACACCGTACCGCATTTCCATGAAATTTGCATGCGGATCTCGAAATCTCGAGAAATTTCTTATGAAAACGGTCATGACATTATTATCTGAATTTTGATTTCTGTGTGAAAGTATCATAAATCTTTGAATGAAATCTTACTAGCATTTATTATAGATTAGCGTTAATCAATTGAGATTATGAATTTATACAGATAATTATTTTTTTATGAATATTTAATCATATTTTATATAATAATTATATAACAAATCTGAAACTTTTCATATACATACATAATATCTAAATTCTTGTACTCTTAATATATTTCATTAATTTTAAAAATTCTGTTTTTATTTTAGTTTATCGATTTTATCTGTAAAATATACAACGCCATTTTTCCTCGGAATGATTATGAATCATAATGGATGCCGCGAGCAGTAGCTTCGTATTGGACATTGATAAATAAAAGACGTATCTCGTTGCACACTGTTCTTGAAACAGAAGTAAAAGCATCGGTAGGTTTTCCGAGCTAAAAGCTTTCCGAAAGCAATGCCATTTGTTTTACTTTTGCTTTGGCGATTACATGATAGATTATTCACGTAACTCGCCGGTATCAGAAAGGAGCGCGAAAGCCGCGGCATAAATCACAATGGACGATGTCTTTGTTTTAAAAAGCCACGTGCGCGTGCTTTTCCCGACTATGTCGAGCGAAATAAAATATATAACGGCATGCATGCGTGTGCCCCTTGACTTTGCTAGAACTGCTTTTTAATGCAACACACGTCAATTTGCATTTCGCACGTCGAGGACAGCAAGAGCTCCCGGGCGCGTTTCTTGCGAGGCGACAACCGCGTTTCGTTTGCGATTAAAAAATAGATGAAGAAAAGTGACATGATAAAGTTTTAAGATATAATATTGTTTCCATATATAAACACTTTTATTGATGCAATTCAAAAAATTAATTTTTAAACTTTTAAAAGATTCAGTAATTTAATATTATCTAATAATTTTCAATTGAAACTGATATCAATTCGAGTTAAAATAATTTCAAACTGCTTTGTTTATATCAATAAAAACTTAATCTTAAAAGATTTAAAATAATTGTTATAACTTATAAATTCTGTATATATATTTGTGTGGATAAGAAATTAACAATAAATAAGAATAGAACCTTGAAGATTTTCTCTTGATGACGTGTATTAAATTTTCTTTCGCTGACAACGTGACAATTATGCGATAGGCACCTGGCATAATGGTGAGATTTATCGGCGCCGTGGATAATTTACAGTTCGCGCTACGATCGTTCGTAACGCGATTTCCATTCAGAGGCGACGAAGGAAAAAGATGCGACTGAGAACGATGGGGGACAACGAAGATGGGAAGAACGAGGTCGTCGACCGTCTCCTCTCGAGTCGACCTCGTTTTCCCTCTCTCGTTACGGTCGCGTCGGGAATGGTGGAGAACTCAACTCTACACCCTTCGATCTCGTCATTGAATCAATCGCTCCCGCAAGGACAATTATTTCGTAAAAAAGCTTAAATAGGTCAACTGCGGAGATTTAAAAATGTTCGATGCGGTGCGACTATCGAGAACGCAGTGACAATTATTTTTATATCAAATGATCATTCTTTGTTTTTATTACATGCTAACGAGGAAAATAGAAGATGAGAAGCGAAAACGCTTATTATTTATCATCCCTGGAAAGAGTTCTATGAGAAATTCATGCAATTAAACTACATCAACGTGAAATGCGACGAATTACGCTCGCTTTTTTTCGATAATTATACATATAATATAATTATACGCATGTGTGATTATATTATATGCGTGAATTAATTAAACAGAAATGAATAATTGAATGCTAATTTGGCCAGATATTAATAAATTTCAAAATTTTCAATACTCTATTATCATGTATGCGCGCACGCGCGCATTAAAGAATTGAAATAAAATATTTCAAAATATTTTTAAATTATTTTATATTGTTGAAAAAAACACTAAATTTTTTATAATTTGTTTGAATATTTTAAAGTACTTTACTTTACTATCTTTTCTTAATATGTATATTTGTCGAAAGGAGAGACTTCGACTATTCATTGGATTTCGACAATTCATGAAATCATTGTTTCATATATAAGTTAATAAAAACATTTTCAAACATTTCTCTCCTTGAATATTGCAAGTATCTGGTAACTGCAAAAACATCAATAGACTTGAAGAATTTGACAATAAATGAATTTGAGAAATTGAAATATCAATCGAAAAATAATTTACTAATCATCACGGAATCGGTAGTAGATCTGCGCGCGTATTTTGCTATCACATTATCGTATTATCTTGTCTAATAATAACAGTATTACCGAAAGATTTCTCTCTAATTCGCCCTTGTTGAGCTGCTACTTTGCGTGAAAACTCGCTGATATAAAACTTAAAATGATATAACTTAAAATATAACTTATATAACTTATATAACTAAATTAGCTGATATAACTTGAAATAAATTTGAAGTTTACTGAGAATTTTCATAAATCTATTTGGAGCCGTATATAGTACCGAGTATTTACATATTTTAAGTATTATAATTAAACACATACTCATACACACTCTTTCTCTATCTATCTATCTATTTATCTATCTTTACTAATCAATCTTTTTATGTACATTTATATAATTCAGCATATTAAAATCTCATTACAATGATCATTCCAAAACATAGATTGGCTTGAGAAATATATCGTAAATAACATTTTTGACATTGTAAAATATAGCAAGTTTGATTATAGCCTTGTTTTTATATGCAGTGCAATATGTATATTCACAATGTATTTTAAAAATTATATCTTTCTCGTTTTGCTTTCGTTGATAAAATTAATATCCGAAGGCTAAGATGTTATTCTTATTCTAAAAATGGATTTTTATTATATAAATTAAAAATTATTATTTACTTTTCTTTTCATTTTTAGATATATGATAAGAGATAATATTTGATACCACATTATTTTACATGTCATTAATCATTTATTTTAATTTTATTTTTTTTTTAAAGTTTTGGCAACTATAAAGTTAAATACGTGCAATAATTCTGAAAAATAGAGGGCAGAGAAAGAGAGAGAGAGAGAGAGAGAGAGAAGTTTTTCAAATCAAATTTGACATATAATTTTTGATATTAATAATATTTCTAATAATGTTGTATATAAATGAACTATAATGCATAAATAAAGTATCATTAACACGACGAGATAAATGTTATAGCGCAATCAAATTCTTAATAAACCTCATTTACTAATGACGAAAACCATTTATACACGAATTACAACGAGCCATGATATCATGGCTATTTGATTGCGCATGCGAGAGATCTTCATTCTCTGCATACCATTACACTTATTTTTATTCGCGAAATTATGTGTAATATACGTATTCTTCTTTTCTTGCCAATGTTACAAACATTTATAATAAAGGCTATGCATGATGATTAACGCAATACGTGAGTGTTTGTAAAATGAATCCTTTATTATGTTAATTTATTTTAAAAACACAAAATGACAAAACTCCCTATTTTCTTCTCTCTGGCAAAAACTTTTCTTTTTATTTAGACTATTTAGAAGAAACTGTCTACTGAAAATGAATTTGATCAAAAGCATGATCATATAAAGAAGAAATTAGATATTGCGTTATAAATCGTATATTGTAAACATAAAGCATAATCTAATTTCAAATTATATAATGTTACAATATTATTATCATATCACAGTTGATATGTAAATTGATAGTTCGCAAACAGAATTATAACAAACAGAACTTCATGTTGTTATAAATTGAATAAAAGATTTATTACAACATAGTATTGCCAAACATGTGAACTTGTAAAACCTTAATAAAGAATTTAATATTTTTTAATAAAAATATTTCTCCAAAGATTTGTAATTTAACAAACTATTGCAAACTATTTTATACATATAAAATTTTGATGAAAATATTTTTTTTATTTGTTTTTGCATAATAATATTCTTACATTTTTTGCATATTTTTGTATTATTTTTTCTTCTTTTTTCCGTATTTTAAAAAAGTTTTTCTTATATAAATTTAAATTAAAATTTAAGCTAAAATTTTAAATAAAGAGCTATCATGTATAGAAAAAGTATCAGCTTTCATTATTTGTTTTCCAACAATTTTCTAAGTAAAAAGAAAGATTTTCTTTCTTTATTTTCTTTTTAAATTAAATTCATTAAATTTTTTCTTTTTCTCTTCTATGTACAATTGTAATTTTCCCATTTTGGGGAAAAATACGCCCCCATCTAGCAACATCGCGGATAGAGCAAATCTCGCGGGAAACGAAGTAAGGACCAGTCCGCAATGCTCATCTTACAAAGTAGCGGGCTGTGAAATAAGGGCTTGCGGATAACGTAACTGAGAGGGTGCGGCCTTGCTGCAGTGCGGTGTTCCATAGAACGATAATAACCTGCGTGAGAACGCGGCGTGTACTTCCGCCTCACTTGTTTCTATTATCTTCGAAATCTCAACTTGAACGAGCCATGCCGAAAATCTCACTAGGATCGATATTTCGATACTATGTACAAAGGACCGCACTGTTAACAACCCGTCAATTGTGAGTCCTGCGAATTTTCGTGGATGTATTAAATCTACCCTCGAATCTTACTCTTTCTGTGAAAACTTTCAAAAATCAACTTTTATTTACTCTTTAAAATTTATTGAAATAATTAATATTTAAATTTAATAAACTGTAAAAATTAATATTTTATTAAATAAGTCTGCAAATTGTTCCACCAACTAAATTGATTTAATTGTAAATTAGCGTTATCAAAGTTACTTTGTTGCATGCAATTTTTCTTATCATTTTTCATTAGATTTTTAAAGATTTATAATTTGATATGAATTTTAGAAAGAGTTCTATTTGTTAAAAGCAGAAAACATATAACAATAAATGGTATTATACTTTTCATTTTTTATTACACATCTACTGAAAAATATGCATTGGTCATTTATAAGGCATATTGCGCTTGTTTGTCACGAAAAGCTAGCAGTATTCAAAAATCTAGTTAAAAAATTCGTGGCATGTTTCGTAATAGCCAATAAAAATACGAAAAACAATACCAGGTTTTGGGAACATGAAAAAAAACTTGGCTTTCTCTAAAAAATTGGTCCGAAGTGACACTGCTTTTTCAGCCAATGCGACTTGTTTTGCCGGATATGATGAACAAATTGCAACGATGGCGCATTTTTGATCATTTATAGAATTTTGCGGAATAAAAGCTCTATAAAAGTTTTCAATTTTAAGCAAAATAGAGGAAAGAGTTGGCGACTGTTTCGCAAAAGTTGTATACGATAAAGTTCTTAATTAACTTATTAACGACACAATCGGGACTTGAGAACACATAATATGTAACGGTGATATCGCCGATAACAAGAGAAAGAGATTAATTTACGCACAAAATGTCTCTTCATATATTATATAAGTATGTTTCTTATTATTAATTCTTGAGTAATATTATATTGCAATACTTCTTTCGAAAATAATTAATAAAGCATTAAAGTTAACTTAGTCCTATTTCCTATTATTGGTAATAAGTTATTAATTTAAATTTTACATTATAAATTTTTATATATAAGTATTCCTATATTATATTATACATATATTATATATATATATTTATATATATATATATATATATATATTTATATCACACAATTACATATTTAGTGTAATATAATAACAATATATCTTAAAATATTAATTTGTACATATTTTAATTAGATCTTTAATTTTTTTATCGATAAGTAGATTACATGTGACTCTCTATCAAATCAAAAGACTTAATTTTTTATAATAACCCGTTAGTTGGAAAAATTTTTCGCGAATATAAATCCAAAGAAAACTTTAGGGAATAGACGACATCTCGGCTTGTATAAGGCGGCAGGATTGTGCAGAAAGGGACTTTGCCGGTTAGAATGTGTACACATTGACACTTCTACAGAGTCGGAAATCCCCGGGCCGACTACCATCCATTCCACCGGTTCTGCCAAGGCAGCCGGTTAGCCGCCGCGGGCTGTCAAGCGCACAGTTCCAAGCGGGTCCAAAGGCGCGTTTAGACCACTCAGGAGATTTTGGTCCGACTCTAAAGTGGAGGTCGTATCGCTCTTCTTGGACTGCGCGCTCGTCGTTGCAAGTGCCAGCGAGACACACAGCATGCCAGAACCGGTGCTGGAGTCACTGTCGCTGACTCGCGGCTAACCGTATACGGTTGATCGCATTTTACCGTGAAATTTTGCCACTTTGAAGATATATTCGCCAACAGATGTGCGATTTCCAGGAAAAAAATGATGATACAAAATACTAAGTATGGAAAATCTTTCTCAAAAATTGAAAAGTTGTTTGTAAAATTGACAAAAAAATTAAATAATGTAAAAATATTAAAATTATTTGTAGTTCAAGAAATTTTTGTAAATGTAAAACATATCAAAATTGTAACTCTTGAAATTTGAAATGAATGAAAACATAGATATTTCAAAAATCACATTATAAATTTTTGAGATTTTTACAATAGTGAATTTAGAATCGCAAGCATCGTCCGGATTTGCATATAAACTGATTTTTTAAAACACATCTTTTTCTCTATTTAAAATGCGAAAAAATGCATGCAATTTTCGCATTTTAATTTACTATATTAAGTCAGCAATTTCAAATCGCAAAATTTGATCATTAATTTTGTAATTAATTATTTAAAAATCTTATAAAATATTTAATTTATTTGATTAATAAAATTTATGATTAAAATCACTAATATTTTTAAATATTTTTGAAAGAATCGAATAAGAAGCTTTTTCATTAAAGATAATTTTATAATAACAGAATTAAAATATCAATCTATCTAATTTAAGAATTTTGTTAATAATTGTTTTTCATAATCTTTTTAACATTTTTTATTTTGATACTAGACAAAACTAAGAAAGCCTAGCTAAATGAAAATAAAAATATGAAAATAATTTCTATTTAATTACATGATTTAACTTGGAAAAACATCAACTCCAAATAAAGCATAAAATATTGTCTTTGGTTTACATAAGCTTTATGAAATATCTGTTGTATTTCACTCGTGGCAAGCGAAAAGTCTGCCACCGAACCTGTGCAAACACTATTTTTCAGCATTAAAATACCAACCAGGATTGCATTAATAAATATACAAGTAAAATGCGACGCACGGCGTCGCTTAATATTTGCTTCTCACTTATTTATAAACGGAACAGAAAGGACGCTTGTTGCATCGTTGCCATGGCCAGCGAGTAGTTATTGCAGAATATATTCGACGCAGCGGTAATATTTCAGACCACGAAAGCAATATGGCGGCTTGTATATAAGCGCCCAAATCGTAAATAAAAATACTCATATTGCCTCGCATACTGTTGAGAATATCGAAAAAGATTATATTATGAAAAAATGTTCCTCTGATTGTAACAAATAAAATAAATTGTTTCTCTATTTTGAGTCAATAATAACTACATAGAAGTTTCTCGGTGACGACGTTACGTAAGCTGGTGACGCTTGTTTTCCATCATGTATGTGTAAAACAAAATTTATCAGAAACAAAAACTAAGTTTATTCTTGTATATTATTATTTGTAAAACATATTTGGTATAGCTTTATTTTAATTATATATTACACATATACATAATTTATATAAATATATATATATATATATATATATATATATATATATATATATATATAAATTTTATTTATTTATTTATTTATTTATTTTAGTTACATATATGTACAAAAAAAAGAAAGCAGATATCAGAAATTATCTAATTCATAATGTTCTGTTTTAATTGCTTGACAATTGCATTTTCAATGAGAATCGACAATATTTTGTAAATTAATTAAAATTTTTCAAGGTATTTTTGTGGTCAAATTTTCTCAATTGCCATGCTTTTACAAGACTTGCAAAACATAAAAAAAAAATCTTCTCTGCATACTGTTTTAGGATCACTGCATTATCGATGATCGTGATTGGTTTGCCAACTGTTATCGAACTGATAATCTAATAATAACTGGAATGTATCGCATTGGAGAGAGCGAGCTCAATTTTATCTTTAATCAGGTCGTCGAACGTGGCGCGAGAAAGTGAGCTCGGCTGTGCATAACATATGCACATTAATTTATATACAGAACTGAACTATAGCCATAAATAAGTCGCAATGTTACATTTCGATATCGATCGATCGATGTCGGCATAGTATATTACTAGTATAAATTAATCAATGTTACAAATTTATCCATCTTGAAAAATGTAAAAAAAAAAAATTATGAAATTGTTTGATTGATCAATTTTAATAATTGTTTCATTAGTTTCAATCTGTAATCTGATTAAAAAAAAACGTTTGGATGCAGCTAAATAATTTAGATGAAAATTAATTATTAATATATTGACTGTTCTTTTGGCTGTTTATCTCTGTTTTCATTTTACTAAAAAAAAGACAATTAGGTATATTGAGGTAATTAAAAAATTGAGATGTGCATATTTGAGTAATAGAATTTATATTTGTAGAATTTAATTATCAAAATAAAATATTGAAACAAAGGCCTTATTGGAATTTAAAATAATTTATATTAGTAACATTAATTAGTATAATTATATTGATAATATAAATACTTATATATATATATATATATATATATATATATATATATATATATCTTAACTATTTATGTTATTAATATAATTTTACTATTTAATTAATTTATGTAATTAATATAATTTACTATTTATTAATTATTCATCTATATAATATATTAAAATAAATATTTATTATTTTTTTAATTCAGTTGTGTTGTATGATGCAATCCTTTCTTTTAGATGTTACATATATATTTACATTTATTGTTGCAATTATAAGAAAAAAAGAGAATAAATTTTAATTCACGAAACTTTCAAAACGGTTTGTCGATAATTTAAATCAAAATACAATCTGCAGGTCACCGCGGCTAATTCCATTTTTTGTAAAAAGGTTCATAGTATAATTTCTTTTAAAGATAGAAAACAAGCAGCAATTGGCACAACAAAAAATTATATAGACAAATCTTCAATTCAGAAACGACGCATAGCGTGCCGTTATTTACGCTTTCAATTAAAAAGAAAATAATTCAATGTAAAGAAAACGGCGGAAGTTGGAAAAGATTGAAACTTTTTTATGCAACAACGCAAGGTTTTATATGTCATATGTTTTTTATTCATTTTTTTTTTGTTTTACCTAACTTTTTGCTCTTATGTATTTTTTACAGGGTTTATTATATTATTTATCGTAATAAATCATACGTTGTTTTTATTCTTTTATTCTATTTCATACAAAAATATTGATTGTCTTGATGATAATATTTTATGTGAAAAAATATAAAGAAGATAATTCCACTTTAGCCTGAAGAATTGTAAAAATTTTTGAATAATGCGTGCCACCTAGCCGGCAAAACTTTCGCGAGGAGTGAGTAATGTGGCGACCATTACCGTAGGGTCGAGAAAAATTCTTGACCCGGTACTTTCGCGAGAGTTAAAGGGCCGCGCGTTCTGAGTGGACTTTGAAATCCAGCATCATCAGGCTGAGCGAGTTTTTGAGTGAGCAGCTGTTACTCGTCGTCTTTTGGCATTGCTAATGCTAAAGAAACAGCCACGTTTCCTTCCTCTCTGGCATACTTTTCTTAATTCATTATTTTACTATTCAAGTAATTTTGTTAGCTCATTGCACATCTAATGATTGAGTTATTAAGAATGCAATGATTAAAACATCTGAGACAGTTTTCCTCTATATTTATGTTTGCCTTGAAAATTCTCAATTTTCGATTCCAAGTTTCCAATTTCAAACTTCAATTTACGAAAAGTAAATTGTCATATAATAATAAAAATGTTCTTCGAGAATGAGATAATTATCTTAAAAAAAAATTAAATTGGATTACGAGAACAGTTTCTTAAAAAAATAAATAAGTGACTCTCGAGGTTAGCTCATCAATTTTTCGATTTTATGATGCTTGTTTGAAATGACACAAGCTATTCGCACCCTCCTTAACTGTCAATCGTGGTGTCGTTTATTCTCCCAAAAAGCCTGGTTCGAAAAAAGGGACGAGCTCCCGCCGCACGATAAGGCGGGAAACGGCGGGGTTGGAGGGGCGGGGAGGGTGGTTGTGTATAGGCTGACAGAAGGATAGCATTGTTCGGAAGTACAATGTACGTTGTTATATCAAAGCGGCATGCACAACCCTCGAGTACAATAGTGCCGGTGCGGGAGGAAGATAGCGCGTGCCCGCGAAAAGAGAATACGCATCGTCAGTTTCGGCGCGGAGACTACAACTTTTCCCAACTGTTCTCGCTTTCTCCCTCTCCCTCTCCCTCCCTCTCTCTCTCTCTCTCTCTCTCTCTCTCTCTCTTTCTCTGACACACTTTTTTCCGATACTGTTTTTTCTCATCCATGAATTATGGTTCACGGTAGAACGGTTCTGGAACGCTGGCGCTTTTTATGAAGCCGCGGCCGCCGTTCATCACTGCAGGATGTTCACGGATACACATCCCGATAATTAAAACGAAGCAGGACCTCGCGGGATGAGCCAAGCCTTATATTTATTTTAAACATTTCCTCAGTGAAAAATTTTTGTTTCCATTTTTAATTCTTGTTAATATCGCGTTGTATCCAATATAACCCAATCAAGAAAAATTAATTAATAAATATTTGGAATTATAAAAAAGATATGTATGTTTGTCTCATATGAGAGAAGTTAAAAGGTTAAAAAGTTAAAATTTAAATTTACATAAAAACTATGTAGAGTAAAACTTATAATAGAAACATAATTTTATTTATAGTATATATACATAAATATTGCAATATTTGAATATTATATGATAATTTTTGAAGGAACGAATTACTTTAAAGATAAATATAATACATCTATTAAATTATAATGAATGCAATTATTATAAAAGACTTTTGTGGAGAGGATAATATTTCAAATTAAAAAATTGTTGCGCAAATTAACATTTGTAAATTTTAACAAATGACAAATATGTTTGCTAATGTATTAGTTTAATTATTCTTATTACATATCAGTTAGTTTTGTCATTAGTTAAAAACATTTTATTGGTAAAGTTAATTTAAAGCAAAATTGTTTTTAAAATACATAACTTTGCCTATCAAATGCAAATAAATTTAAAATTATTGTATATAATATTGCGATAAATTTTGGTATAATTATTACTGCTGTTCGAAAACACAAACACGTCAGAGACAGATGCAGATACGTGCCTGCAAGTGATAGTCAAGCGCCGAATCCAAAACTACTTTTGCACATATTTTCTCGCTTTTACGTGAGAATAAAAAGTCCGTTTCTAGACTTTTCTGACCGATAGTTCATTTGTCCAGTTTCAACTGTTTTTTTCATAACTGTCTACGTGTATATAATATACTTTTGCGTGAATATTTTTTGAATATTTTTTATTTTATTTAATTAATATATATATATATATATATTTTTATTAATTAATACATATAATATACATATAAATGGGTATTCCCGCCAATATTTGTCTTAGCAATTCAATTTAATAAATTAACAGTTACTATTTATATAGCAATCTATTAGTTATATTACAATACTCTTTATTTATACTTTTCATATTCAATTGCTGTATTAAGATAAAAAAGTTCTATTAATTTGTATACAACCTTAAAATATTAATTAGTAGTAATGATGTTTTTCCATAAAATTTCTTAATTTTCTACCTGCCACTTTTAACCATCACTTTGGGAATCACGCAATCAGTCTCATTTGTGGGAGACTGATGCAAATTAATATTGCTTTCGAGAAGACTCGGAACAGCTGACCCGATAAGAGATTACCCCCTGTCACAATATTAGCTCCTGAAACTTCTGGCAAAAACTTTTTTTCTTTTGACTCGCAAACTACCGGAGATGTTCCGTTTTAAGTGCCTGGCTTCGTATTTAATGAAGAAGCGTGGGTACAAGGATGGGATGGTCTGGACTGGGGTTTAACATTGGAAAAGGCGGAATGAATTGAAGAAAAGGGGACGAAGAAGCGGCAGGTGATAACATCAGAATGAAATTGAAACTTTCGCACTGCTGCTCCGTCATTTTTCTGTCTGACATTCGGCAACGACGACGACGACAACGTCGACGTCGACGGTAACGCCGACATCTGGATTCATTACTTATAGTCTGGCACCGCTCAGTTATTACGAAACTTACGGTGTCTTGGGATAGCAATTAAGACGCCCTCTCACTTCCGTTTTTTTTCCGAACGACGTTGTACTAATTAAGCCGGAATCTCTTGAATAAAACTTTAGTCTGTTTTAAAAAAAAAAGATTTAAAACATTGTCTTAATCTAATCGCCCTAAAAAATATAAGGTTTCATAAAAAAATATTGATTGTAAAAAAAAAAGTGAAGGGAAAACATAGTACGCATATCATATATTATTCGTAGTCATTGAATAAACTTTCCTTCAGGGACTCACAAGTAAGTACGGGCATAGCAAACCCGAAGTATCCGAGGTACTCGAGGTACTCACTGTTTGGAGGTCTTTTAAAAAAGCTCTCAAGTCTTTTAGAAATATAGTAGAAAAATACAAAAAAAAAAGAAAATATTGCACAGTATTTACATATATTTAAAATATTAATATTTGGATCGTTAAACTGTTTTAAACTATATTTCTGTTAGATTGTTTTAAATTATATTTATGTCTGCTATACAGGTTTTTGTGAAACTTTTTTCATAATCTTAATATTTATTTAAATGTCTCACTCACAATCAATCTTTATCAAAATCAACAAATCGCAAATATTTGTTTAATAATTGTGAATGTAAGTAAAAACTAAGCTTTTAGATACCGAAAGAAAATACATATAAAAAAATACATATAAAAAAAAAATTCAAACTTTTTTTTAACTTCTCTACTGCAAATATATATTTTTTTAATAAATAATAAATTTATAAAGTTGCAATTTTTTTTAGTGCCATCACTTCTTTTTATTAACCAATAAATAAATTAAGAAAATCATATTATAAATATTGTATAATATTGCATTAATATCATCATATAGTTGCAACACGATTATTGCACGAACATGTGCCATAACAAATAATTGTTACTGTTACATTATAACATAGCACTATATTATTGATAAATCTACTTGAGCGTTGCATAATTACTTTTGTCCAAATTTCATGATTATTTTGAATTCAACAACCATGTGCAGACACTCGACATAATCCGAAATTTCCATATTGTATTTATACATTTACCATAGCTGGACTTTCCACACAATACGTTATTATTTGTAATTATTATAATTATAATTATTACGCTTGAGTAATAATATAACATAAATATATAAATCGTTTTCATAAATATATCACTAAATTTTTAATATTCATTTTTTTTTTCATATTTCTAATTGCTCATAAATTTGATCTGTTTTTGTTACATGTTATTTGTTAGTTTTATTTCAATATGATCATAGACACAATTTAACGAATTATTCGTACGCTCGATGATTTTGGATTGTTGCCGATGAAACCGATCGGATCAACATGAAAATGGAGAGCGAACGAGAAGAGAATTAACTGTGTAGAGAAATTAATCGCTCCGCAGAGATCTCACGTCATCGCATTTTACAACAATCTCTCGCAGAACGGAGTATCTCTCGAAAATAATATTTATGCGAGAAAACGTTATCATATTGTGTTTTTCGCGTTTGCACATTCGCGATTTAAAATCAGCCCATACATACATATCAATTTAGGAGCATAAGCGTAGCGTAAAGCCTCTCGACAGATAAAATACTCTGTGTATAAATTCTAGCATTACGACGACTTATATTTAGCAGGCTATTAGAGTCACATGAAGCTTACACGTTACGCTGTCACGCCAATTCGTGCACGATATGCGTTATCGCGTGATAAAATTCGCACGTGTAATTTGTCACACACGGCCGAAACATCGTTGCGCCGCTTTAATAATAATTTCGCTGTTGCAGTGGCTTGCTCGACGGTGACGGTGACTAAGTGTCAAGCGGCTCTGCGCACCCTACAGGCTTTCACTTACTTCCGACCGACGTGCCTCTGCAGGGAGCCGCATGTCGATCCGGACTGCAACAGCTTCCAGAACTTCCTGTTTGACCATCCGTGTGACTATGTAATATGGAAAAATAAAGGTATGCATATCTGCGGTAAATTGCAAAACAAAATTAATTCTTAGTTACGTGCTTGTACATTGTTGATTTAATTTTTTAATATCGTGCAATGAAGATTGTGATTGATGAAAACGTTATTTCTTCTGTGAACACTTGGAATTATTTTCTAATCGGAGCTTGTCTAAAAATGTCGATTATTATAATGCTTCTTTAAAGTATATGGATTCTCTATGTCAAGGCAGAGAAATTGATCGCAGACAAAATTATGGAAAGTGCACGATTTTGTCACAAGTGGAAAATGTTGATGATAAATACCATTAGGCATTTTTTTTCAAAGACGATTTTAAAGGCTAACGAAATTAAAGGCTGATAAAATCTTTGGACTTTGCCGTCCTATAATTTCGCTTCTATAAGCTTTATTTTTCCGCGGGTTTTTTTTATTCAGTCCACGCCGTTGAACTTTTCTAAATGATTCACAGATAATTCTTTCATGATGCACTTTTTTACTCGCTCTATTTTTTTATCTGTATGCCTTTTTTGCATTTTTAATTGCCGTCCTTTATTCCAGGAAAAATCATTATCTTCGAGAAGGTCTTTGCAGACAAATATTTTTAGATATTAAAACGTAAATTTTGAATTCACTGTGCAAATCGACAACTTGATATTTACCGTTTTAATTTAAAGCGCAGTTTTATTTAACATTTTCTAATTTAAAATATATTCATTTTCTATTTTCAACTTAATATTAACGTGGTAAAGTCAATATTAAGTAATTGAGCGTAAAGTTATTGACAGAATAAGCATATTCTCTTATTTAAAATTATTAAATTTTATCAAATATTTTTGTTATTTTATATTATTGGCTAATGCCAATAATATTTTATATTAGCTAATGCCAATAATATATTTAATAATTAAATCAATTAGAACAGAAGCTCAAATACATTCTCTTATCCAGCTTATACAGATCAATTAGTTACGTAGATCAACGACTAACTATAACTCGGCTAAACTACGGCAAAGAGGAGTGAGTACAATTCGACGAGGTAATAAGTTGCGCAATTAGGCCACTCCGGATCGCGGCTTAATTACATTTATCCGAAAGCCGGTCATACGGGAGCGGATAATGGAAACCCCGCAGCGTAACCGGCTCCGGCTACGAAACCAGGAAGCTTCGGCACTTAATGAGATTAAATTCACTCTCATGCCTCGAAAAAGGAAGCGGAAGCGGGAAGCAGACTTCAAAAAAATTTGGCTCCCGAACCGCAGGCTAAATTCTATATATATGTATATATATGTTGCGTGTCAAGTAATACAGATCAAGCGGTAGATTTTTTAAATTTTACAGTCTTAATGGTTTGCCATTTCGAAAAATTTTAAGAAACACACAAGCACAGCTCTTTCTATAAAAGTTTGTAAAGATTTGAAGAAACTTTGTTATATGTGTTTAGAAACGAAAAAGTGTGCAGCTTTCTCGAATTTGCTTTAGTTTCAGAGAGTGTATACATATATTGCATATATTTCTCTATGTAAAATTAAAAATTACAAAATACGTAAAACTAAAAAAATGTAAACTAGATATTTCTCTACAGAGATTTTTTGATTTCTGGTATAAATTATAAAGATAAGTCAAACAAATTGCGGAAAGCGGCAATACAAATCGAGCGCGAAAAGAAAATTAGGCTTATCATCGATCGATCATGTTTGATTTGACGAGCCGCAAATATAGAGCAGAACATTTCGACAATAAAATAAAAGAGGAGATAGGATAGCAAGATAAGAGAGTGATCGGTCAGTAGCCTATTTCTTCATTTTCTTGACAAATCGTGAACTTAGGAAGGAAAGTGTGATCATTTTTGAAAACAAAAACGTGCATTGACAATCGGCCGCGAACGTAAATAAATGACCATAAACAGATGAACTATCTTTATTCCAAGGAAAATCATTGCTTTGTTAAAATTTACAAACTGTAATTTGCTCATTGAAATTGATATTGTTTTCTGTGTCAAGTCTTGATTTTATTTATTATCATTTTCATTTATTTATTATTGATTTATTTAATGTCAATCTTTGACAAATGTATTTTGAAGAATTGTTTATTTAATTCTTTGTATGAATATATTTGCAGATTTACACACGGACCCAAAAACAGTGGATCAATTGCCAACGTGCAATCATGCAGTCAACACTTGTCAACGTGAAAAGTCTTGCAATCAGATTTACAAAGACTTCAAAACTAACTGCAAGATTCAAGAAAGCCAGTGTAAAATGGAGAATCGGTAAGTAAGCTCACCAGTTTGTTTATGTTTGTTTTTTATTTATTAATCCAATGTTATTGGATTAATATATGTTGTTATTTTGCGATGTTATTTGTTTTTTGCACCGCAACATTATGGAGGTAGAGTAAAACTGCACACATTTGACTGAATATAATCGAAAAATTAAATTTTGCATTACTGTAATAAAATGGCATGAGTGTTTACTTTAAAATAGAGAAAATATATAGAGGGATATTTAATTGAGAATCTCGGCTCTGTGCAAATCATAAATTAATTTATTTTCTTTTATTTATTTTTTCGCTATACATTAATATAATAACTCCGTACGCATTAGTATAATAACTCGGTGATATCACATATTTATATATATATTTAGTATAAAATTTTACACATTACAAACAAATATAAATGGAATATTTCATTTTATGCGGCTGTAACAAAATGATATGAGAAATTGTCATGTTGCGAGGGAGTTGAATTTTTATGATTACGCGACAAATTTACAATGTAAATATAAAACGTGATGAAACTGTATTACATTAAAAACTAGCTTTGCGTTATAACAAATAAAAATTTAACATTATTTAAAAAAAGGAATTAACATTAATTCTAAAAAAATGTGATTGATATTAATAGAAACTTAAAAATAATCATCTTTTTGTGCATTTCTAAAATTCACTTTAACTTTAACTTTAATTAATTAACACTTGAGTTCGCGGGCATTAAACTTAACATGTCACTAAAAATCAGTAGAATCAGAACAACGATAAATAATTTGAAAGAGCAAATTTCTATCATTTCGGTGAAGTACTCGCGAAGACAAACAAAATGCGCCGATAGACGCGCGGTTAATTAATTGTTTGCATGCAATTAACTCGTAGAAACAAAGTGGGAGGATTGTCGCTCTACATAGCATCGACAGTAAATTACGTTTTCCAGCGTAGTTTTAAAAGTTGCGCACCTAGCACCACGTGCTATCTCGTTTTATCTCGTCGCGGAATTTTCGCGGCCACTTTGTCCCGATCCCATTAAACCCCGAGATACGAGCCCCTCTAGTCTAGTATCGTAACTCCGTCGAGTTGAGGCTTGCAAAGTTTCGAGATCAGCTATGTGTTAGACAATGAGTTGTGACCCATAAACGAAGCATAGATGATAATTTATCGGATCATCATCTTTGGATAATCCAAAAATCTTAGTAAATGTTCCTTTGTTGAAAAAAATCTCAAATAATTTGAATCTTATTATATAGTTTGATAAGCTTGTTAAATTTATTTTTCTTTTTAAAGAGAAAATTTGAAATACAATGGGATTGAAATTAAGAGAAGGAATTTGATATTGAAAGATTTCAACAAATTGTTCAAGAACATGCATAGAGGAGGAAAAAAAATCCTCTATTAAAAAAAAATAATAAATAAATATATATATATATATATATATATATATATATATAATTTCTAATAAAATTTCTAATAAAAACTGAAAATTTTTTTTGTGAAAATTTAATTTTTAGAATAATACAATAGAGGATGGAAAGAGATGTGCTGTTTTAAAACTTGCGACAAATATTTTAGACAATACGCAATGATATTCGCGATAATATTAAGCAATATATTCGATTTTGGTGAACAATAATTAATTTTGTCAGAAAATTGTTAATTGTACATATATACGCACTTTTAATTCTTCGACTATTAGCTAAAAGTTTACGAGTAATCTTTTCGCAACGCGTAATGACCTCATATTTCATATTCTTATGGTTTTTATTTTCTTTTAGTGCCGATATCTGCAAAATCTAATTCTTAATTCAACTGAAATCTCAAATAGAACGGATTATTAGCACTTTATTATACATTTTTTATATACTAATAATGTGTAACAATCGATAAATGAAATAAAGTGCGTGTATAAAAAGACTCACTTTTCTCCTCAATTCCAACTAATTAGAAAATAAATTAAACCGCGTATCTTCGATTCTCGAAAGCAATTGTGTATTCATGGATATGCTCGTCTTTGCGAAACGTCAATAAACTAATTGCTGTTAAAGCAGCGCGTGCAAATTAGCTCATTAATCGCGCAAAGAGGCGACACGGACGTCGCCGGCGCTAAAATTACCGGATTGAAAGTATCGTGGGAAAACGCCGGACTACGTTCCCGGAAGTAATCGGCGAGCACGCTGCAACTGCAATCGCATGCAACGCCACATAATTTCCTTCGTGGAAATGAATTAGCTCGCTGTACTGTCACTTTGTTCTCTTCACTTCGCGATTCTTGAAGTGAACGAAAAAGGAACGTATATGGGTCAACTCAATCGATCCGATTTTGTGAAAAGTTAAAATAACAAAGTTTTGATAAGTTAATGTAAATTGATAAAAATTAGATTAGCATGAAATTTATTTCATTAGAAATAATTATTTCTGCATTTTGCTAAAGGAGAGTATAATGTATTTTTCTTACTGCATTTTTAGCAATGGTAATGCAATTGGTAATGAATATGGCTATTTGATCCTTGTGATTTTAATTCATATATTAATGTAAATATATAAAATAAGTTATAATATGAAATAAAGATTTAAATGCGATAAGAATATGATATGAGAATATAAAATCTTTTCGTATAGAAATAATAAAATAATATTCTAAATAAATTATGAAAAGTAAAATGTGCGAATAATATTTCGTGAGAGCTGAATAATGCATATAATCTACATTACATATTATATTTATGGTTTATTATATAAATAATTATTTATTTTCTATAGGTTACATGATGTTGTCAAAAATCACGAGTTATTGAATTCAATATTAATCTTTCTATAAAAAAAAATTGTTTAATATTTCCTTTTATGTTCAAATTTTTAATATCCAATACAATTGTGAGCGTATTAAAATGTTAAAACAAAAATTACTTGAGATATTACAGTAAGCTATATATAATACTATGATATTACTATGGTAACCATAATAATATCATTTTATTTTATTTTAAACAAATTTTTAAATATATGTGCAATTATTATAAAAAGCTTTTGTTCTGATTTAATTTCTATGTATATAATTAAAGAAAAATATACGTCGTTCTATTATCTATATAATTAAAGAAAAGTATACGTCTTTTCAAAACTTTTATACGTACAGTATATTTGCAAGTATAACTAAAACTGTATATCATATGTAATTATCTCAGGCAAGGTTACCTAGCTCGTATTTCTTACCTCAAGGATTACTCGTTTTTTTTTTTACTACGAGATGAAGTCTAACTGTAAACATAACCAACTGCGGGTAAACATTAATTAAATTAACAGGACCATTAATTGTAAGTTCTCGAGTTTCTCGAGGATACTGCATCTCCCTAAATTCGTGTGAACTGCTCGAAGGACGATTTTGCGGCGAACTCTGCGTCTTTACATCGTGATTAGATGTGTGCAAGAAAAGCAGATCGCAAACACTACATCTTTACTGTTTAATTATAAAATTAACTTCTTTTCTTAAATTATATTTTCATATTCATTTTTATAATGTAATTAATTGTATCTGATAGATCGTAGATTTACAGTAAAAATAATAATGAGAATAATTACGAAGATTAAAGTGCGCAAAACTGATATTTAATAAATATCGATGGTAGTTTTGAATAGCGACGCTATCAAATAATATCGTACTTTTTGCGAGTCACATCACGAACATGATTCTGCAAAATTTTGAAGAAATCCGTAAAGTTCTCCTAAGGTCTCGTTTTCTTACGTTCTCTCCTCTGTGCGATAGTGCTCTCCTTATCCGTAATAACATTGAAATTCAATCCGTCGTTCTTCCTGATAAAAGTAAACCTCGCCGGTGAAGTTCCTCGATCATCGGTCTTTATCCTTGTTCCCATTTTCCTTTAATCTGCGATATCGAGATGGAGCAAGATGGTGGATCCACGAATCGAAACTGTTATCGTCTTTACAATTTTCAGAATAATCAGCCGGTCATTCACCCCTGTTACGCGAGCATTAATAATAAACTGGCGGGATCAAATAACTATTGCTTTCTCAACGCGGAAAATAATATATAATAATCCGAGAATATTGCGAGAAAAAAAGGTCATATTAAGTATATAATAAGTATGTAATAAAATGATAATAATTATTTGCTTTTACTCTTTAACTAATAATACATATAATTTATTTTTTTTAGCGTTCTTTTTTCGTTAAATATTAATTTAAAAAAATTTTTTTATTTATATAAATTGGCTCTATTTTATAAGATTAAAGAAATATACTATCCTCTTTCTATTCCTATCTTCATAAATCATATTAATCCATCAAAAAATTCATACTTCTTTTCTCATCAATTTTTTATTCCTTTCCACGACCTTCTTGTCATCGTTGGTGACATAATACCACAATTCTTCGAAATCATGGAAGGAATAAGTTAAAAAAAAAAAGAAGAGAAGACGATCTACCCTCTTATTACATTCGGCGGCTCAATTAGCAGAATTGAGAACTTGTCGATCGGCGAAGAATGTAACGAGTTTGATATCGAAATGCCGACCTTCTTTAGACGTGGAAAATCCTTCCACTCTTCTCCTTTTTTCTGGCATGTCAATAAGCTTCTATTTTATTTCTATCGGTGACGTCACGAGAGTTGTTTTCGAAAAAAAAGTCGCAAGCTCGTCGTCTAGAAGAAAATGAACAATGCGAACAATGCGATTAATTATCGTAGCAACAACTACAAATACAGCAAATCTTGGAAATATTGCATTAAATATTGTTCAATTAATTATTTTTTGTAAATATTTTTATATTGTTGTAAAGAAAAGTTAAAAATTTTTTTATTATTTATTACCTTTTTTATTATTTATTATTTTATTACTTTATTATTCATTTTTTTTTACTTTTATTATCTAAAAAAAACTACAAAATAAAGAATGTAGTACGAAAATATAGTCCATTCTTTTATAGTATTAATTATAAAATAACATTCTGTTTCTGTTCAGTTTAATTCGCTAAAAATCTGCATTTTTAAAATTTATCCGATTAAATTCTAATGCGATTTTTAACTCATCTATATTTTAAACATTTTATGAATAATTAAACACACACATATTGCCAATATTACACTTCTCCATTTGAATTTTAAAGAATACATTACATTCAACCATTATTAAAAATTTAAAAAATTAAAAATGAAAATTAAAAAAAAAATTTTTTACATTAGAAAATGTGTTTTTACAGATTAATTTTATTAAATGCATTAGAATTATTTTATTTTAATTTGTTAAATAACTGATTATAAATTAATTATCATTTGTGTTTCGTAGCAATAATCTAGCGATAGTATAGTTACGAGTATAGTTTTGAAATTTGAGATTACAAACATTGGATTATAGAGATTCTGTATCGATATCTCACTGCCCGCGTATTAGCATTTAAAATATCATACTATACGTATGCTATATCCATACGCTACAGTACTCGGCACTTCATACTGAAACATGGTTTCGTATTAAATTTGATGTTAGCATAATGTCAATAGGTATTTATATACTGTTGTTTAAAATTAAAATATTACATCATATTGGAAAAAACATACCTAAATAAAATTATTATTAGAAGTCACATATCAATAAAAAGACTATATTAAGCACCATAATTTAGCTATATTTTTTAAAAAACTTTAGTACCTGAAAATTATATTATAATATTATTTTTTATTCTTAATTTTCTCACTATTAATATAATTTTAACATAAGATAAACTTACAATTTTAATTAAAATTGTAAGTTTTATATTTCATTAGAAGATTTGTCAAGTTCATAAATAAAACATCAATTTTTCCCTTGTATTATTAATATAATTTTTTTCTCTTTAAATTTTTTATTATAATATTAAACTTATTTCTTTAATATTCAAGTTATCATTAATATCGCACAGTAAAAATTAAATAAAAAGGATCGCGAACATATCTGAGAAAGATAATGTCATAATAAATACGATTTTTTTGTGTAATCGGCGAAATTCTTCGTAAGAAGAACCGTGCGAAATGATACTCGCGTTACAGATTAGCAAAATTGATATTAATTAGGACGATGAATTGCGTAAAGGATGGAGGTCTACCTTACTATGTAAGGGGAAGGGGTTGAGAAGTCGGAGTCGCTATCGTGGCTTAACTACCCACTTACATGTTGCTGGAAACTTTGGATCCCGCGGGCGTGCACTGTGCGGATTTTCTACTGTATCTTTCTCTCTCTCTCTCTCTCTCTCTCTCTCTCTCTCTCTCTCTCGCTTTTCCTTCCTCCGTCGCATCCAGTACAAGTTTCGTTAGAGAGTGTAGCGAGAATGCTTCGAGGACCGGAAGAAAGAGGATCCTTAAGCAGGGAGGAAATTGTCTTTCCTTCTCGAGAGGCGGAAATTTTCTTGCCGACCTGCGTCGAGTTTCTTGCGTGAGCGAGGCGTAGCGGTGAAGGAAAAGGGGAGGGGAAAAATCGTCGGATGCATCGCCGGATGCGTTGTACGGGTTATGTCGGGGATTAATCTCGGGTTAATTATTAAACGAAAGAGCTTGTGTGCAAGAACGAGTGATGATAGGGCCCGCAGAAAAAGTGAGTTTCTTTATCTATAGCTCCATTCTTTTCGCGCGCATTTAACTCACATTTACATTATATTATTTTACGTGCATCCTCAAAATTTAAATTTACTTTTATTTTATTCTGTCACAAACTATATTATGTTCTGTGATTTATATATCATATGTATAATTAAATTTTATTGTGGATAAAAGCAGAAAGAATTCGCTGAAATCTTTTCGAGGGTTCAAAGCATAGTCCCTCGCAGAATTGTTGCGAAATATGTTGCGTCATTCGTCGGAAACCGATTGGCTCGACAGTGCAGAATTTCTTCTCGCCACTGACGAGTTATTCATTTATCAAGCGGCAATACACCATCTTTCTCCTCGACGAGTGAATCGTCTCGAAGACGAGGGCAGAGAGAGAGAGTGCTTTCTAAAAAGCTGCCGCTTTTCCGCTCTTTTCGGCCGTCTTGACGAAGACAAACCTTTCTCGACGCGCGCTTCGCCGTCCGCGACGTCGTAGTAAAAGAGTATCCACACGCGCACACACACTTATACGTGCATTCTTGCAGCAGAAAAGAGGAGAATACAATACACTTTTCCGGAAACAATAATCTTTCTATCAAAAGAAAACCTTAACGTTTCCTTTATTAAATGATGATCAACCTTCGTGTCCGTAAATGAGTTCTGTAATTTGATCTAAGATATCTCGACTCAAATGCTTGAAATACAATGCGGGATGAAATCGAATCGATCGTAATTGTCCCATAGTTCGTTATTTATATTCTAATTCATGAATTTTGAATATTTTGTATACATTAATATTTTTAATTTTTTTTGTAACTTTATTTATCGACATTTAAATAATAATTGTGTTTGTTAATAATATATTAATAATATATAATAATAAACGCGTATAGAATATAATAAACTAAGTTGTGGAACACACACATATAAAATATATTTTATTGCATAAAATATAACTGTATAAATTGTAAAACATATTTTTTTAAACATAAAATATATTAAAGCTAACATATTAAATATAAAAAAGGATAAAATAGTAACTTATGCAGAAAAATAAAAACAAACAAAATCTGAAAAAACCAAGTTAAGTAAAAATTTTTTCTAAATTTAATTTTTAATTTATTAGAATTCTCCTTTTATTTGGTACATTAACTAATTAATTAATTTTTTTTAAATAAATGATTCTCTAAAATTTTTTTTGTTTATTTATTATTTTAATCTAATGTTATCTCATTTTATTTGTATCAAATATTATAATTGTAATAATAATTTGATATGTGAATATGCATAGCATAACAAAAAATTATTATTAAATAAAATAAGATGAGATTAAATTGAAATAAAGAATAAATAAAATAAGTAGATGAGAAAAGATTGCTACATTAATTTACATAACATCGAAAAATAATTATTATGGTTTTAAATAAGCATTATATAAGTAGGGACTGTTAGAAACGTTATTCGCGAAAAGGACAATGCGCAATATCTAAATTACATTCGGGCAAATTAGATTCGTGAATTTCGTCATATCGGCGCGGCGAACGGACGTAAGCCTGACAGAACGCATCTCTTGTCGAAAATATTTATGACACGAAATGGCCAAACTGTGTAGCGCGCTAATTAGGGTTGCCACAGAATTCCCAAAGGATCGAAAAGCGAAGATAATTACGGACGTGTCGGCGAGACTGTCGGTCCCTGACGAAGGAACTGACGTCCGAAACGAATGGATTGCATCGATCGGTACGTCACATCGACGTCGTCGTGTTGATCTCTCAAATACGCAAAGCCGATGACGAATTATTCGCGAAAATTAGTGAGCAAGCCGAGATAAAACAGAAATTATTTGGAATGAAAGTTATTAAATAATTTTGATGTATTTGAGGCAACTTAATTGAAGCAGTTTATTTTACATATAAAACACATCAATATTTTTTATTAAATAGATTAAAAAATTTTTTCTCTTTTACATAAATTGTATGTTCTTTTTTAATTTATATAAATTTTTTATTTTATCTGCACAAATCTATTCCATGTTGCTATTATTTATTTCATTTTTTTTTTATAACGTACATATAATGTTAAGAAGTAACTTTCATTAAAAAATATTTTTTTTTGTATAACGATAATTACATTTTCTTATGTCGAAAGATAATCTTATCCCACGTATAATTAGAGAAAAAGAAAAATTTTTTTTGATTAATAATTTGTAACCACTTAAAAATCATATTATACAGACATATACATATTTATGTCCATTTTTGCAAGTGAGAAACGGAAAATTATTAATTTCTCCAGCACTTTTGCACGACGAAGAAAACCACAGCAAAGCGGTTGCAATATTAAATAATTCTTATAGAAGTTCCGTGACAGAATGAAAGTCAGACAAATGTAACGAGCATTCTCTCATCATCGTTGTAACCGGTTACGATCGATACCGCAAAAGTTCGTCTCGCACCCCGCTCAATTTAAATTAAATGTCAACAGCCTTCTCCGAGTTCCAACTTTGCTCGATTGGCAAGTCGTCGCGTGCGTTTGTTCTTCATCGAGGGACATGCAACTTGGCCGATCTCGGCTACGCAAACTCATTTTATTTTCTTCCCCTGTTCGTTAATTAAAAATTCTCCATCTTCTTTTTCTTGCTCATAGTGACGTCGATAAGCAAAACGACAATTTCTCGCTATAACAATTAATTTTTTTATTACTAATTTTACAATTAGTGGTTTTCAAATTTTTTTTGTATCGTCTGTAAGAGAATGAGAATGTAAAATTTTTAGTAAGAAGTAAAGTAAGTAGATAAAAGAAGGTTTTTAAAAAGAAAGTAGCAGTTAAAAGATATAATTTTCTCTGTAAAATAAAAACAAAATGCATAATTATTTTGTAATTTAATAATATTTATTCTGAAATTTATTAAAATTTTCAATTTATAAATTATTTATGTTATACAAAAGTAATAAAATTATTATACAAAAGTATAAAATTATTAATTAAATCAACTAGAAAATTAAATTGTTAATAAGCTTTATAAATCAACATATATTTATATTTAGGTAAAAAAGAAGTAACATTAATTAACATTCTTTTGTTCAAGATTATGAGAGATTATAAAATATAAGATTTGATAAATATAAAAAAATTTGTTTGATCAGTTTTCGACTTGTCAATTGCAGTTCTACTCCTGCAACTCCCTCGAGTCACTCGAAAAATAAACCTATATATGCGCAAAGAATTCAAAGAAACACTTGTATGTCCATCAAATTTTTATTTATTTTTTCATCTCCCATTTTTTTTTTATACCATCGTTCTCGCTTTGAGGAATTTGGAGGCAAAAATATACTCCAGTTCCAAACTACCGTCGCCCATACTAGGCCATTCTCGTCGATCCCCGCGGGAAAACGTAGCTTTGAAGAAATTACTTTGATCCGCGGCAAGGCCTTTTACGCGCAGAATCTCTCGTTTACACTACCTCTTCTATCTCATGATAGAGAAAATGCGAAGGGAGTAGGTGGCAGGTGGATTGCACCGGCAATTTCACACCGGAGGAACGAGAAGAAGACGGCACGATGGGCTTACCACCTGAGGGTTCTAGCGCTGTCTCTTCTCATTTCCGGCCAAGGTCGGACGTCGTTAATCGTTTGTCGAGTATCACGATGGGATTTTTTTTTACTATACGATACAGAATTGAACGATTCCGGAAATAACAAACGTTAAGTATAAAATCCAAAATAGTAATATTTTATTACGGTTTCAAATTAATTGTGTGATTTTATGCGATGTAACAGTAAATATAATCAAGCTCACAGGTTATTTAATTGTAATCTCAAAGGAAATAAACTAATTTTTGTGTAACCGCTTTACAATTTTGCGTTAACCAAAAGATTTTAAATTTTTAATATTTAAAATTTATATTGATTTTGGTTTGACTATCTTTGATTTGAAACTGTATGCAAGATACGTAACCGTGTTGAAAATGTAAAGTCGACATTATGTCCTCGGAGGTCGCGCTCGCGCGTCGTCTTGGCGTATCAAGAGAGAAATAATTTCATTATTATAAGTGATCTGGGATTTTCAAAGCTACGTGTTAAATGCATGCACACGTATATATATATATATATATATATATATATATATATATATATATGGATTTTGAGTTACCAAAGTGCATTAGCGTTTACGGCTTAGCAAGTTTGGACAGAATTTCAAAGTAGCAAACACGAAGGAATTCTCTATAGTCGAAACGCCGATTTTCTTCCATCTTCATTTAATCAAAATTACTTTAGGTTAATTAAACGTTAATTAAGTAAAGATTGTCGAGATAACGAGGTCTTTTTCAGCTCCTCAACAATAATATCATGTTTAATAGTCTATCTATTTTTCGCTACAAAGTTTTTATATATATCTTGTTTATCTATATATCTATAAATTTAAATTATGTTTATTAAGTGGTATAACTTAAGTTTTTGCTTACTTAAGCTTAAGTTAAAATTAAGTTTTGCATAAACGTAACTTAAGATTTAAATTTTTATTGTGAGAAAGTTAAATTTAAAATATGTTTTATAAAAATTTGATGAAATATTTTTTGCAATAAATATATCTCTTTGTTGAACTATACGTAGCTTACGGAACCGCTTAAAATTTCCCGCTTCAATGGAGCAGCATCTCACCGATTACATAACGCGAATTGCATAATCGCCTTTCGAATTCGAGGGACTTTAGCGGCGCCGGCAGAGATGCCGATGAAATCCTCCGAAAAAAAAAAAAAACCAATACAAAATTTATCGACAAGCCGCCGCTAAATCCCGCCGCTTTTATTTCCCTGTCGTCAGGCGGCTGCATCCGTCGAAGATTTATCCTATTCGACGCCTGAGGATTGTTCGCGAAACGGGAGAGAGAGGTTGCGAGATTTCTTCCCTTCCTTCAGCTATTTCCGAGCGGGATCACCGAACAGTGATCGTCGATTGTTTGAATCGGCTTTAGCCACCCTCCCCCTCAGCCACGTGCATCTTCTCGATGCACTCTTCCCTCTTTTCCGTTCCATGCCACGATTCGACTGCTGTTTAGCGGAGATACGAGCTTCCGGAATCTTCTCGGGAAGCACGAGAAAAGCCGGGCGAAACGGGATTTCCATACGTAGAGGGAGAGACTTCGATACGTTTCCAAGGCGGAGTTTATTGAAATCCGCGCTTACGCTTGTAGAGCGAGCGGAACGTCTTCCAGAAGGGAACTCTTCGGGATCCTCGGGGACATATATCCACTCATTTTTTGAGAGGGGACTGTATTCTTAGCTTTTATCTTTAAAACAGTTATGGGAAGGAGAAGCAATTATTTATATACATATTCATACTTTTGATGGATTAAAATACTTTTTTAAAAATATCCGCAAACGAAAAGTTATAATTTTTATTGTTAATAAATTTTTATGTTATTTCTTAATATACATCTTTGTAAAAATTGTACTTTACTTTTTTATTTTACAATGAAGTGTATTTTAAGACTGGAGTGTGCTGCGCTGTTTTTCAGACGCTAACGTTAACAGTATCGATAGACGATGATGGTAAATTAATTTCTGGCGCCACAAAGCGCAATATCCATACATTATGCTTCTTTTCGTCTGTACTTTCACCGCAATTTTCCGTTTCTCTACGCTTCTCTACGCTTCTCTATCATTCCTACCCTGCGGCCAAGCTCGTTCGTCGGCGGTAACAAGAGGATGCGCCAAGCGCGTTTCATATTTATAAAAGAATTAATACATATTTATTCGCCCTCGGGTGGATAGCTTTTTGCTTGTCCACCTTCCGCCCAGATTTCCATTTCCACCCGGTGGCTCTCAAGTTTACCTTGTTTTTCGCTTTCGAGTTTGACGCGTTTCTCGCGTCATGAGAACGACTCGACGGAAACACGTAGCCTCTCCTACTCACTTTTCCGATACGACTTCTTCGGAGCGGGTCTTACGACATTCGTTTACTGCGCAACAAAATATATTGTACGTATATGTTGGATATCTTAAGCAAAATGTGTTACTACTTGGTACTTCGATAAGTTTCAGTTTTAATGAAAATATTTATATCATATTTAATTTAACACGATTACGCTTATTGGAATTCAATCAAGTGATCACTGATTACTATATTTGGATTTTATCGAAAGGCTTGATATCAAATCTAAAAAGAATTCAGATTGCAGTTGGCTTGTATATTTTTAGCCTTTTATCCGTTTGAGGTCAATCGTTTTACCGGAAATATCCGCACATGATCGTCAAGCGTTCTCTATTTCTCAGCTCGTGACAAACATTCGTGTCGTCATAACGATCCTATGCGTAGCGCGCGTACACTTCGATAATTACGTTATCCCGCTGATTGCTTTCCAATAACACGTTTATCCGACCCGGTGCGTCCTCTGTGGTTATGAAGCGTGTCAGTTTTCGGAGGCGCGTCGCTTTGTCGCCGCTCCGGAACGCATGAATCATTTCGATGACCACACACATCCCGTTGCGCTTCTTGCTCGTCTCGTTACGCGTCGTAGTTGCAAGTACAACCGCCAATCGAGTAAATTTATTTTGTTTCCAAAATTAACGACTTTTTAGCCATAATTCGGGAAATGCGTGAAATTTAGATTTTGCAAAAATTTAGAACATTTGATAAGAGAAAGGCGGTTAAAAAGTCCAATCTCTACCGTAAATATATATAATCGTACTTTAAAAAATTTCAACTTATATTGATTACAATATTTTCTTCATTCAGAAGATTTACTTACAGTACGTATATATTATACTACTTTTAAGAAAAAACAGTTTTGATAAGTGCTTCGTAGTTCCATTTTTTTTATATGCAAATACTACAGGCTTACATTGTTAAGGGACGAAATAGATAGAAAAGGAATAAAAAAGGCGATCGAAGAAAAGAGACTGAAAAAGAAAAAGACTCTGCCGAGGCAGTGAATAGAAAGTACTTTTCGGGGCGCGAAGAGCTATAATTCTCTAGAGATGTACGTGCTAGACGGATGTTCAGATAAATACATGTATCTACGAACGACGAGAAGGAGATGGATCACTGCCAGGAGAAATACAATCTATTGTGAACGGAACGAGAAATAAAAGTATAACGAATAACTATTCCCGCGACAATTTCACACAATTAAACGCATTGTTTTCGGTTCAAAAATTACAACACTGGCAAGAATGGCCAGAAATAAAACATAGGCAATCATGAATTATATAAATGTTTTTAATTGAAATTAAAAATATGACATTTATATTTAAATATATATAAGACTCTAATATAATATTAGATTAATATTTGAAAATTCAAAAAGTTAAGAGTTAGTTAATGCAATATGACATTTTAATACATTATTATTTAAATATTTTAACGCTCTTTTGAAGATTATATTTACTGGATATTTATAATTGATGAAAAAATGGATGATACATTTTAGAGCGTTGCATGAAGAAAATTGACAAGAAGGATATTCTCTTTAGTCATGTTCTCCGTTTCGAGGATACCGAATTATATCGTTCGAGCAATCATCACTGTATTGTAATATGAGTTCGAAAATTAGTAGGCGGGCAATTAATACCGGCAAAAAACGTGATAAAGCCGTATGAAAAGACTAGCCGGACAATTAGCGCGAATTGCGTGTCTGATGCAGTTTTCGCGTTAGTCCGATTATTTTAGCGTCGTCGAATTTTTGTCGGCGAACTCTCTCCGCTAGTTAAGCCGAATTCACGTTAGAAATTAACACACGCCGACTGGTCAGTTACGAATAAAAGCGCTTGCGAAAAAAACGATGACAACGGGCGATTGTTTTCCGATTATTGATAAAAAAAGAGATAAAAGGAGCAAGCGTAGCACGCTTCGTGTCGCTTGAATAGCATAGGACACAGGATGTCCATTCGAAAAATTCGCAACAGCCGTTGTTCCAGTATGTCCTCATTTGATTGTCTATTATTACAGTATCTGTTATTCTAGATGTTAATAAAAGTATAAAAAATAAACATTTTTTAAAATGTTTTTCGAAGATAAAATGTATAGTTTATTATGTGTAATAGTTCTTTTGATTAATGTATCATTTCAGTTTATTGTTTATTTATTTTTTATTGCGATAATTTTCGCCGATAATTAGAGATATAATTTTTCTGCTGATTTATATATATATATATATATATATATATATATATATATATATATATATGCACACATTTACGCACTTTTATATAAATATCATAAAATATTTTTGTAAAATATTTATGAGATTTATAATTTTATAAAATATATTTATTGGGCATGCAATGCAATAATCAAAACTATCTGATACGATTGCGTGCAGGTTTTGCAAAAGTTAATAATCTTTTGCTGTTGCATTCATAGTTTCTTAAGTGTATCAGCCTGAATGAAAATTAATACACATTCAATTTTTGACAAGCTGTTTTTCTTCTCTCGCTTTTTGATATTTATGAAAAATTACACGACATGATATGACACGACACGACACGATATGACATTGATATGATACGATACCTTTCGAATATTATTTATTTATCGTTATTTTAATCATAGCATATATACTGCGATCTGTTTATATTTTTAGCCAATATTACATTTGTATTCGACAAATTTAAAAAACTTACAAATATGCAAATAAATTTGACAGAGAAAATCAATAATTGATGTAAAATACTAAACCTTCAAAATTCTCAAAATTTCCATTTTTTTTAAAATCTCCAATTTTAAACAATCAAGAATTGTACCATTCAAATTCCGAACAGATTTCATATTTCTGTGTAATATAAATATACCGCTGTGAATTTTTTTGGTATATGAAAAGTTCTACGTTTTGTAATTTTTTTTTTTTTTAACTTTGCAAGGATCGCTGGATGAGAATTGAAACCCGGCGGGCGTGGAATCAACGCTCGGCGCAAAAGCAAAGGATGCTCAAAGGAGTGTCCTGTTTCGAGTTCAAACTCGAAGCATTAGAATCCGTTGCAAAACCGGAAGAGCACGTCATGCGATATTTTTTCGGGCTATTATGTCGAAGGATATAGGAGCGAGAGAATACTCGCGCGCGTGTGTATGTGTGTGTGTGTGTATACACAAAGTTCTATGCACTCAGTGGACAGATTAGTGCAGATTACAAGTTCAATGTAACAGCCGTCGATGTGTGTCATGAACGGATACAACCGCGAGCGATGCACATACAGCTGCATAAGCAAAGGAAAGTTTGAAAAACAACGATGAGAATAACTAAGTAGCCTCAAGCAGTGTTAAAATGCCATTTACAAATACGATTACTCATTTCTCGTATAAGCTGGACAAACATTTTCTTATTTTACATTTGAGTAACATTTTCCATTTTATATTACGTATATTGAAAGAGTGATTAAATAATGTGTACAAAAAAGAAAAAAAATTTAATTGTTTCCTTAAATTGTATGTGTGACAATTTATTAATATGCTCTCTTTGGGTTTAAATAAAATATACGTATATCGTATATCTATATATATATATATATATATATATATATATATATATATATATATATATATATTTATATATTTATATAGAGCTTATTTTTTTCACGAGATTTAATTAATTATCAATGAATTAATATTTTTGCTATTGTCATGTGATATTATGTATAATAGATGGTTTTGTGATAACTTTTACAGTTTACATTTGCATCCGTTCAGTTTATTGATGTTTTTGTTAAGCGACTAGGATATAAATCGAAAATTATCCGTAACGTGAAAATAAATCATAGGTGACCACATTCGCCATGGTACGATTATCAATCTGACTATCGAATTGATCTATGACACACGATCGATCGTTTAAGCACATTAATGACAATAATAAAGTATGGCACCCGGCTCGACTGACAATGTAATTTCACTGTAAATTTATCGGCTTTTACAAGCCACTCGTCACTACGGGCACTAAACTTGCTCACACAAAATTACATTGCGGGGATGTATTTAATATTCGTATATCCGCGCGAGAGTTTCGTGATGAACGCATCAAGTCAATTTCGCGAGTGTTCGCGCGGTTGGTCGCGCAATATTCGACGCTTACAATTAGTTGTAAAACGCACCACAGAACGGAACGAATAATATCATTTATAAGCGCAGTCTAAACTTTTTATTTTATTTTACTTTTTTTTGTGAGAAAAATAAAAGAACTATATAACGTCACGACATTTCACCACTTTTTAAATTGTTTATTTTATTAAATATACAAATAATATTATATAATATTGTCATATTATATTATAATATTACAATTTATAATTTTCGACGTTTATGTCGTCTAATGCGTAAGAATATTTTCGACATAATTTATCAAAGTAATCTATGAAAGAATCTCATCATAAGTTAACGATGTAGAAAGACTCTATAGCGATCATGTACTTCAGATCTCGCGATTTACATTAATTAGTTGTGCTACGGAAAATTCTTCTATATATTAAGCATCGATCCGTAGCGAGTAATAATTGAAGCGTAAACTTTATCCGTCTACCCAGGAAAAAGTTTCCTAAAGGTTAATAGATATGACCCGTAAATTGTGCTGGCAATTAATTATGCTTAACTACGTTTTTATTTTATAAAAGATAAGTTTTGACTATAATAATTATACGACATAATATTTACGAAAAAAATTTTTAATAATAAAAAATAATTTTTGATGCTGTAATTATCTATAATAAATCTCGAATTCTGCTCTCGAATTATTCTCTCTATTCGCACAATTTTAATTAAATTTTTGTATCTATTAAAATTTCAATATCAATTCTGCATATTACATAAATATATAATTTACAAAATTTCTACGATTATTTATATGTAAACTTTAAATTACCTCGAAATTGAAATAAATGTTTAATTAAAAAATAGAGAGATTTTGTAAAATAGCAAACATGTGAGCTTTGGGATTTTACGATAACTCTCCGCGTCTATCTCGCGAGAAGTTCGAATCGTTGCAGGATCTCTGCATTCTCTCATGTCGCGGCAAGTTAATTGGTCCGGAAGGAGTCTGCGGTTTTTTTTTTTTGCAAACGGTTTGTTCTTAAAAAGTCTTGGTGCCTTCGCGGAATTTCAACGAGCTCGAATGGTTCGCACGATCACCTTACGCCTACAAATCAGACCGTGATTCATTGCGCCTTTATTTGCTCCTCTTATTTTCTGCAAAGCTCTTCTCGTCGCTTTCCAGCGCGTCGTGACTAATTACTCGATCGACGCGCCAATCTTTCAAATGCGGTCCCTTCGTACTTTTTCTCATCGTCACTTAAGAGCCGATCTCGTTTAACAAGTCCAAGAAGTCTTAATACCTTCGTAATAACGGCTGCGATGTACAAACTGATCGGAAGTTAAAAGCGAGAATATTTTATTGAGCATTTTCTTTTTCTTTTATATTATACATATTATTATAAACATATTTTATTTCTTATGTCTATATAAATTTACTTTTCTAATTATTAATTATAAAAAACATAGAAAATAATAGGATAGAAAATAAATTGAATTTATTATAAGTTCTTCTGTGCGTGTGTGTGTGTATGCGAAGAACTTATAATAAATTCAATTTATTTTTTATTATTTGAAAACTATGAATGTTTAATTAGAAAATTATATGTATAACTGTTTATAGATTATTATGACACTAAGGATGCTTAAACAAATAGAAACAATGCATAGTGATGGCCAATATAATCAGACAACCTATTATTACGCCATATTCAAAAGCTTGTATAAATTTTAATTTTTTATAATCAATCATATAATCATTTAATCATATAATATTTATGTTTCTGTTAATATTTTAATTTTTTATTCAACAATTTATTAATTCTTCTTTATAATTTTACAAAGTTTTTTAAATTCTAGATATATTATATATTTTTAATTTTTATTTTAAGAATAAGTATATTTTGAAACTCGATTTGATTTTAAAAACTGCTCTTAAAAGACAAAAAGCTATAACGGAAAGTACATTTTCAGTAAATTATCCATTCAGGGATCTACTCCAATTCTTTTTCATATTTTCCTTACAAAGCTGTTTCTCCCAATGGCTTGTTCGCCCATTTTTTTCAGAAAATAAAATAAAAAATATTTTTGTCAAACTCATTTGCATACGATGTTTAATTTGCACGCTGCTAATTAATGCATTCATCGCTTCAGCCTATCCACGCCATCATGGCTGTTGGATTGCCGTAACTATGAGCAGCTTGTATATCTAAACAACAACTAAAAGTTGTTATTATGCTACCAAAATAATATTATTAACATGAATACAACTGGCAATTAATTGTTGATTTTTTTTCTTTCTATTTTTCTCCACCTCATCAAAAAACAAATGCCAAAATTTCAATATATTGATCACACAAAGCTGCTGTTATTCTAATATTCTCAATATGTTAATATATGATCGTAAATGATAATTTCGCGAATAGTTTGATTTTTTGTCCAATATTTAACGATTTGTTTAAACATTTGTTTAATAATTATTGCATATGTAAAGAGTGACTGTAAAGATTGCCATTTCACTTCAATTATGTTTTTTGTCTGGAAAATATTCACTTCAGATATATGTATAATTATCTATAATTAAATAATACTTCCGTGAAATTTATATTTCATGATATAAATTAATATGGACATTATAATTAATATGGAATATATGAACACATATTTTATCAAACAAAAGCAAATATACTGCAGAATCAATAAATATACATTATTTTATTTTATTGAATTGATTGGACGTTACCATTTACTCGCATTTATAATACAAATAAATAAATAAGCTGATTGTGACTTTTTGCTAAATTTGCACAAGAAAATTATACAATTTGCATTATAGTATACGATTTATTTTTAAAACGTGATAAAGTGCGTAAAACATTATATTATATTTTATTCATAAAGAGAGTAAATATTCTCTTTCTCGTGTAAAATTAATTATGTTATGCATAAATTAAAATAATATACTATAAATTATAATATATATTGCTTTTTAATATTGCATTTAAAGAGAAATAATAATACAAATCTTTCTTCTAGAGGATTAGAGAATTTAACGCGTTTTATGAAAACTCTAGATTTTTCTTATGATGAGAAATTGCGCTGCGGGAGACATCGAGTATATCTAAACGATGAAAGAGCAGATGAGAAAAAAAGGAAAGTGTAGAGAAAGAATAGAGAAAAATAGAGAAAGAACTCAGTTCATCATCAAATTCGATAGATTTACAGATTTTCGATACGAGGGTATAACGATTGTTTTATGCAGTTTTTGAAATAAAAGAAATCACAAGTAGATATTAAACCATCGATAATTCTTACGACAATAACAGAAATATAAAAGAAAATATTTCTGTACTATTGTCGCGTTTATTATCTGTACATAATTTTCACTGTATTTATCGCGGTCAATTTATAACTAATTAGAGAAAATAAAATTGCAATGTTACATTAAAATGAAAATATTTTCAAGACAAATTTTGCAATTATATCTACAAATATTATAATTGTGTTTATACAAATTGTGTGACGGGGTAGCAAATTGCTTTCAGTTAAACTTTCACGTATTGTAATATTCCTGAATGCAATTTCGTAGCGTACATTTAATTATATTAATCGTTTTCTCGTGGTAACAGTTTTCCACCATTATCAGAACTCTAAATTAAAAGATCCAATCATATACATTGATCTTATAAAGCATTAAATATGGATTTATAAAAACATTAAAATTAAAAATTTTAAGTGTTATCAAAAATATAATTTGCGATAAATTATAAAAATTAAAAATTGTATTTGCAAAAAATTTTTATGTATAGAAATTTATTTTTTAACATCAGTGGAATTGCTAGAAAAGTGCTTTAAAATTTTTTAACTATATTTTAACTAAATAATATAATTTTCTTTTATTGCACATTATTTATTTCAACAATTTACAGAAAACAGAAAATGATATAATATAATAAAATTTATATAATTCCAGCATAAATATATACACATATATATCATGTACTAATTACTCAATTTCTATTACAAACGTAATCTTTTGTTTTTGATCAATAATTGTTCTATTTTAATATTATTTCCAGTAATTAATTATATTTAAATAATATTTTTTGATTTATCTTGAATTATTAGATAAGATAACACATTTATAAAAGTTTAACTCGTCTCAAATGCAAATTAACCTTTTTTTAATTATATTCTATCCTGATCCTGATATATAATACTGACACACATTCTAAATATTCTTATACATAAATTCCCTGAGATAAGTTTCCCGGAGATGATACGGAGGATTTGTTTTCGATGATCGCAAGACAAAAAAAAAATAGAGGATTTGCGAGCAGACTTACATGGAAGAAAGAGAAAGAAACGAAAACTTTCAGAAATTTTATAATTTACTTGCAAATTCTTTAATTTGAAAACTTTAAATATACTAATTACGTAACAACGCACATTCACACACTAAACTAGAGTTTGTGCAAATGTCGCAAAAATTTATGCAAAAATCTGAACAATGACATACAGGAAAAATAAGAACAAAAGATAAAAAAGTGAGCATCGTAAAAAATTAATATTATTTATTAAAGGATTATATAATTAAAAAAACTAAATTTATAGGATAGATCAAATTTTGATAGCATTTATTTAACAATTGTTTAAAACAAAATATATAATTAAACACAATTTCTTTTTAAAATTCTTGTTTAGATAAATAAATTATAATTAACAAAAGTTTTTAGTAATGAAAAAAATATGTTTTATTAGATATTTATTTATTGGATTATTTTTATTGTCATTACACGGTACATAATTATAATTTATCCGTAGCATAATGAAACTTATAAGTGAAAAAAGATGTGATTGATGCAATTTCTGTTTCCATAAAGTCTCGATATTCGTCTCTACAGCAATTTTGGCGAATCAGACGGCGATGCCTTTCGAGGCACCTCGAAAGGCATCGGCGTCGTCTTATTAAAATCACGGGGGAGCCCTGATATCGGATACGCCATGTGTAGAATCGGCTATCGATTCTCAATTATGCCTTAATGGCAAAGTGCAGCGGCTGTATCGGTCACGTGTATCGAACCGCTAAGTTCGAGCTGGATCATCTTCCGAGCAGTAAATGGGCCGCAGGGGATGAGATAGTAGAGGATATATTCTGTCATGAACGGCCATTACACTACGATGATGTTCCGTTCACATCCGACGAAAGTAACATGCGCATCTTTGATCTGCGTCTTTCATAGATATATTCGTTTTTATAAAACTTTTAGCAAAGATTACAAAAGCATCTTCTAACAGTTACCCCTAAATTAAGGAGAAAGAGAAAGAAATATTGAAAATATATTTTGTAACAAAACAATTATATCATGTACAAAACTTTTTCCTTTATCATACATCAAATTTTCCCTTTTTATTTACAAGATCTTGACATCATTATAAATTTCATGATAAGCTAAATGAATTTTAATATGTAATTAATATACAAAACTTAGTATTATAAAGTTGTCTTTAATTTTAATGAATGATGCTGTTTCTTTAAAAAGTTTACGCATAATCACTTTTTTTTAATGAAGCATTTGGCTTTATACAGACAGCGCCCGATACGCAGTTCATAACCCATACCACGAATCCCCACTTATGATTCAACATAAAAAAAATCGCTACGGATACGTCAGCCATTGCACGGTACATCGAGGCAGAAGATTGCATTTTCACGCGCCCCACATTCCAGCCGCAAAAGTAAGTCGCTCCCTTCCTTCTCCTCTCTCACTTCCATTTAGTCTATCTTTCACGCCCACCCCCGGATTTCCTCGCGAAAAGTTTTCCAAGCAATCGTTAGAGGGGAGAATGCAGCGTTGAAGGACGTCGATTCTCGATTCCATGAAGGGGAGAAGGGACCGACCTTCTTGCAGAAGCTCTTATCTCCCTTAATGAACCTCCCCAAGAAGTCGCTCGATGACGCTCGCGCATGTAATTCGCGAGATGTGTATACAATCAGAGCCAGAATATAGCCGAACGCGTCTGCATTAGTGCAGTTTGAGTCGCGGAAACGACGACAACAACAACAATAACAACGATACGCTCTCTAAAAATGTTTCGTCGTCATTTTGATACAATCACAATCTCAATTTCTCTCTTTTGTTTTCTATATATGTCAAACTTTTTATTTTTAAGAATTAAGTTTATTTCTACTTTTAATGTAACAGCCGTTTCTTGTAATAATGTATTTTAAATACGATCAATCTCGCACAGTCTCTCTTGCTCTAGTAGTGCTCTTTCTCCTTAAGTTAATCGCCAATTTCTTGTAACACAAAATTATTTTCAAATCATTCGCGTTTCTCGCTCTGTCGACATTTGTGTTGATATTGTGTTGAAATACAATCGGTTGTAAATCAATTTTGAAATCTCGTTAGTGTCTCTGCTGGACGTCAGTTGTTCGCCACTCAGCATCTCGCGGGACCCGTAATTTCTCCCCTTACTTATAATACTCGTGTGTTGTAACGGGATACACAGCCGGCACCTGGCTTCACGACGCCGTGTAATAAAGTCCCATTATTACCTCCGTTATTGTTCTTAACACGATTATGCTTGCTCGAGCGCGCTCCGACTTCGGCTCGCGGCTTCTACTCCCCGAGAGCAACCTCCGAAAGCTTTCGCCACAAAACGGCGAAAAACAATAAATTGCAACCGAAATCCCGCCACAACTTCCGTTGTGTATCCGCTGCTTAAATCTTCTTCCCCCTTACTTTATAATACTTTTAAAATAGAGTCACAATGCCGCAAGTTGGAATGTAGTCAGATAGTAAATTATAAGAAGCTTTCATGAAATGCTCGTTGTTCTTGCTTCGATAAATCTTAATGAAATTGTATAATGAAGATGTAGGCAATGCTATCAGTTTAAAATTATTGCCCGCAAATTCTTTATAATAAATAATTTTATATGTATGTATATAAAAAAAGAAATCTCGATATAAAAATATATAAATTTATACGAAAACAAATTTTTATATTTTTACAAAACAAACGATCAAAAAAGAAGTATTATGAAACTGAATATAAAATTATCTCATTTAACAAAAATTGTTAAATGTTTTTTTTTTTTTTTTAGTAGCTAGCATTATTTCTCAAAGTAAAAAAACGTCATTGTTTATTTTATATATCTTATTATCTTTGGTATTTTTGTCATTAAATGTAATTTATCAGAGATAATTAAAATAGGGATCGATATACAATCCTTGCTTTTTATTCATTTTTTAAAGAAATATAGCTTGTCGACCGTGAAGCCGCATTTTTCCGTCAAAATGCGAGCTCGAGAAACGAGAAACTCGTGTTACCGTCAATGGAAAGGAGCAACGGTAGTACGATGCGATTTCTTTGCTTGGCCATATTTCAATCTCGCGCGTCGGTGAGCGGAAAATTCGGCTCTCAGAAACCGAAGAAATGGCCAGATGATTTGTTACCGCGAAAAATCCTACTGCCTTTTATTAGTCGGTGAGCGTCGCGGTACAAGTAGATTAAACCTGCCGGTATCTCGACACGAAACTTTTGACACATGTTGCTTTCTTTGTTTCATTTTTTGAAATTGTGGAAATTTAACAGAACAAAAGATTATAATATTATAATTACCCTGTTTGATATTTATTTAAAAATTTTATTAGCAAATTTTTTTTACTTTGATTTTTTGTAGACAAATTCAAAAACAACCCAGTTATATATATTTACTTATCACGGAGAAATATAGGTACCCGGTTTAAGCCGCCTATCTGATTTTACCCTCTTTTTCCCTTATATATATAAATGGTGTTTAAAAAATTATATTACACTAATTCCACTTTTATGTCCACAATTAGATAATGAAATTCTCTGTGTTTTCGTATATTACGTAAGCATGAAGCGCGTTGATAATGACAGGATTAAGCTCGTAATTTATACTCGACAGCATTATTATTATCTATCCGGGGTCTTTCGGGCGGATTAATAATGCTGGAAAGTTAACGCAGCACAAGTCGCGCACCCGACGACGAACATTATTATGCTGCTACTGCAGTACGGGTAACGTAAAAAGAGAAGGCTGCGGGGCGAAGTAGCGGGATTGGAAACAACTGTTTCTCTTCCTTGCGTTTCTCGTCCGACAACAGCAGCACTGCCGTCGACGCTTTTACCACCACCACACCATTACCATCACCACCAACACCATCGTTGGTTCTACCAAGTACGACGATCACCCAACCCCGCGTTCAACCCCACGTCGTCGCCGAGGTAATTGCGTGTTTATCCGCTCGGCTTAATTACGTGTCCGCTTGTCCAGCTGCAGGTGGTAAATTCCGTCCGCCATTTTGCGGCACAGCATAACGTCCCGCGGATATTTTTCTTCAACTACGGCAACGTGATGATGGCAGCTTTGACGGAAACATGTTTGTTGATGAATTATTGACTTGTTTCAATGAGAAGAAAGAGACTTGTGTGCTCAACATTATATATCTTGTTTTAATTATTTGTTAATTACAAAGTATGTATTTTCATAAATGTTAAATGCTATTATTAAATTTTATTGTGTTTGTAACGAATTCATATATAAACTATATATAATAATCAATATTTTTTGCATTATTATATTTGATAAGAATTTAGTTAATTAAAAAGACAAATCGAGAAAGATTTATTCTGAAATGAAAAGAAAAAAAAGAGAAATGGCATTTTTTTATTACATATATATTTCGCAAATATGCATTTTTTAACATGACTATTTTATATTATATCAACATTTCTTTATAAAATAATAAATTTTTTTGTTATAATGATTATGACGATTCTGACGAAATCTATTTTTATCTCATACTTAGTTTTTTAAATTTTGCAATAATAGATCTTATTTTTGAAATGCGATGCAATATATTTAATCAGAAGTTCAGTTATTGCAATATAAACATCACATCCGGTGACGAAATGTCACTCAGTGTCTCACGCTGCGATCGACTGAATGAAGTATATACTTGCGGGACAATACACTCATTTCGCAACGCGAAAAACTGCAAAAAACTCACTCGGGTTTGCCTCTCTCTTTATTTTCCCTATTTTTTTCATGACAAAGAAAATGCACGTACTTGTAAATGTGTGCGCACTTTGTCGATTTGCACGTTGCGGTGCACTTTTGCGCGCGATGCAATTAGAACCACGATTGAAAATTGTCCCTGAGGCGGTCAACGTGTTTTTTAAGGGTAACGATAAAAAAGAAGAGTCGGAAACAGGTATATGCGCTACAGAAAAAAAAAAGAAAGGAAGAAAGAGAAGAAAGAGAGCACGAACTGGTTCGCGTTAGAGAAAATTTCTCGGTGTGGGATAATCGAAATACAGGACGATAACAAGTATCGGACGAGAGTGCATGCGGTTCTTTCAGAGACGAAATAAGACACTCTCCAAATTCGCCTAAAAATTCGCTTTTTCCTCGCCTCTCTCTTTTTCTTCCCTCTCTCTCTCACTCACATTCTCTCTCTTCCCTTCCGTTTTCAACCGAATCTTGAAGCACTCACCCCAATTTTTCTCTGAATGCCGGGACGCGTGAAAGCGTCCGACTTGCCATGTGTTTTTCTCCTTTCGCACGACCTTTACTTCACAAGTGAAACGAATGAACAAATTCTCGCGGAAATTAACGAAAACTGGTCAGAATTTTTATACGATGTAGCTTCAAAATCGCTCTTTAAATAGGTTTTGATTGTGAATAGTGCTCAGTACACTTTTCTTTAAAATACGTATCATTTTAATAAAGTTAAACTATTTTTCTTAACTGTATAATATTTATGTCTAATTTTAATTTTATATATTTTTATTAGTTTTGATTATTTTATTTCTTATTTCTTTTTATTTTTCTATTACCTTGCATCTTTTAGAAATTTAATTATAATATAGCAAATACAATACGTATTGTTTTAAGAGATTTATCGCTCAATGATAAATTCTTTGATAAAAATATGGAGTTTATAGAATGGGTTCTTGTATCAATGTAATAATTTTATATCGCGCAGAAATTCAACATAGAAACATAATCAACATAAACCAATCAAACTACATGAAATTACAATAAAATCTTAATTTTAGCCAGATACAAGAGTTCTTTTTAGACCTGAAAAAACCGCTATTTGCATCTGCCTCTAAAAGTATCACTCTTAAAAGATTGACAGTCGTTAAACGCGAACATCAGGTCTGTTCTCGGTGCAAGCGACAGGTGGAATAACAATTACGCAAGACGAGCTCATCAGTCGGAGGATTTAGCCTCTTCGAGGTCGCTCGGATGGACGGCAGTTCTCTGTAATTGCAGCAATTATGTTGGGCCCGATCGAAGCCGTTGGCGCGAGATCTCGATTTTTCGCTAAGCGTACTGATCCGGCCGGTAAATTTCCACCGGACGTGTTCCGCCGTCCGTTTGTAATCTTCCGGTTAGAAATTAGTTTCCCGTTGGCCGACCTTATCGACATTCCAAAAAGGATTCTCCTGCAGGATCTCGACCGCCTCATGTAGCTGCATTTCTAATTTCGGGGCTCTTTTCGCACGCTCCAGCTCTTCTTTTTCTTTTGCTGTCTCGACGCGCGAAGTAAAGTTACGATAGAGGTAATAAAAAACAGAGTTATGGAATATTATTAAAGACATTTTTTAATATTTTGAAAATATCGTGCTATTATATTAAAAAGATATATATAAAAGATGAATAATGTTTAAAATGGAATGATATTAATGATAATGATATTTAAAAAGAATTGCATTTTTTAACAAATCATGAACCATAATCGTTTTTAATAATTTTATTTATATGAATAATTGAAAACTTGTATATATTATATATAAATTGTTAATTAAACAAAATATTTTACCAATTTTTTTTTTTATTCTTTCACAAAGTAAAGTAAGAATTTTATTAATTCTATATAAATAGAAATATACGTTTCTTAAAGAAAACTTTAATCGTTGAAAATAAGCCGGACGGCATTAATGCTTTCGATTGTACATGTTTGACATATGCGCATATATGTATATTTAAATTATACTTACATATGCGTTTATAATTATACAATTGTTTAATCGTTTATCCAGATTCTTCGCGTAAAATTCAGAAATTGCAGGATAAAGAGCTAATCCGGTGTGGGGTAATGTCTGGAATGCTAAGCGAAGCATCGCGATGCGCCGGCTGGTCGACCGAAAGCCGGCATGCAAACATCGTCGTCGTCGTCGGGCTTGCCTCTGGAATTTCGTGTGCAGCATCGCGCTGCCGAAAAGGCCAGACAGTTATCGGACGATAACTCGTGGAGCATCGCGGGGCGGTACCCCCGTCGAGGCGATAATAACCGTGGAGAAGGCAAGAGGCATCTTGCCGTTAAACGGCGGCACGGTCGGACATAAATCTTGGGAAAAACACGCGTGGCAAAATTGCCACGGGCCGACGTTGCACCCGGAAAATATGTCACCCTCCACCTTCACGTTCCCTTCGACCCTTTCTCCCGCCCCTTCTCCACTCCGCCATCCCTCTACGGTTTGGTGCATCCGCTTTCCTCCGCACTCGCGTACCGTCGTCCTTCACCGAGCCTCTTGCTCCTTTTGCAGTCTTATATACTTTTCGAAACTGCCAGAGCTGCCGCCATTTACCGCGGCGTTCTCGCGAGACGTTGAATTACAGCGAACGACATCATTGCTTTTTATGAGAATTTTTTTACGCGCCCACTTTCTTATATCTATCATTCTGATTAAAACTTCGGGCAAAATCAAGAATGAGAAAGATGAGTTTTTCATGATAAAAGGCATTGATTCAAAGAATTTTCATTGCCCTCTCTGGGAATATCATTTCTCTTTCTTTCGAAACCAACACAAGTTTTATATATTTTTTTTTTTTATTTTTGCGTTAATGGAATTGTTCGCCTTTTACGTAATCCATGTATATCAAAATTTCCTGCACGGAAAAATTTCATTGCCTCTCTAGAAATGTGAAAGTTACAATTTTTACAAACAGTGGCGACTTTCACATGTTTTCGATATTTTATTTTCTGTATTTTTATCAAATTTGATATATCATTTTAATTAAAAAGGTTTAGTAAAAGAAAGAGACAGAGAGAAAATATTACTGTTAATATTAAATACTACATTTATTCTTTCAACAAAAACATACAGTTTTTTATAGAGCTTGACATTTTTTTAAGATTTGATTTCTAGATTTGTACATTTTTGCATAACGAGAAAATAATATATATTAATTATTAATTGTGGGAAACGTATGATTTTGAAACGATTTAAAATTTCAATAGCAGCCTAGTATAGCATTTTATACGTAGTTTTAAAATAATTTATTCTGAAACGCCCGAAGGATCTTCATATTGGTCTACAAAAGCCAGATTGCTACTTCTTTTTTGCGATATTTTACGTACGTATGATTGCGGAAGATGAAATTGTCAGAGAATTCTTCGGTGCATTACAGACTCGGCTAGCTATACCTATCTGGCTGGAGATTTTCGCAACAATTCAAGAATTATCTATAATGAATTTTTTTATTACTATAAGATAGCTTAAACATATATATATATATATATATATATATATATATATATATATATATATATATATATACTTTGCAAATATGCAAGCTATTTCTGTTATAAAGATTACTGTATTTGATTTAAAAGTAATTTTATTTAGTAACGTTTTATCTAAAAGTGTTATATAATAATTTTTCTACCTAGATAAAGAATACGCGCTGTTTCTGAACCTTGAAAAGTAAAAGTAGAATTACAAAGAGCTATTGTTCCATCGATGTTAACCGCGCATCTAGCTTGGAATGTTCGTCGTAATATCAATCACCCGTAAAATAATCCGATAAGAAAGTTTGTTGGTGGGCAATTTGAAATTCGAAAACTCGATAAATCGTCGCCCTTCCTTCCCATTTTTCCATCTCTTTCTTTCTTTCGAGGTCTCTCTCGACCGATGCATGCCGATCCAGCATATGGAGGAGAGAGTACTGCAATGCAGTCGCTCGTCGACGTGAGCATGTATTCAGGCATAGCTAGGCACGAAAGTCAAACTTAACAGGAGAATAAGCGCGGCACAAGGTCGCCTGGCGCATTGACGTAACGATATCAAAGTCGAAAGTGATTAATTATCGAGTAGATTTAATTTCTTCGGTCTATTTACGTTTTATAAATATATCTTGTGATATAAAAAAATTTTCTACACAAACTATTAAATATGAAAATTGTTTGATAATTTAATAAGTGTAGAATATAAAAATATATATCTTTAGTCATTTAATTTTACAAGAAATTTATGTTTTTATCTTCTTTCTTTCTGATTAGCTTTTCTTTTGATTTATATTAAATTTCAATTTCTGCTTTAAATTTTTTTTGGCGGGAATATATGTATACTCTAACGTTATAAAAACGACGCTTCTTCGGCTTAAATTTACGCTTAAATTTATTGAAACTTGGCAGACTAATATATCGACTGTTTTTAGAACGATTCTTAAGCTTGTGTGTGTAGAGAAGCATACAAAAATCTTGGAAAGTCGAAAAGACGCATCTCTGAGCTGGCTCGAAACGATGAGCCTCGATGCTGGTTCGCGAGTTATAACTCCCTCGTGATAAGACATGACTTAAATCTACAATCTCTTCAAACCACTCTTCTTACAGCCCTCCAGCGATATCGTTGTGCACGTATGCACTTGGACATGCATAGCGCATATGCAATCCTGTTTAAAATGTGCAGCGTCCATGACAAAAATCTGGAATTAATGTCGTTCTTTTCGGCTGACGTGACAATTATGTTTGCTCCACGCTTTTATATATGTACATACATACAAATATGTTTTTTCGCGGAAATATATTTTGCAAACTAATTTTATGAAGCTTCTTTAAATTTTAGTCAATGAGGATTGAATTAATAATTTCTCAGATTATTTACGACACATTAAAAAAGCAGAAGCGATTTTAACTGCTCGTTATCCAAAATTATCTACGGAACTGAATATCCTCTATTTTATCTTAATATTTGCTTTATGTGCAATAATATAAAAACTCTCAAGCATGTAAAAATTAATAATTATTATAATAATGAACGAATGGCGATAAAAGACAGTATTTAAGATATTAATATAGGTTTGATAAGCATTATCTGCATGAATAAAAGATAAAAATAGAATAAATCACGTAATAGCATTTCTCGTATTAAAAAAAAAAATTAACTGTCATAAAATATAGAAAAGAATCATATATATTTACTAAGCGAATATTATTACAATATCATTATATAATGCAATAATAGATTATTATAATTATCTATTATTGCGATATCATTGTCGGAAATCCGCGGTCTAAAATCGTCATTTACGTCATGACTGAGAGGGAGAGTCGAAATGGGGTGCGAGCGAGCGCATAAACGACTGGATTCGACGCTGCACATAGGCCGCCGATACGTGCACTATCAGGATCTCGCAGTGCAGCTGCTTGACGACGGGGTCGAGCTTGTGCGGTAACGTAGGTGGCCGACGTAGATAACTCGGGGCGACTGGTAATGTGCGCCCCGACACACACACACACGGTTAGGGTTAAGGGCCCGCCAATAACGGCCGACGACAATCACCCTCTTTGCGGTGCTACGGCTGCCGTAATATCGTTCTCACCCTCCTGCTCTCTCACGGCTCTCACACTGTACGATAGAATGGCACAACGCAGAAATGAACTTGCCAAATGCGAATCCGCCGCAACTACAATTAATCACGTCGCTCGTGATGCATCAATTCTTGGAACAGATACGCTCGATAATTAGCTATTAATTTCTGTCTCGTATCTAATTTTGTTTCAATATCCTAGCGTTCGATCATCTCTTTTTGCGTAAATTACTTATAAGATGAATTTAAGTATAGAAGGTATCTGTTGAGAGTATTTTAATAGATACATTTTTGAAATTAAATATCTTTTATTTTAGAAAGCTTATCAGGATTTGGAGCAGACGGATAAAAAACTTATTTTCTACTTAACGTTAACTTTATTTTAATGTTTTTAATCTATAGATTAAAGAAAAGACTAAAGCGAAAAATTTATATAAATCATTTACAGCATTACATTTGCGCTAACAATAAGAAAAGAATCATATTTGCGTTAAATTATATTTAACGTGATGGGCAGGAGTTATGCAATGAACTGTATATATGAAACTATATATCGCCTGCTGTAAACACGATGGCTTTCTCGTGACTTTGTCACTTGACGTTGTTTGTGTCAACGGCTTTTAACTCGCGATATCCTCGCATACATTTACATGATATAACCCGGCCATTTTTCTCTGGTTTACAATCTTAAATTAAGGATTTTTTTCTTAATTTTCTTCCGTGGACCACTTAAATTGTAAAATAATTTTTTTACTTTGAAATATGAATAATACAACAATGTGTCCGCTAATTTGGAAAATACATCTTTTCTAAACTTCTTATAAATTATTAAAAAATTTTACTATCATATATCACACAAATTACAAATATATTTAAAATGAGGAAGAAAAATTTAACACAAATAATATTTATTATGCAATGAACAATGCATAACATAATGAACGATTGTATTAATAAAACATGCCTTCATTATTAAAACGTTTGCTTGGGGTACACGCTTGAAAATAACAGCAATATAATGCGTAAGAACGCGTGTCTAACCACCGTGTGAAATGCATGCCACGATAATTTTGCTTTAGAGTGGAGGCCGTATAATTTGCTTTATGCGAAATACCATCTCGTCGTGACTTCGCGTTTGACGATGTTCACACGACAATAAACAGCGGCATGTGTTGTACTTGTACGTGCAATTTACCCGTCTGCTAATCCCGCTTTCTTCTAATGCTTTATGTACATTGCTATAATTCCAGCATGACAATTCAGAGCTGTTGTCTTAAAAAATTGCGATTCTCGTTTTTCATCGATAAAATATGCAGAGTATGCACCGGAAAAATCGAATTAATGCATTTTCTAATTAGCTTAAAAATATTTTTTTGTAACAAAAATTTCTCAGTTAATGCAATCTAAATCTTTAAAAACTTAAATAATGTTATATCTTTATAAAATCTTAATAAATTTATATCTATCTTTAATTTAAAATTATATGTGTATTTAAATTTTTTAGTTGAAATTAATTAAAAAGAATTTTATGATCTATTTATATTTTTAAAAATTAGTTTTCATATAGATTGTCAACCTTACATAATATGTAATAATATATAATAATTGTAATATGTATATTTAAAAATTTTTATAATTTTTAAATAAATTAAGAAATGTTTGAAAAGAATGTAGAAATATATATTTAAATTTAAATTTCATAAATTTAATATTAATTTAAAATAAAGTTAGGTGTTTAAACTTAATTATTAAATAATTTATATGAATTGCTGACAAAAGCATGAGTTTTTGTTATTCATTGTTGTCGAACACCTCAAATACTTTATGCTTATCACGCATTCAACGATAATATAAACCGTGAATAAGTACTCGAAATTTCACGCAGCTACTCAAACGCAAAACCGTACGCATAATTCTCAATCTTATGAATATGTTTACGGCCGCTTTCTTGAAAAGTCGCAACCCCCACGGAATTTACACTTCCTCTTTCTAGCCGCTTACCGATTCCAAGATCGACCTCTGCCGCTCGCGAAAATAGTGAAAAATGGTTACGGCACAATGGCATCCTCGCAGAATGAGGGCTCTGGCAATTCGGTTTGCATTATGGTGAGCATCAATCGTGCCGACCTCGCGCGAGATGAATGTTTAGCGCCGCGTCGGGCATCTTCGTCTTTGGATTGAGCTTTAGAGCGAGAAACGGGGTTAGAAAGCTGAGCGAAATTTAAATCTCTTGCTGCTAAAAACGGAACGCGATATGCAAAGTCTTCCAAACTTCAGCGATATATATTTCAACGTGCAGATATTTTAATAATTCCATAAATAAAAATTTTTTATTTGAGATATTAAATATTATAAATATATTATGGAATTTTTAAATTATTAAAACTGAAAATCAGAAATATTCCGGATATAAATGAGATTTAAATGTGTTTATTTATAAATGGTGCATATTTTATATTTATTAGGAATGATTTTAAATATCAATTTAAAAAATTAAAAATAAATTATGTAACGCAAAGGTTTTCCAAAATCGAACAAAATATAAAATAAATCTGTATGTTTATAAAATTATTTGTAGCAAAAAAGTAGTTTTTATCATGTATGTATTTGTTATTTAGCATGGATATTTTTTTCATATACAAAATCATTTTTCTTAAAAAAATGCCAAAAAGATTTAACGCTGCTCTTAAGAATTAGCCACTTTTATCATTTATTTTTTAAGATTTGACAATTATGAAAGATGTATCGCATAAATTTAGATAAAAAAAAAAATGACAATTTGTCAGAATGTACTTACTATTCGAATTTCTGCGCTTACTTTCACAATGCATTTATATTTATGTATGTCTCGCGTCAACTTTTCGCATTCCATCAGAATGTCTATATATCTTCAAGCTTTGCTATAACCGAAAGTAAACTCTCTCGGACCGAGAAGTGGAGTAGGTCGGCGTTTTCGGGCGAGCAAAGTTACGCAAGGGCCTCTCGACATTCTCGCTCTCGCTGAATGGCGTATGCATCTCTCAAGGCCGCGTAAATCTCGACGGCGAAGGCGCAGGTGTATGCACATTCGCAGGACGCGCTGTATATACATAGACACGAGCGCGCTGGCGAATCAATAAGGAGGTGATACAGATACACGCGCGCGCACAACATGTATACGTATACATACATATAAACAAGTTCTCTCTCGCGTTCTTAAGCACCTATTTATGTCACGAGTATTCGCGTGCATCCTACATCGGCTTTTCTATTTTCGACGTCTCCTTCGCGCAACACACCCTCGCGATCGAATGTCAAGGTCGGTACGGGGGTAATTATCCTGTCGAGTTATACGGGGTTGGCGGAACGTACGATCGCATTCTGTTCTTATCGATAGATAACGCGATGGAACACGTGTCGTTGGCACTTCTGTCAAAGTATCGCAGGTGAGATTGACGAAGGGAGATCGCCATCTGGAAACGCGATATTTGAACGAAACACAGCGATGTGGTTAACTAAATCAATTTACTGCGCTCATACATAATAAGCTTATATATTATACAACATATAGTATAGATGTCAGAATAATTGACGTTCTTTTCACTTGCAATTAGTAGATAATACGTCTAAAAATTTATTTCTATATATAACGCAAAATTGATAATAATTATTTGGACGCAGATACCTTCACTAAAACGTTATTAAGCATATATTAAAATTGTAGAATTTTTTCTATGATCAATCTTGTTACTAAAAAATTCGGCGGATAATCTGCGATGACTCTGAGATATTCTTATGTGAGTTACATAGATATAGCAAGCTATCTAAGTAGATTGAAAGTATTTTAAAAGTTGTTCTTTTTTTTTTCAAAAACTCTTCGAGAGGATTATAAGTATATACATGCATATTCTCGACTAAATCTGACTTATATCCAATAAGAGGATGCAAATATATTATATGTCAAAAGTTTTAATCTCTCCTAATGCAAGTTTGTATTTTCTTCTCTATATGCACATATACACGAATAGTCTACCATTTTTAAATCTGTACTTTTTACATTTTCTTGTGTCTGTACTTATACTTTACTTTAAGTAGAAAAAAATGGAGCTAACGAAGAAGATATAAGCAGAATCTTTATTTGTATCTTATTCATATATTTAAATAAATTGTTTTTGTTTATAGAAGAGAGCAATTTTTTAAAAATCATTTTTATCTCTTTATCAGAAATAGTTCTTTTTAATTGCGTTCTGGTCCCTTCGTAAAACAATTTCAAATTTCTACAAAACTAGGTTTCTCTCTGATTAAGTATTATTGCTGCAAACTATGCACAAATTCATTAGGAATATTGTAAACTTTACGCACAAATTCTATTTGGCATTATCCATTTTTCGTACAATATTAAAGCGTGGAACTTTATTTATCAAACAAACGCATTGAAAATTTTCTATTATGTATTGCATCGCCATATTGTAAGCGCAGATAAAATAATTGTAAAAACGAAAGAAAAATTATTAAGCACGATTATAAATACAAATAATTTTTTATGTTAATCTTGGATAGTTTATGCAATCAGTTTGACACATAAACAGAAGGGGAAAAAATTTATCCAATTTTTAAAAAAGATACATTATACATCTTAAATTCAATTTACATGATCTTTATATCGATAGAGATAATGTTTAATAGTAACGATGAGATATAAATTTGGCTAGTGAACTTTACACTTATGTCATAGCACTTTCTGCTGCCAAAGACGCTTTTTATTAAAAATATGCTGCCATTAATCTTATCTATGTTCGTATATTACGCTTATGCGCTCATGAAGCTAATAGTAATGGATATATTCAATGTTAACACGACAATGAATCGATTTAAGTAGATATATAAAGGTCCTTTAGTTGTGAAACGTTAATAATGATATCGTCCACATTTTCCAAAATTAACTTTAAAAAATTTTTTATTTTTTATATTCCGATAATAATTGAGGATTGATTTAAGGATGTATGTGTCAAAACAACATTTACAAAAGCATAAAAATTCTGTAGACTGTTCTACTATTTCATCTAAATATCTATGTAAAATCTGAGCACAATTCTCTTAATGGTTTAGCAATTATTTAAGTTTAAAGTTAGTATTGATTCTTATAAAAAATCGCATATTGTACACTTATTGACGAGCATTTATTGACAAATTTATTGACAAACAAGGAAAAAATATTGTATACAACAAAATGAAAATCTTTACATATATTAATAGAAAACTAATAAATATTTGTGAAATACAAACTTGATTTAGATCCATTTACTCGTTTAAAAATTATTTAGTAAAAATTGTAGAAAAATATTATCTCTCTCTTTCTCTTTCTCTCTCTTTCTGCAAATTACTTGTCTTTTTTTGTTTCTTGCAGTTGATTTTAGGGGATTTCAAAGGATATAATCAAAAGTTTTTGTCATAAATTAAGAAATATATTAATTATAACTATTTTCTATTACAAAGATGTTAAAAATCATATTATTTTGTGATACTTTAATCCTTTTTATAATCCGGATTTAATCATTTGATTTTTCAACAGTATAAATGTAAGAAATATATTATTTTTTTAATTTTGACGATTTTTTGCTACTATTGTAGAGCGAAAACATCCTTACATGTAAACGCACATATGTAAGAAGAGAAATAAAAATCGACGTGCCAACGTTTGCTTCTCATTCGCAAAAAAAGAAAAAAGAGCAGCACAAACTCTTCACAGTTATGAAAAATGCAGTTACGTCTCGTCGCTCGAAAAATCAGACCTTTTCCCTGCAATGAACGACGCGCAATTCGAGCGATGCGAGAGATGCACTCGTCGCTAAATGTTAGCCGTCAGCCGCTTCGCAAGCGCGATAAATCCCGCCGTGTGCTGTTCCGTTCGCTATTTTCTCCTGGTAGGTTTCTCAACGATGCAGGACGTCGATGTCAGCATTGGCGTCGCTGCTCCGGAATAAAGTATCCAATAGAATCGCTAATCCGCCTGCAAACACGCTCGATATTGGGCCACCTGTTTGCTCCGACCGCAATGTTTGCGCTTGGGCGCCGGGACCTGATCGGTGAACCGATATTTTTCTCTCCAACTCCCTCCCCCCTCCTCCGTGCACCTCTGTAATATACATCGAATCGGTAAGCTAGAGAAATGCAAGCGAACCAGATATCATTGATAAGGAATTTGTAAAAATGAGAATCCAGTCGCATCATGATATTGAATTATGAAAATAATAAAAATAATATGTAGATTAAGAGATACCATATATTTATGATTGTAATATATAATTAAAAAATATCTTGTACAATATAAAAAGACGAGAAGTTTAATAGCAAAATAAATCTATCTGTATATTGCACTTAGCTCAAAAATTCATTAAAGAATGATAAATTATAATACATTTTCTTGAAAATACACAAAATATTTTATCCCATATTTTAAACATATTTTTTTCTAGATTTTTGATAACATATTATTCAGATATTGAATCTGAATCCTTAGAATTTTTTATACACGGGACATTTATTCGTTTTTCTTTATTCTTTAATAAAAATGCCAACAATATATTCTCTAAAAATTCGTCTATTATTTGTATGATTGTATAGAAATTCTACAATTATAATCGGAATAAATAGAAGTATATCCATGAAACGAACCGGATTTATAACAAGCGACAGACATCAATCGAATCGATTCTTGTACATCAACGCACCGCTAAAGAAATAGAAGAATGACATTTACACATTTTTATCTCATCCCCTCGCCACTTTCTTCTCACTAATTGTTATGTTTTTTTACATAGATGGATTTATATAATAAGGTATATTGTATTAATCAATTACATCATATAATTTATTCAGATATCTCATGCAATTTTTTTATTGTTTTGATTTGAATTACAGATTACTGCAAAGGCGGAATAAAATAAAATTTTATTACATCTTTGAAGAAAAAAATTTTATTTTTCTAATCCTGCTTTTTTGCAGATTTGCACTATTTTGCGTTTTTTCTTGGTTGAAAGAGATTGCTGAGTTTTTTCCGTACGTTTTATAATTTTTAATTTATCCTGTTATTGTCATCGAAAGGAAAAAGAAAAAAAGATAAACAGAGAGAGAAAGAGAGAGAAAAAGAAAAAATATTTCACGAGATAAGATTGTATTAATTCCATTTCAGGAAGAATTTATCTGACCGATTATATTATAATTGTAAAATTAAATCTTTTGAAAGAAACAATAATTACTTGCAAAATAACGATCGTCTTTAATCGTCGTTAAATTTTTAACATATTTATTAAATAAATAAATAAATCTTTTTTAGCATTATATATGTTGTAGATATTACTTTAATATATTTATCTACATCATTTACATTTTTCATAATTTGAAAAATTAAGATACCGTATCTCTAAAAAATACGATCTTATTGCGCATTTTATACAATATTATATTATATTAACTTAATAAAGAATTAAGATTAAGAGAATTAAGATGAAGAATTTAACAGTACATCAAGGAGACTTAATATAATTATAACGTGCGAATGTCGTAACGTTTATTAGGAAAGAACCTCAAAGGTACATTGCACTCGTGATGCAGATAAAGTGTGGCAGTGATGAGGGACGCACAGAGGATTGAGATGACATTACGTTCAGCCCCATTGGATCCGGACAACGGCGTGCGTTCGACAGTCGATCTTTTGATCGATCGCCCATAGAAAAGCGAACGTTTAATCCGGCAGCAAGCAATTCCCGCTCAACATTCGTGCCATCCGTTCTTTCGTTCGAGCAACGAATATCTCCGCCAGCTTTTGTACACCGTTGAAATGCGCGCACGCAAAATGTTACTGTATTTCTGTCCATAAAGAAGAATAGAAAGGAGTGAGCAGAGAGAGAATTGTAGAAAATTGTCTACTGTAGAGTGCTGATTTCATTGAAGCGATTATAACTCGTCAAGTTTCGTACATTCGAATAGTAACAGACGAATAAATGTCTCGTTGTAAATTTAATTTTTTGATAGAAACTCTTAATTAATTTCAGCTTTGTTAATTCAGTATCGTTCTAATTAATCGAGCTGAATATTTTCAATACACTTTGCACGCGGTGTCAATAATTGTTCGGATTGATGCTTTTAATTGCAATATTGGGACGAGAAAAATATTATGGAATGACGATTAAAATGCAACGATTAAGAGCTGAAGATGTGCCATTACTGGCAAAAGTGCGAGAACTGCTTTCAGTCGCGTCCAGGATACAACCTCTCCTATTGAGCGAAGAGTTCTCGTGCATTGTTGTTAAGCGCGTATCCGCAATGCAAATCGCTTCTCATTATTCTCTCGCTAAGAATTGTCGTCGAAAAAATAATGAAGCAAAAAAATAATAATCTTGGAAAAAGAAGAAGATAACACAGATAAAATTTTAATAATGCATATTGATAACAACAATATAAATTTATAATAACGATAAAACTTATTATTAATTACAATTTATTATTAATTAATTATTTTGCGTAATGCATTATTCAACACTGGGTTATATATATATATATATATATATATATATATATATATATATACAATATATACATATATATGTATGTATGTATGTATATTTTACGTAAAGAAATGTAATATTCCAAGTTTAACTTTAACTACATAACAAAACAACTATAAAAATTTACAAGTTTTTATAAAATAAAATTTCTCAAATAATATTAAAAATTCTTGTATCTCTCTTCTTTCTTATCATATAATATTTGCGATTACAAATTTGTAAAAACTACAAAGCATACAAAAGATTACGATCCATTGTAATATATATATAAAGATTGTTTTAAAAAACAATTTTATATATAATAGAAGTATATAATTTTCTCTCTTAAACTTTCTAATGTGATGTAATTTGCAATTACTGCAAGAATCGACGAACTAATCGAACACAATTGATCTAATCGCAACCTGCGCCGTATAGCGGTATCCGTATTGTTCACCAGACATTGGGATGTTACTGGGTTCACATGTGAGATCGTATAAGCAAGCAATGGCAGCAATAAGCAATATGTCCACTACTGGACCTAGTCCTGATTAGTCCTTTGTCACTTGAGACCAATATTGACAAAGCTCAGTCTCTCTCTCTCTCGCGCATCGATAATACGAGTATCTAACGAAGAGGCTGAATGCTTGCACTGCTGTTTGCAACAAATTTAAAAATTTAGCAGTCTTATATTAATAATCTCTTTCAGATTTACATTAAAAGAGAAATAATAATAAAAATATAATTTATAAATATTTAAAGAGAAATATTATAGAGACAAAAATAATTTTTAATATTTATTATTAATTTTGCATGCATATGAGAGATAATAAATTATCATATATAAGTGTTGAATTACATACTCTTTATAACTTTTTTTTCTAAAATTACTACTTTATACTAGACTGAACTAAACTGTTTTAAATTAAAAAATAAAATTACAAATTATTTTTATACTACAATTTCTCGTATTTAAAATATAATACATAAATTGTATTAATTAATACATTAATTAATACATTAATATTTTAATTTTTCGTATTTAAAATACAATACATAAATATATAATTTAATATCATTATATTGATTGATTTTAATGCATATAAAACATTCACCAAGACATACGCTCTAACATCGAGCTCGATTTTAATTTCACTTGATTAATATAATTGAATATAATTGAATATGATTGAATATAATTCACTTGAATAATTCAACTAAAGTCAGCAAAACTTGAATGTTGTAATTATATCTAGTACTCAAAATACATTCTATATAAAGATTAGGCTGGTGTGTTTCGTCGGGTTTCTGCCAACGCGTATATTTTACGCAAGCTTCAGCATTATGATCTTCACTTCTACCACACCTTCCAGTTGACTAAATTCCCTCACAGTATTTGCAAGCCCGGATCTATGTTCCGTGGTATGCAGCTTCTATTTATCCGGAAATTCCCCGTGGTAAAACCTTGTCTGACAAACTATGCGTCTATGCGCCTCGATACGTTGCGCCCTCCGCCAGCTGCATTACATTCGATGCACTTCCGTTATTTTAGGCGCACCTCGATGTACGCAAGCCACGAGATAAATTGCACGTGATATGTTAAATCGTGCACGAAGATCTCACGAATAGATTCAGATGACTTTCGATATCCGGATATAATAAAACGATCGAAATTGAAGGAACGGCGGATATAGAAAAATTAAGTCAATTTAAAGCGACATAAACGCGCGAAAATGATGTCACCCAACAAAAATATCTTAGAGAAATATTAAAATTTTTATAAAAATATTTTTATTAATTTTTTATAATTCTTTTGACTGCACATTTTTGTAATATTTAATTATGACTTCTCTATTTCGTCAATTCTATTGCATCATTCAACTTACATTATTTTGTTACATACAAAACGATTTTGGATGAAATAGAACGCATGAAATCGGAATGAGATGCAATCGTTATCGTATACGATGTCACTAGGACGTGGAGACGTCGAACGCTACTCGAAACGTAACTGTAACTACACATGTGTGTGTTTGCTGAGCACACACACACACACACACACACGCCACGTGTCGGATTTCGACACGGTCACCGAGCCAAGTGTTTCCGCCACTCGTTTTCCTGCGAGCATTGGGCAGAAAGCGAAGAAGGTGGAAAAGATGGAACGCTGAGAATAACACTTTGGAAATCGGTTCTCCATATATATCGGGTGCTCTAAATAAAATTTTGGCAATTCGATTTTTGCTCTGGCATAAATTTAAATCATTAATAATGGCTTTATTAAATAGAAATGACATGGTTATTTTTACTTCAACTATAGTGACAAATTTTACTTTAGTTTAGGTTAAATAGAATCAGTTTAATTTAATTTATACACCCTTTGATAAATTATATAATAAAAATTTGTACAGTAAAATAAAATGTTATATCAGTGTGTTTTATTTATTATTTTTAACTGGCCAAAACAAAAATAAGATTCTATACTTAATCCTCAATCGATATTTAAATATGATTTTCTTTCATTTTATGATATATTTAGGTCGCTCTATATATATATATATATACGTACGGTTGCGATTTTCAAAAGAAGATACCGAGATTTAAGAGACAAATGATTCCAATTGACGCGTTGATGCACATTGGATTTAATAATTTTGTTTTCGAAGGGATACGCGTAAAGAGAAGAAAATCTGAAAAAGGTCATCATCCTTTGTTCTCCCATCCAATCGTTTTCCCTCGAGACACTCCGTAAATATGTCGATGCAACATACGTAATTCTTTGGCGTTGATATAAACAATCAAATATACGATTCTCACGAATGCACCGAATCTTTTTCTTTATATCTCGAAGAGCGAGGAAGAGAATTGAGAAGGCGGAATAAGGAATGGCGGGGAAGGGGTCGATCTCTATGCTATACCGCGAGTTGCAAGGTAGGAGCGCCAAACCTCGCCGATCTCGCCACTGCCCTTCTTTTATTTTATCCGCTCCTTTTGTTTCAGCTACCTCTTTTATTTCGCCGCCGTCCAGATATCCCAAGAAATAGGTTTTCCGAGAAACGGAAAGGGAGCCGGGTTTCCCCCCAGGAATGGCAAACTATGAAATAGTAAGGAGATGCAGTCACCGTCGCAAAACGTCAGTCGGATATTGGAGTCGAGATTATTCGATGCATATCGACGCATACCTGCACCATGCGTGTGTATTATTGCGGATATCATAGTACCTGTATCGCGCGCGTTATCAGGATGTATTAGTGGATCTTTGAGTATGAAAGTTTGATAGTCCGAATATTTTTGATGATTCCATCGCGCGCGGCTCGGTGCCATCTTTCGCGATCGTCCAATCGAAGCTGGCTGGTTTTATTTGTTTCAACTGCGAGACTAAAAATTTCACAAAGTTGCTGTATCCACGAATTTCCGATATTTCGCAACGGGTCGCGAACTTTTTCGAATGTCCACATTGTCAAATTGCTGAACAGCGAAATCACTATATAGAAATCATGCTGCCAAAATTACTTATAACGTTTGATATTATTAAACTTGCAAATATTTTAATCAAATCTTAAATTACATTTGATTTCCTCAAAAATCAAGATTTCTAAATTCTCACATTTTTGTAATGCTAAACTTTTAACTTTTCAATTTGCGGAATGTTTGAAACGTAAGATTTGCATTTTCAAATCGTGAATAATTTAAAATTAATTATTTTAAAATTGTAACTCCAAGCTGGGTAAGCTGATAAATTTTCAAGAAATTATTTTCGGTAAAAATCTAGTGCATTTCAACAGATAAAAAATATTAATCCGAGATCTTTAAACTTTTGAAATATTAGAATTTGATAATAGAGATGAATATACGCAAACAACAATTTTATAATTTAAAATTATATAAAATCTTTTTTATCATTGCTATTATATTGGTATATACATGTATATAAAATGTGTAAATTATATAATATTATCAACTTAAGTGAAAGTACAATATTGCTGCCATATACATCTGCTTCATATCGCTTACTATCTTACTTTATTTAAAAATAAAAAGATCATACATTACATGTTATATAAAATTGTCGCTGTGAAACTATGTCAATGGCTACGTATTTGATTCGATTAAATGACGCAAGACCTTTGTCGAGGCCATGGCTCTAGACAGAAGTCTACGAGCGATCGATGCCCTGTCGCCTATGCGTCATTAAATATTACGAGACAATCGCGTTCTCTTATTCATTCTTCAATCTTTTGCCTTTTGAAATATTCTCTTTATTTAACTGAGGCTATAACCGCCTTATCGATGTCCCGTACTATCAATACGTATTTTTATCGTAATTGATACGATAGATTTACATATAATAGGATTCTATTTTTATACGAGCTAATGTAAATGAATATTATAGCATTAAGTATTTTAGAAATATAAATGTAAGGCGCGCGCGCGTTTTATATTAATTTATATTAATAAATCAAGGAAAAAATGTACGTGCGCACATACACAGTTGTTACTTTCCAACGATACACACATGATTTCCGCGTTACATTAAAGTCTCTCCAAAATTCAATTTATAAGAAGCGTCAGTAAAGCCACTCGCGACGAGGTAATACGACTCGGATAGAATTTCTTGAGCAAACTTTAGATGAATACAAAACAGTGGTTTAACCCGGTCGAGAAGCTAGAATTTAAAATACGCATGGATATGAAAATTCGGAAACCATGGATTATACAGACTGAAAGTCATCCCATTCTCTATCAAACTTTACGCACTTCCGCTTTTGCAAACATCTGACTCGCCGATTTCTGAGAGAATATTATCTGTTGGCTACGATTTTGCAACTGTTAAATTTAGAAAAAATATTGTATTGCATCGTTCACACAATTACCGTGTAACTTTGTTTCTCAATATTCTTTATATAAAACAATTTATAAAGAAAGATGTATTAACAATGTTAATTAATTGATTGCATATTGTCGTAAATATTATATTTTGTTCAAAATATTGTAAAATTTTTCCAGAAAGGAAAACCAGAAAGAAACGGAATGACGGAAATGCAACAGCAAAAATTGCGTAAAATTGTGCAAGTTACATGGTGTAATATTGTATAACGCATTTTAAATAGATATATCATTCTTTTTTTTTTTTAGATTATCTAAATAAAAATCATGTTGTATCAAAAAATAAAATTACCAAATCTTTGTGTAGCTTAAATGTCGTTATTTCTCGTTGATGTCCTATTAATTCTTAATCTTTGCTATGTTGATAATAGATTCATTGACATTATTTTTTCCGATTTCACGACATGTTTCGAGTACGAATACTTTACGAAAATTTTATTTTACTTTATCAGGATGCATGGATTAAAAAGAAATATGAAGAAAAATATTTAATATTTAGATGTGCCTTTTACTATGTTATGAATGAAATATTTTAGTACAAATTTTTAAATTTATATTTTTCTTCATATATGATATTGATTATTTTCAATAATAATTTTAACTAATATTTACAAAAGATTTTATTTATTTGATAAACCATTTTACGTATCATATTAAGTTATATAGAAGACGCTTATTTATTAATTTTCTTATACTTTTTTACATTTTTAACATACGACCTGCAGAAAAAGCATCCACTTCTAAAAATGTCCCGATCAACTTTGCGAGACATTTTAACTCGGCTAGATACGCATTTTCGTATACACATAGTCGTGCAATTCGTACACCTCATGAAAATCCTACTCTGGACGCGATCACGCGTTGGAATCCGCTACATGCGCGATACGAAACGCCGCGGTTGCTCACGCGATGCACGCTGCTCTGCACGCATTCATACGCGATTACGCCGCAATCCTGGCTGCATCCGGACAAATTAGAACGCGCCGATACACGCGCGCGCGCCAGCGACTCCCGGGATCGCGATTATGCCGCGCGTTCCGCGTGCGCGCTGGAATTGTCTACCGAATTAACTTCCTAAATGCACCGCGTGTACAACAGCACACGTCAGAATTTATAAAATATTTTCCGCATCTCTTCTGTGAATGATTGTGATATGCGCGCTCTCGTTTTCAAAATATTTCTTTTCGTAAAAAAAAATTTGCTACGAGAATTGGTATTTTGTAGAGAAAAGAGGTTTTTTTGAAAGATTAAAATAATTGTGCGGAGTATTTTAAGACACTAAGATCATTTTTGGACATTAGCATATCAAAAAGAATTCTTTCTCAGTCGATTTAATCTGTCGCGTATGTACACATTTACTATAATTTCTATTAAATAGTTGACTAATGATACAATTTTTTTTTCTGCCTTTGGTACTGATTATACGTTTCGCAGTTTTCAATAAAATCACGCGCGCCGATATTCTCGAACAAAATTATAGTCGATTCATTGCAGATCTCCTCATAAATCAAAATTACTGTAAACAAGAATTGGGATTAAAATGAGGATTTCAACATACTTGTGCAATAGACAATAAACATTGCATTGTTTCATGATTTGTTTGAATATCGAATGAAAGCCTGAATATGATCGGGAAATAATGCTTTATTATATGCATAAACAAAATTCTGTCTTTATTTATTAAAAAAAAATATATATAGATATAGATATAAAATATAAATACAAGTGCAAAAAAATAAAAATATATTACTGAAAAACTATCAATTTAAATTTTTTTACATTATTGAATGTTACAAAATTTTACACACACATATATGTGTGTGTTTGTGTGTGTATATATGTAATGTTGAAAGATAAAATAATATCTGTCGTTTGAGAGCTCTTTCGTTGAAACCATTGTGCTACTTCATGCAAACCTTCTATTACGACAATTGCGAATAACGATTATGAGTCTTCTTGTATAATAAAGCAAAGCTTTATTACACGTTACATACGAAGCACCGTCACTGGTTGCCCCGCGTGTACTATTGACTCAATAGACGTTTATATATAATACCTCTTAATTCCTCTATCGATTCAATTTTCTGCCACGACTGCGATATATTTAGCCAATTCTCGCATCTCTCATTTTAATACAAGTATTTATTTGTGTCAAAAGATCTTAGCGTTAATTAAAAGTAAAAATTTAATGTGTATGGGTAAAACGGAAGAATGCATTTTTTAAAGAATAATAAGAAATTTTCAAAGAGAGAGAATCGCTGAACTTAATTATTCAGTAACGATGACAGTGATGAAATGTTACACAAAGCCAATATAAATTGTTCATATTTAGCGTCGCTCCATTGACCCAATTTACGTATCTATTTTAATAGTCACGAGTCTCTCTTGAAAATCCTAGTGCATAATATGATAATAAAAAAAACAATAAGCATCTTCACAAAGCTAACATAAATATATTTATGCTAATTTTAGTTGTTAAATTATTGCATTATTAATCTCGAAATGCGCATTACTTCGTATAGATGGGAATCTCTTATTAAATAAAGATCATGTAATTTAACAATTCAAATATTGTGAAGGAATTACTAGTGTAATAATTTTAGTAAGAGTTAATAATAAGTAATTTTATTTATTTGTTGCAAGCTTAATGTCACTCCTTTTGAAGAACAAGGAAAATTATAATATCGAGCTTGTGACTAGATTCGTTCATGGGTAATGCTAATAATAATAAATAATAATTTAATAATAAAAAAATTTAATCTAATAATAAAAGTTTTTTAAAAAATACACTATTAAAAATTAAAATAATATAAAGTATAAAATACCTATATGAAATACCGTTTATATAATAATGTATACAAAATGAAAGATTAAATTATTAAACGTCATACATATAAAATGCGAGAATAAATCATAATTTGATTCTAATTCAAACAATAATGATTGTGGAAAATATTTCATAGACATTTAGAAAAATCTAAACACTGAAATAAAAATTGCTATCGATCACAAATTGCTATCATCACTGAGATTGAATTTTTGTTCTGTCCAGCGAGATCGAGACGCCGCGAGCGATAATAAGTGTCTGGGATTGTGAGAAAAAAAATAAAAAATAAAAAGAAGAGCAAGAGAGAGAGAGAGATAGATAGAGAGAAAAAGAGAGAGAAAGGAGGAAGTGGGAGCTTGATTAGGAGATCGCTCGGGGCAATCTCTGCCTCTCGGCCTTTTTTTACGTCGCGCAATTTTATTGTGTCTTAACGAGGTCGGGGACCTAACTCTCCCTCGCGATCCACGCCCACCCTCGTCCGTCGTACATCGCAGGCAATTTTGTTCCATCGGTTCTTCGTTCCTTCAATTCCGCCTCGAAGACCTCACCCTTGTTGCGGCACTGCACAGATTGTCAGTTCGTTTTTACCTGCTCTAGATCAAGATTCCACAAGACTTGCAAGATTAATTTTTTGGAATAAGTAATAACATGTCATTGCTCACTGCTCCTTCACTCGGCAATGAATAAATAATATTAAAATATTGTAGTGAACAGTGACTCTTCTCTTCTTTATGATTTGTAGATAATAGAATTTTTGAAGTTTTTTTGAATTTTTAATACGAATCTTATATCGTAATAGATTATTATACCGTATAACTTTTAGCACATATTAATTATCTTTAATATGATTCTTTTTTTTAGTATTAAAAAATTAAATTCAAATAGATTAATATCTCAATTTTTGATTAAAGAATAAATAAAAATATACAATTCCAATATTGAGCTAACAAGCAGATTTAATTATATCATTATGCGTAATATAAAAAGTTAATGTAGCGATAAATCGAAATGCATTTCATAAAATTTCTATCTAATAAATTTATAATTAAAATACCAAACTAACTACGATCGCAAGAATAAATCTCTCTTAGCGTTGCTTAATAATGTAAATTAGCATTAAAATTAGAAATATCGAGCACAAAGACTGATTTCATCAAAAATAGCGCAATAAATAAATTGATAAATAAACGCAAATAAGAGATGATACAGTAATTATTTCTTTAAATTAAAAAAATATTATAATTGTTGAGATCTATAATCAATATATATAAAATTTCGTAAGCGAAAATTTTATAGGCAATTTTTTCAAAAATTTGCTAATACATATATATTGCTTGGGAATTATGTTCTAGAATATTATCGAATAAAACACGCGCAGCACTTCTAAAACATTTTTAAACACAGCACAGTCCGGGTATACCTCATTATATACTCAATTTTACTCGGGCTGCAAAAATAAATCTTGCGTAATACATCCAAGTAATCCTCGCAAAAATCTCGATATCGCACAAACGCGCGCAATTCGCGCTGAATTGCGCGATGTGCATCAGCGCGTAAGGAAATCGCTAATCCAGTTCAGTCGGAAGGAAAAAAAATTGCCGGGAAAGATACGAGGAAAGCGATGTGGCTCGTAGGTTTTCTTAATTACGCGGCGGGCACGCGGCCGCATTAATTACTTGGCAAACGTTCATTACACGGCCGATTGCGGCGGATGCCGTTTCGCGCTGCGAGTGCGCCCTGCTTTTAGCGCACCGTAGAAATCCCGTCGAGGCGGCCGTCCGGAAGTGACGACAGCAGACGGTCAACCGAATCCATCGCACGCAGAATAATCCATATGGGATTTCCGCGCCCAACGTTACATCATCTGGCCTGGTCTGCATAATCGTACGTGCGCGATCTGCTGTCACAATTCCCGAAAAATTCCGCATACCGATTAAATACATGATCACGAAAGCGAGTCTAATCGACGCAATGTATAAAATAACCTGAAATTTACAATTTTTATGAAATTTTGCGTATATTAAAATTTGCAAAGATCAGGATGTAGTTTGTTATCCGGATAATTAATTGCATTTTCAACGCTCTTTCTCTTTAATTATTTAATATAAATTCTAATAATTTGTTAATTTTATATATGAATGACTATACAACTGTATCTATATCGTATATATACATTATACATTGTACCAATTTCAACTCTGTTAATTATTATATACTTATATCAGTTAAAAAATAACAAAACATAATGAAAATTTGTATTTTATTATTCACTCTTAAAAAAAAATTTATCCATCATGAATGACCCTACCTAATTATTAGCGTTTTCTAATTAAGTAGGTTTGATCGAGAGAGATGAAATCTAATTTGCTATGAATATATGTTCAAAAAGTAGTGTATGTCGCCTTGTAGATTTCGAGAGAATTTAATTGATATAAATATATAATGCATTAATAATATAAATAACATAAAGTTTATGTTCTGTTTTTGTCGCTATTTTTACTTCAAAGCAGAAGACTTTTTGCCCTGATTAAACATTAAACTCTTACTCGAAATATTTCATTAATTAATCTAATAATTCAAGTACTTTTAATAATCCAAGATAAAGTATATGACGTCATTAATCGGTCTCAGAACCAGCTTCACTCGAAAATGCTGTACGTTACCGCCGACTCTCAGGTTCATTAGAATACTCAAACCTCCTCATTCGGCAAATACCTTCGTTAAAGTGGAGATACTATCGAGAAGGAAAAATGTATGAGGATGATATATTTCCTCTCTTTTTATTTCTCAGATTAGATTAATGTTATTTTATTTTTATTTTTATTTTAATACTTGATAAATGATATAAATGATAATAAATAAAACAATATAAGAAATGATGAAATAAATAATAATAAATAATAATAAATGAAACAATAAATTTAATATACAAATTATATAACAATATAATACAAATAAAATATAACATTATTTTTCACATAATAAATATATATGCAATTTTTTATCTACTGAAGAAAAAGTGTGCCATTTTTAAATTTTTGTAATTTTAATTTCTAATTTCAATTATAGAAAAATTAATAATTTTTAATTTTAATTTTTCTATTGTACATTTTTTTATAATTAATATTTACTTTACAATTTTCATAAAAATATTAATATGAATTTTATTATCTTGCATCTCTGTATTATATAAAAAATAAGTTTAATTTAATTTTTAAAATTTGTCTGTAAATAAATTTAAATTTTATATTATTTATATTTTACTTTTTTTGTTTATCTCTTCAATATTTTAATAGTCTCAGTATTCTTTTAATTCTTAGTAAGCATTTATTTCCTTAAAAATGTAAATTAAGATAGTCCTAACAATCCTAACAATTCTTTTGCTGACTAAGCCAGCTAGAATACGGGATTACCAAAATTTTACAGAGCAAGCATAAATATTGCTTGTCCTACTCGCGTGCCTTATTCGCGTGCCCTACACAAGTTCCCTAATAGAATGCACTGTTGCTGTTGGGCCAGTTGGACCTATCTTTCGTTGATCCTGGTCATATTCATTCTAGCTACTTCTAGCTAGAGATGTAGCTTCAACTCCTATCAAAGATCGATGCAGGAAAAAAAATTCCTTCCGTTGCCTGCTAATTATTGTCGCCGGGGTACATGAACATAATTTTATGCTCGTTTATGACAGTTTGTCATGCATCGTTTTAATATAACTTTACTTTAATCAATCTAATGCCAAATTATCAATCAAATTTAATAATTGATTGCGAAGTAATAATATTTAATCGTAATGAAATAAAATGAAATAAAATTATAAAAATATATAAACTAAAATTAATAAATAATATAATATAATAATATTTACATAATAATAATATAATAATATAATATTTACATAATATATAATATAGGATACGCTACGCGCATCATTGCTATATAATGATGTATTATTTAAGGTATTATGTAAAAAATTATTAATATTTATCATCTCAAATTATTTTCCAATACTTTTCATGATCGTATTTAGAAAAGGAATTTGACAGAGTGTCTCGCACTCTAGTATCTTACTGCTCGAGTATCGCCAATGATAACACGTAAAAAAGGAATTTGAGTGTTTCACCCCACATTCTATTCAAGTATCTCCGAATGAATAATAACAAGGCCGTGATACGTAAACAATAGCGCGCTAATGTTTACGCCACCAAGGCCAAATATATACATGTATTGTTAATTCGCTGTCGAAATATTTTACGTACTATAAAATATATATGCAAAATATTAAGTTATACAAGTATTTTAAATTATAGGTTAATTATTTATTAAACGATTAATGTATCGCGGAGCTTATACTAATTATTCGATTTTCCAATTTAATCGTTTTATAATATGTTCTTAATTCAAATTATATCTAGATCGTTGAAAAATCAAATGATATAGCATTGTAACAAAATATATTTGACTCTATGTATTATAAAAAAAATATTGTCCGTAAAGATTGCAATGAAACAATAATTTTATAATTTTTTATATTAATTATAATTTTTTGTATTAAATTCTTATTTGATTAAATAAATAAATTACAAAATATGTGATTCAAGATCTATCGTCGCGATGTATACAAATAGTATTATGAAATATTTTAAAGATAGATTTTTTAAATTCCAATTCTTCTCTTTCTCTCTCTCTCTCTTCAATTTTTTGCAATTCCAGCTTTAGATTTGTAGATAGCATCTCATTGAGATATAAAAGAAGCTCTTAACATTTTTACGCCCCAACCAATATTTCAAGAGAAATCGTGATTTTTTAATTATTTTTATCTATTATTATTTATAAAAATTACTTGGAGCATTTTATAATATTTTATATAACATACACACATTTTGTATATTCTAATAATATGTTGTGAGCAACTTTCGAGATATTCCTTCTTAAAAAAGCATGTTAAATCGGTACTCACAAGTATTGTTATCTTTTTTCCGCGATATTAATTAGTCATCTCGACTCTGCACATTACTTTATATCAATGAAAACCTGTCATTACTGAGCGATGCAGAATATTTGAGGATTCAAATATTAAGTGTGTATGTAATTTTTATTTAATTGATTTGGAAAAAAAGGAAAACCAGAGTTACTATGAAAGTATTTCTACACACACACACACACACACACATATACATATAATAACTGACGCGTGCGTAGCAAGTGCTTATATTGTTCTATTAAAAATTGTGTGTCTGTTATTCTGACTAGAATTTTATGAGAGTACAGGAAAAGTATCTTAATTGTATTGCAACTGAGATTCATGATTGTGACTTCTACTTTTTTCGCCATTGCGGATTTATCTCACTAATTTTCCGCGCACGTATGGAGATTTAATGGATTCCGCCGAGGCGCAGCGCCGCGCGTTCGAGCTTGCATTTCGGCCGGCTGATTATCTTCCGAATTAACGAGTTTTTCGAAGTCAGCGTAATTGCGACGGATGATGCGACTCACGTATGCGAAGCACGGCAAAATGAACAAAGATGACGATGAGGCGGTTTCTTAACGAAGGACGGGCTTTTTGCGAACAATCGATGCCGCCATTTCGTCTTATTTTGACGCTATCTCTTCCCTTTCTTTTCATTATCCCTCTATAATCTCTAATCTAATTCTAAAGTCTAATCCGTCTAATTCTTATAAAGCTGATTTAAAATAACGAATAGTACGAAAGCGGTAACGCATAAATGTAGAAAGAAAAAAAGTTTACATATTGATAGTTTTGATATGAAAAATTAGATGATAAGATAAATCTTTAACATAGGCTAAAAAAGGAAGTTAAGATCTATAATTTTTTGAATAGTTTAGAAAGTTGCATACAGAATAATATAAATAAATAGTACCCACGCTATTAAAATATCATAAGCAATTTTGATTAAGTTTCAAGTCGAGACGTTTGGCAGGAAACACATCGATTGCACGCGATCGAATGCGGCATCTCGAATGTGGTATAGAATGAAAAATTACCGGTGGCCAGAAAAAAAAAAACGATTGCATCTTTATGCGCAGCCGAGCCGCGGAAGCCATCCGTTAATGTCCGATCATAACAATAGCGCCGCCGCTCTCACATGACCGAACGATCGCCCGTGTTGCTCGATAAATATTTACCCGATTTCGGGTAACCAGTTTTTATAATCGCGTCTCATTCGTCTTCTCTCCATTCGGGAAGTTGCGCAAAAAAAGGAAACTCCATCCTAGTCATTCCGTCATAATCTTGTGATTGGATAATCTGATTTGATTTATATATTCATGATTGAAATCTCATCGGTCCTATTAAATATTCAATAATTCATTCCTTTATCCAATTTCCAGCATTTTGAACAATTTGTTTGCCAAGTTTGCTATCTGTCTAGAAGTTGCTTCTTGTAGAAATACAAAAATATAAAAATTTTAATGTTTTGCAAATTTTAATACAATAAATAGATGCAAATTTATACATACTTTACTTATTTTCAAATAATGTTTACTTTAACATTTTTAATTTTATAATTATTTATATTGAGAAACTTAATATTGATTTAAGCGCAAATTCTCTTTGCATTTCAGCCAATTATTATTTACAAGAATGAGAGAGTAAAGCGAAGTCTCGAATTAGCGTGATCACTCCTGATTTCTGCGGATACCGTTAATTCTCCTCTTGCGCGTCGCCACCACTCGAAAATTAATTTTCACCGTGACCGGATTCACGAATCCCCGGAGTCCATCCTTGGATCCCTCCTTCGTTTAGCTTCCTCAAACTTCCCCGCGTATTCTCCACGGAATTACATAACTAATTACGCAACTAATCGAAGGGGCTCAATTCTCGATCGGACCGATCAGCAAATTTTACGATCATTCTTGACAAGGATCATCGTTAAATTCGGTGTTAATCGAAGACCGACATCGGAATCTATTATTTATCGTCGAGATGAATATCATTTTCTTTTTCTTAAAAACATATGCATGTGTATATACATGAGTTAATAAATCATAATGTATATACATGCATTTTTGCACAAACAAATTAATTGAAAACAAATGAAATTCTTCGACATTGCATCGCATCGCGACATTACGTTATCTTCTAATATGTAACAATTTTCGCGCTAATGCAATCGGGAAAGAGAAGCGATGCATCTGCTTCTGCGATATTGTGCATCAAATCACGCAAACAATCTCACGGAACAAACGCACGATTGCCTTGATCGATGATAGAGCCTTTGTGGCCAATTTCGCGAAAAACTTGGCAATCTGACTGCATGTCAAATGCATTTGCGATTTGATTTATTCACTGTCTTTTCCGACACGCAAATCTTAGATCGCAAAACGGATTCATCTTTCTTTGATGGATCAGACTGATCCATAGGCAGTCAGAAATAAATGCCAAGATATATGTCGATCGAGAAAATATCGTACATTATATCTTGACATATTTTATGAATAAATATAAAGCTCTTTATGTGTTATATTTTCACATAATTTTTAATAAAAGAATAGCTTTGGTTCAGATGACAAAGCCACATAATCTTATAAGTATTAGCTATATGTTGCAATTGTAAAACATGTATATACTGTCGTGTTATGATATTATAAGTGACATGCACACGTAATAATTGGGCGTACGCATAATTGATGGTGTGACCGATCGTGTCCAACAACAATATTACCGTTCGTAATTTCGACAGGAACTATTTGCATAACATTGTCATTAATTAATATGGTCTTTCACGGTAATAGTAATTAATTAATCAATTTTCTCTATACTCTTTAGTATGCATATCATAATCTAGTTGAAGGCGAGAATTTTTGTACCATTAATAATCACAACATATCGATTTAAATATTACAAAACGATTATATAAAAGGCTAGTAAAAACCGGATGCAAAATTAAGACATTATTAATTATTGTATAAAAAAACGCAAGACAGTCTTTTATTTAATTTACTATGGACGTTTTGATCCTTTTTTCGGATCCTTTTCAACAAATCGATGTAAAAGAATGATGATCGTGTGTCCCCGGCATTCAACCTCATCTCCCGTCTCCGCAATGATATCGATTTAATAACAAAACAATATCCGCATATTAGAATATTTTAAATGCATAAATTCCGAGATCTGAGAATTAAAAAAAAAAAAAAAGTTGAATATTTGTGATTGAGTCAGATAATGTAAAAATTGGATTTATCATTAACATATTTAAAACATGAAAGACAAATTTGCTCATAAGTTTTCACACGAGTTGCATTCTTGACGTTACACCAGACTCCTCAATCCAAGACGTTGCGTCCATCGAGATACTTTGGAGGAGAAACGACGGAGCGGTGAACGTATGTCTCCCCCGGGTCGGTTTGCGCAGTCACGATCTCTGGAGTTACATCTCCTGAAACTGGCACGGACGTGGACGCGATTCCTGGCGCGGAGAAGTAACGCTTACAACGGGAATTGCACGCAAAATAAAGAGAAGCTAGAAAGACAAGGCCAGCTACATAAGACGCCTATAAGATCCAAAAGAGCGAGCAATTATTGGTGTAAAAAGCAAACTTACTTCTCTTCGACGACGAGTCCTGAAGAAGCTATTTGCTTTAACACGATTCTCATAATTGATTGTTTAAAAGTACGATCAATGTCTGGTCTATCCAATATTCAATGTTTTTTTATTAAATGTTATTATAATAATAACAATTAAAAATTTGCTATGGAGAAAGATGTAAATGCCGAAATAAAAATTACAGAACTAGATATTAAAAAATAAAAATAAACATACAGATAAATCTTTATTAATATTTATCAAATTTAGAGGAAAACGTATATATTTCTTACTCCTTTTTTTATATAGAATAAATTTTTAATATAAATACATTTAACTAATTTAAAATTTATAATATAAACACATCCTAATAGAATGAATTTAAAGTATTAAGGGTTTGAAGCGATGGTATTTATGGACATAAAGAGATAAAAAGTTAACGCCATCTTATATATTCTATCGTCATGATTCACGATCGCCACGTAGAGTTTCGATAAAATCGAGCGGCCCGGTCGGAGTTTAGATAGGGGCCGACTTCCGACGCGCTTCTATTTCGGCATATAAGCGCGTCATAAATTTGGCGTCGGCCAGCAGCCGCTGGCGGTTGTTTTATGCTTCCCGAGCAGGAACTTGGCCGGGTAATTCTGCAATGCGGTTGAAAGCGCCATCCCGCCCCTTGCCCGCCTGTGTCCTTTCCGGTCCAGTTCCTTCTCCACTGCTCTTTTTTACGCACGTCCTGACGCCGAGAGCAACCGGGAATTACGGCACCCGCGCGTCACGACGCATCATTGCATCCTGACATAATAAAAGCTGAAGGCAGATATAGCTGATGCAAACACACCGCGCGATATTTATTTTTAGGCGTAGCAAGTCGAAAAATCTGTAAGAGATTTATGTCTATATCTTCTTCACATTTCGAAGATGCGTATGCATATATTTTTAATTTTTAGATATATTATATTTTTATTATTACACGTATAGAAGGTTAATGCAGAAACATTCATAAACTCGTTATTTAATGAATTCAAATTAGCGTTGAATATTCAAAAATTAATTTAAAATACATTTTTATTATAACGCGACTTTATAACACGGACATACGAGCTGCGCCGGAAACATTAAAGATATTATATAATATTCATAGCCAAAGAATCTAATTGTGTCAAGAACTAAATTCGCACAACTATATTTCCTCGACGTTACTTATTTTTTACCACGCGGGAACGAGTCGGAATTAAGTCGGATACCATCCATCATAACGATTCTCACCTGAGTAAAATCCCGTGGCGATTCTCGCGATCGAGGTCGATCCCATCCCGTCCACGCGGATCCCGCCATTGCTCTAATTCGCGAAATTCCGAAATAACAATGATAATGGCGACGCGCGGAGTTAACTTGAAGGTTAATTACACCGGGATTCTCGAGTGCGGACCGCGTTCCGAAGAATTTCCGGCTTCACCGGAACGAAGAGAGGGCAAAGTGTTAATTTATGCGTTAGTCTCGTGCCTGGCGTACTACACAACCACGCGAGCGAGGGGTGAAGGGGTTGAGAATTGACGGAGGGGGTGTAGAGGACGTGCCGTGAAGGGAACCACCGGGGGAGCGGCGGTGGATAATTCAGTGCGGTAAGCTCGCAGCATACGGTATACAATATGCAGGTGAGAACGGGTCTCTTCCACCCGCTATCCTCGCTTTTCCATATATTTCAAGCAACCTCCTTCAGCATCTCTCTTTCTTTCTTCCTATCTCTCTCTCTCTCTCTCTCTCTCTCTCTTTCTCTTGCCATCAACATCGTCCATTCCACTGCCCTTTAATCATCGTGATCGCATTACTACACTAACGAATCCTGAATATCTCATCGTTTGTTGGTGTGTAAATGCAGTCCCGTAAATTGCATTCTCTGAAAACATTGCGACGACAATTCTAAGAGAAACAAGAAGTCCCATCTTTTACAAGATTGTATGTAGTAGTTTTGTTAAAAATCTTAAATATTTAGCAGCAACTTAAAATTTTTATCCAAAAATTGATCGTGATTTCTTAAAAGTTTTTACACATATAAACATTACATTATTGCCATACCAATTTTTAATGATCTTTAGAGCCGTAACAAGTATACGTGTGTGTGCACATGTGTGCATTAAATTGTACTTTTTAGAGATTTTAAAAAATAGATCTCACGATGCAAATAAATTTGTAATGATTTGAAATTTGAATGCATATTTATTCGAAAAATATTTCTTTGTCTTTTTTTTCTTGGCAGAGTGATTGGTATACTGGTGGAAAAACTGCACATTTAAGACCTGCATTCTGTGATTATCTTCCCTTCTAAAAATCGATCATAATTTCACAAACGCTGTTTCAGTGGCAACGACCTTATCGTAATACTATATTTCCCGTTACGAGCGCATAATGAATCCCCGTGTGCGTGTGCATGTGCATGTGAATGTGTGAACGCGGCAGGATGCAACGTACGTACGGCACGTATGCAACCAGCCACGCCATAATTACGACGACGTAGTTCCGTAATGGGATTTTCGATGGTTTCAGCGCGAATTCCGGCACGCTGCGACCAAGGAGAGCGATGGCAATGATACGACTCTTGCTATTGGTCATAGAAGCGATTGCAAATACGCGATTAGTCAATTAACGCAGTGTATTACGCGGTTAATATCTGTCTCTACGTTCTTGAGCTGTTATCTTGGTTGAATTAAAGTATGCAAATTAGATTAAGATAAATCATACGATTATAGAATATTTTAATCAATTATAAGTTGATATTTCTTTTGATAATGTTATCATTCTTAATAATGTTTAATATCTTTATTTCTTGAAAGCATCTTTTTTTTGGTACTATTATCTTTGCAATTAAATTTGTTTGACTAAAGTCATATTCTTCTTTTTGCGGGTTATCAACTGGATGGCGATTCTTGTACCGAAATTAATCTCGCCCTTAATTAGCGTTAATATCGAAGTTTGGGGCACGAGGAACGCGTGCAATCCGCGCGAGTGCTGAGAGCGAACTTCGATAAAACTTTTCATTTATCGCGCAGTGCTAAAGTTATTGCAACTTTCTCAGGATATGAATAAAGAGTAATGTAGCGTTGCCTTCATCGCAAATACCATTACCTTCGTATGTTCGCTCGGCGTGAAATACGATTTCATATTCGTAAAATGTAATTCCAAAACGCTTTAGAATGCAAAACCTCTGTATTCAGTGATTGAGAAGAACATTAAGCAAAGAATATTAAGTTTATTTTGTTACTGAAACATATGAATACAAATATTTGCAATAAAATAGTACATAATAATCGTACATTTATAGAATAATAATTTAATTAGAACCAGATAAAACAATATATATGTATATATATATATATATAATTTCTGTCCTCTCTCTCTCTCTTTCTGATTAAAAGTTTTATACATATATATAATAAAAAATTTATAAATTATATAATAGATAAATGGCATTAAAGAATTAATAGACCTATATAGGAAAAAGTAGGATCAAATCGGGTCTGTTTCTCTGTTTTTTTTCTGATAAGTGCTATTATCTTTGACTAACTCGTGTTATTAGTTGTAGATTAATGCCATCATTAATTTAAGATGAATCGTGCCCACGTGCATACAATATTTCTTTTTTTAAAAAGTTCAAAATTTTTGAGCCAAAAAAATCAATATCGGGGCAGCCGAGTCTGCATGGACTTTTACTACACAGAGCACCTGCTTCGGTAAATACAGCATTGCATTCTGTATTAGAGAGTAGTATTGCACTAGTTTTGATCGTCACTTTGTACGCCAGAATATACAGCCGCCGTGTTTGTTATTCTCTTCGTGTCAGAGCAAAATCTACACATCTCATATAATGAAAAAAAAAAAAAGGAAAAACACTATCGATAGAATAAAATCGGATTTTTTGACTTCTTAAAAAAATTGTTGTTATTAATGAAATATTCTTTTTCAACAACTAGTCTCATTTTCTCATAGTTAAGATTCACTAAAGATTACTAAGCAATATTTTTTTACTTTATGATTTTTTGTAGAGAGACAAATCCAAAAAAGTACCCTATTTTTCTCTATACATTAAATAAAATATTGTAAAATATATTTATCAATTATTTAATATTTATAATGTTTTTTACATTCAAAAATGAAAGAGGAAAGATATAGTATGTAACAATATCATGTCGGAAAATAATTATTTATGTTGTTTTGTTATTTATAAAAAAAATATTTAACAGATATAAAATTGTGGCAAGAGAGAAGAGAAGGAGGAAAGTTAATATACGAATGTTCACATTTTAGATAGCATCGACAACAAACTACGTAATTTTGAATAATGAATGATTCAAAAGACGGTAAATTATTTCTGGCTTTTTAGTGCAACGTCATCAGTCAAATGAAATGCAACTGCGTCGGTGCGATATTTCGCAAAATCCGGTAACCGTGACCGAGACTGAGAGGCAGATTGCACGAATTAATTGTCGACCATTCGAGCGTAATTAGCGCTAATTGTGAACTTTTCCCGTATGTGCGCGCACGCCCAACGCTCAATCGGAGAATGCAGTTGCAAGTGCGAGTTTCCGGCGAAACTTCGAGCTTACCGACTTTGCCTGACGTAACTTTCCGAGAGAAGCGAACAAAAAGAAAGTAAGGGAGAACGAGTAAAAGTGGTTGGGTAGAAATAGTGGAGGAAAGCGGGACAATCTTTGCTTGTGATGAGAGAAATGGAAACCGCATATATATATATATATATATATATATATATATATATATATATATATAAATACATTTTGTAAGTTTCTTCTTGTTTGGCATGATTTTTTAATGTGACGTAATTATATACTGTACATGAATACTCTTACAGTAATTATATATTATATAACACGCAAACATTTTCTATAATAAGTCTTTCTAAAAAAAGTAACGATATAAGCAGAAAAAGATGTAATAAATATTTTTCGATAACTTTTTCTACCTGTATGTTTGTGTATAATTTTTACAAGATTTCTAAAAATTCAATTTTTTAACAATTTGATTAGTCGAATAAGTATTTATATTTTATTGAGGTTTTATTTCCACTTTAGAAATTATAAATAAACGAATAAATGAAACGAAATCAATGGTGCATGTATATATACAAAATGAGATACGTGCGTGTATTTCAAATCGCGCAAGTAGATATGTGTAAAACCGAGACAACTCGTATACATATGTGCATCTCGTATATACAAGGACATCTATAAATATATAATGCGCGCCTGATATAACGCGGAGTGCTAAAACGAGAAGCAGCGAATCGCTTTATGAATTTTAATGAGACCGTATCGTCACGTGATAGGTCTAAGGTTGTCTTATGTCGGGCTTCATATTCGCGCTGTCAAACAACCCTTAACCAAGCTGCAGGTCGCAAGTTTCTATCGTCACTACGATTTTACAGGTCGGGAGATGGTCCATAAGAGATGCGAATTATACGCTCAGATGAGAACGGTGACACTTTAGTGAGTAATAAAAGTCAAAGTATTATATGCAGGCAACTTTGCATCGCAAAATAAAAAATAAGATTTAAAAAAAACAAGCTTTTAATAAATTCAAGCCAATATAATCAATTTGCAATATTTTTCAAGTAGAAAGAAATAATCCTATTTTCTAATTTTAAAGAGCGAGCACTATCTTTAAATATGTCATCAGTATTATACATACGTATTGTTGCACTTTATAATATTGAAAAGAATATTTAAGGTTTTTGAAAAATCTGCAAAAAGCAGAAAGATGGGAGAAAGAATGAGTATAGAGTCAAATAAAAAAAAAAATGGTTCAACTTTTCGGACCTCTCGCGTCGTTAATCATTTGAACGCGAGGCATCGATAGCCGCATGTATTATTCAGTAGCTTTTCGATGCCGGTTATGCATAGCTTTTGTCGATGTTCAAGCGGCCGCATTCGTCGAAAAACCTATCGGGCTCGTGTGGGAAAATGGCCTGAGCTCGCTTGGGGTTCAGGCCGTCGCAAAGTGGGTCTCTATTGCGGGATCGGCCGCATATGGGACTCTCAATGAAATTTATTCGTGATAACGCGGTCATTTTATTACGGATCGCTGTAAGACTTTTGAGCAGCCCATTCCGTCAAAGCATTGCCTGTATAAATATAAATTTTTATATATACATAAAATTATGTATTTTATAATAAGAGCTACTTCAATATGTATGTGTGTCTAAATCTAATATGATTGGAAAAATAATGATATGAATATATACAAGAAAAATTGACATGCTAGTATGAAAAAAATTAGTTTTTATTAATTAGTTTTTTTATTAATTTAGTTTCTTACTAATTAGTTTCTTATTAAAAAATATTAGTTACTTATTAATAGTATTCTGATTAATTAATTCTTCTGTAGAATTAACATTTAATGAATAATTAAACTCAGCAATATATGCACATCTCTGCGAATTAATTCTACATCTTGCATAATAAATGAATCGTGGAAACCGTAATATCCTTCCTGATGTAACAATATAAAACGAATTTTTATTTTTTCTTACTTGTGCTGTATATTAAATACGAGCTAATATTTCAAAACACTGCGTATTTATTGAATGTAAGCCGCGCTTTTCGCGCAATTTTCTTCACAATACTTGCCTACACATATTCGCAAAATCCGTTTCAGAAATTATCTTTTATTTTATCTATAATTATCTATAATTAATTATCTATAATTTTTAGGAATTTTTAAGAATATAACTTTTTTAAACTAAAGACTCTGTTAAAATTAACATCTTTTTCTATAATTTTATTGGATACTAAATGAAGCAGTTATCTGAAAATATATTAGAATAAATGTAATATCTCTTTTGTAGATATTGCATAAAATATTTTATATCGATCAATATTGATGCAATAATGTTATGTCGACAATATCTTTTAACTTTCTTTTACTTTGAGTTTTTCCTGTCTTTTGACAGGAGATTTATCTTTCATTGTATGTCTGTTCAAGCCACATTATAATGGCTCGAACTCATGCATAGGATTATGGTTTCCCTTCGAAGCAGAACAAAACCACCGGTCGGCTGTAGAACACGAGGAAACGACATCTCGTGTGCCTGTCGTCGACACTCCCAGTCGTGGAAACTCCTACGAGCCGTCACGATTTCCTTCGCAGAAGCGGCTGACTAATTCGCGTCTGTACTACTTCGTCTCGCTATCGATTCTCCGCGCGAATTTCAGTCTCATTCGACTCTCGGAATACGAATTTATATTTCATGAAATCGTGACAATAAATATTTAAATGTCTATAATTTATGAAATAATTAGTTTTATTAAATATAATGAATTAGAGAAAAAGAAAAGAGATTCAGAAAAACTATTGCACTTTTTTAACATTTACAAAAATAATTTATAATTATATTGATATATAATATATATATATATATATATATATATATATATATATATTGTTATTTAATTAAGTCTAATCTTAATTTTTACAAAAGTTTTGATAAAGATCTGTTATAAAAGATATCTCTTCATTTTATCCTGATTTTATTTAACTTCTTTATTTAGATCAATCTTATATGTCAAAAATTAATGTTCCGTAAGATATCTTTTTCATCTTGTTATACAAAATTCGGGAAACTTTAAGAATGAAGGAAACTTTAGAAAGAACCATTTATACATTGAAAAACGAATTGTCTCAGGATGTGGACTTTCTTCGAAATAGTTTTCTCAATTGATGGAGCGGAAACGGATACGCTACTTATCGATCGGATATAAGACGTACGACGGATCCGGGGAAATCGGTATATGAGGTTCATGAATCTCTATATTCTATTGTTTCTTATATTTCAGCAGGTTATGCGCATTCATATTGCGATGGCGCGATTTATTTACGCCAATGGCGCAAACACGCGGGTCACTGGGTCGCGAAATTTGCAGCTGCCACATGAATTCAATAGTAGCAAAGCAATCAACTGTAACGACAATAAAATAACAATGTAGATAAGTAAGGAATACGAAGAAAGGAACAATATAAAATAGAAAATATTAAGATAAAATAAAAAGAAACAATATATATATCATTTTAAATATCTAATATATTAACATACTAATAATATAATATCTATTTTTAAGTATGCTTAACATTATATCAATAAAAAATTATTTAATATGTAATTAAATTAAATTCCTTTGATTGTAAAGCAAGTACTTCAATACACAAAATTTGATATTTCATGTTTTAAATGTCATTAAACTTAAAATTAACATTTGGAATTATTATGTAATTATATTGTAACATAAATTCTCAAATAACATCTTCAAAAATATGCAATATAATCTGATAGAATTCTTTCTTATTTGTTTATTATATATATTATTTTAATTACATAATTTAGATATGAAATTGTTTTATAAATTTGTTATTTTTTTCAAAAATGTTCTCTATCTGACAAACAATGTTTTTAGACATGAATAAAGAAGTAATAAGAAATTCGTCATTTGTTTGTTAGAATAAAAAAATAATCTTAAAAGTACATTTATTCTATATACATATTAATAGTATGCATAAAAATTTAATATCAACAGGATCACAAATCGCGTCAATTATTTTTTGTCAAAATTTACGAAGTTTATGTCACCGAAAAGACTTCGAAAAAAATCTTGCAATTTTTTATTTCAGGTTTAATTTATGTATTAGATTACCGTAAACTCTTGGAACGTTCGAGGATTCAGAATAGTTTTTTAAGTATATCCGATAATCTTATTGCATCTGATATCACATAAAATTTTGTTTTATATTTTGTTACTTCCGTAAAGGATGACATAAATTGGAAAGATTGAAAAAAACAATTTATTTCTGCGTATTATTTGTTTTATTTTATCCCTTGCAAAATTATTAATTATATTATTTTCATACGCATAACACATACACATTATAGTCTTATATATTTGATTTATTTTATAATATAATTTATAATTTTTGATGTAAAAAATTTATATTTTATTTAAATATAATTTATTTAAATATAAAGTTTTATTGATATATATATATATATATATATATATATATATATATATATATATAAAGTACGTAAAAAAACAGAAAATTTGAAAGTATTATTTGTTTTTGTTCTTTAAAAAGATGTACACATTTCTGCAAAGAGAAATAACTACAAAGCATTTTAAACTTTAGGATATAATAATAAAATAATTCGGTAAAAAGAAAGAGAAGAAGTCAAACAAAATCATACGATGCGGAATGAAACGTGACTCGCGTTCTGGTTCTTATGTGGACTTTTACACCCTTTGATGCGTCTTCCTGGTTGCGTCTCTTCAGTTCCAGCTTTACCATCCGCTCGCTGTTGCTTCTCCTTTGACCTCTAATTCGGCGAGCAAATTCACCGTAGCGTGTGTGCCATTAACCCAAATAATTTTGAGTTTCAGAGTCTCCACATCGAATTTCTCTTTAGCTACCCACTCTTCTGTCTTGCTCTCTCGTCCATATTTTTTTATTCCCATCGAGAGAGTGACCATAGTCGCATTGGCCTAAGAAATCTTAGGATAAATGCTTGATGGTGATTTATTAAACATGCTTAGAAAAAACATTTCTAAAAAAAAACAACAAATAAATAAATTGCTATTATAATTATTAATATTATTATCATTGTTTTTTAGATTTTTAGTTTACTTTAGTTACCTTGTATCAGTTGTATTTGTAATATAATAATTTACAATTATATATGTGCACGCCTAAAACATGTGTTAGGATATTTTTTATCTGGTACAATTCACTTTGTATTATCACCAAACGATCTAATATAATTTCTTTAATTATCAACGAGATAATCTTAATTGCTTGACGTGTCATCGATTGTATCGCATTGTATCGAGCTGTTACTTCGTGGCGGATTGTCAGTGCGCAGGAAAAGTTCGTTAAGTGTTCCCGTGCAAGTTCAAAAGTCAATTGGTCGGGACTCTCGCGTAAAGTTTCTACGTTACCTTCGACGGAAGAAGAAAGGAAAGAGTTGAGTACGTTTCGGTTCTCGATCAGGATTCTCACGCCAGATATGGCGCACGGTGTAAACGCGATTGACTTTTTAAAGCTAACAAAAGTTTTACCACAGAGGGGAAGAGAACTTCTATTTACAACTATGATGGTCAAAGTTCTCCGGTGTTATCCGTAATCCGTAGAGCGCGTGTGCGCATGAATTGGATCGATAAAATAAGAAGAGAATAAACAATGACCCAAGATTTCTATTTCTGAAAGGTTCTGCTCTAAAAATGGATGACTTTTATGATTAGCCGTTTAATTAGAAATGTCTTACCACTTGTTAACATTATTTGAAAAATTTACTCTTTGCATGTGCCAAATAAAAATACTTTCCATGTTTTTTTCGTATAGCATTTTCAATATCAAACTTTTGGGGATATTTGAAATATCGCTTTCCAATTTTAATCTAAAGCAGATATGTTCTATAAATTCGTGAACTTCGATCCGTTCATATATTCCAGAAAGGTATCCGTAATGATTAAAATAAAACGTTGTTTAAAATTTAAAAATATTATATATTAATAAATTTATAAACAATACATTATAAATGACTTTATGTATATAGCAGAATAAAGTATTAAAATTATATATAAATTTATTATATATATATATATATATATATATATATATATATATATATATAAATTATATATAATAAAATATTATATTATGGACTTTTATACAGCTATTTCAATAGTTCTGCGCAAAATTAATTTGACTTTGATATTATATGAATTTTAATACCAATTTTAATAATTAAAAATTTGCGAGTTTATAAAAAAAATTATTCTTATGCGCTGTATTAATATACGTATGTATCAAAGATAGCAATTGCTAATTATGCGCGTATTGAAATTCCGATATGTATCGTGTCGATAATGTCTTGCAATTACCGCGGATTATTGGAACACAGACGTGCGCAAAAATATTAGGAAATATTGGAGGTACAGCAGCTCGGTGAATATCGGAGTTTGCGTATTTTAATATTTATTACGGCTATTGGAGGGGCCACACACAGATGTGGGTCAACGTATTTGGCAAAACGCCGATATATACATATATATTTGATTGGGCCAGTCATTAATCCTGCGCGCGAGAGATTTACGCGACCGATGGCGAAGCGGGAATTCATCGCGATTAATTAATAATATTTATAAAGCAGTGGGGGTCACGCAGCAATTACAATGCGCCACAATGGCCCGTTAACGTGATTTTAAATCCTGCATTTAAACGTGTAGCGCAAGCTTCTCATTTATAAAGTTGACGTCTTAATGCATTCCTCTTTTTATTATCACGTTATTATTTTGTTATTTACTTTTATATATTTTTTATTACTTTTTTACATTATTAGTGCAAGACGCATTTTTTTATAATTAATGATTCATATATATCCACGGAATAATGTTTTAAGGTATTTTCTAATAAAGTTTGCTCTTTAATCTAAAATTCACGATATAAATCTTTTGCTAGCTGCATTTGAGAGATAATAACGATGTCTTATCGTTACTGTTTCAGAGAGGCTTGCCACGAGTCCTGGACGCAGCTGCGATTATCGCCACTGTTTGGCTGTATATGCCCGAATAATCACATGAAGCGGCGATGTGACAAGATCTTCTTGACGGTGAACCATAACCCCTGCGTTGGTGAGTCCAACTATAATACGCGATTCGTAAAGTTTCTCTGTCCTTCTCTCTATCCACATGTGTTCGTATATATTTTCATCGTACACGTAATTGCGTGCGTCGCGTGCAAAATTTGCGTTGGTTTCTCGTCAACGAGCAATAATTGCTATTTGATTGTAAAAAGTAAGAATTTAATATGTTCTATTACAGAGTACTAGAGTATAAATTGATAATAATCATCAAGTTTAGTTATTGATAGAAATATGTTCACGGATTTGAATGCCGAAATAAATAGTCGTACGTTAATTAAATTTTATTGTTATGTGCATAAACTCGTGACACGTAAATACGTGTATGGGATATTTCGTTTGATAACGAATTTTATCGTAAATTGAGATTCGAACGGACTGTTGACATGAATGAACGAGTACAATTATATCAGCACTTTGTGAAAGGCAATTGTCGGTGTTGTGAAATAATTTTGAATATTCATAAGAAGTTTTTTCTCTATCGTATCTGCGTTGAGTCTATGGGGTTTACCCTTGCGTGTCTGTCTGTGTGTATCTTGTACAGAATTCTTATTTGGTACTTTTTTTTTGTTGATGTGTACATTGAAGCGTCCGTGTCGATCCTGGACCACAGCGATAAATCTCGATGATTTAGTGTGTAGATTTGCACAATATGTAGATTCTAATTGATACAAATTAATTACATTTTACAATCGATTTAAATTTTCTATTATTTATAATATTTATTTAATTTAAATATATTTTATGTGTATTGTCTTAGATGTTACATGTAAAGATATGTTTTCTCACAAAAAAATATAATGTAAATTTAGATCACCTTTACGAAAATTATAATTAATATTTATAATTTTTATTCGCAATATATTAAATAATTTTTTTTTTTTACGGTAAAGGATGACGATGGTTGCATTTATACACATAAACATAGACTATTGTCAATTATGTATACTAATCAAGTTTTTACAACAAAGTATGAAGTTTGTTATCAACAAAGTGCCTAGAGGAGAAGGCTCATTGTTGCATCGCTCTCGCGTTTAGAGCAGCTGAGAACTGACATGCATTAAGCTAAAGCCACTTGCTGTTACTCTTTCATTTTTTCCCGGGCGTCAAAGTTGCGAGCAAGGTAGGATACTGCTCGACGAGGCAATTACTTTTAAGCGGTACTGCGGTGTTCAAGACTCGTCGGAGAACGTTATCCTCACCCTCGGATAAGCTACTTTCTTTGTAATTAACTAAGGAGGGGGAGTTGCAGGCATTAAAATGAAGATAACAATAAGTTCTCTAATTTCGAGGAAGATAATAAATGATACTTTAAATATTTATTGTAATATATCGTAGCAATTATAATATTTTTTTTATAATATGTTACTGCTTTTTTTTATATTTTTATTACTATTTTAGCGCATTTTTCAGTAAACAAAATCCCTTTCTAATTTTTAAAACCGCTTGTTATAAATATAACAATAAGATAACAATAATATAATAACAAGCTTTAAAAACTGAATATTTTGATATGATACATTTTCTTGAGATATAATATATCAGTTATAAAATATTAACAAAAGTCAATTTCTATATTTATATTTATTTATTTAAAACTTTTGCTACGTTTTTATCGTGATTTGTATTTTATTTAATTATTGAGATATCGACTGCATAACCAGGATCGACGATGCTTCCGCTCGTGCCTCGCAATCGTAATTTAAGGCAACATTAAGATTTAAGCGTGCAGTGCGCGCACACAAAACGTAAGTATCTTTACACGCATCACACGCATGTGTGATAAATGTGTCTCTTGCGTTGCGTTTGACGAATGAAGCGCGCCAACGATGCATATGCGAGCGATGAATGCGGCATACACATTCTATCTACGATATAGCATTAACATTTGTGGAATGCGTGACTGGTCGAGAGCAGTTTTGCAGCACGGAAACATAAGCGAACAATTAGTTATTACGGTAACAATGTTATAACGTAATTAACCTCGACGCTACACGAACATAATGTATAAACATTTTGGTTTAGCTCTCGACGGGGCAAACTACTTTACTTCGCAAAGAAGAAATCCTGCGTCTCTTTACCGCAATTTTGGAATTAATTTTAAATGTTATACATTACCTCGATGACAGCTCAGCCATAACAAATGCAAACTAATATAATTTAGCAACAATTCTCGTGGCGAATTTAAATGGCAAATGCCTCTTACAACCTGGAAAAATTATTTTTTTCCTCCATGAACCAATGAATTCGAAATAGTTATTACAAGGAGAAATATTGCACTGAAATAAATAATGTACTAAAAGTTTTGCAAATTGATAGATAGCATTTTAAATTGATGCTGAGAACGCTATTTGTTCCTCGTATATATATGTATAATTTGTCTCTCGTATTCAACTTTTTTCACTGAATCGAAGATTTTATCGTCTTGCTCATATATAATTATTAGAATTAAAAACACAATTATTATTAATCGCAATTTCTTTCAAAAATATATATAAATATTTAGATAATATAATTATACTTTAATAGTTAATTGAGTAATATAGTATATTGTACTTTCGAGTATTTCCATGTCTGAAAAATTTTCAACAACTGTAAATATATATAATAGTTATGAATATTTAGGGATAAAAGACTTTTTTTAAATTTTGCTTTAAAAAATTTTCGTATATTTTTAAAAGCAAATTGATTTTATAGTTACCATTTCTCTCTCCCATGCAAGCTTAAAAATAAACTATACGTTCGAGCCGCGGTAATGCCAAACGACTCGTCTGATATGTAAATCTGGATCTTGAATTGAAATTGGAAGCGCGACTTTAAATGGGCCGGCCCTTTGCCATACTCCATTCTTTCCCCAAGATATCGAACAACTAGACGGTAGGTGTATGAATAGCAATGAGGGAGAAAGGAGAGCGAGAAAGAAGAAGGAGTGCCGCTCCAACACGAAATTTATTTAAACGCTCGAACTATTCCTCCGCAATCGAATTAAATTACTTCTTGTTGTTGCAAACGATCGAATCTTCGACATGAAGAAGTATTTCCAGACTTGCCTTGTTACTCAATCGTGTCTGTCGATCATTCAATTACGTTTCTATCTTTTTGCGAATTGCAAATTATTCAGAAAGAATATATTTAGCTGATCGATATAAAACGGTCGCCTCATGATTATTCGCGGTTTAATAGCCATCTGTCGTCCAAATGATAGATGACAATTTATGTTATCACTTAAATACTATTTAGTAGCTATTGATAATCATATTTATTAATAACCATATTGAGCAAACGAGAGGCTATTATCGTTGAAACTCAATAATTTCAATATAAATTAGACGTAAATATCATATTTTTAATTCTTTATATATATCATTTTATATTAAATCAATGATTTGAAAATATAAGATAAAATTGTTCGTGATATTTAAAAGCAAGTTCAAAATTTAATTCTAATGAATCAAATTAATTTTTATCTACATATTATATATATATATATATATATATATATATATATATATATATATACATATATATATGAACATCATATATGTATACATTTTTAATTATTGTATTATCTATAGGTAATTATTTATTTATTAACTTTTGTTTAATAATAAATTTTATATCTTAATTTTATAGCTGACGATGATTGTAATAATTTTTAACTTTTTTTGTTTATAAAATATTATCAATAAAAAATTATTTTTTTATGATATTATATATAGAAATTAATATTCAGAGAGAGAAGTTTATATCTTATAAAATAACTAATATACTAAAAAGAACTTGTTATGAATCTCGTTTATTAAATCTGTAATTGATTGCAAAAATGTGAAATATTTTAATCATTATAATGTAGTGATCACTTGTTTTAATAATTAACATTTACAAATTTTACAAATTTTAGTACCTAAGTATTTCGTAATAATAAAGTATCATATTTATTTTTTCAATTTTGCCTATTATTTTAAAAATCAATCTGTCTTCTCAGTAAGAAAAAAATCTGACTTCGACGAGATCGTCGCTCTATTGTTAATCTTGAATACATAACATTCCAAAGGTGCAATATTTCTAGTAACGTGCAAATGCATATTGACGGTTTTGGTAGCTGACATCTATCCGAGTTCAACCGCCACGATATTTGAGAAATATTTTTACCATGTTACGTAAAAGTACGAAAATTTTCGAAATATAAGGCACTAAACTCTTTCTATAACTGTCATATCTCTCTTCAAATATCACCAAAGCTTCCAGCTATCTTGGTTATCGCTGGATCTATTGCATCTCACGTTACTCATCCGAGGTTAATAAAAAGAAGCACACCGGCGCAGCGGAGCACGAGACACTCAGAATCGAAGACGTCTCGAGACGTTCGATCGTTACCTCGAAAGGGGTTCGTTGAGAGGGGCGGGGAAGGATGTCCTCCTTACCGGTCCAGTATACGAAAGGAAGACCTTCTTCCCCACCTCTCCCTCCCCTTCCATCCGATAGAGGGTAGTCGGAGGAATCGCGCGCGAAGATCGATCCTCGAAATCCCGGAACGCACGAGAGAAACGTCTGCACGAGAAAGCGCACCCCGGCACCCCCCATGAGGACGCACTCCGCCCGGAGAGGATTCGCATTCCGAGGCCAATATCCTTGCCGCCCGTCCTTGGAGGCTATTCCCGAGAGTGTCTCTCGTCTCATCCGTCTGCGATCCCGCAGTATATATACGGATATATATATATATATATATATATATATATATATATATATATATATTTCTACTTTATGCCATATATACGCTATGAATATTTCGACGCGCGATCACTCGCGCCCCATCGACAAACATCCGCGACACAAATCGATGAAATGGGGAAAACACTATCGAAGCGCCGTCATGGGAATATTGCTGCATAATATTCGCGATTGTGCGACTCTTAGACGGATTCGCTATTTTAATATTAATAGCTATATTTCATCGAGCGAATCAAAATGATGTTTTTTTTTCTTTTCGAACATCGTTTCATCAAATTGATTTATTCTCTTCCATAGTTTCTATGAATAATCGACTATAAGTTATTTTCATGATTTGATTATTGTTATGCACTGCGCGTTTATTCATTCCGTCTTTTAAGTTTTCACGTTGCTCTAAATCCAAACTTTTTCTATTTTGTATCACACTTTAATTCATAGCGTCATTGGTTATCAATCTTTTTGTACTGCTGGATCGACTGCGATGAAATCGCTCGCATCGATACCCGCAATTTTCCTTTATTATCATAAATCCTTCACGATGAATCTCTACGTCATGATCGATCAAGATTGCTCGCATCGTGAAATATGAAGGATGAACTTGACGGATGAAGCGCGAGCCCAAAGTGGAGGCGATAAGCCTCTCGGATGATCCTACAGGGCGGAGCGCACCGGAAATCGTGCACCGCATGTCGTACTTCTGCATGCTGATAATCCGCACTGGAGAATCGATGAATCGGCACCCGCATGCCTGTAACTTACAGCTTGTTTTCTATCTAAAGTGTGTAGCCTGTTAGCGTGTGTAGTATGCCTACTACGACTCTATCTACTCTCTGTACTCGACTCACTATACTCTCCCCTTCGATCTTCCCCAGCATCGTCGAACGATTTATTGGAAGACATCAGATCATTATCAGAGTTCATTCGATGGCAAATGAATCGCTTTAACAATTAAAATAAGTTTTACTATTTTAATAAAAATAAATTTGTCTCTAAAATATTTAATGTCGTTTCTTTATAGTTATATTCTGGTAAAAATATCCAATAGGTAAGTATAGCAAAGTATCTTGTAAAACTTTCTATTTTATAAACATATGTTTTGTTTGAAAATTTAAAAATAAATAATTAAAAAAAAACTAATTAAATTTAAATTGTGATGATAGGTTTAATCCTTATCAAGGTATCTAACTCAATAAACAAAATTATAAATTTATGCGTACATAATATCTTTATTTTTCTTGTCTTAATTAAAAATCTATCAAACTCGCAGTAAAAGATTTTTAAAATAAAATCTAACATGATAGAGGAGAAAGAAGAACGCTGAGAAAGAAGAGTAAAATATATAATTAAGTACGCGTGGGAGAGGAAATGGTACGCACGGTGCGAATAATTTATTCGTATCTCTATTTCGTTTGCGAACGATCGACGTGGAACAGAAGGTTAACGCTCCTAGTCGGCAGCCTTGCGACGATCCCTCGGGAATCTCAAAATCTCTTAAGAACAAAATCACGCTCAGCGAGCACCGCGTCACTCCGGGATAATTTCTCGCGTGCAGTAACGTTCAATGCGAGGATCCCTCGGTTCTCAATGGAGTTTTAAGTTTCGGAAAAATTCCCGAAGTAGCCCAAAGACCCTTTCGCGGGGAGTCGCCGGATCGTCTGTCGATTTCGATTACCGGCTGGTTCGTTTAACTTTGTATTCTTGTCGGCTTTTTATTTCTCACACCGCACCATCGCGCCCGCAAACGAGAAAATACCAACATCGTCGTTTACGATAATGTTTGCGGCTCGTTAATAACACACTCGAAGTGACTTACAATTACGCAAGCAATAGTTTAAGAACGTTGAAAGTGTCGATGACAAAAACGTAAGCTTCGATAAAATAAGTTTCCATTGTCCGAATCAATTTGAGACATTATAAGCATGTGGAAAGTATAAAAGTAAAAGCGATAAAACCGAATTATATAATTGACATTAAAAGGATTGAATTCAAGGATTGGTTTTGAGGATTGAACCTGAATTGGTTTCGATTGAATCGCGAATTGCTTTAAATGGTACTTACCATTTCCTCTCAAACACCATTTCATGATTTTCCAAGTGTATTTGCGTTTGTTATCTCTTTCTCAAAAGCGATTGGATCAAATTAGTTTCACGTCAATTGAAAGCTTAAGAATTAAAAGCGAATTGCGAGAAATGTAGATTTTTTAATTAAAGGAAAGAAGATTTTGCGTTGTTATTTGCCTGAGTATATCTGTGCTTAATATTCGTTTTAAAAATTTGTAATAATATACTTTAATGGTTGTTTTTTTTACTACAGAACTCGATTCAATTTCTACAAATAGTTTGAGATACAATAAGTACAATAAATTAGTCAAATATTTTACAGATATATGATTTGCTTTTACAGTTATTTATATTTAATAAATCTAATAATGCTGAAATTTTTTCATTACAAATATATTTAAAGAAAAGAAGCAGTTTTTGTTTTTTCTTATTTTTTTCTTTGATTTATTAATGTGTTATCTCAGTTATTAACGCATTTGGAATGATTAAAAATGCAGATATATTAAAAGTGCGATACGACAAAGTGGGATTTTTTAATTGACTATTAAAAGAAAATAATAGCAAGTTAATTTATCTATTCATTTGCGGACGTTTTAATTTCTTTTATTGCAATTTCTCTGAATACATTCGTGTGTGTAATATTTATTTCAAAAACAATTGGATATCACGGTTTGCAACGAAGCATTGTTCGTTGATTATCTTATTTGCAACGTGGTACAATTGCCCGGCTTTACTTCCGCGTGTATATCTCCTTTCTATAATTATAGTTCTGCGTTCAATATTGCTTCTTTCAGTAATAATTTACCTCATATACTTGATAGATACTTGACATATTCATTTCTCTTAATTTATATCTTTTTTATTGTCTTTTAAAAAAAATTTTTAATACTTATAAAATTTCCAAAGAAACGCGAATATATAGATGCATTTAATAATTGAAACATTCTCAATTAATATACAATATGTAATGTTACATAATTCTGTTTACTCATTGTCGCTAATCTAATATTTTCGATAATATCGAAAATCTATACGATTCTTTAGGTCGCGACAAATAGCTGATGTATTATTCTCTAACAATATATCTGGCCGAAATCTCCTGTTCGCGACGATCCCTTGTCAATGTCCGTAATGCCGATGCACCACCAATAATTATCACCACCACCATCACGACACTTTACCTAACAACAACAGCACGCAGACCCCGCACGTTGCGTTACCGATGGCGAACGCGCACCCTCACTCACTCCGTTCTCGTCCGCGGCTCTGCTTCTGTGTTACAGAGGTCCTGCCCTCCTCCACCTCCGTAGACCTGTCGGGCACGGATTCGGCCCTGTACCCGTTCGACCCGCAGCAGGAGAACTACCAGGAGATCTGGTTGCCACCGACCAGTATGTACCCCTATTTTCTGTTCCCCGGGACCGCGCGCACCCCATCGTACTACGACCCCGACAGCACGTACGACTTACGGGAGCCCGGCGACCGACGCCAAGACCACCACCGTCACGGCAATCGGCATCATCATGGCTACCAGGAGGCGCCGGAGATACCCGGCAATCCAGCCGTCCTCGTCGTCGAGACGTACGATCCTCGGATCGATTTACATCGGTATCAAACCGATGTGAATCGATACGAGGATCGTGGCGACCTCGCGTCCTCCAGGCGCTGATCATCCGGATCGATCGACAGATGGATCTTCTTCCTCCTTCTCCTCCTCTTCGTCTTCTTCTTCTTCCTCTTCTTCTTCTTCTTCTTCTTCTTCTTCTTCTTCTTCGTTGTCCAAGCATGATCGCGTCTCCAGCACAGTGCACATGCAGCCCCAAAGCGAGCATGACGCGCACCTGCACCAGCATCGGCACCACCACCATCACCAGCACCATCACCATCGTGAGCACCCTGCACTACCTGCACCGCCGTCCGTCGTCGCGACGCTGTCGTCGTCGTCGGCGGGCTCGTACGCGTCGGCGGCCGCTCGTCCCACGCCTACCGTGCTGGACGAGCCGTTAGGGGCACGCGGGCCCGGTCACGCCGAGCCACCGCGGCTGCCGGCCCCGAGGAAGTTCGCCCCCAGGCCTACCTACGAGCACCGCGCGATCGTCGACGACGACGATCTCGATGACGAGTTCAAGCCAGGCGCGCTGCCCGTCGACCGGCTCTTCGATCCCCAGATCTTCGAAGGGTTCGTCGACCAAGGTTCGTACTGGGCCTACCGAGGCGCACAAGGGATCTTATTTTGAGAAAGGCGCTAATCAGAGATGTATTAGGATGCTCTGGGAGAAAACGTCAAATCGCGCGAGTATGCTGAGCACTGCGATGGACATAATTGTGTCTTACTTTTCTTGAATCGTACTTTGACAGCGATAAATTCGAGAAATTTGAAACGGAGAAAAGTAAACTTAAAATATAAAATATTTTAAAGTAAAATTGGAAATGATCAAGATAAAACAACTGTTAAGTTTAATTATTACTTACGATAATTGATCAAGTAAAAAAAAGTTTTTTAGAGTTTGTGTTGTTTGTTTTTAAATTTACGAATTAATTAAAATTACAAATAATAATTGATATGAAAAATGAAAATATATTCGTGATCCATCTATCTGCCAATGTAATTCGCTTCGATAATTTATTTAATAATAAAAAAAAGTTATTATTTATATACAATAAATGTAATAGAATAGGTAGATTATGGATAAAGATATATTTGGCGCAATCTTATAATATTGTAATAATAACAGAGAGAATTAATGTAAATGAATTTTGATAAGATAGAACGGACTGAAAATTTAAGTTACTGATTAATACACTCTTTTATAATTCTTAGTTTACTACATGGAATTATTTTGACTTATTTTAGAGATAATTTTCTAATTTATTAATAACATGTTTTCAAAAATATTAGAATTTATAAGTATTTTATTTTGTTTTGACGTAATAAATTAAACTTATTAATTACGTTAATATTAATGTAAAGATCAATATAATTTTAAAAAATCAAAAAATAAAATTTAATATATTTTTTATACATATATTATAAAAAATGTTAATATTATATAAAATAATATTTTTATTATAAGCATAACATTTTGTTATTATCGAAAACAGATCTCGATCAGTAAAGAAATATTTATTTTAAGTTTTCTTCAATGTTTTAAATTGTCTAATAAGCTTCTTTTCTTATTTATTAATGAAAAAAAAAATGAATTTTGTTACAGATGGAACTGTTTGATGGCAATAACTTTGCTTGTTTCCTTATTTAGCAAAAAAAAAAAAAATATTTAATGCACCTGAGTGCACTTAAGAGGAGTCAGAAAGTCGTGATTAATCATTTGCCTCGTTCTCGCATTCTAATGCGACTGCAATAAGGAAAAAGAAAAGCTTTCAATTTTGTTGCATTAATTTCTGAGACTCGTCGCATTGCGGCATCATTCACAGCATAAATATTTTCGTAGATTATTCAAAGGAGACGCTTTTGCAATTTTGCAACGACTTCCGCGTGCAATTTCACTCGCGAGTGGTAGCTGTAATTTCAAATGTGCGCGATTCCCCTATGATTTTCGAAATTGCGCGCAATCGTGATTTTTCTTCCGTTTCCTCTTTATAAGAGAGATGGATGAAAGATCCCTTAAAGGACGTCCTCGTTCGCGTGGATTTATTGCGAAGATTGCATTCTCTATGCGCAACTTGTTACGCTCGGTCGTTTACAGTGAAGGTCATCGCCCATCCTGACAATTCCACCAGCTTCGAAGTGATTGAGTCGCAATTGGAAAATCCATTGATCGACGCTAAGCATCGGGATTTACTCACCATGAAGCAACTCCCTATCCCAATCAACCATCATCATCGGATTCACCACAAAAGAAACCAAACGGATGATCTCGAACGTGAGTTTTTCATCGCAATTGTAATCTTATTCTTAACATGTTAAACAAATTAATATGTTAATAGATTATTTTTTAATCGAGAATATAAAACATATATAATGTGCACAATTAAAAATGGATATTGCATCTTATGTAGAACAGATATGTCTGGTTTAATTTAATTAATTAAATTAATTTAATTTCACTTGATTTTCGAATAAATATAAAATTAAAAGTTTTGTGATAATATAATGATTTTAGAAATACACATGTGTTATTAATTATATATATTCTTTTCATTATATGTATATATAAATATACGAATTATTTTAATTTTAAATTTGCTTATAATATTATATTTATTATCAAATACGCATCTTATAATTTAAAAAATTGAACTATTTAAATTGTCTTGTGCTCATCATGGTCTATTTTATGCAAAATGATGCGTGAAAACTGAACTGCCAACGACCGTATTCTTCGATGTTCACGCAATTGGACGCAATCAGCACAAGTAACAACGTGCCCGATGCAAATATAAATTTTTCCACCAAGATGATCATTTCTGCTTGTGGCGGTGGGTTAAAAATGTTGAAAATTTCGCAACTGCTGCGCGTCATGGAAAATTCCATTTGTTTTAATGTGCCGCGCAAATTCATACCTTCCTACAAATTGGCCGCGACAGCATACCGTTGATGGATACGTGAGTTTTGCGGGAGGAAAAGCCTAGAGAAAACGGATATATGAGACTATTTTTATGTATATGACTTTTATCATTGATTGTGATGCGGTAATTGTCATTAGTTTCGACGAACAACAATAAGTCGTTTTATACAAGAACATATTGCAAAAGCTTCATTTTTTTATCTTCATAAAGCGCAGAAATAAAATACACGAAAAATTCTGTACTCTTATTTAGAATAAAAAGAAGATAAAAATTGATTGTTATACGCGAGAAATAAATGTGATGAGGTAAACATTTTTTATTCAAATCTGTCTGCATATTGCAAATACAGAATGCGAGATAAATAAAAGAGAGGAAGTTTATAGTATTACAATAGAATTTTGAAAATGTATGACATAATATTAAAATTTATATAACATATATTCGCAAAAAATATCTGATATAATTTTTCGTGTACCTGAAAAAAAAAAAACATATCCGTTTCAATATCGAATAGTGATAATTAATTGCAATAAAAATGCTTTCTAAGTGAACCAATTCAATGCACCAAAAAGTGAAATTCATTAGTTTTCGTGCAAAAAATATATTTCCACGTGCAAGTTATTACATATCAAATAAATAAATTATTTATTACTTGGTGTGTGTATATATACATATATACCTCACAAAATAATTTTTTAAACTTGTACTTGTTTACAATATTTTATTTTAAATATTTGTATTTTATTTGTTATATATGCTGCATATATAATTTTATTTTATTATTTAATTATAAATAATTATATATGTAGATACCATACGTGTATATATCATATTATATTATAAAAATAAAATTATGCAGAAGATTTCAATATATCTAAAAAAATTATATAATAAAAATATAACGAGAAAAATATATATTATATTACTTTTGCATATAATTAAAAAGAAAACAAGATTATATAATAACATAAATATATCAACTACAGCTCAGTTTTGTACAAACTTTATAAATAGAAAAAGTTTTAAAAGATATATATATAAGAACAAAAATATAATATCAACAATTACTAATCCGCGAGTAATCAAGATAAATGATAGAACGGGCAAATAATAGGATTAATCTTCAGACCACTTCGACGATCGCGATCTTTCGTCGACGCGATGAAAGAGTGGGCGATCGATCGCATCTCCAACGTAATATCTCGCAAAGATATCACCTCAACGAGTAAGATTTATCGCAGCGAAAGTTTAATTTAATTTCGACTCTGTCTCCGGTTGCTCTCATTTCCTGCCGCTTCTCGTATCTCTCTTGCGCGTCCGCATATTATTTCTCGAGCCGCCGGATTTCGAACTTTAATCCGCCATCATGCCCAAGATTTGTCCAAGTTTTCGTCGTATTCGATATTATACTACGGTTTTACATACAGTGATCGCCATTTCTCGGATACGAGAGAAATGCGCTTGAAAAAGCAAATGCTCACTTCTCTCATTCGTTATTGATTAAAAGAAATAATTTTAGGAGACTAATTTTGTTCTATCTGTATTTTTAACTTTTCTCCGTATTTATTTGTACATGATATGTTTAACTGAAACACAGAATTAAAACTTTTTTATGGAGCAGTTTATAGTCACACACATACACTGCTTTTCAATTTTGAAATAATTCATATCAAGTATTGATAATAAAATTCCAAAGAGTCTGCGAAATTGCAAACTGCATTTGTAGCACACATATCTTTATGTGCTTGTTACTTTCTTTGTCAATATTTTATCATTAAAAGATGTAATCTATTTTTCAACGACTTTTTTATGTTAAAATAAAAATATCTAAAATAGAATTTTTATTTGTAATGTGATAGATCTAACTATACCAATCTTAAATTTCATATGTGCAATCTGACAAATTTCACAATCAGAGCTAAATTTCTAAATATATAAAAATTGATCTATTATTTGTCCAATGTTCCAGATTCCAAATGGACACATTGGAATTCTGCTGCAGCAATTAATACCACAAAAAATAAAACAACTAGATATTAAAACCGTATCTAATAATCGCTCTTTACGCGAGCTTTTATTGTCAATTAACAGATTCTTGGCCAGGTAACAGACTCTTGGCTAATGTTTTATTAAACTAAACAAAAGTTAAGCATAAAACTCATTTTTTTTTAAACAAATTTTAATTATTTGAAAGTATCGATTTATAATATTGTTGCTTTTTTTCTAATAAAACAACTGAAATGTATAACATGATATATAGCGTGAGTTATAAACTTAAAAAATCTTCTTTTATTTTAATTTTGCAAAAACAAAATAAAAGATTTGATAAATATAAAAATATGTTTCAAAGCTGAGAAGGTTAATTATGCTTATCTTGCAGCTTTAAAACTGGGAACCTTTTTTTTATTATATTTTTTTACTAAAAAGACAAATGTCATAGTTTATTGGAAGCAATATAAATAAACAGATTTAATTAATAATTAATTATACTAAGCCATGGAATGAAGCTATAATATGCACAAAATTACGTTAATTATCTTTATTAGTGTTAAAATACAATAATATTAGACCATTGGTAAATTTTTTGTATGATCTTTTATCACGCTGTAAATAACAGTCGCGATTAGTCAGTGTTTTTGGCACCAGCGTGGATCTTGTTTCTCTATAATTATTGCTGTAACTAATTGCCTGCTCGGCCAATTAACGTCAAATATGGGAAATGCAATTGCGATCGGGAAACGCTTCGCGCACAGCGCTCTTTGCGCATTTCTTTAAAGCGATTTTCTCTCAATTACAGCTGCACTAATTACTCGGTTGGCCCATCAATTACGGATGTTTATTGCGGTTTCAAATAAATAACTGATATAAAAATGACACTACGCTATAATAGGCTAATAATAATTAATTAGCACATTTGCTCGCTTCTTTATTAATTATTGAACATTTGACGGATTATGTATTTTTTTTTATCTTTATATTAAGATAGTTTATTACATATACAACCATTTTATTAAAAGAACTGTCAAATTAATAACATTATTATATAATATAAATTATAGAATGTAGTTTTTTTATCTATATTTGATTTCTTTGTTTCTTTTTCTTTTAGCTTGGTTTCTTTTTAATTTATACTATAATAAAATATGAAGGAGCAGGTATTATTGTCATAAACTTATTACAGTGACTTTTTTAATTTTATCTAATTTAATTTTTACATATCAAACGCTTAATATTTAAATTGAATATATAAGAATTTTTTTCAGAGAACAGACATGCAGTTAAATCGCTTAGTAAAGAATAACATTGTTAAGGCAAATTTTGTGCTCGACAAAATTTATTTCCGGAGTTAACTGTATTATAAATTTCAGTTAATTTTATTAGTTTAACGCTAAAGTTCACGGTTACGGACAAGAATTAGTAGCTTTAGATTTCTCGAACTGGTCTTGCGACGAACGAGAAAGTGAATTATACTATGAATCTTGATCTTCTTTAACAACCGCATTCAATCGTTAGCATCGCGCAACGTCGGGATATGCTTCTCGCCAGTTTAATGTCTGCGCTGAATATGCAATGCGGACAGACAAGTCACGTTGAGCGTTGACGTTGAACTTGCAATTTCGTTAACCGACGGTTTGCGTTCCCGTCAACTTCGCGATGCATCGCGACAAAAATCGCGGCCACGAGCTTGAAAGACGGATTCACGATTCCGAGTGTAATAAGTGAAATTTAATAGAAGTCACAGGAACATGAAGTCGGGCGTAAATTACAATCTGGTTTGGAGATTTCAAGCTTCTGACAGCTCCTGTCACATTTCATCGTTTCTATATGTGTCTGATTGCGTCTCATTTTATGAATCTATTTTACAGAACTAAAACGCAAATTTGTTGATGTCACAAAAACTATTTGTGCATTCTCTTGCTTTAAAATAACTAATACAAAGATATTAAAAATATTTGTGTGTTGATCAAGTCAAAGAATTGAATATCAACTTAGCGCCTTTCCTTATCAAATTTTTTGGTTCACGACATATTAGTCGGTATATTAATATGATTTTATATAATTTATATTTTCCTAATTAATTTTAATACTTTATAGAACGCCATATCATTGAATCAATAATCAAGGATATCTTTTATTTGAAATAAACACGATTTCTCTCGCTTGACAGTGCAAAAAGTGCACTTTATATTTATCGTCATCGTTAGTCTAAGTGCTAAGCATAGGATGAGCACGTGCTTTACCCGCGACGTTTTAACCGGCTGCATTCTCCATGAGCAAATGATCTCGTTCGTTCGAAAGTGTAATGACTCGCCAAGCGAGTTTCTGCATCCGCGCACCTGTGTCACCGAAGAGAGATCCTCACCTGATCGAGAAACCGCGATATATCTTGCGACGCGCAAAAGCGAGCTCGGCATCGATTTCGAGAAGTTGGTCAGACGAGTTTCAATTACCGTCATTCGGAATTGCCCTTGTTCTTCTTCCTGCAATGCGCCGAACGGATCTGAAACTTGTGATATTGATATTCTATCGGAAATGTGCTTGATACGTGTTCCGATTTACGTTTTGACAATCTTTGAAATACATTTCAATCTTGTCGGACTTTGGTATCTGTGATCTGATATATGACTCTCCGACTTTTATTAAATCAATACAGATAGAGGGGACATTTTTAATTTCTCCTTAAATTCTCCTTATTAATAAATAATTAAATATACGGAATTATTTAAAATATATCAAGAGAGTCTAATAGAGTCAAAAATAAAAGTGCTAATTTTAAAATTAACTACAATATATATATATATATATATATATATATATATATATATATATATATATAAATCTTTATATTGTATATTTTATATAAATTTTTATATTAAATATTAATTTGATAAAAACTAGAATAACTTTTTTTAAAAAGCTTTCATACTTGATTGACATTTTTATTATATTATACTATTGCAATTTTCTGTAAAGTTATCTATCTTTGGTTGCCGCTTTTATTGAATCTTTAAACAGTAATCGGTATTTCTTTCTGTATATCAAAACAAATACACGTATACTCACAACCTACAAACGATTCAGGGGTGCGATTAAGGCCTCCGAAGGGCTGCCAGGGGTTTGGCGGTCGCTCGTTTGTCTTAATAAAGTGCGTCGTAGCCACGCTCACCATGATGGTTGACTTATGGCCAGTCATCTGATAGGGCGGCTCTTCTCATGGGGAATCCTAGACCCTTTTTTCCCCCTCTATGCGGCCAAAAGGCTCTGTTCTTTCTTCCCGATATTCACGGGCGTTTCTTTCCCGCGATCATTAACCTCGTCGCCGGAGTCCATCAATCGAAGAAAGAAAGATGTTGGTTAATGATGACAGTCATTCGTCATCGATATTACCCTTTTCCTTCTGCCATGATAATTATTTGTCGGATTCGATACTGTTACGGAATATGAAATTGCAACAAAAATTTCCACAATGATTCGTTGCTATATATTTCCAATTGCGAGAACATTTTGCAGCGTACGAAATATCGATTTCTCTTCTCTTGTAATTCGTAGAGAAAATATTCATTTAAAAGGTCAGGATAATCTGGTTTGATCAATTTTTTGATTTAATCAAATTTGATGAAAAATTTTGTGAATTTTAATAACGTTGTATTTAAATGATAATGAGATTTTAACCGTTCGATCCAATTGTAATTCATGAGCATTCACGGAGCTCTCGGAAATAACGGAGAGGCGATATTCATCGTTTTTTTCTATAGCGCATCAATGCACTCAGTGTGACGTTGATGATTTATCATTTATTCGTGTCCATCGGTGAGAAAAGTGGGTCTCCCCAGTGGCTGTGTAAACAGTGCATTACATGTATAATAGACGGAGGCTTAGGCTACCGCTATTTAACTACGTCGATGTCGATCTTTTGAGGAAAAGTGTTGCACTCGATGTTACGATCGATGATAGAAGCTCGCGTTTCAATTTGTGCTGGAAGAACCTTCGCATCGTGCGCGTACATACAATAGTAGACGTATTCATGATAAATGATGCTTTTCACAATTTATCAAATGCGGCCGCTCGCGCCTCAGACACAACTGCATAACATGGCGCTAATTGGAAAAGTTTTACCCGTTATAATGAAAATTTTATTTTGTTATTTTCATACGCATATTTGATCAATAGAAATTTACAGTAACATTTTGCGAATGCGTGTGCGTGTATGTATATATGGTGGCAAATTCACTCTTATAAATCGGGATAAATTGTGAGAAACTTTATTTCTTATATTTCATTTTTATAAACATTAAACTTTTTCTTAAATTGTAACAAAAGTATAAAATTTTTGTAAATCTTTATTTTTTTTAAATTTATAGTAACACGTCAACATTGAGAAGAGATATTATGAGATAATAATCGAATTTTAAATTAATTGCAAACTTTTGTGAATGCTTTTCTTTATAATATGAGAAAATGTGATTTATACTATTGTTTTCCTTAAAGATGCACTATCCATTGCAAAAAATAAAATTAGGCTCTATTAGTTTCCTAATTATTGATTTAGCATTTTTTGTTTAGCGATACATTTGTTATTTTAGAAACAGGTGTGACATCAACATCCTCCATGTCGGATATCGACAAAATTCAGCCGCCAGTTAAAGTGGTTCTCCCTAGCACATGCCATCACGCCTATACATCTTGCAAGTAAGTTTCAAGTCCGGTAATTGACGTCGATTATATCGAATAAGCTACATAAGACTTTTTCTTTTGCGCAGAAACGATCCGGAATGCAAAAACCTGCTGCAACCTGTTCTGAACCATTGCGACTCGACGACGTGCGCAAGGAACGAGTGCATGGAAGCGCTGCAGCATTTCTACAAGACCGCAAATCACAAACATTCCGTAGAAATAGCTTTCTGTCTCTGCAGGTTAGTCCAATAAATATGGCAATTTTATCTTTAACTCCATTGCTATCTCATCATTGTTTTCTATATTAATTTTTTTAATTCCATAACAAATTTGTATTTCTTTATTTTTATATCTTTTTAAACAGTCCTATCTGTATTTTTTCTCTCTGCCTTTTTCATTATTTGATTACATTCATTATTTGTTGTTGCAAATCAGTTCATTTGGAAAATACGAGCACCGCATATTTCATGTTTTCCGCTAATAGTATATTTACAAAAAATATATTGACATGAAAAACTATGATCGGAGAATGACCGCTTTTCGGTTTGTATTCCATCGGCGTTAAGTGTTTAATTGGATCTATTGTCGCGAGAAAGTCGCGTTAAATTATTAACGCATCGCGCTACGTGGATGATACAATGCGCGGTACGATGTGAATTAATAACGGATTATTATTGTAACGCGCGAGCGACGCATCTGCGCGCGAATCAACGACAAATCAACTATCGGCATCGATCGTAAATTAATTGGGAATTAATCGAAGGACGCGCCGCGTTGTTAACCCTGCGTTCTAATTACGCTCGCGCGGTTCGCGCACGTTCGCACTGAAAAATTTTTCGAAATCTGGCATATCGAGCTATTGAATCCGGAGCTTTGGTCGGCTACGCGAAACAATGCGTGCCCCGCGATACACAATGCCGAGTTGCATCCGGTTACGCGCAACCGATCGACATGTTGGAAAAAAATGTGCAATGCATTTAACTGACAGAAATGCCAGATCATGATCTCGATGCATAGCCGATGCAGCTCGGTGCATTATGCATTCTGTTAAGCTCGGAAGGTAATAATAAGCACAATATGCGGAATTACAGGACTGAATAAATTAGAGAGAAAGAAATAAAGAACGCATGATTGCAGCGATCCATTGTTCCATGTATTATGAAAAGTTAAAGTTATGTCGACGTGATGATAAGCCACAATATTTCTTGTATGCCGCAATATTTCGTTACAAATATGTCTATTCAGTATTTTCTTTTCTCTAGAAGAAAAATTTTCTTCAACGTAGTCGCAATGAAAAGCGTTAGCAAGTTAAATGTAACCTTTATTATTGCCATTTTATTTTTAAATAAGAAGAATTCTCTAGCTATGTGTCGTATGCTATACATATTAAACGTTTTTAAGAAAATTGTAACAATTTTTTTCTATAAATTGGAAAACACAAATTACTTTTATTTTAGAATATATAATTGATGCGAAAAGAAATCAGAGAAAAAAACTACAAAAAAAAAGTACAAAACCGAGTCGAAGAAATTAATAGAAAAACCACGGGATTCTTGTAATTACAAAATTATATTCTCAGGTATTAAGTACAACAATCTTTAACAATCTTTATTTAAATTGCGGCACAAAATAATTAATGCAACTTAATCTTACCGTAAGATAATTGCAATTTCTTTTACAAAATATTTTATAATCTTAATGGTTAATTAAAAAAAAATGCAGAGAAATTAGATAAGTTTTCTTCAAGCTAATTTTAAAAGTTGATATCGAGCCTGCAATCAATTATAAAATCTGAGATCTTAGGAAAAGCGCTCGCGCGAAAGAGAGAGAGAGAGAGAAAGAGAATAGAAAACAGAGAGCGATTTAAAATGTCGCAATGATGATTTTGACGGAATTTTCAAGGCAACTCTAATATTCTTCTCGCTCGGGAGGATCAGTCCTGAGAAGGTTCGTCCTTTTTAACGAGGCTTCTTTAACTTTTAAGTGGCTTTCGACCGCGAAACAATGCGGAAACTTTCCATTTTTCCCTTGCATCTTATTTTTATCCACCGCATCTTTGTGCCAATCTTTTCTATCGAGTCGACCTTTTGTTCAAACATCCGTCTTAAAATAAGTATTGAAATACAAAACAGGAAAATGTAAATGATTATATATCCGCATTTGTTTAATATTCGTATAATATACTAAACAATATCGTGCAAATTCCGTTTTCTCAAATATTCTATAATTATTGCATTGTTTTATTATTTTGCAATAGAAAAAAGAAAGAGAGAGGGATGGGGGGGAGAGAGAGAGAGAGAAAAAGAGTATCACTTATATAATTACTAATCTGTACATTATAATCCAGATTAGTGGGTTAGAAAATATAAAAATTAATTATTTCAATTTTGTTATTTCTGTGTCATGTTACAATTCGACAAAAAAATCATTCAAAAGATATTTTAGCTAAACAAAAGAAAACGTTATGTATTATAAAATATCATTTATATATTTTTTTTAATGTTTTAAGATCACTATAATACGCTGTCTTTTAATGATAAATTAATTATTTAATGATTAAAAAATTAGTTTTCAAATTCTATCAATCTTTAAAATCTAAAATTATTTTAAATATGGATTATTTTTTATTTTAATTATCTTGTAATATTGCAATATATATATTTAAACGGAGTATTTCTACAGTATGCTGTGAAAAATTTATATTTTTCTAAATTTTTTATTGTATCTCTCTCGTATTACAGGAAAACTGATAGCAAAAAGGATGAGTGCATAGTGGCGCAAGAAAAAATGCATCCAATGTGCGCGCAGCGCATAGACGCCGCCGAAATGCCGACGTGTCACAGCCTGGCGGAAACTTGCAAAGAGAATAGAAGTTGCAGGTGAGGCAGTATATTACATTCATATTTTAGAAAAATTGCATGTTTTTCCATAAATTATTCCTGTGTTGCTACAGATTTTGCATACAAAAACGTAAAGTGAAAAATAATATAAAAGAAATATTTGGTTAAAACTCTAATGCATAATATATGTCCTTCTGAGGTTAATAATTATTACGAACAATATTCTAAAAAAAAAAAAAATTATTTTAATCTCAAAGCGGAATTTTTTGTTATAAGTAGAGAATTAAGAATTTAAAAAATTTCAAAAAATTGTAATAAGATTTGATATCGCGATTTTATCTTTTAACAGTTTTATCGGATTTAAAAGTTTTATCAGATACAAAGCGGTACAAAAATCTCTCTCCTATAAAGTAAAATGATTTTCTCAGCGCTTAAACGGCTTTACTTAAAACGACATTCATGTACACCGCCACATACTCGTGTGTTGCAGAAAATGAAGGACCCATTGTTTTATCCCTCATAGTCGCACTGGTCCTTCGACTAATGTCCTCTTGGCTAAGGAAATATTGCATTAGCGCGCGAATAAATCTTGTTGAATTGCGATTTAACTTTAAAATTGAAAAAGTTCCGGCAGAACCGCGAGAAAAAAATAAGGGACGACGTGTTTGCGATGTTTAATCGGGTACTTCTTTGGTTTACTCAGCGAGATAAGATCGCGTCTCGTTCTAATTGGACATTATTATTTACATGTCAATTTTGCCCCGTTACATCGTACGACGATATTCACTCGCCGTGAAGAATCTCGTGGTAAACTGCGAAAACGAGAAAAAAAGAAACTTTATCTTTTTCTTTTATGCGAAGAAGTGTAGTTCATTTTTTAAAGCGGCAGTTTCTTGCAGAAGATACATTGCAATTTAACAACTTGGGCTAAACATCTCGTGCAAAATGGTCTGAGAATTCCGTTCATTAGTTTCTACGTAAAGTGGTACATGAATATTAATCAAGGAATAAAGGTAAAATAGTAACCGTACGTGATTAACATTCATAATTCAAAAAATATTGATACTTTTACATCGTAGATTAAAGTAAGTTTAAAAAATCTGTTTTAAATTGGGAAAAAAATCTATTATAAATTAAGTTTAAGAGTAAAGCTACACAGTCAACAGAACATAGAAATATATAAAGTCAGAATGACATCAAAATGTCTATTACCGTTATTTCTAGTTGTCTTTTTGTATCTTTCTTTTTTTTCCTTTTTTCTTTTTTTATTATTTAAGAAGGAGATAACGAATCAATTAGAATCAGTTAATTCAAACTATTGACGCAAAGTTTTAGCAAGTTTCTAAAATGAGACGATGCATGTCTTGCCTAATTTTAAAAAATTCTACTTCCTAAAACTGCATGTAATCTCTATCCTTATTAATGCAAATTTAATTAATTTTAATTATTTAATTTTATTAATTTTACGGAAACGAACAAAAAATATATTATATTTATAGATATTGACTAAAATTCTCTATTAAAAGTACAATGAATCTTTCTAGTAAAAAATATTATTTTATATATTTTATTATTACTGAAGATACACAATAAATTTTTTTATATAAATAATTTTATATAAATATTTATATATATAGAAATAAAAATTTTCTCTCTTAATATCAAATTTTCTAAAAATATTTTTTTTTATTTTTGAAAGAGACTATCAAGAAAGACAGAAAAATATTGTTTTTTAATTTAAGAATATATTATTGTTATTTTCTTAAAATGATATGGTTCATCATTTTTCTTATATAAAATTATATCGCATATCTATATTTATAAATAAATGTTTTATGCATTCTAATGAGTTGTATATTAAATATTTATTATATATTTATCTTACATTTTTTTATGGAAATCTAAATAACTTATATTTTGTTGAACACACTGTTTTAATCATTCATCACATAATATATTGATGCACCGATTATTCTATTCCTCGGGATATAAAGAATATTCAGAATTCAGGAAATAGTTGAAAATCTCTTAACGATCAAATTTATTACAATATATCTTATCTATGTAAAAAATATATATGTGTGTATATATAAGCAGTAATACATATACATAATATTATATATTGCAAGTTGGAGATATGCTGTTATTTTAATTTTTATTAAATGATAAAATATCAGATATAACAGTGAAAATTGAAACATTATATTGGAGGGTAAAACACTTTGCACTAATGAATACAATAAAAAAAAAAAAAAAACAGCGGCTGTACGGATTAAAATAATCGAAAGGAAAGCGCACAAACGCGCGCGATAGATCCTGTGTACGCGCTTCTCCAATCGATTAAATTAGCACACGCGTGCATGCGCGCACGCACGCACGGCTTGAATCGGCGTTTTAATTGATTTATCGCCGAGGGCGAATAAATCCATTTTTAATTTTGCCATTTAGAGATATCTATGGACGATACGGAAACGAGCGATTGCTGCGTGCCATTGATGCACGCTTTGTACTTCAATGCGTTCCCACGCTTCGAGGTCTCGATAGTTTCTATTCAATTATTTTCTTTAATGATTGCTTGAAAAATGTGCCTATCATTTTTACGTAATAGTTTTTTGTAATAAATAATTAGAAATTAAAAATATTTCAAGAAATTATCATAATTATTGCTATAATGCACAAAATAATTTGGTCGGCTAATCATTGATTAACTTATTAATTATTAATTAAGTTATTTAATTATATTATTAATGTTTTGTTAAGTGTTTATTAATATTAATTTATTATATTTTATTAGTACAGGAATTATTATTTTTATTTATTTGCGTATTTTTAACTTATAGAAATTTGTACATAATGTAACTTTTATTAATTTCTAACACAAAATGTGTGAAAATACTAATTTATAATTAAAAATCTAATTTAATGTAAGATTTACTTTAATTATATTTATTTTATTATATTAATTTGTGCATTATATTAGGTAACAGAATAGAATTAATTTCTTACGTCTTAATTTCAATATTGTATATTTTAATGATCACAAATCATTATTATGCAATTAGTAATTATATATTTTAATTAAAACGTTTTTATAAAAACAATGTTTTTGCTTTGCTATATACTCATTGCATATACTTATGTATCCAAGAGACACGTGTTCTGTCTCGCGCCAAGTCACGTGCAGCAAACCATCGAGGTAAACTGGGTACTTATATGGGGTTTGCCTAGTGTTGAAAGTACCTTAGATTATCGAATCCGAGTAACGCCTGAACAAATCGATCAATTGTCACACCAACTATGATCATCAACTGTGGTCCCTACGATCATCAAGAATATATACACCTAGCGATTATCTATTATTCCAACATTAATTCCCTCGGTCAGTTGGCAATGAATAATCATACGAATATGTCCAATGATTGTTAAAATACCACTTAATAATCATCAACATCAAAGATATTTTCAGACATTTTTCTAATTAATTTAATTGTTCGTCTAGAAAATCAATCAATTTGTCAATTAAATCAATTTTTCGTTTAATAATTTTTCAAAGCCACATTTTCAATTACAGCTAGTTATTGATGTTCTAATAAAATAGTTATAATTAATTAACAAATAAATATCAGTCTTTGCAATTGCGTTTAGCATTGAAAAAAAGTTATAGACGTTTAAAATATATCTTGTGTGGCATTAATTTGTCTTCTCTATTGATGAAAGAATATATAATAATTTTTTAAATATAATAATTAATCGCAGTTTTTTGTTTTAATTTGCAATCTCTTTGCATACACTGTAAATAATACTATAAAATTATATCAACCATAAGTATAAGATTATACGATAAATAATAAAAATGTATAACATAAACATAAACAACAATATCAGCGCTGATTGTAGTTATTATAATAATTGATGTATTAATTTTACGTATTAACTATTAATTCTTAAATTTATCTGTCAAAAAGTAACCCTTGATACTTTTTCAAAAAATCTTCAATTTTATTTATTTTCTTTTTTTTTTATACAAACCGCTAATAGAATTGATCATAAATAGTTTATAGTTTTGTTGATCGTAAAGGTCAAAATTAAAAATAAAATTCCAAATTTTTAGGCTTAGATTGGAGTATTACGAACAGAGCTGCGCGGTCGACAGCATGACGAAGAAATGCGCTGGCCCAACTTCGGAATGCAGAAAAGCGATGCTAGGTATTCTTGGCACCGATCTTCACACCAATTGCGCGTGTAAGGGTACTGAGATCAATCAGCTTTACGGTTGCCTAGGTTGGCAACGGCTTCTCTGGGTGAATCCTTGCGTAGGTAAGTGACAAATTGTCTCTGAGGCATTCATTACTTGCAGTCTCGCTTACAATAGTAATTTGGATCAGGCTTAGCAATTTACTATTTTTTTATAGATGATAGATATATGTAGATAAAAAACATTTATTTAACTCAAAGTTTACTTTAAACTATGTTGATGCACTTATAAGAATATACTAATACTTTTATATTTCAAAACTCTTTAGTGTCAAAAACGTGAGATTTTTTAAATATTATTATTATCCGTATTGTATATAATATTATATATTAATGTTAATAAAATTGATTTCTCTGTCTTTTTATAATATATCGTTTCTTTAATATTATAATTGAAAAAGAAAACAAAATGAAATTTTGCGTAAAAAAAATTTATATACTATATGTATATATGTATATACATATACACATACAGACACACATATGTGCATATATTACTTACAATTTTTAAACATTTATTTATATATTATTTTATATATTTATATATTATATATTTATATATTATATATTTATATATTATAATATAATATATTAATTATATTTATACTTTATAATATTGGGACAAAAATAATAGATATTTTTTAATTTTTTATAACAAAAATAACATTTCTTTTCAATAATTAAACTATTTGTTAAAAAGTAAAAATATTTTGGGCAAGTTATTCGCAAAAATATAAAAATTAACTTAAATCAATATATCGAGTTATAGGAATTAAATAAAAATAATCGGATACTAGCCGGTGTAGGAATGTTAATTAATGCAAACTGACAGTATATTGTTCTAAAGTTTAATTAATCTTTGTAAATGTTTTATCTCGCAGCATGATTTTATCAGAGTAAAAAGCCGCGTGACGATATCGGCATTCGATTCTTCATTAAAATGGCATTTCAACGAGCGACAACGAGCGTATCTCGTATCTGTTTAATCTTTGAAAAAATATTTTCATTATTTATTATGGGAATAAATTGTGCTCAAAATTAAATAAACTTATTATATTAACATTAAGCTGTATCCTCTTTTCTTAAGTTTATTAAATTTGACTTTAATAAAATTTAAATTAAACTGAATTTGATGTAAATAACTTATCTAATATTAAAGATTAAAAAGATACAATATAAATTATGTAAGAATTAGTTAATAAAATGTTATTTCTCAACTTTAATTTAAATTATCTTATTTTAAAATGAGTTTAATTTAGCTTTTAATTTGTTCTTAAATATTCAATATTTCAAAATATTCAATATTTAATACTTGGAATACTTTATTAGAAAAATTATCTATGCTAGTTTTTTTTCCGTTATAAATCAATATACATACAAACATTACAGTGCATAAATAGCATACAACAGACAGAAAAGCTGCATGAAAAGCTGCCGATGCACTCGACATGATGCATTTCTAGAACGTAGTAGGAGATGCTATTTCTTCGTATCTAAATGACTTATCTACCAACTGAATACAGCCCATTGCACTCATTGTGCTTTACAACTCGTTGGGGTCAAGAAGGATCGATAAGGGCCAACCTGTGTCGTTTGTTCGACCGGTGTAATTGCAATTCTGCGTGTGGCATCACGGTGTATAACTGCATGGACTGTCGTAGATTGTTAGAGATCGTCACATCACTTGTCCTTTTGAAATTTTTATGACATAATTTGTTGATATATTTTATATGGCTGTTTGATATATGAGAAATTATTATTATACATATATTTATAATTATTTATTCTGTCAGTACATTTTTTGCACAAATTATTGTCAATTTTTACTCGTAATTTATATCTTAAAGAAAAAAAAAAAAATTAGAATTGGGTCGCCGCCGTTTCATGGCAAATTTTTAAATACTGATAATATAATCTATTTCGCAAAAATTAAAATTGCAAGTTGCTACTGCTGCTCATAAAATATTATTACGCGCATCTTACGTTCCCTATTATTGCTGTACGGATCCCGTGAGAGGAGAGGCGCGATGCAGTGCCCCTTGAAAGTGTAATCACCCTGGAGTCCCTTCCACAGTACCTAAAATATTTCACAGCAGCTGTGCCGCTGGCGATACGGGACCGCGCGACTTTTCCGATACTTTCATACTTTCGCGTCGGATGGCTACACGTGTACATTCAACTGCAATTTTACAGGCTCTCCGTTCGGCACTTTATATTGCTTAGCGGTTGTTATTTGCGGCCACACGTCCGTTTCCTGGTGCGCGCGAGAGAATGTATGAGAGAGAAAGTATTAAGTTGAAGTTACTTCAAGGCGACGATGCCGATTAGAGTCGACAGTTTTTCGTACTGATTATTGCACCGTGAAATGCTATAAAAGAAAAAGTTATGACAAAATTTCTCTCATAAGACGCAAAGGTTATAATGAATAATTTTATACAAAAGTAATAATACGCGAAATAAATACTATGATAAAATGTATGAAAGAATTTGAATTAAGAATTATTTAATAGATACCTTAAATGTGGAAATCAAATTTATTTAATAATTTAATGTTGCAAAAGTAATGTCGTTTTTATACATTTTTATATAAAAATATATTCAATAATATACAGAGTTTCTAAATAATAATAGAGTTGCAAAAAATTTTAGATGATTCTTTGTCGAAAATTAAGGGGGATCTTTCATATAAACATATACTCCTATATCCCTCCCTGAAAAGTTACACTAAAGGGAGAGGTAAAAATTATACTTTTTTTTTTTTTTAATTTTAGACAAATTTAAAAAATGAAATGTGAACATTTTCCACTGGTAGAAAAGATATTTATTAATATTTTTTTTAATTTTCCCGTATCGTTATAAGAGAATGAAACTAACAACCTAATCAATTTTTTATTACAATTTTTTTAATGAACCTGTGAGCCTTTAAAATGAATGTGATCATTTAAAAATATGCAGTAGAAAGCTTGATTTCTTTAAAAATTTTTTTATTTCTCTCATTTTTTTTATAAAATCAATAGTTTTCAAAACAAAAAAATAAAATACATTGTTATGCAGAGCACCGTGCTAAATGGCATAAATTTCGAATTACGAGAAGTTGAATTTTAGAATAAAAAAAGTAAGCAAAACAAAATTATAGTAAATGTTGGAAGAAATGGAAGAAAAACGACGTAAAATTATAATTAAAAAAAAACCTAATTTTTCCTTCTTTTTTGAAGAAATATCTCCTCAGGGAGGAATATAAAAGTATGTGTTTATGTGAAAAACCACGCTTAATTTTCGACAAAGAATCATCTCCTGAAATTTTTCGCACTTATTTAGAAACACTCTATGTAAAATCTTCTCCAAAACACCAAAAAAATTATAATCTACTTCAATTTAATACAAATGAAAATATATTATGAATAAAACCTATAACTTTTTTTAAATTGATATTAAAAAGCTAATTGTAATTATATAATTTTATTTCTTCTACGATCTTGTCGGTCTTAATCGGTTTTGTTTCCTTAATTCGCATTGTTTCAAGTATGTCGTCCTTAATTACAGTTGAATCGCAGAAAGATTATCACGCGCGCAAGAAACATCATCATTCACGTACGACAACGACGACGACGACGACGACGGCGACGGCTATCGCGACGACGACGGTGAGGTCATCGGCGAGCATGACGGCAACCACCGCGGTCGAACAAGCGGAGGATAATCAAATACCGGAAGTGACGAAGTGGCCGACCACCGAACCCATGGAAACTTGGGAAATCACAACCACTACTATGAGCACCACTTCTACTACTACTACGACCACTACGTTGCCACCACGTGAGTCTAAACGCACCGAAAGATTATTAATTTCCTTTACTAAAATAATTTTCTAATAATTTTCTAATAATTACTTTATAATAATTATTCCTAATATACTTTATAATAATTATTTCTAATAATTAATTTAGTCGGATTCTCTCATTATGTTCTACTATTAAATTTTAATTGATTGCTTGTCAAGTTGATGCAAATTTTTGGATTTATGGAAACACATTTAATATTGAAAAATATTATACATAACTTTTATGAGAGAGAATTAAAATGAATTAAAATAAAGTATTCATATAGACATATAATTGAGGTATAAAAATTTATTTATATAAATCTCATAACAGATTACATATAAATTTAATAACAAAATTAGATATCAAGATATTATAAAATTTAGATGAGAATTACATATTTAATGTTGAAAATTGAATTTATTAGAAAATCTTTTAAAATCGACCGCAGTGCGGACAAAATCTATTTATACTCTTAAGACATTATTTCTGATTGATAATCCTTCATCTTATTATTTGTCAAATATATATTTCTGACATTTTAAATTTTGAAGCTCTTGGTTTGCCAATTATCATATGTATTTTAAATATCTAATTTTTTAATTTAATTGGAATGTTCCCTTTCTTAAAAATAAAACTCCGCGTATTAAAATTAAAAAAAAAGAAACTGTTTTTAATTTTTTTCATCTGCCGCATCGAGAAACAAATTAAGTAAATCGCCTGCGGGCGTTGGAAAATGCAATGGAAGGAGAAGTTGATAAAAGGCCGGAGAAACAAACTGGCAGAAAAGACAGCTGCTCTTACTTATGTTACTCTTTTCTCGTAGGCTTCTGCGTGGTTCAAAGGCCGACACATAGCCACCAATACATAAGAGAGGGCAAGGGCAAAAGGGTAAGTCGCTAGCAATCTCGCAAATTTCTCTCGATCGTTATTAGTGATAAAAACCACCGTCGCTCTCGAGGGCCAACGTTCGTGAGACAGAAAGAAAACAAGGGTTTTTGTGGTTGTTGCGCACAAGAGAAATTTTACTATAAACGAGCGAGTCAAACGCGATTTTTTCTTATATATTGACGTCACGATATTGTATCTCTTTGACCTTTCTCGTCAACAAAAAATTTTTTAGAAACTTTATAAAGAAGCTATACATTTTTCATAAGATCAAAATTTTCTCATGCACGCAAGGAATATATGACAATTTATTAATTTTTTTTTTTTTTAATATTTTTAGCAATTGTTTCGATACATTTACCCACAGATATATGTATGTATGGTCCATATATGTATATATATATTATATCTTATAATAATTTGTATATATATATATATATATATATATATATATATATATATATACGTAATTTATAAAAATATAAAAATTAAGTAAAGATTATATTTTTATCGTAAAACAAATATCATACAATGTTATAAATTAAAAAATACCTTATTACGTTATATGTCAAAACTGAATAAAATAAAAATCCACATATCCTTTTTATATCTTTAGAAGGTATTTTTTAAAAATGTATACACATTGATAAATAAACGTATTAATTATAATGTATCGCACGCATTAATGTAGCTGTATCGTGAGGACGAGCCCGAATGCTCGGAGCTCTGTCACTGCAGCGAGGGTGAACAACTTGTCTGCAACACCATCTGCGTCGATTCGTCACCCTGCAAGACGGATTTCGCTTTCTACAACCACGAAGCACCGGCTTATCAGGCACATCGAGGTCCTTGCCTTTGCTATAGCGGTGGTTTCATATGCATGCGGCCTTCGCCCGGTGAGCGATCATCTTTCTCATGATTAATATTATTAAATGAAACGTCATTTATTCGAGCGACACTTTTATTGGACTTTTAGAAGACGCAAGCATGATTTTCAAATCATTATTACATTCTTTGTAACAGTTTATGCAAATTTAAAATTTAGACAAATTAAGATATGACTGATTTATTTTTTAGTTAAGCTGATTATTAAGTATCCAATAATTACTTTGTATAATTTATATTGTATGTACTCAATAAAAAAATCTTTTTTCTCTTTTTCTTTTTTTTCTAAACTCTGACCGCAAGATGAAATATAACGATTTTGAAATGATCCGACATAGGAAACGATTTCTCTTCGCGCTCCATAATACCAGCATTGTATTATTTTCACAGACACATACAATATACCGCACGGGGTTTTCATGTTCCTGGGGTACAGCGAGAAAGACGAGACCTTATTGAAGCAGCACAACAATGTAACCGTGCTGGACGCGGTATCATCTCTCGACAATTTCATGAGAGAGGAAGTCAATAATCAGGTGAGAGACGTCGCCTCTACTGACCGTTAATTTTCGCTGGATGACATTTGAAAATTGTTATCCCTTGGAAAACACCGGAGAGAAATCTCACGACTTAGTACAGAAATTCGTCGCCCAAATTTCGGAATCAAGATTATTTTGGAACAATCTGCCATGCGAATGCGACGCGCGACCTAGAAAAGAATCTAAAATCAGTCGATTATTCCGGAGTTTATTACATCTCATGTTACTCGGTGTCGAGGAAAACGGTCTCGTAGAGAGGGCTCCGGAAAATTCACAGAATGCAATTAATGCGCAGCGTCTCCGATCGGAGCGCGAAATTCCGATAATGAGAAATGTCAATGAGAAATGTAATAGCTCGTCAAACTGCGCGTCGATTAAAAAGTAAATCGGGCAGCGCGGAATTTAATAAATTCCGTCGCGCGGTACATCGCGACGGATGACGCGCCAATCTACTTACCTACCTATCTATCGAGGCCAATTCTCGTCTTCCATTTACAGACAGTATGCACGCTCTTCTTGTACAATGCGACCCGAGAAAACGTGATTGCAGTAGCACGGCTTGGGACCGACAATCCACCCTTAAATAGCAGTCAGGCTCAGAATCTGCAGCACCTGCTACGTGTCAAGGTAAGCGAATCTTGGATGGACCTTTTCGCACTGCATACGCGAAAATTGAAAGCTTTGGTGGGAGAGCTGGATAAGCCCACGGGGATGAAATTTTCGAGAAATCGCGAGATAAGGAAACGCGTGTGTTATCAAGAGAGAAATAAGTGAAATAATATTTTATTATTTCATTTATTATTTCTTCTACATCTGAACAAGTATATAAGAATTTTTTATCATCACTTTTTTAGATTCTACACTTGCATTAAAACAATTTAAGCTTAACGTGATATACTGTTTTTTGGAAACTTGGAGTTTTATCTTTGTACATTGAAAGATAGAAAGAGAGAGAGAGAGAGAGAGAGAGAGAGAGAGAGAGAGAAAGAGAGAGTGTACATGTTAATCAGAATAAAGATTTATATTTAAGTAGAGATTTATGTATTTTATTTGCTTTTTATATATTTCATTATAATTAATAAATAATAATTCTTATAATTAATAATTAAAAAATTTATATTAATATTTATCATAATATTTATCATATTAATATTTTGAATTTAATACATATACACATACGACATCCCATATAAGACAAAGAATGCTATTACTTAAAAAGTTTACAGCACAATATATTAAAAATATAGCAAGAGTAATAACATGCAATCCGATTAGAATGCGTAACAAGCCAGTAAAATGTGATATAGTTTCATTTTCTCGTAGTTACGCTTTATTATTCTTTTCTTTGACGTTTATAAAGAATTATAATTAAAGCCAAAGGAACTGTTATCATTCTTAAATCAGTAAGATTGCAACTGCAGAGGTGAGTTTATAGGATATGCGAAGATCCTGCAACCACGCTGGCTTCAAGAAAAGCTTCGCGTGAACGATAGCGATTCGATGCACGCGCGTGCGTGCACCAGACAGGAAGTCGGTGCGAAAGGGCGATGTATAACGCGTTCTCGCAAAAGTTTTAATTTCCCCAAGCAAATCTCGGCGTCGCTCGAAAGAGATTATCGCGATTAATCCGCTTGCCAAATTTCACCCTTCGCGCCGCGATAGATCTTGAGCGAGCGCACAGATCGCCAATCGATCTCCCTCCGGTGGATTATTGCACGCGATAATGCAGCCTTACGCGTGTCCGGAACACATAATGCGCCCGCTTAAAATGCACGCAGGGTAATTAAAACTCTGTGATTCATGGCCGGCTCACATACACAATGTCGCGATTCAAGTATTTATAACGGCTGATTAGAAAAGTTTAAGTAACGATTGATTAAAAATTAAACTGTTGATTGTAAAAAAAAACATTGATTGGTTAAGTGATTGAAAAAGTTATTATAATTTAGAAAAAAAAAAGTTTTTAGCAAATTAGAAGCTTCCATTCACTGACAATGAACATAAAATAGGTGAAAAGTTTTTATGAGTGTTTAAAATAATAATTAAAAATTATATAGGATTAATAAAAAATCTGTCGTTGTTTTAACAAATTCTTAATATATTTAATAATATAAGTCATTATATATATATATATATATATATATATATATATATATTATTAAATCTTAAGTTTTAATTTATATTTAAAATAGCTTTTACAAACAGTTTAACAATCAAGTTTAATATTACAATCAAATTTAATATTTCGACATAGTAATTTATTACAATAACTGTCCATATGAAATAACAAAAAAAAAACAATTAATAATAATGATATTTATTCACATATTGAACATAATCATCAAAAGCAATAATGAATTCTCCTCTTTGATTAACGTTGCTTGCAATGAATATTCAACGCGTAAGAGATTTTTATAATCGCGAATTTTTATCATCACGAAAAATTTGCACGGAAAAAGGATGGATCGGTCGATGGAACAACACACGCCAATTTGAATCCAGAATACCTCCATCAAGTTGAAAATGGACCAGCGCTTGATCACAGATTGGAAATCGCCCCGGGAACCTGTACAACTGTGTAAAATGCGTGCTACGGGTAGAAAGCAACGCGCATTTAGTGACATACAGGGTGTCGAAGAGATGCATCACGATCGATACAAAATGATATTGGCGGAAAATTACACACCATTCCGATTTTTAAAAGGTGCACCAAAAACACTGATGAAAGAATATCTCAACGCCATCTCATACGTTTGAGAGAAAAGCACGACTAATGAGTTTTAAATATATCATAAAACTAAATCTTGGGCTGAAATAATTGCAAATTTGATAGAGTACATTATTTCGAGCTAACATAATTTGGAAACTTGTCCAAAAAACATCTTTATATAATATTCACAAAAATTATAGTAAACTTGATTTATATTAAATTGTAAAAAATAATAAAAAGATATAGTGTTCTATTTTATTTTCACCAATAATGAAACTTGATAATACGTATATAATTAATTGAAAGATTTTATTTAAATAATTAAATAACACACTTTTAAAATTAAATAAAAAAGGAAATTATATTTGTATTTTAGTACGAATAATATCAATGTTACTTTGTGGTTGATAACTTCATAGAATATCCGTTAGACGGCTTTAAATAACGGTTCGATGGAAAATGTCTGACAGACTTACAAAAATTCGTTTCTGCCGTTTTTGCCTGCAGGAGAGATGACGAGTTTCGTATAAAATTCCAAATAAAATGGGCAATTATACGGTAGATATATAAATAAATAGATTGAGAATCGCGCTAAGCAACGATCACGAAGAGAAAAGAGTTTGAGGAGTTGAGTTAACTTATTGATCTCGTGAGATGACTGAAAGAATTCTTTTTAGGGAGAAGATTCAAGCAAAAATAAGAGAATACAATTTTTATATAATCTTTTTAAATTAGTCTTAAACATGTCGGAAGATAAACATTGTTATTTATGAATAGCAATTATTTTTAATAATACAATAGAAACATTATACATATGATTAAATTCAATTTCGAGCAAATGTACTTATTATATACCGTGTATTTTTAAATAGTGAAAGATTAACAGTGTGTTTTATTATGTTGTGTAAAATGGCATTTAAAGATATCGAACTATCAGATCTATTCGCGCGAGGTGTATCTAAAAATTTTCAGATTCACATAAGTCTCTCTGGCAGTCGGCCCGTAGTTCGTTCCCAACATCATCTCGTCTCCCTTCTCTCTCTAAACCCATGAGGCTCGTAACGGCGGCGCACTGCACCATAGAGAGCGAGGGGTACGGAAACTTGCATTTTCCCTCGGCGTCACTGCACGCAGCTACATACGTCATAAAACTTTGCTAATATAGCGAAGGACCGCGGTGCCGTTTTTGCGCCGGTGACTCGAAATCGCTCGTTTCTCTCTTACCAAGTCGGCATTTATCTTACTTCATCATCTTTCACTTTTTAACCTTTTGCGCATTCTCTTTCTCTCTCTCTCTCTCACTTTTTCTTTCCTTTTCTCTATCCAATGTCGAATGGGATTTATTTTGTAGCTGGTGTAGAATTTTACAATATTTGTTATTTAAATCATTATTTGAATCACCTAATCGTTTACATAAGTCAGATGCAATCAAGTAAGTTTCTATTAAAGAGAAAGTATTGATTGTCTTTAATTGGAATTATATTAGATATTGCTTGAACAATTTTATTTTTGCTTGCTTTATATGAATATTGATTCAATTGTAATTGTTGGATAATTTGATCTAATTTGATACCATCGTACTTTTAAAATTTGTGCATCCAATTATGTATTTTCTTTTAAACTAGTTATAGTTATTAAATGCTTCTATTATAGTTATAAAATATATCTTTAAATAATGTTTAATTTATAAATTGTCGAATTTGCTTCTACTAAATAAATAATGAAATCGATTAAATTAGTTTTTAATTTAATTTCTAATCTTTAATTTTTATCAAATAAATATTTAAGATACCTGTTGTTATTTTAAACACTATAAAAATAATTTAAAAATTTCTTCCAAAACTCTAAAATTATTATCGTATTAATAACTATTGTTTATCAAAAATGTGTCATATATTACTGTATTTATTTATAATTTATGCATTTTTCTTTTATATATTTGATTAGCACAATTTTTTTTTCATTAAAATAATTATCTGTTGAAAAATTATTGCATTTTTCTCTTTATTTTTGGAAAATCTTTACATTAAAGAACAATGAGCTAAAACATTGCCTTAGAAATGTAAAAAATTACCTTGCGCGCTAACATAAAGACAGATTTCAAAATCTCGTAAATATCGTAAGTGAAGTTAACGAATTATTCCCCTGGGTACGGAATGACACTACGATCTTTATTCAGTGCGACGCTTACCCTTGTGACGGTGCAGTTTAATCCCATCTTGCAGCAGTTCGAGAAATGGCAAAAAAGCCACGGTTTCCCGACGTTCCGCACCGTTTTTCAATTATGCATTCGCATATTTTACCGGAATGCCTTGTCGTATTCAGCGACGAACGCGACGACAGCTGCCGGACTGCATTTACGAGGTTAACAATAATTCAACGCCACACCATCTTTACGGCGCTATACATCCGGTGTTTCCGTGATATCCACGAGTATGCTTGTTACTGTTGTTCCGATTTTATGCGATGAAAGCTTTAGATTCCCGAAATTGTCCAAAGGTTCGCGGTTTTGCCTTTTTTCGCAACATACATTTTAATTAAATAAATATTAATATATTAAAGAATTGTATATACTTATTTTAATGCGCATATAATGTTGCAAAAAGATTAAATATATTTTTTTATCTCTCATTATATATATATATATATATAAAATTTTGAAAAACTTTTACCAAATTTCTAATAACTTCTCTTTCGCAGATTGTTAGAATTTTTTTATAAATGTCGCGTATTTTATATACTTGTACAAGAAGCAATCATCTGATCAGAAAAATCAAAATGTAGAGCGTTCTATTCGTGGATATCAGAACAGAGAGCTAAAAGTCCAGGAATAGAATACTCCGGCATGTCCTTTTTAAGAGAGTTCCAAAGAGTTATTTTGATGCTATTGTAAGGATCTTTGACCTCTTTTCTTTATTTTTTCATTGCTTATTGCATCAACCCTTCATATTAATATTAAGAAGGAAATAACAGACAAATTGGTGCTTATTAGAATCTGAGTTTAAGTCGACAGGATAGCTGGGCATGTTCAACACCGCTAAACATCACTCGCGACTGCAACAAATTGCAAGAAAAAAGACAAGGTAGTTTTTACGACGACATGCGAGAAATCGAGTGCTTTGAAAGACAAATCGCAAGGAAACGCCTGTCGCGTGAAGCAGCGTACAAAGAGTAGTTCTATCTTACCTTCTTGCTACTATTAATCCTCTTTAATTATTAAGAGAAATAATGGAATAATGGAAATTATTTCAATTTAAATTCTTAACGATCTTGAACAATAATAATTATAACAAATTATTTTTATATCGCGAATTAATATTTTGTTCCATTAACTAAAATCGATAATTTTATGAACAAATCTTATCTTTAGCAAATTTTATCGTTCTTAAAGCATTGGAAAATATTCAGTAACACATTCTTTTAGAATATGTTTTTAATTAAGAAATATCATATTATTTATCTTAAGGATCTAATGAAATAATAGTATATTTGTATATATGTACAATTATATTTTTTTGAAGCATTTTTAAAAAACAATGTTTTAATTTTACTTTCCGCCATCGATCAGAAAGAAAAGAAAAGAAAAATAGCAAAGAAAAGCTTCTTAAATGACGCATAGAAATTCAATGAAAAGTCATGGGAGTTTCGAGATCGATACTTGGATGCGGAGTTGAACACGACGGGAAGGCGAAAGGAAATATGAGGGGAAAGGGTAAGGGGAAGATATAGGTGCCTTTATTGGCCTTGTGCCATTGCTTGCTATCTATATGGAACACCTGTGTCTGCCCGATGTCTCGAATCACGACAGATCGAACAATGGGAGAATCTTAAGACAAAAAAGCGAACAAACGATAGTTCTGAAACGAAACAGAAAGCATTGCTACTTTGTCTCTAATTCAGTTCGATTATGTTATAAAACTTTAATAAAATTTTTATTACAATAATGGAAAGATTATGACAGAAACTTTATCTTCTTGCGTTTTTATCTTTTTGATCGTTTTTTTTTTTTTTTATCAATAATAACGATAAAAATTTCGATATAAATCACATAAGTAATAATAAATTACAAAGCAAGTTTTTATCTTTATTTTGAGATTGATTTTTGACACTCCATCAAGTAGCGCATGACATTGTCTAATTTAGTGCATTTATACTATGCGTGAGTCTTATAATTAAATGATTTGAGATTCTACAATAGACGTAGTATCGTTGCAGTTTGCTGTTTGTCGCTCGACCGAGATAGGACTTGAAATGCTGGTCTGTTCGTTTGCGTGATATCGTCATCTTCATTCGAGATAAGGTCTCAATACATTATTAGGTCGACCTATCGAACAAGACCACGTAACATCCTAACATTGTCGGCGCTTTGTGTAACGAGAATGTCGATGTAAACACGCGCGATAGTAATGTTACTTATTTTTTTTTAATACGTATATATAAAATTTATAAATAGTATTTAAATATATATATATTTTATTATAATTTTTATATACTCTTTTTTTTCTTTTGAATAATAACAGGAAATAATTTAAGTTGTATTCTTTGAAATAAAAAAAATAAAATTGTTAAGCTGTTTGATTCTGGAGATAAAAATAACTGCAGACTTCTTGAGAAATTTTAGAAATTATAACATTTACATAACTCTTGAAGACAAACAAGTCTCCATGATTAAATATTTGATAATCTGTATTGAATGCTAATTCTTTTATAACTCCATAAAAATAACAATTTTTGGACCTCTGTCGTCATTCACGAAATGTTAAATATTTCAATTGTACGATATAACCAGTTGTATTCAAAATGTCGATTTATAATTTAGAGGCATTCCAACTGTGTGTCATAAAGAGATCGATCCAAATTTTATTATAGAGACGAGACACAGAGAGAGAGAGAGAGAGAGAGAGAGAGAGAGAGAGAGGACGAAGCCCCAAGGCTTCTTACGGGCTTCATCAAAGATGCATGAAAGTGTCAAACTACCCGACATACTGAGTGACTTTCTTAGATTTTTGTATGATAGAAGAAACGAGCTGCATAGCGATTGTCGACTCCAATGTTCATAAAGTCGTTGTCGATCTAGCATGTTAAAACGATATTAAAAAGTTTGCTCATTAAACTATCTTTTTATAATATATCTTTTATTTGACTAAATACTAATGTTTGAATTAAATAAATATAAAAATAAGGTAACTAGATAATTAGAATTTAAAAACCTTTTAACTTATCTTTAAGATTTTGCTCTATATTTTCTTTAAATATTTGTACAAAATTAATCACTCTCTCTTTCTCTCTCTCTTTCTGACATCTTCTTCCTGCTTCCTTCTCTCTGGCTATTTTTTCTTCCTTATTCTTATCTTTCGTGTAATTTCTCATTAATTCGGATTTGTCAGAGTTTGCATTAATCCGCAGTGACATCTTACATACGGCACTACATATGAACGCTAGTCTGGATTTCGTTATTCGCTTTAGCGTCGCGACACCCGAGAGAATGACAATGCTGTGAGACGACGCGCTTCTGATAATAGCTCTTTACGTATTGCCGGGCTGCCAATTTGACGAGAAGAGAAATGACTTGTCGTCACGGCTGGCGAGACACGTTTTCGCGCTACGTGTTCACGCGAGCATTCCGCTCACGCGCCGCGACGATCGCTTTCGACGCGGTTCCTCGGCGTCTATCAGCTCGCTCTGCAACAGCAAAAGACGAAGCAGAAAACTGCTTGTTATCAGTCTCTGCTCCGTTCGAGCTGACGTGCGCAGATGATCTTTCAGCTGAAGCCATCTTTGGCGACTTCCAACTTGCACAGCATATCAGATAATATTATTGTTTTTCGATCACTTTGATACACAGATAAACCTGTATATTTTGAGCACAAAAATTATAAATAATATAAATAATTTTTAGAATTTCTCGACTTTGCAACAAATAAAATCTCACCGCTAGAAAAATTGATAAAATATAATTACATATCTGGATAACGATTGAAAAAATAATAATTAACAGCGATTTTAATTTTGCTGTGTCTGAAAATTTTGTCGAGTGAATCTCTCTTAAATTTTCGAATCAATTCTGTTCTAAGATATACCGAGGCTAAACGAACTTGATGTAAGCAAAATCTTCTTGCCGGCTATAGTTCGACAATGTCGAGACAACAGTCCGGAAGGCGCGACTACAAAGCGAAAATCAGAAAAGAGTGATCTTTCATTTTTAACGTAGCGTCGATGCTTCGGGCGTTTTAAGATTCTGTGAAAGACTGGGAAAAAGGGAGTTTCTTTGATACAGTCGACTCATCAATTTTAATCACACTTTAATATCGAAATTTGACGAAATACTGACAAATATACGTGTTGTATGTAAATGTATATAATTTCACAATTATATATAATATTCATTTTCTTACTTACAATAAAAATAATAGTATAAATTAATGACTTTCGGAAGAGATTCTTAATTGTCCAGACTAATAAAAAATAAAAAATTGAGATACCATCCCGTCTTTTTCATTATTATTATATTCCGAAGTAATTATATCTATTTAAGAATCTTTTTTATAGTTGAATAATTAACCTTGATAAATAAATAAAAATATTATTATTTCTCAATTTTAAAATAATAAAAAGATTTATAATTATTTTTTATCTTGTACAATAAAAAATATAATTACTCTCCTATATCTTTTTATATTTATAGTATAATTTATGGTATTTATTTCTTATACATTTTATTTTTGACTATATATTTCTTTTCTAAGAGTTAAAAATAATAATTTTATATAAAGAAAAATAAGCATAACACATTTTGTTTTACAAGATTAACTATTTTATTTTGCTTTACGCTCAATATTCGTTCGTAAAAATGCTAAGTGTCAAGTAACTCTTCTCGCTTTGAAGTCTGAACAGTCGATCTTCGTGAGAGTATACGAAATTTCTCTCTTCCATTTTTAGAACAGTTCAACGGAGCGCCGACGCCTCGAGGGCTTTAGAGTTTAAGAACGAACACGCGGAACAACGGGAAAGAGCCTTTAACACGCAAACCCCTTATTTTCGTCGATTTAAAGGGAAACAACTCGTGCAGGCTGCAACTGGCAGTGTCGCCCTTGCAATTTTTGAATCCTCGAGCTCGACATGCAATTCTTTCGAAAAGAATGGATTTTATTATATATACACATATATATACACACACATACACATTTAAAATGAATAAAAATGTTAAAAATAATATAATATATAAGTGCAGATTTCTCCTTTCTTCTTTCTCGTACACAATATATAAGTACATAAATAAAACATTGACGATATCTAAAAAAAAAAAGAAAAATAAGGATTCTTTTTCTCTGTCATAAATTATTATATTAAAATTTGTTTTTAGTCTGCAAATTTGTTTTTTTATATATTTACATATTTAACTGCATATACATGAAACACATGTTAATGTCAGAAAACATCGGTAATTATGATACGTGATGTGTAATGAGAAGGTTAATTAGAAAACTAGAAATTAAAATTTTGGAATTTTGGAAATTTTTTTACGTAAAGAATATTCGCATAAAAACAGCCCTATCAATGTGGCCGTCCTCTTTTTTTCTTTAGGAGAATTTATTACCGCAACACGTTACTATCTTTTTTTCCTGTCGACTACTTTTGGCTCATTTCGTTTACTTTAAAAGTTTTCGCTCAAGCTATCGCCACAATGTGTTTGCACGTACTTATCTACCTATCGCTTGCAACACGCTCAGCAACGATGCGGGCCGCTTTCGTGCCAATTGTTTTTTGGGATTAATGCGATTTCGGCTGCGGCTCCATTATGCAAGATACCTTTTCAGACAGTAAATTGGAACAGGATTCGAGAGCGAGGCAATTTGCCGGCGCGATTTTTTTTGTTTCTCCGCACAAGCATTGTTCACGTGTTTGCGGAACGTATAACAGAATATTAAAGATAATATTTTTATGATAATATAATACTTTAATACTTTAATATAACGATATTGTATATTTTAATCAGAATAAATTTATATAGTATTATTAAATTAAACTCGAGAATTCTAAGACAAAGTCTTACAAATAATAAATAATAAATAACTTATACTTAATAACTTCAACAGGAAGTATCGACGGAAATTATCATAATTTTCTACTTATTTTTTCTAAAATTTTTATTTTGCTTAATCTTCTAATATCATTTAAATTATTACATAATTTTAATAATATAAAAATATCTATCTTAAATAAAACGTGTAATTTATATGCTAAGTAATTGTTGGTGAACGAAGATTTGCATTGTACAAGTGAATATGGCGACTCAACTTGATCATTCGGTTGCGATCGTTCGCAAATCCTCTTATTCACAGACGCTTTCTTTGATCGAAACATGGCAAAGCCGATAATGCTCATTATGCAACATTATACAAAATTTACGCGGCCACGCAATGCAACATACACCGTAACACAGACCATAATTAAACGTTACATCTCTCGAATCTTGCACTATAATCCCAACATCCGATCATCAGCATTAATGCGTTGCAAATATTTACGATAACGATGACAGTTTGTTTTAACAATAACATTTCTAGTGCAGTAAATAAATCAAATGATTTATATCTAAACTGCAACTTTTGTGTGAAATTTATTCAAAAATTTACAGATAATTTTGTAACAATTGATTTTTTTTTTACAGAAATCTTACAATTAGTAAAAATCATGTATGCATAATTCTATATTTTTATGCAATATTTAAATGAGTGAATTTTATATACTTTGTAAATGTATACACGAAAGTGTCGATTGAGTCATATACGATTTATGTGTAACGTGTTAATAGGGCGTATATCAGTTAGCACATATGACAGCATGAATTTAAATTGATTAATTTTAAGAAAAGATTCCATTTGTATATTACTAATTAAAAGTAGCTGAAATATATTAATATTTTATTTTTAATTTTATTTTATTTTTAATATTTATATATTTCCTAACTTTATATCACCATTTTAATGTAACTAAAAATGCAACAAGACATTTTCTATTATCAATATTAATTAGATAAAGAATTGATTAATAAATTAAAAATAAGAAGATTTGAGACATCATGTTTATTCGAAATAATTTCTTATAGGCAACAGTATTTTGCCTGTTTTGTCTATTTTTAATTGCAATCAATTTGTTGGCTTCAAAAAAATTAGTCATCACGGAGACTTCACTAAAAATATCAAATATAAGTATTCAAGGTGCATGAATAAGTAAGTCCCGTAAAAACTTTTTCTTGTATTTTAATAATTCATAATTCATAACAGTACGTGCTCGGAATTGAGATGGATTTAAAAAATTGAGAAGAGGAAGTAACTATATCTAGCGGTACGAAATTACTTGTATTGATCATAAACGTTTCGCTCTGAAGTCGAAGGGGAACAGAACTTTCTCTATCTGTATTATCAAGAATTGCTAGAAATATTGTGACGAATTAGGATGAGTTGTCGACACTTCAACTACTTACAAGTAGCAAATCCTCTTAGCCCCTTGAAGGGTGAACGCAAGGGCTTTTAAACCGGATGACGATTAGCGTCGACGTGTGAGAGATGTAAGATTCGCCAAATCTGGCGATTACTCGAACGAGTGAAGATCGTTCGCTCGCAGGAAAAGCAAAAGGAAGATGGTAAGAAGGGAGTGAAAGGTGAGTTCCGAAGAGAACTGAAGCCGAGATTTGTACCTTCGAGTAAGGACAGACGCGGAAAAATGAAAGATCGTTGAATAGTCGAAGTCTCCGCTCGCTTCAGTGAGATATAAGATGAAATATGAACGAAGATCCGGTTAACGATGCATTCTCTAGCAAGAAAAAGAGACGTGCTCCTTAACGCGTAAGCGTTGAGGGTTTTTTCACGTGTTAGCATTAAACGTAGGACAAAATATTATAGAACAAGATATATTTTATGTTTTAGAACTTTTAAAGATCATTTCATAGAATTTTATGTATTTTTCGGGTACATTAAGCATAGAGATACGCAAAATTGTAAAAAAATAGTTAACAAAGTCATAAATTTATGCAATGAAGAATAATCTATATTAAATTATGCGCAATAAAAAAGTAAAAATTACTACATACAGATTTTTATAAATCATTACGATTCTTATGTAAAAAATATGGAATAATATTGTGAAACCATAAGTTTCTTGTCACAGACTGTTGTATTACTTTTGATTTCATTTTCCGGCATTTATAACCAAGAGATAACTTGATATTCTTAAAGGGCCCCGAAGTGCGTCTCCCGAAGGGAGAAACCGCTATCGCTTTTCGCGAGCGTTATGCTCATTTGCATTGCGTGACGAGTCCGCTTTCCGCAAGCCTTTACGTGTTATAAAGCCAGGGTGCGTTGCATGTCGTTACTCCCTCTCTTCGAGAATCTTTTTTTTTTTGTTCTCTGTCCTTCTTCCCTCCTCGGTGACGCTTACCCGTTCTTATCCTGGCGGATTTTGCTCGCGCAGCCCTTCGTCCTTTTTTTTACGTCCCTTTCTCCTAACGAGCAACGTCGAGCGAACTTCTCGACGTCGTTATTGATTAAGTGGCCACACGAAAGCGCGCTTGGATTTTTTAATAGCAAAATTTTTATTGGCGGCTGACTCGCGACGGCAATTTTCATCCTCTCGACTCGGCGGCGACTTAGACGGCGAAAAATTCCAAGGCACGAAACGCGACGCCACGTAATCGCACAACTTAGGATTTATCGCTATTTTTAATGTCAAAAAATTTTGTTGCCATGCGAAATTTTATTATATCAAAAATTGTTTTGTTGTTTCTAATGGTTCTAATTTTTTTGCACACTGTTTTATACTCTCTCCTTTCTCCTTTCTCTCTCTCTCTCCCTCTTTCTCTTTCTTTTTTTTTTACCAAATTAATAATAATTTAAATATAATTATTATATATATGTAATTATTTATGAAAAATTATGATAAAAATTTTAGAGATAAAATAATACATATATATATATATATATATATATATATATATATATATATATATATGTGCTATGTATTTATTTACAAAACATGCAAAAAAATTAATTAACCGATAGGAATGCTCGAAAAAAATATTGCTGAAAGAGAAATTTTTGAGAAGTACAAATAAAAATATTACAATTTAAATTTTTCGCCACTATGTAAAAAAAAACACGATTTCAGGAGAGAAATCTATTATTCATTCCACATTTAATCATTACAAACTAACACAATTCGTCATAATCATTTATCATCCATTTACAAGTGGTGCTACCGTCATTTATACATAAATTCTGTATCCGAGAGTATTATATATTGGAATGTCATTGTTTCGTCATTGTAAGTTACAATTATCATCTTTGAGAAGTGACAGGTACAAGCATTCCCCGTTATCGAATGCATTTGCCCGATTGAAAGGGCAATCGGACGAGATCAGCGTCCGATACCCTCCCATAGAGGGATCACTGTTATATAATAGATCTACCTACTATTAACTGCATACTGAGTGTTCCAGAATTTGCTTTAATTTTGCTGATAGTACATACGCTGATTGATTTTTCACGAAAATTTGGATATCATATTTTTCCGCGTAATATTTATATAAATGTTTAATTTAAATATTATTTTTTGTAATAAATTTTGTTCATGAAATATATATTGTTTGAAATACAATTTACGTAAAGTAAAATAAAAAAATATAAAATATTATTTTTTCTTTATAAAATTGTATAATTTGTATAAATTTGTGTAAAAGTTAAGAGCATTTAAATGGTTTAATTGCTTAAATCTGCAAAAAATAATTGTTTATTAAAAAAAAAATAATAATTACTTTTAAATCAATCAAAAAATTTATAACGGAGAGAAAATCTGAAAAAGTTGGGGACACCTTGTATATCTTACATCTCTTTCCCCCTTTCCTGTCAACAAGCACGTTTCCACGTTTTGACGTAATCACTCCTACATTCAGAAATCCAATTAGCCGACCATTAATAAGGGATTCCTCCTGACGGAAGAGATAATAGTATCTGCCCCATCGTCAGCTGCAGTTGCACCTGCCGGTGCACTGCACTGCGTCTTGCACCTGTCTTCATTCACGCGGGGATAAATGGCCGATCCCGTGACGACGCCAGCTGTAAGGAGAACCATTAGTTTCCGGTGATCGCGAATTGAGATCGTCTTTTGTAGGGAACTGCACAATCATGCTCGAGTCTTAGTGTTGCACTTTAGCTAGCGACATTTCTTTGGAGCTATTGAACAATTTCCTGCTAAGATAAGCACGATTACTGCAGCTTAATTTCATTTTATGCTACTTGGAAAAAGTCTGACTAATTTTCAACTGCACTACTGAATATAAAGATTTTCAAATTTTTATTTCTTAAAATTTCTTATTTTGCTTTCTAATAAATTCTTAGACCATTATATGACATATAATTAACAGTTTCGACTAAAAAGTAAACACTGTTTAATCTCAATTTACTTGAAAAAGGCTGATTAATTTTAAATTGTACTACCAGTGAAAATAATTCTGCAGTTTATTTCTCTGATTATCATTTCTTTATATTTTTATTGTATTTTTGATTATACTTTTTAATATTTTTACTGTATTTTAATGTTTGTTTTGACAATTTACAAGTATAACAGTAACTTGACAATTATCTTGGAAGTTATATAAATGTTATTTCAAAAATTTGATGTGTGTATTAAAATTTATGAAAATTTAACATGTTTTGAAATATTGATTGCTTTTAATTTTCATTCTACAAATTTATTACATACAAGTTATTTGACGAAAAATAACTTTAATAATAATTAATTTAAAATTATTTCCACTTATGATCGTTAAACATAGCCTTAATAATTTTCATTTTTAAGCCGCTTAGGATCGCTTACACTGCGGATCCTTTGTGGATAAATTTAACATTATTCGTAGCAGACTTTCTAAAATTAGATATTTATGTAAATAATTTATTAGCTTTCCCTGTATATATTTATTCATGCATTTGCAAATATCCGAATAATTGTATTAGCGCGTATCTGCCTGTAAAGCGAAATTATTTCAGAACACAATTTCGAAACGCGACGTAATACGGATGTACTTCTAACCATGGATTAATATGGTAGAAGAGGCACGTACCGCATAATACAAGAGAGCGTAAATTAGAACAGCCATCGAGCTGCCGGTGAGTTTCGTCGTGTGGCACGGTTCGGTATTAATTAAAGCATAACGTTAAACAACCAGCGTAAACAGCGGAATGTTACATTCAGCACGAAATCGCGGCAACTCACGATCAATTTGATTAGGTCGATCATCATTAATTATTTCAATAGGATAATGAAATTATTATAATAAAAATATTTTCTTGAAGAAAAAAATTAATAAGCTAACAATTGTAAAAAAAAGTTGAATAATCAAAAATTTATTAAGTCCTACGGATATATGAAGGATGTTATTGTGTATAATTTTGTATATTTATTGAGCAAGTTTTATTTAAAATGTCAAATACTTCTAACATATGATCAATTAAAAGAGCATTATTAATTGAAAGCATACATCATAAATAGAATTATTATTGTTATGCATAATGAAATCATTTTTATCAAATATCCCTATTAATTAGTTTAGCCAAGAATAATTCAACATGAACAGAAATCTCTGTAAAATTATCTAATTTAAATTTTAAAAAAGATTTGAGTTTATTTAAGTTCACTAAAATCTCTGTTGAATTATTTGGTATTTCCATTGTCGAACTGATTTTTCGTCAAAGAAATAAACGATAATCTCGCGGAAGATCATTCTATGTGTATTATATATGTATGTATCATTTCATGTTCTGAGAGGCAGGATTAAATAAAATATTAACCAGGGAAAAAATTAAGCATGAGCTGATATTAAAGCGCGACAAGAGATAAGCAGAGCAATCCGCAAGGTAAAAAAGTAGGAGTTACATATCCGTGGCATACAATACTGTTGCGAATCTGTTGGATAATCCCGATGGAAAAAAAAAAACCACGCCACACATTTACATTCAAAGCTGGATTATTCTGGCAGGAAAACTAAGCACACACGTAGCAATTAAAAGCCTCTCCGACTTCTCGTCGTAACAAAATTATGATGATATTGCAAAAAGTAAAATAAGTAACCAGCGACTCTCACATACTGAACCATTCTATTTAATGCACAAATTATACAACGCAGAGCTTTTAAACAATGAACTCGTCTACTTACAATCAAAAATTCTTTGCAGAGAGCTATAATTTTCAAAAATTATAAATTTATATATTATATTATATAACAACTATCCTCTCTTTTTATTTGCTTACGTAATATTTATAATGTTTATTTTTTTTATACACATATTCTTTTAAATTATAGTATTTAAATAATAGAGGGTTAAATTGCGAGAAGTAATCAAGTTGAAAAGTGTTGTTTTTTTTATGATTTTTATACCGTTGCGACTTAAACTATTCCTAAATTTTATAATAACTTAATTCTATTTATTTTGATGCCATTTTACTGCCTATTGATGAAAAGAAACCGCGGAACATACCGAGAATGTGTTTGGCCAGGTTTTTAGGCTAATTGAATGGAATTTGCGCGAAGCAGTAATGACCCAAACACGGCTGGACAAAAGCCCAGTGCAATAATTCATTTTACGTATTGGCTCGTGCTAATTGTAGTCCTGAGTTTCTCGCGCGTTGCGGGTTAATTACTGAATATACAGATACGCTGCAATGTTCGCAATATCTTTACTGTTGCATGTCACAAATATCCCACGAAATACAAGTACCTTGAAGAAAATACAAACAATCGCTTTATGTAAATTTCAGAAAAGTAGATCTAATCTAATATGTAAATATCAGATATATTGTCGTAATTATAGAAATTATTTAAATAAATTTTTCATTTTTTCTAAAAAATAGACAAAATTTTTTTTTTATATTAAGATTATGGAAATGTTGAAATTATTTTTTCATTTAAATAAAAATGTATATAATTAAGTTTAGAGTGTACATTTTTAATACAAATTGTTCGAAAACGTATCTCAAATTAGATAACTCATGCGCGTGTTCTTTTACATGGACACCAAAGATATCATTCGTCGAATTCGTCGAAAGTTTCATTCCACGCTGGAAGCTACGCCTGCTCGTCACGACGAAGTTATTCGCGCAAGATTCCAGCTTCCACGCGGAATTTAATCTCATTGAAAACCTCGCTCGGCGCGAAATGAGCGGACGAAAAGCCGGCAACGAGAAATCTGGTCGGGCCACGTGGCGCACCAGAAAGATATCACCAAAAATCGCTCCCAGCTTCACGGATTTCTACTAGCCGGAAATTAAAGATTCAACGAGCCGAGGGTAATTTTGAGGACGGGGAACAAGGATCGCGCGTGGAGGGTAGCGGGAGAGGGTTGAAAATGGAAATCGATGGCGAAATCGGTCTGGGAGAAAGTAGAGAATGAAGAAAATGGGAGTGGGAGAGTATATTCGACGTCGTTAAATCGTATTTGAGAGAAACTCGAATTCTATAAGAACAACTATTGATAGTGAAGCGGAAGATATGTATGTTCTTGCGGAGATTATACTTTTGCGAAGAGAATTTATTTGGATCATTGTACAATTCAGAATTTATATTATAATTTTTTTTCTGCTTTTTTTATATTTGCATATCTTTTCTAATCAAGATACTTTTTCTAAATACAAATCTTATCGATTCTGATCAACCCATTTCTATATCTTATTAATCACAATATCTTATTGCCAAAATGACAACTTTGAATATAGACAAAATTACTTAAAAAGATCGATTTTTATTTGTAATATATGCTTTGATTCGAGAATAATTGGTATTTCTTCTTCTATTTAAAATATTTGTGTCGTAAATGTGTATTGTAAATAAAGTTTTTGATGTATAAAATTATATGAAGAATATCGAAAATAAATAAAAAGCTGCCCTAAGAGCAGAACGTATATGTGAATTTAAACGAAAGCAGTCTACGAATTCATATTTCAATTTTATTGGAACATTAGATATCAAGCAATGATATGATTATCCTAATAGATATATAGAAAGATATTCTCGATTAAATATTAAATGAATGCCAAATGTCAAAATTTATAAAAATAAAATCCTCTTTGAATTAATATTGCTTTAAATTAGAAATTTTTTTATAAAGGTATTAATCGAGATACTCGATTTGCAGGAGGAGTGCGCGTCAATGATGCAAGATCTCAGCGACAAGATCAACAACAAGCACCACGAAGTGCATTCGCATCCGCTACTCTCGATCTTCAAGATGGCCGAGGTCGAAATAAAAATGCCATACAGTAACGAAGCGGCCGTCTTCAGATCATCGTTAGCCCTTCTTGTCATTCTGCTGGCAGTCGGCTTTTTCGGTTCGACGTGTCTTTTCGATTCGTGACAGGGACATCGAGACACTGTAAGAAGTTTATATCGAATGTCTCCCTCGCGAAGAATTGCCACGTGTCGCGCGCACGCGGTTATTGCGACTTCGACAGCGGAGTCTATCTTGAGGAAGGAGGACTTGTGGCCTTGAAGGCCACAAAACAACGAAGAGAAGGATTTTTCGCCTTCTTGATCATCGTGCTGATCTATGTCGTAAGGATTGATCGACAGATCTGCACGACGATTCCTGCACGTTTTTTGCCGATCACGAATCGCTCATCGCGCCATTTAAAATATTATTAAATAATTATATAAATGTTTAATAATATTTTTGTTACTACTACCTCGATATGCAGTCTCATCGAACCTCGTTCTTAATCCTTTAACAGTCGGGACTCGAATAATTCCGAATTTAATACTGGAAAATTTAATACTGGAAAGTATAATAATTGTATAAAAAGTTATTTTTCTTAGAAGATACAAAATGCTAAATTTACAAAGAGAAATGCTCTTAACTTTAGCATATTCATCTCTTTATTTTTTATTTTTTTTTTTTTTATTTTATTTTATTTATACAGTTTTTGCTATATAATTATATAAAAAATATTCGAATATTTGGAAAAAAAACTCTGCCACATTCTCTGCACATGTTCGAAATTGCACTTAAGCTGTTAATATAATTGCGTTTTGAGAATTGTTTTATTTTTAAAATGCGTGTTAGAAAAAAAGAATAATTCACACTGATACTTCAACAATATATTTATCACAAGTTTCAATATTTTGAAAATATTTACTACGCGAATGCTAACTCCGTCTGAATAAAGATATTACAGTGAATAATATCTTATATAGAAAGTAGCTATTATGCTGCTCGATACTCGAAGGGTTAACAATGAATGATCGATGATACTCTCGGCGATTGGGGTCGCTTTGAGGTCGAATTTGATAGGAGAACAAGATTGACGCGTAATACATTTGTCGAATGCGCGAAATCAAATGGAAATCATCAACCAACCGTATTTTCATTTTACGCGTTCGGTATGTAATTTGCCGTCAGAAATGTCTTATGACGAGATTGTCGCGCGATCGACATGCAACCGATGTAACTTCAACACAAGGGTTGCATCACAAACATTAACAATCGTGTGCAGTGCTGATGATGTTTGATTACACGGTGATTTGCAAGCGAATGATTAGTGGAGAACAATTGATGAGATATACAAGCATTGAAAAACATTGAAAATTAAATAATTAATATTATTTACGTTTTAACACATAAAAAATTAGCTAATATATAAATAATATATAAATGATATATATTCTATATAAAACGTATGTGTAGAATAAAAGTTTTCCTCTCGATGCGTAATCTCGATTGGCAGAAAAATTAGACTTATTAGAATCATGTTGAGGGAGACAATTAACGCAGAGTTTGCGGATACCTACGAATTAAATGCTTTGTTGCAAATTGTTGAAGGATATTACTTATATATACTTGAAGTATTTATTTTTAAATGTTAAAAATTTTCGCGATTATATAATTGTTGATAGTGCATCGCAATGTTAACGTAAACGAAATCCAAACATTTCGCACAAAATCAGCATTGCACTTTTAATTTAATCGATCAGGTAACAATCTCGACAATCACTTGATCGAAAAAAAGACAAGATTATAAAAAGAATCGATAAGTAAAGTAAATAAAAAAGATTGTTGTTTCGAAATTAGCCTTGCGCGAAGAACATCCGGAGAGAAATCGAGAAATAGAGAACAATGAGCGCGATTCGGGATCGTTCAAAACTAGAATATGACACATGTATAATAAGTCGATCGTAGCGCAAGAAATGCAGTCTGTATAAATGGCTAAGCACTGATCTATTGTATAATTAATGGCCAAGCAACGCAAATCTCCTCCCGTACTGGACCATTAGGTGTTTGTTAAAGTTGAAACCTAAACCCAAAACCATACGTGCATCTGCGGTGCGTCGCGAGAAGCTCGAGTGTGTAGATAAATGTAGATTGTTGATAGCAACGTAAGTATAAAAAAAAGGTGTGTAATAGAGATTAGCTAAAAATATGATCGAACGAGAAAGTCGATCGTGGCCCACGCGTTTCCAAGTTTCTTCGCGTCGATGTGCATTATATTTTGCATCAAATCGATCTTAATATAAAAATTATCTCTCAATTTTTTTTATTATCTGTATTATTAAGTCTTATCTATATATTTAAATATCATTTGAGAAATATAAATGTCTCAGAAAATTTAAAAGGCGAATCGTCCAATCAAATTTTTGCTAATAAAAGATAGTCTCAAAATTCGATAATTAATATCGCCTTATTATTGTTACATAAATTTTTAAACATAAATATTCTATACTTTACTTATATTTTAAAAAATGAAATTTGACTCAAATCTAACATATAACCTATTAATTTATTTAGAATAAAAACAATCACATATTATTAAAAAAGACATAATTTTTTTCTTACTTATAATAAAAAAATATAATTTATTCGTTAAACATCGACCAATATGAATTATTCATAATGTGGATATACTTTTATTTCCTTCGCTCTTTTATCCGTCGTATTCATGTCATTGATTATTTTATCAGCTGACGATGCTGATAAGAGCGACAAATATAAATGCGAAACGATGTCTCGCATCGCTTCGCATCGCGTTTCTGTAATTATGACGCGCAATGTCAATAGTTCGTGACTATGGGAGGCACTATATGTATAAACGGTCGATTTGTCAGTATGAAAGACGAGAGAAGGATACGAAGCGGAAAACTTGTAAACGGTAGGCAAATGCTTGACATTTACAAATTACTCAGAAATTCACGAACTGGAATTATTCAGCAGGCTGGAGAAGTCCTACCGCTGACTCGATCATAATCTCGATACCGGCGATTAATAATCCCCGAGATTCCTATAATTATCCCTTCCTGCGACGGTCTCGTCACGACTACTACCACGCTGTTTTTCAGACGGTACTAGAATATAATGAATTTAGTGCTCTTCAAGAATCTTAAAATTAACCTGAATTTAATATCATAAAATTTTAATGATTTTTTATCATTAATTTATTTTGACTAATAAAAGCATTTAATATACTTAATTCTAAATATATCGAGATGTATATTTATTATAGATATAAATCATAAAAACAGTAGCTGAGTTTAATGATGAGATTTTAATTACGATTTGAAACATTGTTTTTATCTTTTAATTATGCTAAAAAAATTAGCACACAATTACGTCATATAATAATTTTTTTTTTTGTAACTAAACGCTCAACAAATTATGAAAAAATGATAAAATTAAAAATACATATTATTGATCATATTTTAAATCTCATTTTCTCTTTTATCTCAATTGTATAAAAATATCGTTTTAAAAATAATTTTATAATTTCTCTTACTTTTGTTTAAAAATTTTCGTTTTCTATGATTTATTAATATATTTCTAATTTTTTCAATTATTTATTAAATTTTTACAATTTATTAATTATTTATCTTTGTATTTTTATTACCAAAAAGAATTGCAATCAATGAAAAGAATAAATCTCCGAAAGTAGATACGGATTATACAAAGAGTCGATGGAAATGCAACGAATGAAACGATTATTACGAAGACTTTCGTTATCTTTGCGACTTTCGCCATTTGAACAAAGTAATGAGAATCTGTCAGATGGGATCCCGAGGATTATAATTGCGCCGAAGCTTCAGGCGAATCTATGTGACCCTCCGGAGTTAACTAACGGAAACTTGCTAGACAATGTAGCGGCAGGAACAATACGGCAAATAAATAGAGCCCTTCTTATGCGTACGATATACTCTATAAATATACGTTATGTATAAGTGCATATACATATATAAATATAAATATAGATAACGCGAGAGATAAAGGCGGACAGCCAGCGCGTTCTGGCTGTCATATTGTTTGTACATGAACGACAAGTACGAATAAGACGACAAGTTATAATACGGTAATTCAATTAGATGGCATTCGTCGATCTTAGGCGCGAATGTGTGAGTTGCGTCTTTTTTGTGGGAATCCTGCGTGCAAAATGCGAGAGTGCGTTTGTGCAAGCCAATTATTTTCTGAGCTCTTTTCCCTAAAATTATTATTATATTAAAAACTATAAGTAATGTTAGCAAATAACAAAATAATATAAACGTGGATATTGGTGGATTTAATTTTTTCGTATTCCAATTAACTGTGTTTTCTATTTTAAGACGTAAAATTAATTAAAAGCTGATGTACACAGTTTATAAGCATAACACTAAAAATTTTACTATTTGCAATACACAAAAATAGAAATTGTCATATTTTAGATGTATTGGAAATATGCATTCAGACATATAATACTTCAACGATACTGATTTATTTCTTTCCGATATATTTATTAATTTTGACTAATAATTATTTTTTAACAAAATAGAAAAAAGATATTTTGTTCAATAATGACAACTTAATGGAAACTATTGTATTAAGAATACAGGAAGGAAAAAGAGCGCAGAGCAGATTGTGCATGCGCAACGTGGAAAAGCAATAATGTATAAAATTTAGGAACCGCGGGTACATCGCTCAAAGAGACAGCACATGTTAATGTCACGTTATACATACACGCACGTAGCAAAAATATATGTTGACTAGTTAAAAAGCGGCGAGGGCTAATCATTTCAGCGGCGACGAGATGGACTCTTCGGGGAAAATCGATGGAGAAGTGAGATTAATCTCTCAATCTCGATCAATCTCGAAGACATGGACCAAATGCGAAAATCTCACAAGAAGTGGATCAAGGTTGAGACATCTTCTTTCAATCCGCAAAGCAAAAATATGATGCATCAAACGAATGCACGCACGTTTCAAATTTTTACCATTAATAATTACATCGCAAATATAAATCTAATTGAGATTTATGCTCAATTATAATGCATGTATAAAAAAATTTAATGGGGACTCGATTCAATTAGTTTGATAGAAATGCAAATAACATACTTTATTGTCTTGATATTGCTTTTGTTAATTTAATGCCTATATTAATTCGATGTATTTAATATAGCGTGTGTTTTCATTAATTATATTCCATAAAATGTCATATATTAATTAATTCCGCACGTTTGTAATTGCGTTTACATATTTGAATTAATAATTAATAAAACGTGCATTCGAAATTATGCTGCATTTGAACTAAATCTTTACTCGGATATTGCACCATTGTTATTCTCAGAATTCTCTATATTCGACCTTGATCGACATGGGGTGTCTCGAAAATACGCCCGAGTACAGTAACTCTCGCGGACTCGACGGCGTTTGCTCGAAGGCGCTTGCTGCATCGGAATGTAAATATACTTGCGCAAAATTGACGCCCCCCGGTGATCGTAGAACGCCGATTATAGACGCACGATATCAGCCGATAAGAATCATTACGCTCAATTACTACTCACTGGCAAAGGTACTTTTGACGCACTGTTCGCTAAGAGGGCGAGTAGCTTTAATACTGCTGCGTTCAACGGATGCAACACTTTCCTCCGCGAAGCACGGACATTTCGCAGAACGATGTGTGTGTCAATTCGCAAAACATATTTACAAATAAGCTCTATTTTATTACGAGAAATTTTTTTACAAACTTATATATACAGAATTCTTATAATTACACTTTTAATTTATTATATATAAAGTTTCTTGTTAAAGATTTTATTATATGTTTTATATTACATGTACAAAAACGTATATTGTTTCTTTAATATTTTCTCTTTAAATTAAATTTTTCTTTCAATTTCTTGCAAACTCGAGCTCTGTATATACAGATGTCTTGCCAGAAGCAGTTTCTCTTGGAATTTTTTTTTTTTTTTTTAATGAATATGCTAGTTATATGTAACGTATATTCACACGTAATCATTATTAATCTATGCTGGACACTGCGCGTGTATCTATTCGCGGCCATCTCATACGGTCCAGCTGAATCAGATAATCAAATACCTGACACCAAAGTCACGGAGACTGCACACGGCCTAATTACTCTCCGTAACATATTGCGCATTAGATACATGCCCACGTCGAGAAATCATGATTTCGGCGGTCGAAAACCATAATATAATATCCAACTCGGTATACATCTCATAAATATGGCAAGACGTTCCGTCATTCCTGATATATTTTATCATATGATAAATACATTTTAAGATAACTTTTGTTAGTAAAAAGTTCATCGATATAATTTACGCTTAAGGAAAGTTTTTTTTTTTAAATATCAAAAAATATACATACATTATAATTATGTTACGTTACATGTAACATAATTTTACTTGTTCTCTCTCCTTCTACTCAAATAATTCTTTACAACTTTATTGTGATTGATTTTTTTCTTTTTTTTTACGTCTTACTTAACTCATATCATCGTTACATTATAATTTCCGTGTTTCGTGTGAGCATGAGAATGACTGCTTATTTGTAAAAACCAACATGAGGGCGATGCAATAATTACGCATGCATGCGAGATCGCGCATATGTGTGTGAGTATGTGTGACTGATGCGTCGAAGGATATGTATTATAAAGAGCCTGCTTTGTGACTGCGACGTTACTTTGTGAGGAAGTGACTGACACGATAATCTTGTTTGAGAGAGTTTTGACAAAACTTTCACGTTTCTCATATTTAATCACCTCGCTCTTGCGTTAGTATAAAATTTATATTACACATTTTGTTTAATTATGAAATTTACAAAATAATGTGTTTTGTGAATTTTTTAATATTTATCAGTTGTAAATCTTATTCGTTAAATCGAAAAAATTTATTGATAAATTAATTATTAATGAAGTGTGCAAAAAAATCACAAAATAAAGAATGATAGGTTGTAAATTGTATGATTTAAAATTTAATTTTAATTTTGTGTAAGAACTAAAAGATTTAATTAGTAATTATATCGCGCTGATTATGAAATCAATACTATTTTATTCAATGTACATATTAGATATTTTATTATAATTCTATTATAGATTATTTTAATAATTTTCTTATTAATTATCTTATTAATTTTCTCCGCTTTTTAGTTTCATGCATTCTGACAAATTTGTCATATCAATTTACGGTTAAATTAAATTGCGTAATTATTTAAAAATTCTCTCTCAAGTAAAATTCTCAACGAAGTAATGTCGTGATTACAAGATATGTGATTTCTCTTCAAGATATAAATTCTTCCAAATGGGCTGCGAACGTGGGTCTTCGTACAATCCGTGTAAATTCTAACTTCATCACGTATTATATTGTGTATCAATCATAGCAATACTGATATCATACACGATTACCGTTTCATCATACTGATCCAACAACTTAACAAAATTCTCGTGAGAACGCTCTTGTAAGATGCTCCGCAAATCTTTGTCAATTGTCGCAATTTGATGAATTATTTTAGAAAACATGTACAGAATATTTCAAAGGATCAGCTCTCACGCGCGAATATAATCAAAAATGTTTAAATTAAATGACTCAATTGTATAAATCGTTTATTTAAGCAATGGCGCTCTATTACACTTAGATCTACACATAACTGTTACATTATCATGTTTCTTTAAAACACACTATATATTATAATGAAGTTAGGTTTAATACAGAGAGAAATGTTCTTGATTAAATAGAAATCTTTTTCCAAATGTGAAGCTAGAATTTGGAAGTTGTTACAATGCCACAAAGTGGCTTTAAAGTTTAAGAATTTTACACAAGTCCGGTATATATAAAATTTTTAAAGATTAATGATTTTGAAGATTTATGGGGCGTCAAATATATAATTTTTCGAGTTTATTAAAACTATCAAAAAATATCACGAATTAAGTAACAAAGGTACATAATCTTACTAGTAATTTTACCGTGAATCCTTTAATATATAAAAATGTTTACCAGAAATTGTTACAACGCAGGAATAGTGTTACATATTAAAATTTCATAGGACAAGTTTGCTATTTTTGATGTAGTGCTATTAAGAAAATAATCTACAAATTTGAAGAAAGGAAAAGAAAAAGCTGCGTCAAACGCAATATGTATAAAAGAGATTTTATACATTTATTATACAATTAAAAACCTTTTACTTTCTGCGCGCGTTGTCCTTAAGCCATATGCATCAATTATATAAATTATATAAATTATTACAATGCGCATTTTCTTAGTAATATGGAAAAAATACCAAATTTATGGCGATTATAATATATAAGATTATAAAAATGTTCACTTTCTGGTGAAATATATCTTCGTTATATATAGAAACCTTTGATTTTCACTATATGCTAATATTATAGAATTAAACTCATAATTAAATTTTCGCGATAATAAATATTTTCATTGGATGCATAATGGTTTAAGGTTTTACAGCTTTACATTATAAACGTCTGAAAATAACAATTTATCTGTAACTGTCAATTATGTCATATCCAACGACTCGTCGTTTTCTTATAGCCATATATGCTTTGAGAGTTACATTATAAATGATAAATTATTAATATTAGGATATCTTACTAAGATGTTATAAAATACGAATTAATTTAGTCATTAGGCGATTGTGAAGTACGAAGACCCGCGAAATCGGTTATGCCAGCAGTTTTGAACATATTTTGCAACAAATGAGATCAGAAGACAAACAAATCAAAATTATAATGATTACTTGATTATTTATTAATTATTATTATAGATCAATTAATTCCTTGCGTCATTATATCCGATTCATTTTACTTTAAAAAAAAAAGAAAGTTTATCAAAAATTAGACATAAAATTAAATTGCCGAAATGTTTGAAAAATATAATTTTGATAAAATCAAATGTCGTGCTGGATATCAATTTTGAACTAAATTGCAGTTATAAATAAATAAAGTAAAACAAACTAAAAATTATGAAATAGAATTAATAAATTCAATATAATAAAGTAAATATAATATTACATTTTTTATATTCTACATAACATTACTTAATATTTACACATGGAATATAAATATTAATTTTAGCATTTATTTAAATAATATTTAATTTTTTATTTATTTGACATTTCATAGTATATTTATTATAGAAATATATTTATATATTTTTTATAACAATACATTTACAAAAATTAGAAGACGCAAGGAATTATATAAATGTGTAGTTACATTATTTTCACTGTTCAAAACCGAACAAAGACAAAGATGATAGTTTTCAACTGAACATATCAAAGCCTCGTAGAAAAGGCTAGCCAAAAAAGTATATCCAGATTTCTACTCCGATTTCGCATATATTCTGTTTTTTCGACTCTTCTTTTTGCGACAAGAAACACATGCGAGAGTTCGCAAAGCGGCTCGATCGCGCGATAATATGCGCAGCTTCCAAAGATTATCTTGGAAAAGTTAATATATGATATATAAATATACAAAAGAATCCTGTCCACTGGAGTTGTTGTTTATTTATTCACCACACAGCTAGTTATTTTCTTTTATTCGAACAAGAATGATTTAATCTACTTATTCTAATTAAATTTTCTAGTTTATATCTTATATATCTTATATATATATATATATATATATATATATATATATATATATAGCTTATATATATATAAATATAATTTTATATAAATTATATATATACATGCACATATATTTTTACAAAATCTTTTGTTGTGCTAATTACTCGACCCTGCGATTCCATTATTTTACACTGCTATTTTACACGTTCTCAATTTGAATTATATTTAAATTGTCAAAAATTTAAAGGATAAAGCATCAAATAAAATATATTTGATTCTAAATATAAAGAAATAATTATTAAAGATTTTTTTGCTAATTGATAAAAAATAAGGGAATCAAAAATAATTTCTCTTACAGAAATATGGAAAACATCTCTGATGGCTCTCTTGTATTACATTTATTATCTTTTAAATAAATTTTATCTTACCAACCAAATTTTCATTTCTTCATTTGTTGGTAAGCTAAAATTTTTCTATTTGTTGATAATTAAAATAAGCAAAAGCTTAAGTATTTATTTTTATGCAATTTAATGAAAGATTAATTATTAATTAATTAAAAATATTTGTTATATAATTAGTACTTAAAACTTTTGTTTAGAAATTTATCTTATATTTTGAAAATCTTTTGCCAACTGTAGAATTGAAAGCTTCAGTCATGTTAACAGCTTTCAGTAAGAGAAGAAAGCTTCTGTATCAGCTGCAAATATTAAGGAAAATATGCAATTTCAATATATTTTCGAAGTATATATCAATTTTTCTGTATTAAAATATAAGTAAATTATTCTATAAATAAAAAACATAAAAAATGAATTTTAATAATTCTTTGAATTGATTAGGCTGTATGTGCTATCTACTATGAGATGATGAGAATAGATTTTATACAACACATCGTCGATAAGTTTATATTCTTATTAAATGGCCATTGTTTATTCACATTTTATTCATTATAATAATGTCTTTATATTACTATTAATATTAAAATTTATTAAATGTATATATTGAACGTAATATATATACCTAAGTAAACTTAAATAAAAGCATAAATTATTTATTTTTATTAAAAGTATCAGTCTTTTTTCACTATAGAAAAATAAATAAAAATATTAATTAATTTGCTTATTATTTTGCTGTTATTTTTAATTTATTATTATTAAATTTATAACTTTATATAACTATTAATTAAAATGTAATAACATAATTTTTAAGTTTAGCTAAAAGAAATGTTTTTTTTAATTAATAAGAAATATTTGCTTTCCTCTCTCTCTCTCTCTCTCTCTCTCTCTCTCTCTCTTTCTCTCTATTTCTCTTCCTAAAATAACCTTATTAAAAAACAAGAAACTTTTATACATTTTTGTACATATAAACATATAATTTATAAAATTTGCTTACAGAGCTTTTATAAATTTTATATTATACATTTGTCAATGTAGACATGTATCAGCTTATCTATAAATTAAATTACATTGAATTTGATGTTTAAAATATAATCTAATTCTTTTTTTTCTATGTTTTTTCATCTTACGTCTCTCGCTTTTGATTGAAAAATTACAGAATCTCTAATTAAGATTCACATGCTTTGACATACGATACTGCTGATGAAAGAGAGTAGGGCTTAATCAGTTAGTCGATAAACAAATTGGCTTAGAGACGGCTGTATGATGGGGTGGTTTATACATCGGGAAAGAAAGTGCAACGGTATGACTAGTTTCTGTCTGACAAGCTCATCAAGAGCATCTACTGCGCGAGAAAGTCCAACGACGCGATAACGACACATCGTTCTTAAAGTTTCCTCGTGTTTTGTATATATATAAACAAATAAGTTTCCGAGAGTCATGATTACAAAAAATAGCTTGATCAAAACATTACCGAACTGTTGATGACTTTTCAACGTGCTTTAAATTAAAGCTGACAAAAAGAAAGGTCCGGCAGAAAAGAAGCAGGTCCGTAGCCTTTGTAGTTTAAATTTCTAGAAAACTTTATTAGAACTTAAGAAAATGGTTGCAATATATATTAATTTATCTTTTTTATAAAAATTAGTGCAATAATGCTTTTATGACATTCCTGATTAAAAGCAAAAGAGCATAATTACCTTTAAAGGCCAAATATATTTATTAAAATTACTTATTTATTTATTTAATATTTAATCGGTTATAAACATTAATATTTAATCGGTTATAGTTTATAAAATAAAAAACATGCATTTGATTAGATCTGTTATATCATATCTTTAATTTCTTATCAACATGCAGACTTTAGTATTTTCTTATTTTTTATAAACTATTTTATATCATATACAAGAAAGATTATTTTTTTGAATTTTTATGTAAAAGATTGATAACAAAACTTAATTTTTTACTTTTTTTCTTTAATCTCTTTTTAATTCTTATTTTGTATTATAAAACACAAACGTGCTTTTATTTTTATATAATTTATAATTTGAAATATCTCATATTTTCTTCATATCAAAATTTATGCATTTAAAAGTTTCACATTTGAACTTGATTTATTCGTATCTTTATAAAACGCTATCTGGAAACGATTTTTAGCTGTAAAAATTAATACATCTTCTTTTAAAAGATACACTTTATATCTGGGTGATTTAAAACGATTTCTAAAGCCAGCTTATGCTTTCACTGTACATTTACACAAATTCGTTAATGAACTTTTTTATAGTTGATAAATCCATCTCTCGGTTTAAAGTTCTAATTATAATTACTCTTTTGTAATTGTAAAATTGTAAATTTATTTGAACACAAAGTAAAGTTTTATTATTTAGGGATTATTGTTATATTAAATAATTAGATAAATATCAATCAAAAAGTTTGAGGATAGCTGTCTTTATCACTAAAAATTCTTTCTCAAAAATTTTATCGAGTTAAAAGTTATTGATCAAGTTATAATTTTTATGTGAGATTTTTAAATTTTTAATACATATATAAGAGCAATTGCAGATATTTTAAAGGGTTATAATATAGATTGTAATCGATGATTAATGTTGACAACATGACTCAATAAGGTTTTTAACATCGACACACGTCAATGGTTTCTCTCATGAAACGCTACGTTCAAATGTAAATTCAGATGTTCATTGATTCACGAGGGACCGGAAGCGATCAAGATCCGGTGGGGGAGATTTTCGGACGAGCGGCTGACAGCTTCCGTTCGATCTTCGCCGAGAGCATTCGCCGGATTTCTGAACGATAGAATGTGCAGCTGATCGGTGAGTGGAAAATTGGATCGAAAAATCGTTGTGTGCAAAAAACCATAAAAATTTTAAAATAAGGGATGCAATGCAGGAAATTGCTAGTGAAATATATATTTAGATCACAAACCAATGAAAAACGTGGGAATAACAGTAAATTAATTAATTAATGTATAATTTCATAGTTATGACAGAAAGTACCTTTATGAAATAAAATCAGGATTATTAAATCCTTCATAGCATTATTCATTTATTATGACGATAAATATTATTTTATATTCCGTCAAAACACGTTCAAATTATATATTAATAAACTATTTAGAATAGATATAAGTTTATTATTCGTATGTCTTGTATAAATTGACTTTTTCCATATCGGAGAAATAATAAATCGTCCATTATTATTCGCCACCTCGCGACGTTATTGTCAGAAACAATAAAAGCAAACGAGATATTATTAATTAAATAAAATTGAGTTAATTATGCAATTACGGAATATTAATAGATTTAATATATACCGCACAGGTAACATGACAAAACGAATATATCTGTTCAGAAGTATAAAAGGTGTCTTTAGTGTCCGCGAACTTAATACAATCTTATTGATTCTTCCGTGTATCAATGAATTTTTTATAGCATACTTTATGTAGTATACTTTCACTTTGTTGAATGCTGTTCTTCCTTTATGTGCGGGTATCAGCATAATACTCCTGCAAATATCATTTGTAATAACTTTTTCCACACACACTTGTTTCTTTCTTTAGGAATGGCAAGACACTCTCGAATGATCATATGCTTCATATGCTGCTACTTGTATACACTGTTTGGCATGACTGCTCCAAACTTTCCGTGAGTATGCGATTACGCTTCTACGTCGAGCAATCACATGAGAGATTTCTTATATTGAAATGTAAAATTTGTATATCAAAAATTTTATTGTCAGCAGAAAGAAAAAAGTATTTTGCATTTAAATTCTTTTTTTGTTCTTTAAATTATATTCTTTCTTTCTTCAAAAAATTTGATGTCTAAGAAAAGATTGTTAAGAACACATATATAACAGTATTTTAACGGTAATCGTAAAAACAAAAATTAATTTAATAAATTAATTAAAAAATTGATTAATTAATTAAAGATAAGAATAAATTTAGTTAATTTGTAAAATAAATAAATTTGTAAAATCCATAAGCTCTCTTTGCTATTTCCACACTATGGTACTTATATTTTATTATATGTTGCATTATATTTGCACACATAACGGTAAACATTTCTCTATTTAATAGCAAGTATCGGATATATCATACCTACATATGTTATATACTGCAGTATCTCAATCAATAGCTGCAATAACACCCTAATTGAACAAAGAAAGTCGTACAGTTAGCAATCGTGACATCGATGTGACCGGCCTGGTTGAAATATACATATATATATATATATACATATATATATACATACATGCATACACACACGCGCGCGCGCGCGTATGTATATAGCATTTGTTCTCTGTAATAATAAATTGTCGATTCTTACCGTACTTGGTTCTTACAGTCTGTGAATGATTTATGAACTTCGTCGATGTTGCAATAAAAATCTCTATACAATGATGCCGCTGCCAAAGGTATTATTTAACTTTTAAGGTCATCGCTGTAAATTGATCGCAATCCAAAATTAAAAACTATAATGCAAAACTCTTTTTCTTTTTGCGATTAGTGATTAACAATTCATCTCGCACCATTTCAGTGTGTGACGATGGAAGAATAAAATATGTTTGATAATAATTAATATCTTGAAAGAATTTGATTTTTTATCAAAGCTATCAAATAAAAAAATTAATAAAAAATTTAATATTTATGTTGTATCGATATTGTTGCATTAAATTATAACACTTCCGAGAAAACTAGAAATAAGCGAAAAAATTCTTGAAAGCCTTGTTATGTATTATCGGCTTGGCGGGTTTCACAGTGATATAAGGCGATTTTAAGGCAAATTTACATAAATGTATTTTGTTTGAATCAAGCAATCGTTGACATACGTATTTTCTATAATCTACGTTTACGTTATGTGCTAACTACAATACACGTAAAATACAGCACACGTGATTTAATTATTGTCAATATATTGAATTGTTTTCTCACGAACAACATAAGTATTAATTCTAACATTATTCCAGATTTTAAATGTAAGTATACGTTAACCAATAACTCTCAAAAATATCTAAAAATAAAAAAATTATTCTATAAAAAATAAATGTTTTCAAAATAACATGTAAAATTTTTCAACATTTCCACAATTCTTTTTAGCGCTACATGCATTCAAATTAATCTTCTTTTAACAAGATATTTAATTAAACAATATATTAAGAAGAACACTTTAATTATAAATAATCTCGAGTCCTATTTCTTTATAAGCATAAAATATTGCACTAAAGATTGCGATTTATCATAGTCAAGGTAATCTTTGATAAATAGAGGCGGAGAATGTGTACACGCTGTATCCATTAGCAGGCCGCTTCTCGCATCTTCTGACATTTCAGGGAGCTAGACTTTGATGAGTATGGGAAAAAAGAATCTTCTTTGTCGCTAAAGGATATTCTGCCTTTGAATCCGAAACAGTACGATAAGCACAGAGCTCCAAAATTCCTCGGACAACCCACTATCGTTTATTTTCACGTGACAGTGCTCAGCTTAGACTCCATAAATGAAGAATCGATGGTGAGTGAAAAACCGACATAAGCACACACCGGAAAATTAATTTTCTCATTTATTAAATGCTTATAAAAATATCACACTTGCGATTTTTATATTAATCTCTACTAAATTATTTTCTACATTAATTTTGATTATAGTAAAATATTTTTATATTGTTTGTAAAAAAAAGATAAACAGCTGATAAATGTATTTATATGTTATATGAAATAATATATATATACGCATTTATTGATAAGATCAATTAAACTTTTTTACCCATTTTATTCCATATACAAATTTTTCTAATCACATAGCAGCACTTAACAGAATTAACATAAGATTATGTTCAATATTATAAAAGAGTAACTTTGCCTCGTGAATCACTTTTCAAATTTTCCATGAACTCCACATTTATGGTGGAAGGGTAACTTGTGAAGATCAAGCAAGTTAGATTTTTTATTCGAGGAAGCATGATTATGTCACTTAGAAATAATTCTGGTCGCATATATAAAGCAACATCTGTGTTCACACATTGTTTTTCTGTGACAACAGACGTATGTGGCCGACATATTTCTCGCGCAGAGTTGGCGGGATTCTAGACTGCGGTTGCCGGAAAATATGTCCGAAGAGTACAGAATACTTGACGTGGACTGGCTGCATAACATTTGGAGACCTGATTGCTTCTTCAAAAACGCAAAAAAGGTTACCTTCCACGAGATGTCGATACCAAACCACTATCTCTGGCTGTATCACGACAAAACATTGCTTTACATGTCCAAGTAAGAGCTATAAATTCTGACATTATTATTCGATATTTTAATTATAAGTATTTAGATTATTAAAAACTGTAGGTAACGCTTAAAAAAAAGCGAGGAAAATTTCTAAAAAATAGTGTAAAACATATTTTTCAAACATATATTCTTTCTCAAGGAAAAGTGCCATTTCGAGGAAAAGCCTTCGAGGAAAAATATTAGTTTATTCTTTTTCTATTCCTTGATTATAAAAGCACTCCGTTTCGAGTGAACAAAACTATCACAATGAGATAAATACACTTCCAACATCACATATTAAACCCTACAGAAGAAACACTACAGTTTAGTAAATTTACTGTTCGCTTTAGCGGTCTTCGTGTTCAAAGTGCTATTAACTCTAAAGTTTCAACTGTTCAAATGATATGTCCGCACACGCGCGGGTTTTGGTTCTTTGTAAACTTTTATATTATTTGTATAAATTGTTTTAAATTGCAAAGAAAGCAATATTTTAAATTTGTAAAATATTTTATTACATTTATTGTATAATTTTTTTTTTATGTCGTATAGTATTGAATATATACATATATAATTATGTTTCTTAGAGTATAACTAGATGTTTAAATAATTGTGATTATGCAGAAGTATTGTATATATCTCAAAAAATTTTTTAATTATAATTTAAAGAAATGGATTTTTTTTAATCAATTTCTTTCATTTATCATTAATTAAAACATTGAATTATTAATCAAGAATTTTTAGGAACGTTATTTATTTATGTATACAATTCAACATTGACGTATTTTCAATTCGCGCATATGTCATACTCATTTTTGCTTTATAAAAGTCTCTCTATCTCAACTTCATTTCAAAACATTTATTTCCATCTGCAGGCGATTCGTTTGTTTTGTCAAATTTTATTGTCAATAAAAGATACAAATTTATATTCTCTTGTTCTGAATGTTTGCATCGTCAAAAACAAAAATAGCAAAAAACTTCAATAGTTATCATTGTCCGGAAATAGCGCTATCAAATAATTCACTCATACTGAGAGATTGAAATATAATTTGATTAATGGATTACATATCAAAAAATGCAATACTTGTTTTAGATTGACATTGGTGCTTTCCTGCGCGATGAAGTTTGAGTCTTACCCTCATGACACACAAATTTGCTCAATGATGATCGAGAGTCGTAAGTATATAATAAATAACAGTAATACAAATCGTAACATAATAATATTTCTTAATTAATTTTTCAAAAAACATACGACGATATATATGACACAATTTTGCTACTGAAACACTTATCTCTGTAATTATAATTAATTATAATACACAAGCTAGATATAATTAATGACATAGATATTAACTATATTTAATGTAAAAATATTCAAATATTGATTCTGTTTATAATTTTTATAATTATTTTTATTATTGTTCCGTATAATATTTTTGCTCGCATCAACTTTTCCTATATACATATAATCACGTTTAATTTTTTTTGCAGTTTCGCACACGACTCAAGACTTGGTATTTCTATGGAACACAACGGATCCCCTTGTGGTTAATCCAGAGATCGAGCTACCGCAGCTCGACATATCGAACAACTATACGACCGACTGCACGATCGAATATTCGACCGGAAACTTCACGTGCATACAGATTGTCTTCAATCTACGCCGGAGACTGGGTTATCACTTGTTCCACACGTATATCCCGTCCGCCCTTATCGTCGTCATGTCATGGATCGCCTTTTGGATCAAGCCGGAAGCTATCCCGGCACGTGTCACCCTGGGCGTGACGTCACTGCTAACCCTTGGTAAGACCACTTCTCCTATATCCATTGCTCGCACATTACCTATTCATAATATTTGCAATTACTATAGAATCCTTTGTCGAGGTATAATAACAATGGCACAAATATCAACTAATCTATTGTTATAAAAGAATTTTAATTTGAATTCTTTAATTTTATAATAAAACTATCTTAATTTCTGTAATTTATTTTCTCTTGTTTAGCTTATTGTAAGTTAAAATAAAATTATTTGCAGTAAACATCAATATGATTTTCGTCTAAAAAAAAACAGAAATAATTAAAATTACAACATTAATGATTGACAATTGATATTAATCTAATTCGTGAGAGATAATCTTAAAAAGATGATCCTCAATACATAAATGCAAGATGGAGGTGGACGCCAATTACGACAATTGAATTATATATATATAGTCATCATATAAAAATCAAGGCTTAACGTTTTTTTTTTTCAGCTACTCAAAACACGCAATCTCAACAATCTCTGCCGCCGGTTTCATATGTAAAAGCAATCGACGTGTGGATGTCCTCGTGCAGCGTATTCGTCTTCCTGTCCCTTATGGAATTTGCGGTAGTGAACAACTACATGGGACCAATCGCTACGAAGGCCATGAAAGGCTATTCGGACGAAGATCTTCGAGAGGCCATCGACGACTTCAAGGTAAACGAGAAAAAGCGCAGTACGATATTTATTACGGCACAAATGCTCTTTACTGGCCTCCGCGAAATTGATAGTCGAGATAAAGCGAAATACGCGGCACCATCGCTCAAGAGTAATGCGATTTTTTTTCATCTCGTTGGTGCGATATCGCTCAATTGAATAAAAACGCCTAAAATAGATGACACTACATTGTAAACCGCGACAGTGATAAATCATCGGCAATCATGAAAATTATTGTAACAAATGTTACATCATTTTTCGCATGAGAGAAAGAAAGAGAAAATAAATATTTCGCGTATAGTCCAACAATACAGAAAATTTATTTGGAGCCAAATTTTTTCACTTGTAGATCATGTTATGAAAATTTAAAAATAACATCGATAAAGCGCCATTTAAAATACAACTACTCTCTTAGATGATCGCTCGCATAGTCTGGCGAGTAACTTGTCGCCGGTAACTTCCCTCTCGAATAAGTTTCAAAGTTCTATTTTATTACAATGCATTCATCCCCCACTTCAATTCGCAGAGCAATATTCTGTTCTCTCCTTTTCTCCATATAGTTTACGCAGACTTTGTAGTTCGCCGAGCGCTATATATAAAATGTATTCTGTTTTCATTGCATCCGTTGCGCATGATATTTACTTGTACTACTGTACGCAACTGTTTACTTTCACTAGTTTTACACTCTACAACGATAAATTGTTCATAAACATATCATCTTTGTTTGACAGCTGATAAATAAAAGTTATTTTCTACTTTACAATTTAAATATGTTTTCTACTAATATCTACTTTAATTGAACAGACAAATTGATATCAGCATGCAATATTTGATCAAATTTAATTATTCTTATCAGACAATAATTATATAATTATATAATATAATTATTATTTTTTTAAATATATATTGTTGTATTACGTGTAAAAATAGCAATTGTATAATACAAATATAAAAATTTAATATACGCACTTACCTTTTAACACAGTCTTGATTAATATAATATAAGATAATAAAAAAGGGGAAGAGAAAAACATAAAAATTGAAATAAAAAGTACACATGAATTAATTTTCTTCATTTATATATTATTTCTCTTGTGATGTATTTTTAATTCCAACTCCCGTAGACGCCAATGAGACCGGATGCTGAAAGAAATAGAAGTCCAATAAGAACACCGACGGTTCAGTATGAGCAATGCTGTCAAGGACGAGCCACCGCCATTTACATCGACAAGGTTTCCAGATTCTTCTTCCCTTTTTCGTTCTTTATTCTTAACGTTGTTTATTGGAGCACTTTCCTATAATAAAACTAAAAGACGAGACCTACCCGACTCAGCCAGAGTCAAATGTATTTTCCGAGATATCGAACTTCATAAAGAATACAATATATATATATACATATATATATATATATATATATATATATATATATATATATATGTAGCATACGCAGCAATAAATTAATTAAAACAAGCTATTAAAAATTATATACGTATAAGTTATTATATAAGTATATAAGTTATTATGTATAAAAGACGACGTAATAAATAAATGTAATAAAAGTGAAATTTGCACATTTATTGAAAATATGTTTAATAAATTATGATAAATTAAACTTAATTTTTATACAAATCACAAATTATAGTCAACTTCTATAACAAATTATAAGAAATATTGCAAAATAATTACAATAACATTTTTAAAATTTTGCTCTATTTTTTAACATTGACTAATTTAATTTTATAATAAATTATTTTAAAAGATAAATTTTCTTATCATAATGTAATTTAAAAAGTAGATTATCTCTAAAATTTATAATTAACCTGTGCTGTATATATGTATTTCATATAATTTACTGCATAAAAAATTCATTAATAAAATAATGTGATTTTGTGTAAAAATTTAATCTATATAATATTATTTAATGTTTATACTACATATATATGTTGTAATGTTTTAATCATCTAATTGATGTACAATAGTTATCTGTTTCTCATACTTATTTATGTGACGAAATAGCATAAAATTAAAGATTATAATAATATATATTTATGACATGTTTATGTTTCTAGCTGTAATATAAATTATAAAACAAAATACGTAGATACAATTAACGATTAGATATAAATTGTAATATTAATATAAAATTATTAATTTAATTTCTGATAGAATTCATGAACATATTTATATTAATTTTAATCAGAATAAAAAATACTTGATTAAATAGAGAAGAGAGAACTATATACATATATAAAATTTTTGAAGAGATTTAATAAAAGACAATCGCGAGAGAAAAGAAAAATAACTTGAGAAGAATAAATTTAACTAATATTTATATACAACATATATAATTACATAATTTGCAAAATATATTATTCTAAAATTTTTGTGATAATATCTTAAATCACTATCAAAAATATCACAAACATTATTTATGGTTATTCTGTCCAGCAGAACTAAATCTCGTCTTGTGAGATAATGGAGCGCATTGTCTGGCATGTTACGGAGTATTATCACTGTGGCAGATCATTACTGCCTGATGTACTAATAAATTAAGCATTTACGTCAGTGTTTCTCAACCTATGACGCAATATGTATAGTGTGTCTTGCTACGCATACAAATAATTGTTTAAATAAATTTAAAACGTTTATAACTTTAAAAAAAGGTACAAATAGGATTTAAATTAAAAATTTCGAGTCGGTAAATAAAAAATTTATAATCAAAATAAAGAACTTACTTAATATAAATTTAAATAAATTTTAATTTATATCCAAGGTTATTAGATAATATTTTATATTTAAAAATGTAAAATACAAGTATTAAATTACGCAAATTTAATTTAGAATATAATGATTAAGAAAGTTGAGAATTTTAGAAAATACACATATTTGATAAATATTTATTGATACTATATTAATCACAGTTGCGGAAAATATTTACTTCTTTATACTGTAATTTGTTAATAAATATAAAAATAAAGTCAATTATTATTTATTCAATTATTATCTAAGCACCTTTTGATTATATTATTATCGCTCACTCTTTTCATTATTATTTCTTTTAAATAAATTCCGGATCATCCTTGCACAAGCATTTTTTGATCGAAGATCTACGTGCAGCAATAGCAAATTTGCAACCGATCCTCAGCGCAGATCAACAGTCACAATACTGCAATACAAAAATAACATGCAATAAAACAGATGAAATTAAGCGCAAAAATAAAAATCCGTAACATATATGTATAATCGAAAGTAGTAATCAAAACTAAATAAAAATTATTTATCAGCGCAAACGACATAATGTAATGTTCAAATCTAATTTGTTTAAAGTAATTTAAATAAATAAAATTATATTCTTTTTGTTATAATTCTTATTTTTTTATTTTTTCTTAAACATTTTAGTTATTATATCACTTCATTATATTCTTAATAAATGACGACAAATCAGTCTTAAATATTAGTCTCAGAAAAATATATATATAATTAAATCATTCTAAATATTATTACTTTATTAATTATTTTTAATCTTTATAAAACGAATAATTTTTCCCATATGAATGCTTTAAGGAAGAAACTTTCTAACATAAAAAAACATTCCATGTGTTCAGCATTATTTAATGTTGTAAAAAATTACATTTTCCTGATCATTGTATATATAATTTCCAATAATCGATATCATCTAGATATTTTAGAGGATATGAAATGAAAGTGCAAAGAAACTAGGTAATAATGATAAGTTTTTTCGATAATATTTTTATCATTGTTTTTATTAGTTAAGCATTATGTATTTTCATATATCTTAAATTTACCTAAAGCAATGAAAAAAAATCTTTTTTCTTTTTGTATGTCTCGATCTTTAGGATACTCCTTCTAAAATTCTCCTTAAAAAATATGAATATAATCTAGAATTCTTAGCAATTTAAATTATTAATTAAGTGAAACTTATTAACTAGATAATTAGTTGAAACTTTCAGCACAACTCGTGCAATAAAATTTAATTAAGTTACATCAGAAGTGTTTTAATGCAAAAGTATTCTAATTGAGATATCTGAAATTGTTCAAATAAAATAAATAGCGCCATAAAAATTTTGCGTACATTTTGAGATGATTACTTAACTTTTTAATATCTTTCTTCTGATGAAATATTAATAAGATTCTCTAGATTTACATGGCAATATCAATATTACAGTTAATGTAATATAAAGTAATAAAGTTTATAAAAATATTAACTCGTGTGAAAAAAGTAAAATTGTTCAAATTTCTAGTTTCTCGAAGCAAATTTTGATTACGGATTTCTACATCCGTAATGTTCACAGGTAATACAAATGCTGCTGATATGTCGTGAGGACATTTGAATGTTGGTGGAGATTGAATTCGATATGCCCTTTTAATCTCTCTTTTAATTACTATAGTTAGCTGCACCGGGAAAATGTCAGTCCTCATCATCCGGTAATTGCTCGACAAGGCGCAAGTAATTGAAGAGAGCCGCACTCGCGCTACGAATAATTAAATTCATGTAAAAAGTCATAATTGTCATTCGCCGCTGTAGATCATTTCTTCTTGTACGTCGAGTCCTAAAATATTCTTCACACCAACTCTTCATCTTTATCCTACCGTACCGATCTGACGCTGCCTTTCTTCACGGATCTGTCGTTTCCGCGAGAACGATAATTTCGCCGCCAACTGTCATCTGCACGTGACACATGTCACAAACGTGCCGTGTTTAATTAGCCATTATAATTAATACAATTGCCTATCGTCTATCAAACCAGCAGCCCGTATATGCATGATCGATATTAATTTATTGTTATTTGAGTAAAAGTATCACGGTCTACCTCAACTTTTATATTTAATAAAGTAAATTATGTTAGTAGTGCCTGCTTTAAATGCCGTGTATAAATTTAGGAAATTTTGAATATTCATAATATACAAGTACAATAAATATTATACTATAAATTCTTCAAATTTAATGTATATATATATATATATATATATATATATATATATATATATGAAGAAAAACATATTTTAAAGCATAATATATGTGGCAAAACATTTAATCTTGAAAAAAATAGATAAAATTTTCAATAAGAAAAGTTCTACTTTCTTTAAATTAAGAAAATTATCTAAATTAATATATATATATATATATATATATATATATATATATATATATAAAATGATCATCTGTAAGACCATAAAACTCTGTAAGATGCAGTCAAGTTAATGCAAATTGCATTCTAATACATCAGATCGCATTTTGCTCTTGACAGTCGTTTTACAAACGTATAAACTAAAAATATTATAAATAAGGGGATAAAAGTTATTGCCCGATTTAAAAGCCAAATCTAATATGACTGTATCTAGAATTTAAATGGGAATGTTTCGGGTATTTCACACGCAACTCACTGATTTATGCACTTTCGATGGCGATCAAATCAGTGGGCACGTTACTTAACGATCTATCGTAGTCGTGTTTGCCATGGTTGTTAACGAGATCCCTTCATTTGCGTAATTAACTATCGACTTTCTGTCGCCAGCGCCGTTAACGAGCGTCCCACCGATCGTTAATGGATTCCAGATAACGTAGGTGGATTCTAAGGAGAAGCGGCTAAACAATTATTATACTTGGCGCAAACTGTCAGTCATCCATAGTATAGTTAGATACATACATCAGTTACATACAAATTGATCTTATAAAATATGGTCAAATTGAATGTAAATCATTAAAAATATTTAAACTTATTATCTTTTTCTATAAGTTGCGGCACTATTATGATTTTATGTTATATAAATATTCATTAGAATAACTGAATAGATTGTCTAGTAAATTATATTTATATCTTAGATATTTATGTAATCTTAAATGAAAGAAGAGAAAAAGAATAATATGTAATATTAAAACTTTTTTTACATATAACTACGTAAATTGTTAAATATATATATATAAGGCTAATTGTTTAAAGTTTGATTTTTTCAATTATTATTGGTAAAATCTAACTATATGTATATATGATAAAAATAATTCTCAAAATATTTTGAAAAATTTGTAACTTGTCTTTTTTGTTTAACTTCTTACTAATCTTCTACTTTTAATGAAAAAATAATTATTACTACAAAGTAAAAAAAAATACTAACAGTAATGTAAAATACAACGGAGTTATTTTATTATCCACCATTTGTAAAATTATGTAGTAAAATAATGAAAAAATTTTAATTACGTCATTTTCTCACCATTTATCATCCTTTGTTGTTTACAATTTGTATACACAAATTAGTTTAACATTTGTTAATAAGTTCAAAATTCTCTCAGGACTTAATAACTTATATTGTAAGATATAAAATATGAAAGAAATATTCTAGATTATTTATTATACATGTAAAACCCCTACATTTTATTAACTGACAGCATTGAAGAATGATATCGATAATATCAAATGTTTTAATATTGAAACTTTCTAATGAATGGGTTAAAAAGTCGTTCGTTACGTTCAAAACTCTAAATTGCCAAAGTTAGCTATACAACTTATGGCAAGTTTATCCGCACCTCTTTAGACGCAGACTCTCTTTGAGGTTTTAGAACTTAAGATTATTATTTTTTTAACAAAAAGTTAAATATTATTAGTTAAATATTATTAGTAAAGGAATTATGTTTTCTTATTAAATTTAAATAACATAGTTATGTTATAATTATTTTATTCGCATTAATCATCTTATAAAAGAACCTCGCAAATCCGAAAAATCTGGTTTTAATGAAACTTTAGACATGTAAGGAAGATCAATAAACGAATTTAGAAATTTTCAGTTGCGGTCCAAAAACGATTCTACAGGATAAAAGCATATATGTAGAACGACTTTTTTATTATCTCAAGAACTATTCAATATATTAAACAATATTTTATACAAAAGTTTTATAGTAAAAATAACTCTAATAACAATAATAAAAATTTGAAAAAATAGTTTTTTCTACAAAATTTTTTAATAAGCTTTTAAAAAATAATGTGGCTAAATTAAATAGATCTTAAATAGAGCTGTTTTTATCTTTTAAAACTTTTAAATAAAACATTTTTTGGTATCTCGAATAGTTTTTGAGATATATCGGAATTATGCAAGACCAAGGAGATGCCTTTAATTGCCAGCTATGTAAAATTCTCGCAGATTATTGAAGTTTTTTTAGATGAACATAATATTGATAATAAACATCAAACATTGATAATAAATCAGCATTAAATAAATATTAGCTCTCTCTTTCTTTCTCTAATTTATAAAATTGTATATCTTTTTATTCATCTTCCGTTTAGCTCCGCTATTTTCTTTTATTTACGTTTCTTACAAACGATACAAAAGAATAATATCTAATAATTATCATAATATTTAGAAGATAATTTTCAAAAACAAATATAAAAAGAAAAGTAACAATAAAATGCAGTTATAAATATAAATATTGATTTGTCCTTTATACAAGTTCTTTTAATTTTTCCTTTATTTTTGTTAAAATAAGAATTTTAGTTTCTCATAGAAAAACTAATAGGGTTGACAGTAAAGTTGAATTGGAAATATGAATTTTAGTTTATTTTCTCTTTGAGTAAGGCGTAGAAACTATCGAAGATGGACAACACCTTTGGCTAAAATGTCTTCATCTCTAATTACAATCGCCGAAAATTAGAATATCGCAATTTCTCTTCACACGCTTCAATTCAAAATATTGTTATCGTTGGATATATCAACATTCTGCCAGGCCGTCATTATACAAATATCTGACATTCTAGATTCTGCACATTCGAATATCGCTATGTAAATTTCTTCGAGATAATGATGATTACAAAACAGAAGAATTTTACACAAATGCAAAAAATAATAATAAATTCTTCAGCCCCATTATGTGATCGTATTATAACTTATGCTATTACATTTATAAAACCAGCTTCACTTATATAATTGCTATAATATATAAAACTTAATTTTAACAATATGTACAATTATATTTACATATTGCTTGCAATAATATAATTTAACAATATTAAACAATATTAAAATAATAATTTATAAACTATTAATAGAATGATTAACGACATTCGATGCATTAAAAATTTGGATGTTTGAGTTCGTAATCGTTATTCAAGTATTCGTACTTCGAATTATTCTCAGTTCAAATACCTGAATAATAATATCGACGGCCCAGCTCATGCGGCGCATTTCTCTAATTTCGATTCGCGTCCATTTTTATAAATCTAAAAATAGTACGTCGAGAACAATACAAGAGATCGATCAAGAGCAAATTCATCCCTATCTCCTAATATTAATTTCAATTTTTATCTGCGAATGCAAGAAGTCAAAGCTCCACCGCTTCTTACCGATAAATATCTCGAGCGTCAGTTGCAAACGTCATTATGATATTTCACTTATATTTGCTACATGCCAATTATAATAATAATAATATATAGTACAAAATTGCAATACGCGTCATACATACATAGAAGTAGTGAAATTATAGGAAAAAAAAAATGTGATATCTTACATTAATTAATTTTTTACGTTAAGATTTCTTATTAAATTTCGCTAAACACAGTTTCTTTAATTATTCTAAAATTATACTACGTACAGCCCAATACAATTAACCACTTTATCAACTCTTTGTAGACCGTGGGAAGCTAGCTTTCCCATTATTACAACAGCGTATCATTTTGTACATTAATACTAATTATTGTGATAATTTAGTCGTTTCATTAGACGTTGTTTCAAGTAATTGTACCAAACAAGTAAATAAGAATAATCTTTTTCATGGATCTGTGATTCACGCGCAAAGATTTCATAAATCTTATGAACACGCCGGTGAACTCCGTGGCCGTCGACACTTCTGAAACGGATCAAGAAAATATGTAGGATGCTTCTCACTCTGTCATCAAAAAATAATTTTAATAATTCTTTAATACATTAAAAATAGATTTTTTTTTCATATATTCATTGAAATCTCATTCATTAAAATTGTTTCATGTGTCTAATATCTTGCGGCAATTAAATTTTTAATTTAATTTTTTTTTTTTTTGCCAAGAAAGAAAGAAAAAGAAAAAGCAAAAATCGTATTCAAACTTTTAAAAAAGATATTTTAAATTGGGATTTTATATTGATAAAAAAACTGACTTTAAAATAATTACTAGATTTAATGAGGCATCCTGAAAATGCGCGCATTTATTTCGGCGTCAGTCGTGTCGCGTCTGAACGAATCATAATCTCCTGATTTAATTAGTCTGACCTGAGAAATATGTGATGCAAGCCCTGTTGTACCGCGCATACGAGTGAGTGTGGTATTTACGTAAAAAGACATGTGCATATATACGTTAGTATTCACGTTAATATTCTTATAACGTGCACAAAGTATCTAATAATTGAAAAGCCAATTGTACAAAATAATTACATATAGTCACATAAATTTGCAAAAATTGAATTATTAAATTAATTATTATACAATATAAAAGAAGATGTAAGATGTTAAAGAAAACTAAATTAAATTAAATTAAATTGTAATTTATCCAAAAGATCAATGCTGTGTAAAAATATTTAAAAATATTTCTAACAATTTCATTTACTTTGCTTTTCAAACCAGCAATCAAGTTTCAAAATATGGTCAATTGCATTTATTTATAAACAATACAGAAAGATTATTAAAACTAATAGAAAAATTGTACAATAATAGTATTTGCAATATATTAAACAACACAGCAAATCATTTATGATAATGAAAATTATGTTAAAAAATCATGTAAAATATCTTGATATTTAATTTGAAAACATTTCAATTGATTTTTCAATATATCTTATTCAATATAATAGCACATTGTATAAAAATTTTATTCAGCATAATCATTATGCAACATATCTGTGAATATATGGATTTTTCGAGGAATTCTCTGATTCATCAAACAATTTTGGGAACTTGATCGCTTAATTAGTACAGTAATTTGTCATTATACGCCGAGCGTCAATTATCGAGATTTGACGAGACCGTGAACAGTGTCCTGCCTAAGAAAAAAAAAAGAAAAAAAAGAAATAATCATGTGTACAGTGAAGAATCAACGCCTAGATATAAACTAATTTTTGCCGCTTTGTTGCTTTCTAAGTGCCCCGAATCTCGTGAGTTCTTCACAAAGTTAAAAGACAACGAAATTTTGCGTCAATAATATCTCGCACGATCAATAATATATCGTAATTATTTCAAATATATCCACAATCTACGATAATTTCCTTGCTCAATTTCTTCTTTATTTAACAATATTATACGAAATTATTGCTATGAGACAGTGTGTATAATATTTAATTCTTATTTGTTTATCATGATTGCACAAGAGTTTTTTTGCGCGTTATTTTATCTCCATTATTAAGCAAAAACGGTTTGATTTTTGCTATCCCCCAGAAAAGTTTTTAAAGTCAAAAGAGTAATTAAATAACATCGATCTCGTAAAACATACTATAGATAGAATACTCTTATTAATGACAAACTGATTATTATAGTACTGATCGTGCAAGAAAGATATAATTTTAATCATCACGAATTTGTGTTGCTCAGCAGCAAGTCGGCAATTTAAATAGAATTTTAATGAAGATGTAGAATGTATGTTTCTCAAACTCTATAGATTCATCCGTCTCTAACAATAAGACAGAAATCTAATCGTTTTATATGTATATCATACATGTAACATTGAAATCTAAATCTTTAAGTACAAGATATTAAAAAAAAAGATTTGAAATAGTTTAAGAGATTACAAATTTTTAATTAAAAGATGTTTTAATTTCTTATTATATTTTCTCTTTTCTTTTCTTTAGAAACGTCAGTAGTATTTCATGGAAAGTAGATGACAAATATTTAATAAATACATTATAACTATACATAAAACTATACATAAAAATTTTTTTCAGAATTTTAGAATAATTTTTATGTCTCTTTCATAATTAAGATCGCAAATGCAGCTTCGGCACATTTTTAATATCAAAATATTTTTCGTCATATTTATCGTTTCAAAGACTTCCCACTGAGCGACGTGCATTCGTTATATCTTTCAATTCTCTGATTTTTTATTTCAATGTTTTCTATTTTCTACGATACATAAATCAAAACTTGTCTAAATATTTTCTTCCTGCGAATAAATTCACAAAGGTTTGGAGCGGCAAAAGGAAACGAAAGGAAAAACTCCTGACGAGTGCGCATTTTTCTTAGACTTTTCATCCTAATATCCTTATTAAAATTATTACGTTGCTTCGGAAAATATTGGCAGTACGGTAGTAAGTTGTGAAAGACTCATTTTTATCTTCGGTCTGCTTCAGTATTGTTGCTTTTGTTGTTCCTGCTCCTTTTAGATTTCTTGTTGCCATTTACAGTAGCGTTATTGTAGTCATACTACTCGCTCTTTATTCATACAATTCTTTTCGTTTTCTTCTTCTCGCTATGCGCCAATGAAATAATGTATCGCGAATTTGTAGAATATATTACTTAATTTTAAATTGAAGTAAAATTATCTTTGTTTAGTGTTTTTTTTTTTTTTTTTAAATATGAATATTACAAAATTGAAGCTGATTATTAGTTTGATGGCAGAAATGTCTACGTGTATAAGAATACGAAAGTATAAACATCTGTATAAAAACCAAAAAGGAACTAAATTTTTCTTCGGAACTTTATTGCAGATGTGTCAAAACGTATTTCCTTCAAGAAAAACAAAACAATAAAGAACAATGTAATAACATCCTATTTAGATTAAAATTCTAATTCTTACATTAAAAGAGAAGGCGACATGTAATTGCAAATATTTTCGCGAAATTCCTGAAATTCGCGAAATTTTATCTCGGCGCGCTAGTTTTACACACGCGCGCACACACACATACACACACGAGCAGCACGCATACGCGCTACGAGTCACAACATCAACGAAAGTCTCTATTCAATCTTTTTATTCTTAATTGCACGCTTAAATTACTTACGATTTATTTATTGATTACAGGCTAACTCACAGGACGATCAACTGCATCGCGACGCGCCGCGTCGTCGATCTCTGATGTCAGATATAAACTATGTCACGTGTTAATTAAATTAATTAAAATAATTCAATATTCTCTCCTGATATTAATTTATGAGAAAATTCATCTCAGATGCATCAAATAGATCGCTTAATAGATAAAAATTACAATATATATATTTATAACAGCATCGAAAATAATTTCCAAAAATAAAATGTCTGTGAAAGATTAATCTAAATTACAATAAATATGTAACATCAATAAAAAAATTACGTTAACATAATAAATTTTATTAACATAATGCTTAAAGTTTTATATCCAATTTTCATTAAGCAAACATCATGCAGATAATATGATAATACAATTGAACATTATATTATTATAAATTTATTTAAAAATTGAGAATTATGTAAATGTATGTGTGAAATTTGTGATATTAAAGGACGGTTGTTCAGCACATTTCAAAGCTCAGAAGTAACTTGTTCATAAGTTTGGCACACACGCAGGAAAAGTACACGATGTATGTCCCGCGAATAAATTAATTATTGATAAAAATGCAGGTGAAAACGCGCACGTGCGCGATCGTCCGTGACGAATGAAGTGAATTATTAACAGCTAATCTTGAAAAAAAAAATTCATGTGACAATTTTTGCAATATCTTTTTTCCATTTGACTCACGCGTTTGCTGTTCCTTAATTAAACTGCTGCATTTTTTCGAAACTATCTCAAATATAACCGGTGCTCTTTGAACAACGAAAAACCGGATGCATTATATATTTATTCATTTCTTCATTTATTAATCTCATTTGAGTGTGTGTGTATGTATATACACACACACATATATATATATATATATATATATATATATATATATGCTTTTTCTTTAAACACTTGTCCGGTTTCTCACACACTCAGGCACGCTTTCTAGTACGGAACAATTTAGAATTTATTTTATTGCGCGATGCAAGGGTGCTGCAAGTAGATGTGAGAGTGTGTTATCGCAACGAGTGAGAGCACTCTTCACGTACCGTGTTCGTGTGTTCGTGTATTGTATATCATAAACTCATATGTATATTTCTTCCTTCATATTTACGTTATATAATATAATCTTTTTTCTATACATATTTATATATATTCTTCAGTTAATCTTTTGTTTAAAAGGGCGAATCACACCATCAATTACAAAGATTTATTACAGGCTGTGCATTCCTCTCTCGTCTCTCCTTTCTAGACCCCGTAAATATTTACATCGCATTACACTATTGTTAAACAATTTTTTGCTCAAACACAGTTGTCTTTATTTCTCTTCTCTTCATTCTTTTCGGCATATCTGGTTGCATCAGTCAATCGTCCGCGATGCTATAGAATCATGTAAATTCATGTTCATGTCAAATCTTATTTTTTTTGCAAAGATTATTTGATGTAACGTTTTTTAATGACCTCTCATATAATGCATTTACTCCAATAATCGATAATATTGCTTGTAATATACCATAAATATTACAACGCGTTATAATGCTTCGATAAAATATCTTAAAAATTTTATTTAATTGGCCGTAAAATAGTTGATAAATAAATAAACTTGGAAAATGTTATCCGCTTAAAGCAATTTTAATATTATACATATGTATGCAAAATTGCTTTAATCCTTTTTTCATAAAAAAAGAAATGTTATTAATAATATCTCAAATATAATTCCGATTTGATTCTCACAATGTGAAGAATCGTAAGATATTCTTAAGAGAAGTAATCTCTCTCTCTCTCTCTCTCTCTCTCTCTCTCTCTCTCTCTCTCTTGTCTCAAAGAAACAAGAATAAAATAAACGATTTCTTTTTTATTTTCTATAAGATATCGCTCAGAGCAAGTTTGTTTCATGAATAGCAAAAGAAAGCGGACGATCGATCGCTACAGCCAAGCAACGCTAATGATAACGTCGTAATAAATGATCGAACGAGGTATCTCGTTTTAATTAATTACTGCTTAAGAGTCCTCGCGATCGACTAAAGTCGGCCACGAAGCTTTGAAAGAACGAGGGCATCATCTTAAGTTAGAATATAAAGGTACGTAGGTCCCTACCTCCATTTTTACATCGACTCGTTAATCACATCTCGACTATGTCGCGTCAAACCATCTTGCCAATAATGTTCATTTCGTGATAATCTATATAAAGAACATAAACATATTTAAGAAAAAATATTGTCGCAAAAAATGTACAATAAAGCAATATTTATATCACACACACACACACACACATACACACACACACACACGCACACATACACACATTTCATCTATTCTTAAATATTTTTTAAATATATAAAAAATAAAGAAAATATATATGAACAAGACCTAAGTATACCAATTTCACTAGAAAAAATTAACAACGTGACAACAATTTCTGCAACTTATTTATTTAAAAAGGCAAAAATAGTTTTTTTTCCAAAAACTAAAATTGTAGAATTAAAATTATATATATATATATATATATATATATATATATATAATTTCTTTCTTTCTTTCTTTGTTGCAAAATCATTATTTATTTAAATTACATAATTTGATTTTGAATACGTAATAAAAGAAAAAATAAATCGAAATAATTTTCTTTGTCAAAATAATGAAAAATATCTTGACTTTTCTCTTCTATAATTAAAAGCAGCAGTCATAATAAATTACAACTTTTGATTTCAACAATTTTATATTAATGTCTCCGCGCCTTTCGTTTTTGATATGTTCTGTCTCTCTGTCTCCTGATTTCGTACTGACCTCTTTGGCTCTTATTATCATAATTCTTATCGTAACAACGTGTGTGTGAAATAAATAAGAAAAACACTTTACTATTAAAAGCTCTTTTGTTGAATCATTAAACAATAATAATTTTTTCTAAAAAGTGTATAAACAATGAATTTTAGATAAGAATATCATGTATTACCATGTATTTATAAAAATATATTGATATTAATAAAAATGATGTTCAGAAATAATAATAAATAGTGAAGTATTAATGTATAATGTGTACAATAAACATTAATTATAATATAATATTTTAATCATATATATTCAAAGTTATCAAAACGTTTAAAATAATATAATAAAAATTATTAAATTTGTTGATTAACTTTGACAATTAGTATTTATATGATATACAGCTTCATAATTGTGTGCTCTGCATGCAATTCATATATATTAGAAATCATTAAATTTATATGAATTGCTGAAATTGATATTTGTGTATATGAGAATTTTATCACCCAAGAATTTGAATCGATCGTAATATTATATAGTGTAACCAATTAAGATAAAATGTTTTATTTTCTGGAAATAATTTTGAATTACGAAATAAATGTCTAAGTTTATACTTTTCTTCTATTGATCGCTAAATGTTTGCCTGATCTGAAATTTTTATTTGCCTAAATTGTAACTATGCAAAAAATATCATATAATACAAATTCTTTACAAAGACGGTAGAAATCAAGACGGAAGAATCAAACAACTATATATAAAGCTAACAATAAATATCAGCTCCAGCTTAACACTGATTATTAATATGTATTCATAACTGTTATAACACGCATTAAAAATCGTGAAGTAACATTGTCTACTATTGTGCAAATAAACTTCTAATCTTGATTAATTAGTAAATCCTTGACTATATAAATAATCACAATGAATGATGTCTTTTTTTTCCTTTCAAGACTCTCAATTAGAAAGAACATTATTTATCGAACGGTCTGACACGAAATAGCAGTGCGAAATCCTCGAGAACACGATCCCACACAAACAAATTTCGTGTAATTCGCGACTCTAATCGCAATCGCTCAGCCACACCTGGATTACCCATTTCGCGGACCGTCTCTCGCTGCTGTCGTAAATTAATCGGTAAATCGACACGACTTTCCGTAGGAAAGACTCGACGTTCTCTTCTCTATACAGAAATCCATCCAAACGAGATTGCAATGAGGACATATTATGAGATGTTTTTCTGTTAAACGAAAATCTGCGAAATGACGCAAATCCTGATAGGATTATTATCACAGAGGATAAACCGCGCATCGATCCTCACGCTTTGATAACAATCGATCTGCGGCGGAGTAGATCGCGAAAGAACATTCACGATCTGGATCTTCCTTGTAGATCATCCGTAAATCCTGTCGAGTAATGAACGATCGCCACATCCTCTGAGAAGCGAATCAATCGCGATAGTATGCTGTTGAACCTGATGATGATCTCCACCTCGTGTGGCACCGATGCGAACAATTTATTTTTATTACTGGAATTGAAAGGCGCGAAAAATTCATGGCTACATAATTGCAGGAATTCGAAGTAATATTAAATATTTGTGTGTATGTGTATGTGTATGTGTGTGTGTATATATTGCAGGCTTTTTACAAAAAGACTTAGTCTTTTTATAAAGCGTTGACAACTGGCTTTTTATAAGCCAGTTTTAAAAGCCTAGATATTTTAAGCCTATGTTGTTTGTAAAAAAATTGAATTTATATAAAGCCTACAATATATATGAATAAAAATATATATTTGTGTGTGTCACTGTATATTGATTAGGCAGAAATTGTCTGAAATTGAAGCAAAACATTCGCTTCACAAAAGGCGATTATATGATGATTGAGATTTGTGTAACAGATAGTTATCTTAATTAATTACTACTTGTAATTATGATAACGCATGATAATTTACGCAAAGCAGAAAGATTCCATATCAAATAAATAAAGGAAAAAATATGCCATGGAGAAAAAAAAATATTGTAGACAAAATAAGATATTTATATATAATTGCTTTTTAAAGCAATGCATCTTCGTGAGAAGAATGCAAGAGATTTACGTATAAATTCAGTTACTTCACCATATTCTAGACACGTAAGCTTTTTCAATTATCCAATTCACTTGTAGGATGCATGTCACTGGAAATTTGTCCGCGATTCACCGGAGAAGATTGCTTTGTCGTAGCTCGATTCAGCGAGCATCTACGACGAAACTAGGCCGCGTCGTGGAAAGCCGACGTAAATCCGAAAAAATTGCCTGCACTCAGGGTTCATCCGACGATCTCGAATCGCGAACGGCCTGCCCTCGGATTCGCACCGTATTTCAAGCCAGCAAACGAAGTGAAAGTAATCTCGGAAAATTGTCTTATACTCGCCAGCCGATCATAAATCACCTTTCCTCTTCACTAGTCCCGATCGTCAATCCGCCTTCGAACGACTCGATTGATTTGCTTTTCGGCATGATCTCCTCGAAATAGAAAAAAAGGAGAGGTTTCTTTTTCCTGATCGCGGCAAAGTGTTAAAAGTAAGAACTCTTTACGAGAAACACAAATTTTGTACGCGCGTCGTCGCTCTAAATTACCAGAAAATGTTTTAATATTTATTAACATGTTTTAATATTTATTATTGTTTTAATATTTTTATTAATAATTTTAATATTTATTAACAAATTTAAAATACTTTAAAATTATTGATTATATATTAAAGTTGTTATACATTTGTCAAGATTGTATAAAGAAGGATAATTAAAAAATATTCGTCTACCGTAAAAAAATAATGCCGTCATTTTTTAAATGAATAAATCAACTCCGATTCTAACTATAAGATTGGAGTGACTTCATTTAAACCTCAATCATCATATCTCAAATTTCTGAAGCTATAGAAATCGATCCATATATATTCGAGGGTAGTAGTGCGAATCGCCGGAAGTAAATGCGAGTAGATTTTGTAAGCAAAACTAATGGTGCGTGAATTCAACGATATACTTGCAATCGCGATGCACATAATTTAGCGAAGTTGTGCTAGTAAGCATCATAGCTCAAGAGTATTTTCGATACAAATCGATCCTATCTAAAGCTCCATATATTTACAGAAGCAACGAAAGCGGCATAATCTCTCTCTCTCTCTCTCTCTCTCTCTCTCTCTCTCTCTCTCTCTCTCTTTCTCTCTCTCTTCCTTTTTCTTTCTCTCTCTTTCTTTTTCTCGGAAGTTTATAAAATAAACTCTTTTAAAATAATTAAAACTTAAAACTTTTAATTTAATTATGAATATATTTTAGAGACTTTGTTATATATATTTCACGTGGAAAAATATACAAAACTTTAATTATTAGTGTTTAATTATTTAAATCAAAGTTTTTAATTACAGTTTGCATTAAATTTATCAAATTTTTTAAATAAAAATTTTTTTACATAAAAATTAGAATAAATGCGAAAATTTTGGATAAACAAAAGATCGCGATATCACTTACGGAACTTCCGAAATATGCGAAACAAAAATGCTCAGCACGGGTTAACAAGATCCACGACTACTTCCGGTGGTTCGCGCTGCGTCCTTTAAAGATCGTAATTGATGGCTCACCGTTGCTTCGACCGTAGTCGACTGTGGTTCGTTTCATCGGGTTCAGCAAGCACAGGTGTGGAGGAGAACGGCGGTGAGTTTATAGGTGAGTAGTGATGGTGTGATAATGCATGATTAACGCATTGTCACACACAGACGATCGTGATCGGTTCTCGTGATCGTCGCGATTCAAACGGTCTCCGATACCGGGAGCGGTGGTTGCCCACCGGAAGTAGTCATGACGGGCGCGGTGTTGGCGGTGTTGGTGGGGGCCGGAAGTGGCTGTAGGGCCTGCATGTCGCAGATGTGCGAATCGCGCTTCTTTAGGTCCTGGAACAAGTGGCATTTCGAACATGTTTGAATTTTCTCCCTCTGTCGCTCTTCCTCTCCTTTATTGCCATTTCGCGCTCCCTTTCTCTCTCTCTCTCTCTCTCTCTCCCTCTCTCTCTCTCTCTCTCTCTCTCTCTATTTTCCTATCTCTTTTTCTCACTTATTTTCTCTCACACCTTCTCGCTCACACTTGCATTTTCGCCGCTTTTACTCTAGCTCTCAATCTCTCGTTCTCTAGCTTCTAATTTCTAAATCCAGACTAAGCAAGTACGTACATTACGTCTACTCCTTTCTTTTTTTCTTTCTCTCTTTTTCTCTTCACTCCTCGTCCTCCTCGGGAAAGAAATGAAACTATAATTGAGCTGAGATGTCAATCGTGTGAAATTACATTCCGATTTCGAGAGTCAAGGGTCTTTGGTGATCTACGGATTGGAATAAATTGACGTGGCCCGAACTCATGATCGACTTTAAACGATCCTCGAGCTCGCAAGACGCGTATAAATCTCCCGAGGAGACGAGAGGTTCGGGAAAAGTTTTGGATGGCTACCATCCCAAAAAGACAGAAGAGAATGAAGAGAGATCGAAAGATGAAAATGTAGGAAGTGAGACGAAGAAAGAATTACGCGTGCATTAAGAGAAACATGCGACGAGTGAGAAAGAGATATAACGAGCGGGAGCTATCGAGAGGAAATCAAGGTACGAAGCAAATAACGACAAAATACACAATAAGAAGGGTAACAACAACAATTACAACAACAAGAACAACTCAAACATACTATTACATGTAAAACATGAAGATAGAAGGAAGCAAACGATGCACACAGGGCCGAATCAAGACACTTTGTGTGGTAACACGGCATGTATGTTCGATTTGCTTACTTGATATATGCACATGTATTGTTCAAATTAATTCGAACGCGCAGTTTAAGCTACTATGGACTATATAATTATTCTTCTATTCGCGAAAATAACATAGATTTAACTTATAGATTAATTATAATGATCAATATACGTCTTTTCTTCTAAACAAAATTTAAAACTTAAAACTCAATTTTAAAGATAAAGATATAATTATACATATATATATATATATATAATATGTAGTAATGCTGTATTGACAGATAATTTTAACAAAACAATATATGTATTGCATATATTGTATATACATATTTTAATAAAATCATAATTAAATTACGTTAAATTTTAAGAATAAAAAATTGCAAAAGTCTTTCCGTAAATTAATATGCTTAAAAATCCTGTTTTCTATTAAAATTTAAATGTAATATAATATTTAAAAAAGACGTGCGACGTATAAAAATTTATACAGGTCTTTAGACAAATATAACATGCGATAAATTTCTGCTTAAAATATAATCATAACTTTTAAATGTGATTATAAATTACCATGCTCGCGTTTGTTTTCAAAGATTGTATTATACTTAAAATTATACTAATATAAAACGGAATATAATTATTGTAATCTCTTATTGTATACAATAACAGTCAGAAAAAATTGTAATAGCCTTTTAGAAATAAAAATTCTCTGTAGGATACCGGCTCTGAAGAATAAAACGATCGAGTGAGATCTTTATTACAGCCGCATGCGAAGTGCGTTATAAGTCTCACAAGCGTAAATTGTAAATTAAATAGACGTGATATCGCAGCGTAACAGTTTCAACAAGCAGTTGTCATACTTTACATTTTCCTAAGTTGAGATTACAGTTCATCCTGGCAGCATGATCCTTTCAAATATTTATCACAGAACTTTATTGCAATAATCGCACGGCTATTGTGCTGCACTTAACCAATGTAACTTTCTACGATACGTCTTTCGTGATTAATAACAGCACAGATCGGTCTTATCCGAGTTTAATTACACTATTAGTAATTGCACAGCGTAGTGGTAATCGTAAATCGATTTTGCAATTAGTAGCGTGAATGTGCCAAGATAACGATCGATTGGAGGAAGATAAAACGGAACGTAGTCAATTACCGCACCATTCATTCTTGTCTTATTTTATTTATCAAATAAAATTTGTGGAAAATTTATGTGGAGGTTTAATTAAATTTTTTTATAAATTTTAGGCATACGTAACTTTAAAAATTTTAAAGGTTCTTGCAGAATTTCTTGTTTTAAAAAACAAAAAAATTAATTTTTTGGAGGGAAATATTTTAGTTTAATAAGCATACAAAAGTTAAAAAAAGTAATAAAAATTATTTTTTATTTTATTTTATTCTTAGATTTTTATTTTTAATCTATAATTTCATCATTTTGTTTTAACAAATAAAAATACTAAAAGTACTTTTATTAATTAACTCTGCATATTAAAAAATTAATATCTCTTCCTGTTTTATATTTTAAGTTTGTGGCAGGTGTAATGTATAATATATAAATATACATCCATCAAAAATTAAGCTATTATATAATATATATATATGCACAATTAATACTGTAAAATTCTATATTTATTTTTATAATTTTAATATAATCTGTATATTACATTGTCGTTAATAATAAGAGAATTTAAATAGAAAATTAAAATGTTGAACATATATATGTCATATATCATATCTTATTCTCAGCTTTATGCCAATTTTATAGATATTTTCTTAGAATCACAAGCTAAAAATATTTAAGAATATCCTGCACGCGCGTGACATATCAAGATTTGCAATATATATATATATGCAATAGATATTTTTATATCTTTATGAATATTGAAATATTACTGCAATATGCAAATTTCTGGATATCTGTTACCATTATTTATTATTCTTCGAAACATATGTTTCACGTAACAGCAAATTGACATATCTATATAATACCGTAATATCATTATTTTTATTTAAAAAAAAATTCTGAACAGTAACAAAAATAATTTAATGTATTAAACATACATTGATCTTGATATGTTACATCATATTTCTTTTAATATAATAATATATTCTTTATATTAACTTTTAGAATAATTTTTTATACAGTAAAAATCGCGACATTATTAATATATTTAAAATATTGTGAGTCTAATACTATAGTAAAATTTTTATTGTAGAATTTCAATATACTAATATAATTGAAATATCAAAAAAATATCCACTAAATACGCTCTGCTAAAAGATCTAAAAATTCTTGTCTTCACCAATGAGTGCACTCGCGCAAACCGCAATGCAGTAAATTCTCAACAAATTTAAGGCGCGCAAATCGATCTTTGCGACATATCGCCACACGTGCGACCCTTAATCCGTCGTGAAATCATGAAAAGCATCCGACCCAATAATTTCTACTCTACTCGACAAGCCCTAATAATTCCACCATCACGCGAGATTCCACGCGTCGCAGTTGCGCCTAGCATGCACGCACGCGTAAGTGCACTAAATCGTAACATGTCATCAGATCTCACGCGTGTATCAAATGGATGCTTGTAGAATAATGTGTTCAAATGTAGAGGAGACACGCATTCGAGCTTAGAATAACAAAAATGATATTTTTTGTAGAAAAATAGGCAAAAGAATTAACAGATAGTAATTGTTAGTATACTCGTAAACCATCGCGGGCGAAACAATATAAAAAACAGATTTCTTCTTCTCTATTTAAAAACTCAAAAGTCTAATTCTTGTTTAGCAGAAAATTATATATATATATATAATATATAGTTTTATGGATTTTCACTCCTTCTCTTAGAGATTGTAATGTGATGACATGTAAGTATAACATATAAAAATGTGAAAGATTATAATTTAATGTTTCATTTAATAATGTTTCATTAACTTCATTATTTAATGGCTAGTTTTATGAAAATTAATTAATTTTGAGCCTAGCTTATATATTATATCCATTTATTATTTGATATAATGATATAAATAAATAAATTGAATGTACAATTAAATGCGAAATAAACGTTACTTTCGTTTAAAAAGAAAACAAAATTACTAAAATTAAAATAAAAATAAAATTTATGATGAAGCTATTTACATCTCTCATTTCTCTTGTGGCACGTGAACGTCCGCAAATATTCAAGGTATATTCTTCTAATAATATCCAACGAATTTATTAATGCAGTAAAACGCTGAACAGTTTGCACTTAGCGTTTTTATGAGTCTTTAAGAACGACGTAGAATGCCAATCAAAATTATTTTTATATAAAATCGTGATAAAATACATAAACAGTTTATATGCACGGAAAAAGATCCACTATAGATATTAAAAAATTATTGTGCACACTTCTTGGATTTCACGCGCAAATGTTAAATCCCCCGATAAAAATCCGCAGAATGATAAGACTTACATTTCAATGCTCATTATATAATTGTGCATTCTTTAATATGTAATTTAGCATTGTATAAAATAAAATCAGAAGAAAGAAAAACAAGAGTAGTAGCAACGTTATAGTCAAAACTGAATTTCCGAGATAACGTTTGACAATTTTATAGGCATATACAGACATCTTAATATGTAGAACATAGATATAAAATATGATTTACACATGACAATATAAATACCCTGTACAACGTAATTTATCGATGGCAATATAAACGTATAATCTGTGGTAATACCGATACATAATATAATCCGTCGAAAATAAATTTATGATATGTAAATGCAAATGTGGGAAGCACGATCGATGAACGTAATACAACCATACCAAATGCAGTGCTTATGTTATCATTAAATGCATCAATGCTTAATAATTGCGTTGATGCTCTTTATAAAATCAATGTAAAAACAAATTTTGCATTAAAATTTTGCAAAAGATAAGGCATGAGTAAAAGATCGCACATTAAGAAATTTAAAAAATATTAGATCATAGCTATAGAATGTAGATCAACATTAAAGTTTTCTGCTTTATAAAATACAAATAACAACATATCAATGATTTAAATGCAGTTATAATAACAAAATTCTCATTTAAATTTTTCATTCACGTTATTTAATTTTGTATTAAAAATATTTCTTTAGCATTTCTTTAGCAAAATTATAGGACAAAAATAATTTAAGTTTAGATTGATATAGCAAAGTTTGAAAAATTTAACAGCTTAATTTTATCAAAAGAGAAATTATGAAAAATAAATTGATAATATAATCAAGTTAATATATAAAGTAAACATTGACAATTTAATAAAAACTTTACATCACTTCTTTAAACGCATTCGATTTGAACAACGGCTGTAAAGACAGTTTTACGATTAAATTTATTCGATGTATTGACGCACCGGCGGGTTTATGCAAAATTTAGTAGATTTATATTAAATTTATACGAGAGGATTTGCACCGCAGCTGTAAACGAACAATAATAAATTTCACCGAAATAAATGCGCTGCTTTTGTTCTTTGATATAGTCACTTGAAGTAAAGTATATAATCTAATTATATTTCACATAAAATACTGTAGTCCATTACAAATAAATTAGTTTAGTTTGTTTAATTTTCGTTTCCTTTGCTATGTTTTAGTATCATTTTAACAAGATATTATTTCAACTCTATGGCTATTATAACCTAGTTTATATTTATCTATTTACTTATTTGGTTATGACAGATAAAATGTATTATTTTATCTGTCATAACCAATATAAATATATTGTATCAATAGAGTATACATAAGGATTAAATATGAATCTCTAAGAATGAATATATATAATATAAAGCAATAATAATTATAAATAATAATAAAATAAATATATAAATAATTTATATAAAATACAATATATAAAATATATAAATCAAAATAAACTAATAAAAATATAAAACTAATTTTTAAGTATAATATATATACATACATATATACATATATATATATATATATATATATATATATATATATATATATAAAGTAAAAGATATCCATATAAATTATATATATATATATATATATATATATATATATATAAAGTAAAAAGATATCCATATAAATTATATATAAACTATTATGTATAAACTATAATATAAATAAGATATATACATATATATATAACACATTAATCCAAATAATAATTTGAATAATTCAATTACTAAAAAAATATAAAAAATATAAAAACTATAATAAATATAAAATACATAAATAATATATAAAAAAATATTGCAAACAATGGATATCAAAAATAAAAAATTTAATGTATAAAAAAATTTTTCTTTTTTATATGAAGTTTATCATGCTTACTTTCAAAATTTATTTTATGAAAAATAAATAAAGTAAATTTATTTTGTTCATTTCACAGTGAGGTAAAAGAATTACAAGATAGCGACAGTATTTTGATTAAAATTGCAAATGCTTCGACAACTGTTTGCGAGTTTTACAAAATATATTTAAACAAACACGTACTTTTTGCAATCCGAACTGCAAATACGCAGTGTTGAGATAGTCATTTAACCTCTGATTATTTCAAATTAAATGCTGTTGTGTGTAATACAAACACGACAAACTCGCTTATTTAACTATAGTTTTGTTTGTTACGTGACATTCGAGATGCATTTTAATGTTATGGAATTTTTATGAGTAGAATTGTAAAATCACGCGCGTGTACAGGAATTAAAACGAGTATATTCTCAAATTTAAATTGTTGCAAAGAATAAATATATATAAAATTACTGTGTTCCTGTCGCTTTCCAATAATTTTTAATTAATTATGTATGAAGATAATCTAGAACAATTTTTTATTTTATGTATCTATGTGTTGTGTACACATAACATTAACAACATAATTTTATAAAAAAATATAGAGCAAAAAATTTGTCGTGTTGAATATGTATTTGCAGAATAAATTTATCGACAAAAAAAATCAAGACAAAAGAGATACACTCGAATAGGCTTGCCGTGAATGCAAATGCTGCAATGAGTCGTCCTCTATCACTCATTTGGGGAACGTTTAAAAAAATATTTTCGTGGTGCACGTGTGAAATGTATCGCAGAAGCATAAAAGAGAAAAAAGCGAGCATTCGACTGCAAAGGTATTTTTCAGACCGTAAAATCTCGAAAAAGACACGAAACTCTTGTATTCCAATCAATGACGCCAAAGATTGCCTCGAAAGAAAATCGCGCAGCTATGGAAAAAAGAAACAGAGCGAGAGAAACAAACAATCTATTCCACGGCTGTTGCTTTCGTTTATGCCCCTTTTAGCTTCTATTCTCCTAAATCTGCCTCTCGTGTTTTTATTTAGTTGAAAAAAATACGAGATCATGAGAAAACGAAAGCACTGTCAGTGGTATTCAAATTTATTTATGTATTTGAAATAAATAATAATATTTAAACTAAAACTAATATTATTTCATATTTTCAAAGTGAATAATAGTATAAATATAGTCATAAGTTAAGTCATAAATAAGTTGTATACCAGGTTTTCTATAATTTCTTTTAAAAATACATTTTATTTAATTTAAAGTTAATTTTCTCTTTAATAAAGATATCAAATATAATTTTTATTATATTATTTATTTATAAAATATATATATATATATATATATATATATATATATATATATAAATTTTATTTTTTTATTTTATTAAAACTTTAATGAAGTCTTATTGTTAATTAAACAAAATTAATTTCAAATTTGACACAATCAAATTAACAAAGCATGTCATTAAACAATTATAAAATGATTTATATAAAATATTTATCTTTCTATTTTCAAAATGATTAAAATTTTTCTAATTACAAAGAATCTTGTAAAAACATTATATGCTTATAAAAAAAACATTACATTTCCAAAACATTGAATTTTATATAAAAGGTTCTTTAAAAAATAAATAGTTCTAAAATAGTTCTACAAAATAAAAAGTTCTACAAAATTATACAATTTTTACATCGCTCACTATAAGTTCTAAATTTTTGCACAAAGATAATGATAAAAAAATCCAATCAAATCAAATAAATCGTAAAAAAGAGCAAGAAAATTGGAGATCGAAGAGGATAGCAAAAATATTTCACGCGTAATAAAAAAAAAAAAAACGGAGCAATTTTTTTTGCGACTCTTCTTGTTTGAATAAGTCTAGCTCAGCTTGTTTTGTGTAAAGTTTAAAAAAGAAAAAAAAGAGATTCGAGATGCAAGTTGCAAGTTGCAAAGTACAACGAAACCGCAAGGATTAGGAGTATGAGAGATGCTATACTATTGTATAAAAAAAATACTAAGGTATAAAATATTGATCATAAAACATTAGTCGCCAATTTTTATGTTCGCCACAATCAAATTATTAATTTAACGGACTTCACAAGAATAATAAATGCCCTAAATTTTACACGCGCAGTGAATATTTCTGATAGAAATATCCATATCAATGGAAACTATCAATACAATAGCCCTTCAATATTTTGCGTGTTTTACTTAATTATAACTGCAACATTCGCACACGGGTGCAAAGTAAAAAGTTTTGGTTTGCGATAATAAATCTGTTAAGTAAAATATATCGAACCTAAATATCGGCGGATGTCACAAAATATAAATTTATTGAGCTATATAGATTTTTTATCCATAATATATAATATATAGGGATAATAAAATATAATTTTTTTCCTAAGCTTTTTTCTCAAAAGAAATTTTATAAATAAACCCCATTTTGCAAAGATTGTAGTAACTTTGTGAGCGTAAGAAAGATTTAATAAAAGATAGGCAGAGAAAAAGAATTATCGCTACATACTTTGCAGCATATCAATCATCATCGATCATGCAATAATTAATTAAACAGCGACCGTTTTGAGGATCAACCAAAAAATTTCATTGGAAGTTGAATGTTAATAAATAATTTATCTTTATATCGCATTATAGTTACATTATTAAGTTCATAAATCCCTTATAAATCGAAATAAAGTAGAAAATATTTTTTAAATGCTAATTTAATATATGAGATTTTTGCGAGTTGTGTGTCTTACATTTAAATAAAAATTTATTACATATAATTACATACATTTAGATGAAACTATATTTCAAAGTAACATGATAATGAATTTAAATACATGTAAAGAATTAGACACATGTATTATTTAAAAATGATAAAAATTGTGCAAATAAAACTGATTAAATTATTTATATTTATATCTTATACTTATACATATATTTATATCTCTAAACTGTGCAAATCACAGAATTTTGCTTATAGGTATGCAATAAAACATTTGAAATAAAGCTCAGCCAGCGCGGAAAACCATTAATCATCCTTAAAACCGTACGAATATCTCTAAAAGCATTCAATATCCACTCATCTCCCTAAAAGCATGGCAATCATACATTCATAATCACAAGAAGCAAATTGCACATTAAATAGTATAAGAATTAAATGCACAGCCCCCTAGCGATGAGTCTTCGAGAGATGCAAGAATCCCTAAATAAGCGTAGTAAAAATAGAAAATTTTTTTTTTTTTTGAAAGCGGACATCGAAGAAGCCAATCCAGAAATCATTCTTAAAGACATTATCGAGCACCGGGAGGGATAGGGACTGCTGGGGAGATCCTGATGTAGTGTCCTTCATATCATGGCAGAAGCGCTTTTCGAATAATTGATATATCACACATAAATCTATCACATTTATGTCATATCCCATCACATTTTTCTCTTATCATTAGCATCATCATCATCATTATCATTATCATCATCATTACAATTATTATTATTATTATCGTTTCCACAATTGTCTGCCAGCAGCATTATTTCTTTACCTTTTTTCGCACCTGTATACGGTCGCCATATATGATCACCACTCTGTCCTTGCTCTCGTTCGTAGTCAGTTGATAGGACAGACTCTATGTAATTTTTGACCGATCGTTCGATGAAGGCAATAACGTCGATCACATTATTATTATCGTCGCCATAAATTTGTATGATTTGTTTTTCCGTGTTTGTCCGATGTTTTCGTCCACATTGTCGTCGTCGTCATCAATGGCGATTTCATCCAAGTATGTCAAGGGCGATGATAAAGAGGAAAGAATGATGAAGCGGCGCCAATCATCGTCGATAGATCCAAGTAGCAGCATCATTGTGATCGTCGTAGTGGTCATTGTTGACATCGTTGGGGGTAGAAGATGGCACGGAAATGATGAAATAGAAGAATTTGATTGATTGACTTTGTAGATTTTGCGCGACTGTGTGTGTCTTTACTTGTGTTGTTTGTGCTTTTTTTTGGTGATTTTCTTAGACTGCCTACTTTTGTCGACGCGAGAATCGGATATACATATATTATGTTTTGGTTCTATAATATATATATGATATATATACATATACATATATATATATATATATATATATATCTCGCTCTCTCTCTCTTTCTCTCTTGCTCTCTCTCATTCAGTTACTCGTCCGATTACTCGCATATATCCGTCGCTTTCTCTCGTTTTTGTTGTCTTAAATACGTGTATTATATACATTATATCTTTTACCTTCATTTTAATTATTCTAGATTACATCCGCTTTACGTCGACGAACAAGCATGTTTCAGCTCTGTTATGCATCCGCAATGTCTGTGATCTGAATTTCTACATACTTATTTATATTTTTATTTTGCCGACACATCCTCTAATATATTTCTCGATTTTTAATGCGACACGATGTTGGTATCTTTTCATTTATCATTTTTATTTTTCATTCTTTATTTTTTTTTTTTTTTTTATTTGGTCAAAATATCCGATTCGATTTCGATTTTAGAATGTCGGTCTACAGTGCGCAAAGGGGTTTTTCAGAACGAGGCCTCGACAAGGTAAGTGCCGTCCATGGCGACCCCCGTCTGCCCAACCTGGGCCTCGGACACTTGGGCTCTTGTAGCCGGGATGTATTGACTGTACGCCTGCTGAAATCCACAACCACAAGCACACACTACATTGTTGCACGCTAGGCATACCTATGCTAATGCTTCCTACGAGTTCTCCCTAAATTTTCATCTACTCTCGCGATCTATCGATCTATGCATGTGTGTGTGAATGGGTGTGGAAATGAAGTTTTTTTTAGCAAAAATACCGTTTTTTTTTTTATTTTTTTAAACAAACCATTTTTTTACTAGACTTCTTAATAGAATTATTTATGATATAGTCATCGACATAGATAAGAAAAGATGTCTCAGAACTAGTTATTGCAATTATTTATTTTCCTACAATATGCATTTTTAATATAGAGGTTCTAATCAGCAACAATATAGAGTTTCTGATTGCAAGTATATCATTGAAAGCTTATTTGTATAAAAAAGAAAACAGTTTTTCATAGCGCATATTCTTACATTAAAATAAAATTGAAAAATAATCTCAAAAGATATATTTATTCTTTTCCTTATTTAGCACAATCTCCGCTTCCTAACTGACATTCCATTACAAAACCTGGAGGATTTATAAGCTTATGTGTGCCGGAAGAAGGCAATAACTTCCTAATTTCACGATCTAATCTTTTCTGACCTTCCAGTGTGAGTAATAAAATCGACTTCATCATTCGATTTTTAAAGAAATATATATCATATCGCCGATCATAGGCTTCATGGCGTTTCGACTGATCCAATAACCACGAAAAATTTTGCCAATTGACGAAGCGACGTGCATACTGCGCGCATCGACGAAAACGAATTAATTCGCAAGCGTCAATGTGACGCATCGTGTGCATTCTGTCAACCGAGTCGAACAATTCGCATTCGAAAGCGTGAAGGACAATTTTGCATTCGAACGAATCGCACGTTTTCCGCTGATCAACAAAGCGATAAACTAATGAGTGCCTGCAGACAACGCTATTTTCGGCGCAATCATTTTCCGTCAAATTGCAATCGTAATAACGGGTGCTGCAGAGCAAAAGAAATAAAGTTCGCATGTTTACACATTTTCTCTATGAGTTTCGATAAATTCAATCAAATTTCATCGAAAAATTTAAGATCAATTTAAGATTTATGATAAACTATAAGACGTAATTATTAGAGATTATTAATTATATATATATACATAAAAATTAATATAATTATTAGAGATTAATAATTACATACACATAAATTAATATATCACATTTACACAAAAAGTACAAGGAAATAAGTGCATGTTTTGAACAATATATCCTGTGCGGCAGGAGTACAAAACATACAATAAGAGACAGAACGAAGTCAGGAATTAAAGACGATCTGTACATTATCAATTCTTACCTTATATAGAAAGAAATACTTCCTAAGGACTTTTCACACAAATGTCAACATGTTTATAATACAAAATATACAAATATATTATGTTAGATATGTATATGTACATGTGAATTGTCATTTGCATTATTTATTCGAACAGGGCTTTAATTAGTTTTAATTAATAATTAATTTTAGTGAACTAATTTCTTTAAAAAAATATATAACATATATAATACAATGTACTAACAAATATTTTTAAAGTGCATATATGATTCTGGGAATAATATTTCCGATTAAAAAAATTTTTTGCCTTTTATTAAATCTCTTTCAAAACACAACAATAACTATGAATATGAATATTGCAAATACAAAAAAATATTGGACAGCTCGGTAGAAGCTATCATGTTTGTCAAAAGTTAATCTCAAAAAATAACTGCAAAAATGTGATATAAATTTAAATCATGCTATTAAAATTTTATTAGTATCGATAAAAAATATCGTGTATTTATGAATTTTGATATTACTTCTCGTTTAAATCCCGATCGTTAAAAAACGTGTCGTAACGATCGATCGAAATTGCAGTGCGATATTCTCGCGACGTTTATATCCGATCTCATCGTACCTGTTGGACGCCAATTAATCAATGCAAATTGACGGCGAAATCGTAACGTGGATGGACGTAACGTGGATAGCGAAGAATCTTTGCGAGTTATTAACGAAGGAGAAAGCGCTCGATTTTCAGATCGATTAATCATTCGGCAGGCTGTAATCGACACCGCTTGACAGGATAACGAGTAATACGTAATTAATCTTGCTCACTATGATGGAATAAGATTTCGAGCCGGAAGGTAGCGAATGATATAGTATACATACATATATAGTTATTTACAGACAATTATACAAGACGTTGCAAAACTTGTAACTTGAGGGATAGAACTTTGCGTCAATCTTTGCGTAGAAATAAAAAGCGATTATAGGCATGATAAAGTAATTGTTGAAATAATAAACTGCAGAAAATATAGTCCATTGTATCGCGGGAAAAACTAAAAATTTTTTAATTAGTTTATGAAAAGAACTTAAACAAAATATTAAAATATTATGTACAAATTTTCAAATATTAGAGAATTTAAAAAGTCTAAAATGAGACTTACGGTATTATAGACGCAAAAGTTGATACAGACATTATAAAAGAAAAATTTTCCAACAACAACTTTGTAACAATCTATATAATCAAAATATTATATCTTTGATACATTTAATATACTTGTTGCTAGAAATAATTGAAATAGAAATGTAACGCGCATAACGTAAATACGATTTTCGATTGTACAAAGTGATAACAATTCTGCGACTGGACATGCAATTACACGATCGGAAATATTTGTATACAATATATGTACAGGATAGTTCCGCACGACAAAGTAAATAAATTCAAGGCATAATTGTATAGTACGCCCTTACATCTGTTGCACATAAATTAAATGACATGTTGGTATGTTGGGGAAGAACACCGGCACGCTCGAGCGGGTATTTTCAACTGACTAGATTTAACAGCACTTTTGCATCTCGTCCTAACGATAATTTCAACGCAGCTTTACATAATTAGATGATGCTTGAATTAATTAACTCTAATGACAGTCACGGCAAATTATTTTTATTAAAATTGAATTAATATAGCTTATAAAATTATTTGCGCAATAATATCAATTCTGGTAATAAGCATTTTAGTCCTACATCTTATGAATATGCTAATTTATATGGACTCGCTTAATATGTTTCCAATTCTTTGAATTTTCAGCTTCCATGACTTTCATATAATATACTTTTCACGTTATGAATCCCTCCTATCCTATCCAATTTTCTTAAGCTGTTAAGCATTGTAATTATTTCATTTTTTCTCACACAAAATATTAATTTCACAGTTTAAAAATTCCTTTATTCTTAATTATTTCCAAAGCAAGTCAATATTTAATTATATTTTCTTATTTTATTAATCCTCAAATTTCCGATATTTCAGGATTAATAAATTTTTAATCAATTGAGTTAGTTCTAATTTTAATTCATAAATTTGATTTAATATCAAATTTAACAAATATTATGTTAATTTTCCACAATATATAAATTTCTTTAAAAAATCTGTACAAATTTACAAATATGCAACTTACTGATGTTTTCCATCAAAGTGCGCGATATTCAGTCAAAATTACGCGATCGAGCGTGGTAGACCCTCTTTTGTCGCATGGTTAACAATTAATAGTAATAGAGCCGGATGATCAAAAAGGCGGTGCTCGTTACTGGATCGACGACAAGTAGTGGATCGACGGAGCTTTTTAGAACGTACACTTAAGATTCAATTTTGTCTTGCCTGGCTGATCTGAAGTGGGTGCTCCACTACAGGCTCCCGCTGTTCCTTCGGCTATGCATTATTCATAAAAGCAACTCGTGTTACATTATAGCGTGCATTATAATGCGCCGGTTAATCCGGCGCGACGTCATCGCCAACATTGATGCGAGCTTTGATGACTTTTTGAACGGAAAAGGAAATTATAAATATTAACGCGCGAATCTAACGATACGACCTCTATTAATTTCCGAATGTCTTCATAAAAAGTGATAGCCGTTTTTGATGATCATGATTAATTGCGTTGATTATAAGGGGCCGAAAACTGTTAGCTTGATGATATTACGTAGCTATTACGTTATTACGACGTCGTGATAAAACTGAGGGCTGGCAAATCTGCCGGACTTTTTGTGACACTCTCGGAATTCCACTTTTCAATCCAAAGAGATTTGACTGACAATATATACGTATACGTTTGCGCGTGAGACTTAATTGAATTCCCGTGTCCGCGAAAGAAATTCCGATGACGACTCGGATTTGCTTTAAGCAAATCCGAAGATCCCGCAATGTAAAAGTTCTGCACCCAAATTTTCAAAAGTTGAAGCTTTTCTTAAACATGACAGCCTGTCATTTGCAAACATTCTCTGAATTTTGATTGATGTTTTTTCAAATTTATATCTTTATATTGTCTCAAAATTTAATATACTGGGCAAATATCAAAAAGTAAACTGTAGATAATAAAATCAATTGCCTTTATATCTCTTTTTCCATGTAGATAATAATTTAATAAAAAAATGGAACAGAATGCTTATAATTGTGTAACTCAAAAATATTTTTAACAATAGCATTGTGATAAAACATTTCTAGCAATAAGATCTTTAATTACGTCCTATCATAAAACGTCATAATTCCCGCGCAAAAAATTCTATTTACACAAAATCACTAAAATAATTCTAAATTCTTTGCATTGCTTATATAAATACATAATAAATGGAGCAATTACAAATACATTGTGTGTTTATAAAAAAATATGTACGCGTTTTTTTATAGCATTTGGCGAATACTAAAAGAAATTTCTAATAAATTCTATATATATTATGTAATATCTAATATCACTATTATCAAAAAAAAATGACTAAAGCTTACCACTTTCTCAAATTCTCTATCGCGTAAGATTGTCAAAGATAGTCTGAAAATATCATGGATTATTAGCTGTATTGATAATATATTCTTTCGAAAATTGTAATGGCATATTGATACTTTATATAATTCAATGATTATAGACTCGTACATAGCTATCTATATTCATGCTTATATAGCGGTTTATATTGCACTTTATATCCATGTAAAGACACGAAGCAGCGTCTTTCAGACTTCACACTCTTTTGTTATGTATAGTCGTTGAACGATATCAAACGAGTTTTAATTTAGTTTAATAGAGCTTTATATTTAAAAAAATAATATTTATAAAAAATATAGAATAAAACTTTTTATGTCAAATGATATTTCTTTACTAAGTACATAATAAGACAATTCTATTTAAAACTAAAAAATATATTACGTCTTGCAGATGACGTGCGTTTCAATCTAACATATATATTTGTTTAAAAACGTCTCAAAATAATCGGAATATCTATTTGTAAAAAGGGTTCTTTCTTAAGGATTCCTTCTAGCTTTCAATGTCTGATATAATTACTTTGACAATCAAAAAAAAAAATTAATTTAAGATTCTATTTTAAAAAAAAATACATTGTTATTTACAAATACATAATAATTACTTAATGTATGTACTGTATTCTATTCACAAAATTACCGAATTATGCATATTTAAAAAAAAAAAAAACTGAAGATTCACATAGAGATTAAAGTAATCTGAAACGTATTTTGTTGTAAACCACCTATTATTACTCGTAATCGCATAAAGCACAATGTAATCGCACAGATCGGAGTTATAGAATCGCAATTTGCCAGGATCGATATTTTATACCGCATAATAGAGGATTACTTGAAGCGAACAGTAAAGATATAATACTGTTGCTTATTGTTACTATTAATGAATGTATTTGAATGTAATTAATTATCAATCTGATTGCTGCCCGTATATTGGGTAATCAGTAGTTTCTAAATATATGAGAATAATAGAATTTATGCCCTTTCTCTTCTAAAACATATACTTGCGCGGAAATAATTTAAAAAGAGTATTATTGTGTCACATATTGGATTTCTTTAAAAATTCAATTTATTTAAAATCTTAAAAAGTGTTTTTAAACTTCTCTTGAGTAAACATGTTGTTCAACGTTATATCGCGCGCGCGGAGAAGTTAAATATCATAAAATATGTCATATATATAAAAAAAATTACAATTAAATAAAAATATTTAATTCCACCAGAAAAAGAGCATCACAAAAAATAAAAATAATATATTTCAAAAATTTAAAACAATGCAAACATGAGAATGAAATACGAAATGTCGACTTCAATGAATTTTATGCAATACAAATTTCTTTTTGAGCAACGTTGATCAAAATAAAAAGAATCAAGATAAAACGATAAGTATTGGAGAAAAGCTCAAGTAAAACGGAGCTTAATGAGTACGCGAGTTCCTGAGCCCGTCTGTCGTTCTCTTTCTGTGTATTCTTCATGCTGCCATTCCTTTCATCTTGCCCTTTCGCTCGTGCTTACATAGAAGATCAACAAGAATTTTCGTAACGAGCAAAGAACGGTCGATCGAAGCGTTTCGCCCTAATTGGAACGCGGGTGGCTCAGACGAAAGAAAAGGAATCTTACTCGGCCAAGGAATGAATTATTCACGTGACATGCTCGCATGACCGGAAGCTGCCTTCAGAATTTGCCCCCAGATTTTCCACGAGCGATTAAATTGACGATTCTCGGCGACTATCCTGTTACTTAATTAATATCGGACTGTTAGCCTTCGGACTGTAGCCTACAAACTGATAAAATCTTTAATCATTAAATCTAGCTTTGATATTTTCTGCTCATTTACTTCAATATAGTTACTCTTTGATTTACGTAATATAATATTTAAATCTTTTTCAATATTAAATATATATTTCATATAAAGCTTTTTAATTTTAAGCTTTTAACTTTACAAATGGACACGAGTTGAGATGTTAAATGCAATATTCATATATAAATATATTCATTGCAAAATCTCATATAAACAAAAAATTAAAGATCCTCTATATTTCCTATATATTTAGCTTTACTATGTAAAAAATATCTTATTAAAAATTTAACAAAAATAAATAAAGAGAATAATATATCATTTGTGCGCGTATATATGTATGCATATACATATAATTCACAGAACAACTTTTTCAATATCAAAATTGATTGCCGTGATACTGCATTGTTATTGATATTGCCATGATTAAAATTAATTTATCGATTAGATTTGTGTACGCAAATGTTTCTCACACGATGTGCATTCGCAATGCCTGTATCACCCATTACATAGGAGGTTACGTGCAAATTGTACCAACCGATCGATCATCGTTTTGTAACGTGGGTATGCCACTTATCATTCTACATATACAAACCGTATGCCTCGTACAGATGTACAAGCTGCACGCAACCTGTATGTAGTTGCGGATTGTATAAATAATAACGATGGTATTAATTCCGCCGAAGTATCTGAGAGCAAATTAATTCCTTCGAAATTCTGGTTGTCAACGTGGTTGAATTTCTCTTTTTTATTTGTACCGTATATCGAAATCACAAATTATAAATTGCAGCTCTTATTGTAAATTTGACAAAATATAACAAAATAAAAAAAAAATAAAATAAAAGTATCATGTACAATATATGTTTACCTTCTCTTTATTTTTAATTAACGTAAATTTTATTTCCCTGAATTTTGCATGTCTTTTAGCATACTTTATTTTATTTTTACATACCAATCCAGTCTTTAATTACGCATTGCATAATTTAAGATTACAAATATATTTTTATAATAAAGACTTTTTGTACTTGAAAAATGTGATGCCTTTGTGCAAAGTATGTACTAGAATATGTTTCTCCATTTTCTATATCAATATTAATATTCCCTGACTAATAATTTTCGCTTTTTTCCTTAAGTTTGACAAAAAATTAACATATTGCCGGATATGTTAAATAAATTATTGAATCCATGACGAAAAGAGTGTGAGTTTCGAAAAGCGCATAAATAACAACAGCTAATTACCCATACAAAATCTCAATTTTCATAATATATATTAAATAAGCAATTCTTAATTTTTAATATACAAATTTTCAATTTTCAAGCATTAAATTAAGTAATACACATTTACAAAATAATATCCACTTTGCAAAAGTTTGTTTTTTGAAGAATGCATTTATAACACTTTGGTTTCCATAAATTTGTACCTCGACGAGATAACGACAATTGCAATGTGCGAGTGTCACTTTATGGAAGGGTATAGAGAAACGATCGAACCTACTTTCTGTATTCGCGCTTTATAAGGCGTTATGCATCATGTGGCGTAGCTCTAAGGTCAGGGCTGTTGGATCAACTTGAAGTCGATAATTGTGCAAGGATGACCATACGCGGTTATGTACAGCGAATTGTAAAAACTTATGTGCAGGGACAGCGATTTTCTCGTCAAACGTTTTATTTTTAGTTTGCCCGACTAACATTTTCCGCTATTTTTTCACACTTTTAATTGTACGTCATAATTAGTATTATCGATTCCCATCCTCTTTCCTGCTTAGTAAACGTAAATAATTTTTTTTTTTCCGTACGCACAATACAAACTTTACTACCGTGATTAACAATCGTATGCATCGAGCATATATTTAAAAATTTTATAAAAAAACAAACAAATATTTTATATAATTTGTCATGTTACAAATATTTTGACGTTTCTTCCTATGGTATTTAAATAGCGCTATTAAAAAATTGTATCAATATGTTATAAATTGCAAAATTTTTTTTAGTACAGATCTTGTAATATTTATGTTTTGAAAAAAAAAAAGTTTTTATGTTACACCCAAATATAAATATCACATCCAATAATTTGTTTTTAGTATAATCTATTGAAATATTGCAAATGTTACTACAAAATTACATAAAACAAAATCATCACTTGTGATGGAAGAGACATTTTATTGCATAAAAATCCCCTATAAAATGATTACATTTCATTTTAAATATTTTTATTTATACGTTCATCACTAATTATATAAAGAATACGATATTTATATTTGCACTAAAAAGAATTGTGTGAGGAATAAAGGAGATTTTTAAAAAAATCTTAATTTCTTTATTTCCTTGATTTTGTTGATTTGATTTCATCATGTCGCGCTTAGGCCGCGATACGTGGGAAAAATAATCGCATTATCGAGAATAACAGGTCGCTCTGGAATGTGGCAAGTATTTCGTAGCTAAAATGTAGCTAAGAGCTGATCGCAAGCTTCAACGTATATTAATATCATCAATATAACAATCAATAAATCAACATCAATGCGACATTATATATAAGAGATGTAAAATTCTTCAAATAACAAAACGGTTTAATATAAAACTTAGAAAATAAAGATATTTTGAAAAAGATATAAATACTAATTTGAAGCATAAAGTAATAACTTTTCTCAAATTAGACAAACTAAATTAAAAATTTTTATATTTCTCAGGAAATATATTTTATGACCGTGTTTCATTTTTATATTTCCTAAAAATTGCACGTTGGTTTGCGATCAACTGTTAATCGTTTTGTAAAATTGATTGCATGACGAATGAATGACGTTGACACGAATCTCCACGAGAGTAAAAAAAAAGTAAATAAAAAACACGCCGTATTTCCACATGAATTGCTCACGGCGGGAAAACTATTTGTATCAAATTGGCATGCGCCCTTTTATTACTTTTAAATCGTAAAACGAACTCTGCTCGAAATCAAAAGATGCCTACGTGATATCCGATCAACATTATCATAATTGAATTCCTTACAACAAGGCAATGAATACTTTAATTTCTTGTAACTATCTCTCTCTTTTCATCTATCAATTTTTATTAAACAAAAAAAATTATTAAAAATGCAATATTAAAGATACTATCGAAATCGATAAAAAAAATTTGTTTTAGTCACCACAACCCAGTAATTATTTCTACCCAGTAGTTATTCCTTTATTGATGACATTACAATTGCGAATTTGTGCAAGTTATCATTTCCTTGTTGCAAAGAGAAATTTCAAATTGTGAGCAAATTTAAAATCGCGTAGAAATAAATATTAAAACCAAAATTTTTTCTGTTTCTTCTTCAACGCAAACCAATCTTTAACGATCCAATGAAATGATTTGTGCATTAATGAATATTATATATATGTACACATCTCTCGCATCATGCGAGCTCCTACATTGTTACCGCTTTATCGCTATCGATCGATAATTAATCGTAATAATTCAAACGCTTCTTCGTTATCGTCGAACCTACCTAGGGGAAGGATTCATTCATCTTAAAACTAGTTCAGAGCAAAAAAAATCTCGCCCCTATTGATCAATTTTTCGTCACTTTTAAAAGACTTAATTTCGAAATCTCGTTTTTGCGACGAATGTCGCTATTTTTATGAGAAAAAGTTTAAAATTCCTTGCGCAATTTTCCGTCACTATCAGAGGAAGTTAATTACCGTAAATAATTATGATTGATATTATTTTTGGTATTGCCAATGGTATTCGCGATTTCCAGCTTTAATCACGATCACTAGCGTCACGTAAATCTTAGATAGAAATGCGAGTTTTTTTTTTTGTGAGAAGCATATTTCAAGATTGAAAATACATGTAAAACAATATCAACGAAAAAAAATTAAATAGTAAAATGCAATAATCTTGATATTAATTTTAATTTCAACGATAATAAATTTGTCATTATATGACTTAGTTTAATGCGAATATGAACGTACAATACGAGAACTCCCTAAAGAAATCAAACTTAAAAAAAAAATCACTTGAATGCGATGGTGTGAGGCTATCCGCCTTGTAGCACTGTACATTGAGCTTCTTTAATCTCTCTCTCACATCACGAACATGAGGCTATCGTTCTTAGTTTACGTTTTATGATGACTTGAATAAAGTTGTGTTCGGCGTTCGTAACAATTTCCTGTTTTTGGAATAGTGCGTAGATCCCGTAGTGAATTTTCCTTAATGTTGAATTTTCTCTTCTATTATTTGAAAACGGCGGCCTTTCAAGGTCGATTTTAGTTTTTTTGAACAAAAAAGAAGTCTGCTGAAGCCAAGTCGGGAGAATAAAGGGTTTGAGAAACAACAATCGTCGCGTATTTTGCCAAAAACTCGTTGCAAACTAAGAAAATTAACGGCGTGCTCGTAGTGTGAGAGAGTTGCTAAAGAAGAACTCCACTATAGTGCCACGAGGCGGATGGCCTTATGCCATCGTATTCAAGCACTTTTTTTAAAGTTCGTTTTATTTATGCAGTTCTCGTATATTTTTAACGTTTTAAGTTTCATTAAATATAAGTTTATATGTATAATACATATATGCATGCAGGTCTTTTAAAAAGAACTCGTCGTCGAAATTTCAGTAAATCCCGATTCAATTATAAAATTGAAAATTTTAAGATTATCTTCTGCATAATTCCCTTTTTACGTTTTCAATTATGAATAATTGAAACAAGTTGAGATTAAAAGTATAGCGGCTTTGCATCATCGCGTTTCGATCAAAATACGTTACGCCAGCATGTTCGCAAAAATAGCAGTTATAATTTCTATGAATAATAAAACACGAGCTCTGGATTTTTATCTCAGCGTATCGATTAGCTGTTCGTTCGTGAATCGGCCACATTGGATCGAGTTTGCGAATGAATTTTTGGCGCGGTGTGCTCGCGTTAGGCGATTCGATAGATTGTAATGGAACGGGGATTATATAGATCGAGTTACGGGTTATTAATATGAGCGATTATATTAGACGAGAGCGGGGTGGTCGCGAGCTCGGGGCAGGACTCGATGCGGCGATATATATGTCGAGTTAATCTAAAAATGGAAGACATGGGACACACGGGACTGTGGAGAAACTCGTTCCGCGAGAGATGAGGTCGATAATTTCTTCTGGAAGACGGATCGATCCTACCGAATTTGGATCCTCTATGGATCTAAATAAAACGAAGCGCAACCCTCCTAACTTGCACATTTTTTTTTTGTTTTTTAATATATTTGCAAAATTATAAAAATTATATATATATATATATATAAACAAATCAAAAACTCATTATATTATATTTTAATTTAATGAGCATAACAAGTTAAATATAATTATAACATTATTACATAATAAAAATAATTGTGTAATTGTTTCAATTATTTATAATTATAAATTAGTGGATAATTTAATAAAAACAAAATTAAAAATATTATTAAATTCTTCTGTTTAGAATGCAAGAGAAAGGTCACGTGTCGCAATCGGAGATATGATAGAGAGCGACTTGTTCCTAAATCCTAGATCAGTGAAAGGCGAAGATATCTTATTGGATTTGAGATCTTTCACGACTCTACGATATGGCAAGTGAAGGAGATAGAGACTTGTTTCACTAAACTTCCTTGAAATTCAGACAATATTTCTTTCAACAGAAAACAAAGTTTCAGAACAAGAATAACACTCTTCTATCATATGTACTTATATACGATATGATCAACATGAAAATGAATAATAAACGTTCGAGAAATAAGAAAACAAAAAAGAAATATAGAATAAAATAAATATACAGAAAAAAAATTCCAATAAAATTATTCAATTATTAAATAAGTGATATTTGATTGTCTATAATGTTTCAAACAGCTTAATGCAAATGTTAGAATAAAAAACTGTTTTAGAAAGCGATGACAATTTAACAACTTAAACGAGTTTTGACATGCTTATTACAATGTTATTAAGAAAATGTAATTATCGAACTTTATGTCTTTATATCCGCAAATTCTTTGTAATAAAAAGTCATAATAACTAATATATCTATTATAATTAAAATAATTGATGTAACAAAATATCTCAAATTTAAAATAATTATTAAGATTTCCTGCAATTGTAAAAGAGACATTTTAAAAAATCGCGCAACTCTTGAAATCTTTTCAAAGCACAAAAGGAATTCAAAGAGACGACTTTATTTTATTTTGTACGGCATCTGAAACTATCATTTAGAGTAATGAAGTGAAAACAGATGATGCTCACGTCAGAAGGAATCGAGAAAATAACAAAGAAAGACAAACGCACAAACACATCCGCACACGAGCGATAATTTTATTCATCACAAGTTACTTGAGATGACTTAAATACACACACACACACCCGATTGAAAATGAATACTGGAAAAAATTAAGAGTTGCACAGAAAAAACAAATACGAATTTCAATAAAACAGATATTATGAGATTGGACCGTCGTAATTTTCTTGGCGGTAAATTTTTATAAATGAATAAATCACATTCGGCACAAAGAAACAACAAAATAGATATTTTCTAGAAAAATATATGAATTAAATAAATTATAAGTTTAGAAATTACATATAGAAAAAAGGACATTAAAACAATCACAAAAATTGTAAATATACACAAATTAAATATTATCAGAAAAGAATAATGATGTAGCTATAAAACTATTATATATTATTTAATTTAATATAATTTATCTTATTTCTCTGTATAAATAATATTTTTTGCAATAAATTTAATCGATATAAATAATATCAAAAAATGACAAAATCTAATTATAAGAAGAGAGCAGAGAATTTTCAGTACGTTTGTCATTTCTCTACCTTGATAACTACAACATCAATTTAGAATTTGACAAGGAGGTAATAGTAACTATAAAAGATAACGCTTTTAGACCTTTGCTAAGAGTTACCTACAAGAAAATCCTATCCACCATTAATATGCGAGAATATTTTTCGGCCACAATACATACTTGAGTAATCTTAGAGATTAATCAACAATAATGTAGCAGATCGGAACGCTCGCATACTGGACACCTCATTGATCTGCCAATCTGGAAATTTTCGACGATAAATCTTTGGAAACCGTCGATTATCCGATTAATCGCTGCGCCCTTATGGAGATTAGAGTCGAGATTATCGCCTGATTCCTGAGAGTACCAATTCAGAATTTGAAATTTCTAAGAGAGATAGACAATAGATCGAAGCTTTAGATCCTCTTTTGACAGTTGGAATATATTGCTAATTGTAAAATTCACTTTTCACTTTAATCTGTAATAAATCATTAAGAGTAAATACGATTGATTACGTATTAAATTTCTTCTTTTCTGTTTCCAATCTAACTTTCAACTTCCCCTATTATAAATGCTATTCTTATATTCTTTGAACTTTAATTTCCTCTTCTTTTAAAGAGAAAAATAAAAGTTTCTTTTCTTATTAATCATTCTCATCGTAATTTTATATGTTTAAAAAATGATAATAACGAGATATTTTTATATATTAGATTTAATACTGTTCAGATAAGATATTAAAGTTCCTATTGTGTATCTGTTTAGAATAAATTATATAAATCATCTAAGTAGGTTCTTGCGTTCATTTATAAACATTATTTTGAAAGAACACAATAAGATAAAACTTTTGAACCTCTAATTAAACATAAAATACTGTATCAATATATTGATGAATATAAAAGAGCCTATGCAACTTCACAAAAAAATAAAACAACAAAAGCAATAAATCGATGAATTTCTGAATGGAAACACAGATTATAATCTCATTATTTAACACAGCCAGTTCGTCAACTTAGAGCACATTAAATCCACAAATTTAATTCAATCTGCATAATTAATCGTTCTTGAATCTTTAGGAAGTTTTCTTGAGAATCGAAAGATTCGATCTGAATAAATAAAATTATCTTTTTCAATTTCATTAATTTTTCGAAATTCACGATATATTCTTCAGGAAAGTTAATTGCGCCAAAAAAGAAAAATGGCGCAGTAATAATAATTAACAGTCCAGCTAGAAGAAAAATTGCACAAAATATCAACGACAAGAGAAACAAAGATAGAGTAACTGCAATGCTCTATAAAAAGAGGAGGATGTGCAGATATTTTATTATTTTTTTTTCGCAATATGCATTGCAGTTAATCTTTGTTGCTAGAGGCCCTAATTGGTTAATTGTAAACTTTGGCTGATTGTGAAAGTTATTAGGGCAATCCTGAAGGATCAAGAATTAGCTGAGCTGTGACCGTAAAGTCGTTCATTGAGCTGAGAACAGCTGATTTCCATTAGCAACGGTGATTAAAAGCGCTCCATCCAACCTGAACGCTCCTCGAAGACGCTAGTTTAAGTAAGATTTCGCAATCTGGGCGCAATTGCAATTTTTTACAAGCTGTATTCTCCTCTCAATTTACTTCTTTCACGCGCAAAAATGTCGATTTATTTGGCTCGCGAGCCATAAGAGCTTATAAATAATACTTTCGTCGCGCGTGAAACCATTAGTTTCAACAACTCGAGACTCGGAATATACCGCTACAACCGTCTCACCCCGTAAATCCGCAAAATATCCGCAAAAGCCCATCGAATCATTCACCAACATCTAAAAACTGGAAACAATCAACATCCTCGAAGAACAAGAACCCCAATCGACAGTCTATAATTGGATTTGATAGAGGTAATCGAGTTTTGCTGTGCGATGCATGCGTTTCGCACCCAGCGATCGATTTCCGGCGATCGATTCCGCCGCCGGGTGACTGGGATAGTTACGCCGATAGTCCTTACCCCTAGCTCACACCCTGGTCTCGTTGTACGGACTGGACGAGCTCGCGCCCTGACGATGCTGCCGGTCAGCGTCGCCCGGCACGTTGAACACGACATTCGGCACGGTCGTCGGATCGACCGCAACCTGCTGATAATGCGACCGACCGGGTTGCGATTGATGAGAATGGGAGGAGGACGAGGGCGCGGTCTCGCTTATGGAGGTAATCGACGCGAGTATACGTCGACCGCGTACCTGGTAACGTTGGGGGTAGCAGCGCCCGCAGCAGGACTGCAGCAGGCCGCCCCTGGAGGCAGTGCTGTGCGCGGGGGAAGTCAGGGGCGACGGCGAGCCCGGCCTCTTCGGGGCACCGTTGTACGGCACCTCCATCTCCACGAATTCACGGTCCTGGAAAAAACAATAACAAACGGGGCTGTTGAGTGAGAGGCTTTTACACTCAAGAGAAGAGCCGTGCTGCAGGGCATAAAGGTTCATTCATGCGCAATGATGTTGATGAAAATATTCGTCGAACTGTGAAAAACTCGGATAACAAATAAGAAAACAAGCGAGATAAAATAAAGGAAACGAAAATAGAAAATGTTAAAGGAGACACGACGGATATTCGATAAACTATCGAAAAAATCGAGATGAGAAAGACAGAAAAAGAATGAAGAAATATAAAGATCGGAGAAAAGATTATAAAAGAATATGGTGATGCAAATGCTGAAGAGAAGATTCATCGAATTGATAATAAATAGCGCAACGTAGCTGAAGGACCGAAATAAGTCATTGGACCGGATAAGGAGAAAGGAATAAGAAAAACTGCGTCGTGCTGGATTCTCCTAGTTCCATTCTTATGAAAAAGAGGAGTTGTGAAGCTGAAAATGGTATCAATTCTCAAGTGGGACACATTAATTAGAACGAGTCACATTACTGCTTGGTTTAAACTGCGAGATAGAACATGAATAAATGCGCTGTTGGAATTATTATCTAAGTAACTCCATGTAATATGCTGAAGAAATGATCAAAAAACATTGCTGCTTTATCCACAACACATTAATCTAATGCATTAGCTACGGCGGGAACATATCTAAAGTCATCATCACACACGGTTTTAATCAGGCATGATAAAATTATTATCTAATAAATTATTTTCTTTTTCAAATATCTTATATTAATATCAAAATGATTATCGTATATAAAATGTGCCGTAGCAAAAATATCAGCACGCTTTCAGCATAATCATATATTTTATACTTTCTTATCATATATAATGTATTCTAAAATATAGAACTCTTCCCACACACAATGCACATTCTTCATAAAATATTAATTTCAAGCAGATAATCAATTCTTGCTACAGTTAAATAATTAATTAATCTTTGTATATACTTTGTTTATCCTGGTGAAATAAGCAAAGCTGTATTTCTCCACATGTTACCAACCAATTTGGCTCATCATGTACTGTTTTATTTATACAAAGCCGTTGATTAACCCGAATTACGGTGAGTCGCGAAAGCAAATAGCGAAGTCTTTCAGTTATTCCTCGTTGTTAAACTATTCCATGTTTATGTTTCATTTATGAATTTCTGCTTGAAATGCATTGTTTGAATGCATTTCACTAATTTGAAGACATTATTAATATTTTAATTACATCTACATATGCATTATCACTTGAGTAAGTTACAATAGATCAAATGCCAATGAAATCAATAGCAATACTTGTCTATTTATTCGCTCCAGAAAAATTTAATTTTAATCAAAATTGAGATTTTATTTTAATAATATCAATGACATTTTTAATCCAATGATATCTTTTTTATATTATTTATTTATAATTTTGCATACATTACTTATTACATTACTTACTAAATAGCTAAAAAAGTAAAACGTGTTTTTTAAAAGAAAATATTATTTTGTATTAGACTTCGAGAAATTTCTACTTTATTTTTTCAATAAATTTTGTTTGTTTTTATTAATTGTGTGCAGAAAAAATAAATATCACACAGATTTAAAGACAAAAAATGTCCAGAATTTTGCAGATTGTTTAACTTTATATTTATCAATATAAAAAAATTTTTTTATTGTAAGATAAAAAAATAAATTATATCGAAATAACAGCAATAGATATAATATAATAAAATTACATTACATATTGAATCTTATTAATATTTTATTTAAAATATTTTTTAATCAAATTTTCACATTTGCAAAATTCCATGTTTTAACTAATTCTCAACACTCTCACTACTAATTATTAGAAATGTGTCGAATCATGCTAATAAAAATAAAATGCAATTTTGTAGAGAAAAAATATGTTGTTTTGATAATACGCTCTTTTCTCGAACTTTTATTTTAATATTTATATCAATTAAATTTTTTTTTTACATTCTCCACGCGCGATCTTTCATTGTTAGTTAATTATTAAAGCTCCAGTAGATATACGAAAAAATAAATGGCGCGAAATTCTGTGATCCGCGTGAGAAACGAGATATCTTAAAGAAATCCTGCGGGGACAATGCTCGGAAAATGGGAGGTTATCGAATGATCTCGATGTCGGTCGAGCGAACGTCGCCGTTTCTTCGATGTCGCGCAAAAGGATATTGCTCGTACAGAATGGAGCAATATCTCAATCTCCTTTGTGATAAACGCCTTCGAAACGATTCGATGTGATCCACGCTGGAAAACACTTTTCTCGTGCGAAAGTTGATGATAGCAATCGCGATAACTATTTTCTCGCCATTTTCCATAATTAACAGATTCATGATTGATTGCTTAACATTATTTATGATTGATTATATAAGATTGCTTTTGCAGATTACATTGATCAACATTGAAAATGAAAAATCCACATTTTTTTATTTTTACTCACTATTATTCTCTATTTGATACAACAGATTAAGTTATAACTTAATATAATAATAATGATATTATTACAATTATATCAAACAGAAAATAATAGTAGAATAAAAATAAAATACATTATTTTCTTAATATACGTTTTATTAATACATTGGCAATTATAAAGAAAAAAAATTAAATAGTCTCTAAACGATTAATAATTTTCTACTGTAATAACCTGTACTATAATAAAAAAAAAAGAAAACAGTGCAAATATCTGTTATTGATATATGCTATATAATAGTATCGATCGATATAAAGCATTGATATTATATATCGAAAAATTATCGCCTCATACACGAAACGGTTTTCGTCAGCCGCTCGAAGAATTCCCCGAGGAAGGCATACCTTTCAAAGCTACAGATGGCTCACATTCGAGCAAACCCGATCTTGGAAGACTACAGGATCTCACGAGAGACTGTTCATATTTCAACACGCAAGCTTTCTGAAGAGATGCCATTTGTCGTCATGAAACCCTCATTATTCGAGCCAGCGTAATCAAAAAAATCTCACATTATATTACAAATAATACTATGTACATATATATATATTATCAATAATGTAATGTTCACAAACGCAGACGCGCATTTCATACAATGAGATCATTTTGCCGATTTTTTTTATTTATTTTTTTTTTCTTTTTAAGAGAAGCATGATCTTTGGGGCAAACATTTATATGGAAATAGCAACCCTGCCATAGGATTATTCACGAAAGACCGACCTATATTCTATCGGCCAGGATCTTCCTTGCTGCCTTCGTGAAGACCAGATTAGATTCGTCCTTATCGCGTTGCGTTCTCGAGAGGGTAACTGAGCGTAGGAATAAAACGAGAAGCTACAACGGAGGTAGAGATATTTGTCCAATAAAAGATGCCGTTCGACTCCCCTATCCTTGTTATTTTCTCGTGAGAGCTCGCGATACGGTCCTGCGCGTATCGTATTGTTCGCGCGGGTAGAGCGCGAAAGGGAACGCCGCGCCAGTAATGACGGTTTCAGAAAGATGGATGGGTTGGATGCGCCAGTGTGCGATGGACCGATCGATCTCTCGAAATTTTCGCTAATTCCATATTCTGATGGGCGAGAAATTAACACGAAACCGGAATCTCTTCAGATTTACAGCATGGGTTTTTACCCTTCCGATACGCATATTGTTTTAAATTTCATATTCATTTAAAGTTTTTTTATATAAACTAATTTTAAAAATTATCATCAATTATTGCAATTATGTGACATTGCAACAAATCATTTGAGTTCTTTCATTACTATAGATATATGTCAAACTTCTCAATTTGCATTTAATAAAATAGAATTGTACCAAAGACTTTATAAAAGATCTCATTCAGCAGCAAATTATTGTATAATTTGATCTATACGCTATATTAAAAAAAAAAAAGAAAAAATTAAAACTGAAAAGTCAAATATAAGCATCGACACGCATTAAACTAATTTATTTTACGATCGTTGCTCGTCTTTCGATGTCATAATTCAATATAGAGCCGCAATGACGGATCAGAAATTGCAAGACACGATCGCGATGCATATGCATTCCCTACGTGACACATTCCTAGCGTTCGTAAATCAGCGATTGTGACATTGCTTCATAAATAACTCGATACGATATCGTGACCTGCCATTCTCCGCGATTTTACGACCCTAACGACGTTCCGATATACTGATGCGATTCCTTACTTGGCGAAAGGACAAGTCGACACGAACTCGTAATGATCTCTTGGAAATTTTGCAGATCTTTAGACTTTCTCTACATTTCTTCTCGGAATATATAGGATATAATTACATGTTGATTTTATATGTATTTTATCTCTAAAGTTATTATTTTTTAATTAAAATAGGGACTTTTAAAAAATTTAATGAAATCGTATTTATGTGTGAAATATATATTGAGAGTTTATCACTTAAATTCCCTTAATCCCCACTGCTAAATTTTTCTTCTTGTTATTTGCTATCTTTTCTTTCAAAGTTATACTTATTTTATATAGATATTAGATATACAAATTTTCTCATATAATAATAAAATGACACAGATAAATTAATTAATTTATATTGTCGCATTTATTTATACCGACAAATTTATTTAAACCATTAGAGCGACTCTGAATAAAAGAAAAAGTATAATGGTAGCTTTTAAATTATTCATTCACAAAAAAGATATCGCTTCCCACAATGTTTCTTACAAAACAGAAGTATAATATCGTATATGCATACTACAATTTCTCGAGAAAGTCTTGTTTACGTTTCTTGTACGCATAAAATCACTCGCCATTATTTATTTTTGCAAAACAGTACGAGAATGTTGTATTTTTTTCTCAACACAAATTGTCGTATATGCATAAAGTAAATGTCTCACTTAATGCAATATACAAATGTCAGTTGAAATGACAGTTTTACATTTAATCTCGAAGTTTTTACATCACGATTTTTTACATTACGCGAGATAGTAGTCACGTCACGAGAATGTATCGGACCATAACTTCCGGTTTCGGTTCGTTGATAATGAAACGATGCGTTACATCGCGTGTAACAATGTAACTCTCATGACGATTGCGGGAAATTAATTGGAACATATGGCAATTACGACGATTTTACGTATTCATTAATGATAGAAATATTGGATGGCGCGACGCGAAAGTATTTGACGTGAAAGTGCTGACGTGAAGTTATTATGTTCCATTTCATATTTCATTTCTATAAAATTATTTCATAATATTATCCATGTAAACTATTTGTATTATACATTGTACATAAAAATTTTTTAAAATAAAAATGATAAATATTGAAATTGATTCAACATTTGATAATAGTTACTATGCGATAAATCATTGTTCCAAATAAAAATGATAATAATATAACTAACAATAAAATGCCTCCAACACGATAATTATAAGTAGATGATTGTTTTGTTAACAATATTTGTTCACAATATTTTACAACATTCCGTGACGACGGACGTACAGAATCGAGAATAAACGCATTGTTAGAAGTACAACGACGGAATTGCGAGCATGCATTGTCTAAATGCCACGGTATCTACGGAATTAACGGAATGACCGCTGCACATACATACGTTGATATCAGCCACAAACCGACGCACTGCATATCAGACATCGTCTGTCTGTTTGACGATACTAAACCAATCGTCAGATTCATCAAAATAATCAGGAACAATACGCTACATGATAACGAGCTATATAATTCTCGATGAAAGGATCGAGATGCGTCTTTTGAAGATGCAAATTGGATGAAAACAAATTGATATTTTAAACAGAATGATTTTAAAATATTTCTCAAAATATAGAAGACGATAAATAAAATTCTTTGATCAAAAAGGTTACAGTAGATATTATAACAATGTAGCATATGTAAGATGTTTACTAACTCACGTATTTATTAAGATCGCAAAGAAAATTCTTTTGCGATTATTTCATCCGCTGTTTTTTCGCAATTTTTTAATTTTCGATTATAGAAATATATTATATTCATATGAATGTAGTATTTCTCTCTGACACGCAAATTATAAATTGTTGAAAAATTTTGCAATTTTTAATTTGCTGTAGCGGATTTCACACAATCAAAAACGTCATAACGTCTGACATAAAACGTATCCACCCGAAAGGACTGTCAGGTCACAGCTGCGACAGTCAGAGTACAGTTACTTTATTTGCTTCATTCTGTATCTATTCTCTATTTAGCCTTTCACTCTTTCCGGTGAAGATTTGTTTTCAGTTGGCTAATATTAAATTCAGGAGCGTCCGCACACCGCCTCTTCTCGACAGGTAATGCATACGTAACTACAAACTATAGCCACATTGTATCCGTCTGTTTCTTCGGGGTTGATTTCGGAGAAACATTTGCGAGTAAATGTATTCTATTCTACAGAACGAAACTCACTAAAAATTTATCTAAATAGTGGAAAAAAAAGAAAACACGGATACGACATTTTTTTGTAATTCCGACCAAAACAACATTGTATCACAACGGATTTTTCGAAACGTCAAGTTACTAATTGAACTGTGTACTTTTTCGTTAAAATAATATTTGACATTTCACAAAACTTCACGAATTGTTCGAGCGCACTGCAATTTTTTCACTATTTTTATCCACAAAAGGTTGTTAAATATATATCTCAAAGGAAAAAGAACATACACAATCTTCAATCCTTAATAAAATTTTTTCAATTTTAATGAATAATCTTTCTGCAATAATTTCACAGAATACGTCAAAAATATTTAATTAATAAACTGAGCTCTAAATATTCTTCATTAAGGGCCGCGATCTATATTAAATTATTTACTGGAATTCATTCACTTAATATATTTTATTTGATTGATTACTATCCTATCGCAGAAAACATTCTTTTCATACAATTCCATTTAATTTAAAATAATTAACGCTCTCTTTAAGGCAAACGCCGGTAATATTTCTGTTCATTTACATGATCTCACCTCTTTACATATTTATTCAATTCACTTCTCAAATTTATTCTGGTTTTAATGGTTTTAATAGTTCTAAAGTTGCAATCCGAGAAGAGAGCATGTTTGTTTCACAATCTGAAATTTAATATTATATTAAATCATTCCCCCCAAGCAGATTTTACATCTCTTCGTCCATCTCTCTCTGCTAACCATCTAATAATTACTAGTAAAATTATCGTGGTTCAAAAAAAAGATCAAAATTTTTTTTAATACTTTCTCAAAGTTGCAATAGAATGTAACCTTCATTACATTTCGAGATTTGTCTCTTTCAAACTCTCTTCGATATATCTTCCAATTACTTTAATTTTTTTCGCTGATAATTTTTCACCCGACAACGCGCTACGCAAAATGGAAAAGCTAACAATCACTATTATCAAATTGTTTCTCGATATCGTGATGGACTATAATTAGTCACAGTGACGACGTACCGCGTCTACGATCCTGATGACGTTCGATCGAGCCCACGACTGCGGCCCGGAAGAAATCAATACGCCGCCCCGAAGATACCGACGATTGGCCGCGTCTATCAAAGACGAAGAGAAACTTTCTCAAGAGGAGAAATCGAGACAAAATGAAATAAAAATAAAACCAGGTCAATGGGTAATTGTTATATAAAAAAGTATATTAAAATCCTGAAATCTTCTCTCTTTCCAATAATATACAAAGCCTATCTTATAGCTGGATTTATTAGAAATATCCGATACAACGTTAAACGGCAAAGCCGTTATAAATCATTAATTTCATATTTGTTATTCACAAAGGAAGTGCATAATCCGTAAATTGAAATGTTGATTGCACCGTTATTTCATCGCCTTACTGCAACCGTGCGTTCCCTTCTCATGTAACAATGCAAATTTGCAAGAGGCACAAGGATTCCGTTGAAATATCCACGAAGAAGAGAGAGCCACTCTATCTCTTGTCAGATTCTCAAAATATCTTTGCGTACGAATACTAGCGGCACGATGACGTAAAGAGGGTACATCTAGTATGCGCTTTGGTAGCGCGCGCATCTGTGTATGACGGATACAGTGAGAATATTCAATTTTCAGAGAACATTTTTATGATATATCGCGCGAAATGTGTTCTTTTATTCAAAATTTCTTTTTTCTCTCTCTCTCTCTCTCTCTCTCTCTCTCTCTCTCTCTCTTTTCTCCTGCTTGACAAATAATATTTAATAGACATAATTTCTATTTCATTATATCAAAATTTTATTACATAATTTTGTAGCTCTAAAGTATGCGAGATGCCTATTTTATCTAAAATATGTATATGATATGTTACGTGTTACAGAAGATGTGTAAACTGAAAGTATTTCAATCATTGACAAATTTCTTTATATTATCATTCCTGCAATTAAGTTTTAAATTTTTTTGTTAAAATACAGATTATTCTAAATAAATTAAAAATAATTTCTTATTTACTTGCGTTTTAGAAAAATAATTATTTATCGTAAAATAGCATTTTACATTCTATAAACTTTGATCTTAAGTCTCTGTTTAAATCATTCATTACGAAAAGTTTCAATATCGGAAATTTCGGTATTACTTATTTTCTCATTTATTATAACATATCGACGTTATTATGTTTTACATTCTTATCATAATTATTATAGAGTGAAAAAAATTTTTTCGACTAATTTATTTTTCACATTTTTTTTAATATTTAAAAATTTTATAAAAATTAAATCTTTATTTTCTGAAACTTTAAGAAAGATTATTTCCAAATTCATTCAAAAATACTTCAAATCAAATTCATACAAAAATGCTAACAATAAACACTTTTATGAGATTTTTTGGAATATTTTACATGTTGTATTTGAATCAAACAACCGACATTTTTATGCAGTGATATCCAAGTATTAACATTACGTTAAGCAATAACATTACGTTAGTAAGATAAAGAAGACGCATATCTGATTTGTCACACGGAAACACGTATTCGGCTTATCTAGACCAGTTCATGTGCGCGTAATAAACCAAAAGTACAGTTCGCGTTTCGCACTGCGTTTGGTCAGCAAGTTCGCTATGTTATTCTTTGATCAGCAAAATTCGTTTTCTCCGGAAACATCTCCGTGTCAAACGCGAAGGTTGCACTCTCGGAAACATTACTGCACGATTTGCGCGAAATTCGAAGTTTGGATTAAAGATTCGCCAGCTTCGTGAATAGATGACGTAGACGAATCGATCGAAAACCTGACCCCGTAGCCCGGTGACGTCATCGTTTATGATACAAGAAGCATCCATCGTCAAATGACACCGTCGTGACAATATCGCAAATGTCGATTTTAATGATAAAATTAGCTATATAACGATGGCCTGCCTATCCAAATTATGTCAGGCTAAATATAAACATTTTACCGCAATAGCTAAATATTCGCGATTGCTTTTGATCGTCAGCATAATTAAATCCAAAATTAATTATTTAACTAAATATATTATAAAAATAACAATAATAATTGTTTCAAACAGTACAATAAAATTAGCAGAGAGTAACTTTTTCTCCAAATTAATTGTGTACATAATATATTATATTAGTATCAGGCATCATTTTTCTATATAATTTCTAAGACTACAACAATTACTTATACATATTAAAGCATTTTATAAATTAAACATGCATTAATATAAAAAAAAATGTTAAAAAATTAATATTAAAAATTAATCATGTAATATCATGTAATAAAATATCAAAAGCTCTTCTTGAATTCAAGTTAAATTATGGTTTGCGCAAAATATAAATTGCTCGATAATATTACGCAAGAGACACGACCATATGTAACCAAAATTGTCCCTTTAACTAATATATAAGATACAAACGAAATTCCCAAAGGAACAAAAGCACAACCTAAAAGCAGGCTCTATAGCATTACTATTTACCAGATATACGGCACTTCGCTTGTGATATACGGGATAAATATACAAGCTAGTACAATTATGCTATTAACACTTGGTTCATAAAAGATAAACAACACACACTAGTGTTATACTGATCAGTTCTTTCTCTTTTTTATCAATTCCGTTATCTTAATTATTTTAGACACGTATTTTTTTATGAGAAAATTATAATACTAAATTATATGCACTCTTTTTTAAATTTATAATTGAATAATCCTTATTCAATATTGATTTAATGTTTCTCAGAAATGTAACTTCTAGTATCAATGATATTACTGTTATGTTCTTGCACATGTATTTGTATTATTCAAAAATATGCTTACGTTCCCTCTTTTAAAAATATCGAACTGTAACGACTTTAGCAAATCAACCTACACTCAACTTACATACGTTGCGACCCATATCATTCTGTACATTCTGTATACGCATATTCAAAAGCTCTGATCCTCTCTGGCGTAATAAACTAATTTCTCCCTCTCATGTGGGTGTTACATACTCTGCCATTATACTGTCGTATAAACCGCAACGCATATTTTATTACTCATCGTGTATGTCACGGTCGATTTAATTGAGCCTGTAGTTTGCATATCTATACGCACACACACAAATATGCTAAATATAAACAAGATTAAAAATTCGCGCACTTGTGTATTTTGTTTTTTTTTTTAATTTTTTCAATTTATTCTTAATTTATTACATGTAACGATAAGGAGAAGAAAAATATTAAATATTAAATATATGTATGTATTTTTGATTCATAAGTTAGATTATTATTTTTATATTATTTATATAATCATATATTTTCTTAAAAAAATTAAAATGACTTAATTATCACAAATATAAAATTATTGCAAATACTGTTTTTCTTCTATTCTTATTTCTTTCATCTTCTTCAATGTCATGTGTATATATATTTCTCATTTTATTTATATCTCATTTTCATGTTTCATTTTTTTATTGATCTTATATCTACATTATACGAAAAATCAAAGACTTTTATATGATATCCTAAATACAATATGCGATTTCATAATAGTATGTTTCTGAACAACAAATCCTTAAACAAGATTTGCGAATTTTAAGGCTCGATAGCGACTACATCCCGTACGTGGCAACCCTCGTTCGCACAATCAACCACCCTCCTGCCGGGCTAAAATTAGACAAGTACGGGGCGTAGGTTTATTCAAATTACTCGCAGTATTCGCGAAATAGTCTGCCGGATTTTCGAGACGAGGTACCCATTGAATTCCTGGCGCGAAAAGCGGAAGCGTCGACAGATGCATTCGCGACGATGCAGTTGCTTTGTCGCTTCGCGTCGCTAGGATTAATGACGGACGCTCGAGATAGACTACGTTTTTATGCGAGTTTGTCTTCGAATCCACGGTGAAAGAACACCGCTTTCATGAATAATTAATTATCATTTCGCTGATTAATCCATCTTTGTCGCCCGAGGCTTTATACAGGATTTTGAAAAACCTTAAATAATAATAGCAATTCTTTGTCGTAGTTTGAGATAAATTTTTCTTAACTTTGTTAAATGTCATTTTTCTTCCAGTATTAGAAAGAATATCGATTACATATTGTATATAAGTTGTCAGTATTATTTCAATTGTTTTAACTATATTTTTTATTTTGTTATAATAAAAAAAATGATAACATAAATATAACATATAATATTTGTACAACCGTCAAAGTAACTATATATAACTTTTTAAAAGAAAATTTTTTTCATTGAAAGATCGAAATCTCACTTCTTTTAATATATTTATATAATTTAAGAAAGAATATTTATTTAGTATTTCATCGTTAAAGTGACGTATTAAAAACAAAGTGTATCCTCTCCGGAAATGTTAATTTATTGATGGGGATTTAAAAGGCTTTAGAGCGAACCGACAGGAACTTAAGGGATTTTAGAATTCCCACATGAAAACACACGACATACAGCTGTTAGTAGACAAAGATGTGAGTACTTACCGTAGTCTTCTCCAAACAACGAAGTAGGTGATGATGCTGCAGCTCAAAGATATCCTCCTCTTTGTAGAACTCCTCCAACTGCAGCCCGCTTTCCTGAGCGGCCAAACGTGCCTCCGCTGCCTTCTTTTTGCTCACGAAGGCGGCACCGCTCGACGCCTTCGCAATTCTAATGCGTGCCAATCTGGCTTTCTGCAACAGGAAAACAAAAAGAAAATTCATTTACTTATTTATTTCTAACTCCTTATCTGTCGGTCATTATCTGTCGTATCAATATGAAACTGGAAATAAACAAAAATTTAATAAACTTCTTATTAAAAAAAAATTTAATTTGCCGAGCAAACATAACAAGCATATCTATATTTTGTTATTTTAATAAAATCTAATTTTTAAGCAATTAAGTAATTATTTTTTCACTGTTTCTTACAGAATCAGATATATTATATAATTACTTCGATGCTTGCTTCGAAACATAAACATAGTGATTTTAATCGTGAAAAAACGGGCGGAAGACTTGTCGCATCATGAGATATAAGTATTTGTATTATCTCAGGATTAAGTACGCGCACGCGCTTAGCTTTCACCGCAGATAAATTCCCACTAAAGCTAGAATAAACTTTTATCTTAGCGACGTGACACACGGCGCCCGAACTTCATCGTGCCTCTTTAAATCCCCATTTTACGCCTCGTGGGGAAGCTTTCAGTTGACAAATGACCGAATTTTGCCGTCGCAAATATTTTACGTAAATTCTTGCCAGTGAAAAAGACTCTTCTCAAGAAGATTTGCTTTCAACAGAGCAATATATTCCTTTAGGTAATTTTATTTTTTCTAAATCACAAAACTTATTCAAATATTTACCTTACATTTTATAATGTACAAATAGATAAATAAGTATCTAAAAATTGTACGTAAATTATAAATTATTTTCAATAAATATACATTATTATTTTCTTATATACATATAATATCGTGTTTCGTTTTAATGTCTATTATTTTAATCGCACGTTTAATATTCTTAAAAGGATAAGTCACATACACAAAGAAGATGATAATCATTACATTTAATGATTACATGAAATACAATAGACTCTATCTTTCTGCAAAGAAAATTCTGCAGATCATTTTTTTTTTATTTAATAAATAAAAGTGTAAACTAATTGTAATGTATGTTTTATTTAATAATTTATTAATTAATTTTACAAGTAATAAATAATAAAATAAATTACAATTTGCTTACTGGTTATTTTGCCGTTGTTTGATAGCTCCCCGTCGAGTTAACGTTTCGTGAAGATGGACGGGAATTAATTAATCGCATGGATACATAATCGTAATAATTGTTGCTAATTATCATAATCGTACGAAATGCTCACATTCGATCTAGTATATTTATTGTTTGTCGGAAAATATTACTGTGCCACGCGGAGCCGCTCTAAGATCACTGTCTATATTCGCTCGAGTCGTCGCAAATAACAAGGCCCAATGTCAACAACAGCGCGTTTATGTTCTGTGTTTACATTTCGCACTTATGTTTTCAAGGCTTATGACTTGTTATCAGTGACGCAGAAGACTCGGCTAGAGAGGTAGGTAGCGCGAGTGTGTGTCTTGAAATATATGATCGTGACACTAGGCCAAATACAATCATTTTATACGATTAGAATTAACAACAATTGTCACACATGATTATGCATCCGAGATATTAATTGATTCCTGCAATTATTGCATCTTATAACAAATATTATGTATTGATAGACAATACGTAATGCAAAATAATTCAATTCAGTGTTATGACATCTCTAATTAATAAGTACAATCATATTTAACCTATTCATGCATATTTAATATCATATATGTATTTTAATATTCTTAATTATATATGAAAAATTTAATGTTCAAACATTAATGATTTATTAAAACGTATGTTTTACGTGATTTATTTGATCAAGATATATCATGCAAATAATCAATATAGCGATGACGTATTTATAACACACATATGATGCAGATATGTATTTTTAATTTTAAATTATTTATTTTTACACCTACATTATAATGCACGATACTGTATAATCATTCTAAAATGAGAGCGTATATTATTTGTTAAAATTAGAAATAGCATTGTTACACAAAGTGATTGCAAGTTTTGGTCGCGCAGTTTGTCGAGCTAACTATAGCTTCCATGTGTACATAGTTTCCGTATTTCTCGTTGCAATATAACGAAGTTTCGTGTGATTAACGGAAGTGTCATACAAAGTATCGCTCAATCTTTGTAATATAGTGATTGCGCATGTGATCATAATTAATCACATTTTCGCGAATGAGTGTCATGAAAAACAAATAAGAAAGGAGAAAAAGATCCGGGAAACTATCAAAGGAATCGGTGAACTGTAGAGTAAAAAATTTATAATTTATTTGTATCATTTATTATTTGTAAAATTGCTTCTTTATCTTCGCGATAGTGATCTATTTTTTAACTATCGTGTCATAAAACGCATACACAAAAAATATTTCAGATTTTATTTATAAATATTTGAAATATTTGTGATAATATATTTGTATAAATTAATAGATTATTTATGTAGATATATGTAAAATATTTTTAACACGCAATATATATGTATATTTAAAATAATTAAAAATAAGAAAAAGGCATAATATATATATATATATATATATATATATATATATATATATATATATATGTATATGGAGCGCAAATAAATTTATAAATATATTTCAGATTTATAATTATTTATATAAAAATTAATTTTTTATCTATCACATGTTTTTTTACAGATCAAGATTGTATATAACTCCATTGCTGCGCATCGTATCAGTGAGTGCAATTTTCTCATTTTTTATAATTTTAATATAGTATTTGTTATAATCTTAAAAAAAAAAATACAACATATATATGTATGTATCTATATGTGTATATGTATGTATGTATATACGTATGTATATCTTTCACATCCACTTATTTCTTTATTTATAATAAAGTTGAATCATGAAAGCAGAATGCAAAATAAAAGTTTACGAAGCTCGTAAATTTTAAGTTATAACAAGTAATATTACTAGCAGTTGAAATACTTGGAATCATTTATTTATAATCCCGGACAAAGGAGAAACTATAAATAAACATAGCTCTTTTCGCCCTGCATTTTTCTAAGCGTTTTTATAAATAAACGACCTTATGCAACCTTATTGACGTTGCATACAACTACACGATTAACTTTTATTTTTTCTTACGGTTGACCTGCAACTATTATAGCGCTATTTTATGCAGCAAGAAATCTGCGCGCAACCAATGAACCAAATAATTTCCTTAACCAGTGTTGCTTAATTCTTATGTGATTTTTTCCTAATACTCTTTAAAGTTGTAAGAAGACATTTATATGATTATATCTTTAAATGCCATCTTTTTTACAGACTTAATCTGTAATATTTGCTAAAAAAAATAGTTTGATATATGAAATAATAAGATTATTAAAAAAAAAATTGCTGTCAAAGTATTTCATTATGTATATATTTTGTAAACAAAAGTTTAAACAAATACCATTTGTTCTCATATTTTAATATTTTATTTTAAATATCATTATTGTATGTAACAGCATCATAATTCGTATAGCAGAATAAAATATTTTTAAAATTTTAAAATTATAACTAAAATTACATTAATTTAAAAATGTAGTAAAAATTAATTTTAATAAAAAGAATTTGGTTATATTCTCAATTTATAAAAATTTCTAGTTTTTAATAATATGTATCTTAATAATTAATTGTCTGCTATTTCTCTTAAAAAAATTATTATATTATTATAATTATTATAAACAAGATTAATTTCAAATTCTTTAAATAAAAGAAAGTATAGAAAATTTTTCTCTGAAATTTTATATAAACAATAAACTCTTGCTATACAAATATTGGATCCATTTAATCCATTTCAGGCTAAATATCCCTTTCTTCGATATCAGCATAAAATATTAAAAAATTCTTTAAGAAAAAAAAATAATTATAAAAATAACAGGATCAAAATCTTCAACTTAGAAATTTATTATGCAAAACGTATAAATGAAGTTCCGTTATGAATACGAATGAATCTATTACTATTGTGTGATAAATTGTCAGGCGATCCGTATCTATATGTATATGACAATAATTTAAAGTAAATCAATAAATAAAATTTTATTTTTTAAGAAATAAATGCGTAATATATAGTATTTAATTAACATAAACTAAGCATTAAATAAACTTTTGAAAATAATATCAACAGAGTTTCGATATAATGGACTAATATTGGAATTTCTGTGATTTTATGAGATATTACATCATGAATAAACTTTCGAGGGACTTTTTTTCGACCGCAAACGAAGATTAACGGCGTCCAAGCGGCAGCGTATCGATCGTGCTAATTTTGTAACTTTCATAACTTGCGCTATGCAATTGCGGAAATTGCGACAGACGGCAATAGGCGGCTAATTCAATGTCTCGAATTGCCGTGCGTAATTATTATGAAAATATAACAAGTTAAAATATATTGTATCTGTTCTCTTGCGAGATTTTCCGAACGTTGATATATATTTTTGTGAACGATATTGATAGTTACCGTTAATCGGCTGATTAGAGACTGAAAGGGTTCAGTGTATGTGTTTCCATCGGTTCTATTTCTGTTAAAAAAGGGGTAAGAGCACGTGCTGCAGCAACTAAAGGGTTGGAAGATTTCAATCGATAAAAGTATGGATACGAGAAGTTAAGCCTTTTCCCTTGCAAAGAAATTTTATTTTTCCGATTTTTAAGTTATTTTTGTAAGTGCATGTGTTACTTTTCATATACAGGGTGACTCATCAAAAACAAAACAGACGTATTTTTTTGGTATTTAATCTTATTTGTTTGAAAAATGCTCGAATAGGTCAAGGTTTATTTGCAAAGAAAACATATTAATTGACTATTTCCGTTCATCAAACTTCAATTTCAAAAAAAGAGTTAATTTTATCTTAAAAATTGTAAATGGCAAGGCGTGTCTAAAAACATATTATTTGAAAATTCATTGAATTTGCTTTAAAAATTTCTTATCAACAAAAAAGACATTACACGTTGCGATATGATTTGTGATATGATTAAAACAAGATGGGATCATTTAAAGAGTAAAATTTACGCAATCGGATTCTTTAAAAGATTTATGATAATGTATCGTCAACGAAAGCCATCAAGTCACTTTATTGCTCCAGAATGTGCGATGTTTTGAGCAAAATCTTTATTATTGGAATCTGATGATGGTCATTTTCAACATTCACTGACACTAAAGTTGTTAGTTTAATAAGTACAGTTTTTTGGAGCGCATTTATTTAGTAAGTAATGATCAGAATTCAAAAATTAAAACACTATTGTAAAGTGAATTTATCAGATTTTCAAATGATATGTCTTTAGTATTCCTTGCTATTTAAAATTTTTAGAATGGAATTAACCTCCTTTTTGGGATTGAAGTTAGATGAGCGAAAATAACCAATAATGTCCTCTTTGCAAATAAAGTTGACCTATTCAAGCGTTTTCCGAACAAATAAAGTTAAATGCTAAAAAAACACGCCTATTTTATTGAGTAAATTCATAACACACATTATTTTTTCTTATATAAAATATTTTTTTAAATAAAATGTCACGCATTAAATAAAATAGCAATATTTTAATATTATAAGTTATTTTACATTTACATTTACATTTTGTACTTGCATTTATCAATGTCATATTTTAATTAATAAATGTTGAAAACATTAGCACTGAAGATCGTATGCTATTTTTAAAATATCTTGATCTGTAGAACATAAATATTTTTATCGCGCATTTAGCATTAAAAATGAATTTATTATCAAGATACATATCCTCAAGGTAAACTTGAAAGAAATCATTGCGCTTGTTTTATCAAATTCTCTTTTTAATTCAAATATTAAAAAATTTGAATTTCAGACAGACAAACTTTACAGTAAATAAACTATGTAATAGAAAATTCTATAAATTTAATTCCATTACCTGTGCCCTAAGAAATTTCAAACAGCTGTTAAATCCGCAGTGAGATTTTGAAACTCTTGGCTTATCGCAAACTCGCGATAAAAGTGCCAAGGATGCGAGCAAAGTTGCAAACAAGGTCGCTTCAAGGAATCGAAATCCATTTGCCTCGGTATATTTTCGCGCGAAGCAATTGCGGCTAAATGTGCAGCCGCGATTTTCCGCGACGTACATTCGCCCGGCACTCGCGAATGTTTACGCCGTTACGGATGGAGGCATCTGCGACTATCAATATGCCATACTCGAATGCACCAACTGCGTCTAAACTTTGTTTTATTGCCACATGACGATAGCAACGATGACGACCATCGTGAGAAGATAGAACGCCATAGACAATTGTCAGAATCATCATCACCTGTGATCAAACGCGGCTTATGGAACCATAATAAAAACGTCGTAAAGTGAGCGAGATTGACCGTTCCAAATGTCTAGCATAATACGATGAAATTTATAGCAAGTTATAGTTATTGCCATACCATAAACCGCGACGTCGCGACAAATTTTTTTAACACGTTCGCCATTTCGATACTGCCAGCACGCTTTAATACTGACAAATCACCGGTTTAAGTAAATAGTTTAAATAAATATAATGATACTTTTATATATCATTTCATATATCGTATATACAATGTTGTCTTTAATTATAAATGTTTCTTCCATGAGCAGTTAAAATTAATTATAATTAATTAATTATATGGAAAGAAATTATATAAGAAAAACACGTAATAAAGAAATACATAACATAATGAAATTTAAAAAAAAAATTATTTTTCTTAAAAAAAAAGAATTCATAGACGAAAGGAAGAACAGTACAATTAAATTCTGGGACCCCCAATATAACACAAAATGCCCAACAAAAGATATTCTACCATATAGAATCACTTAATTTCCTTATCATTGTTACATTGTAAACATGTCTTTCCGAAGAGGCTTTTACATTTCGGGATCGCGAAAGGGTTATCAGAGTCTGGCAGCGCGTCGCCGTCGGAAGTTACATAGATTCGTGAATGCATTCAACCCGTCGCGTCGGCACGGTATCGCTCGTGAAACGAGAGAAAGTAGAAGTTTGGCTGAAACGTATCTACAGCTCGCAGCGGTTTCATAGCTCAAGGCGGACACAATCGAATATTCGAATAGGTAGTCGCTAAATAGACGCGTGTGCAGAAAACAAAAGCGACAAGAACAATATTGTATGTACACTCGCGCGACTACAGACAGTGATTAAAAATTGCATAACGATCCGCGTAATTACTAGAAAACTGTGCTGTTGAAACTGTAACGACTGTCAATTTTTCTGTGTCTCTGTTTTAATCGAGCGATCGACCAATTAATTTCTCCAAATCTATAGCAATTTCTAATTTAAAACTGCGAGGAAACAAATCGGGAACTATCGAAATACAAATTACACTTAAGCGAATGTCGAAGAAATGCTGCGGAATAAGAACGACGATGCGCAGAGGCTTGTAGCTGCAAATATGATATGCATATAGTCTGAAAAAAAGAAATGGTTAATATGCAGATTCCCAAAAATTATTAAACCTTTACATAAACGTTAGATACAGTTTGTTCTTACGAAAATTTTGTTTTGCAAGATTTGCGATGCAAACTCATTGATGGCCGTTAAAATATTTTTACCAGTGATATCTTCAAAAGATCCTCATCGCCTCTCTCTTCTTTCGCGAAAAAAAAAACCACTTTTACCTTTCTGAGGAAAGCCTGAAAAAGTAGGTCTTGCATAGCGTATCGCGAGCGGTGGGCTTTCTTTGAAAAATAAAGCTTTGGGCCGACCAACCTCTCGTCCATGACCCACGTTATTTCGCCTAATTAACTTAGATGGATAAGCGGCAAGCGAAAGCTCGCGATCGTTACCGATCGCATTATATTCTTTTTCCTTATCGTCGGCTTACAACCGGAATTAATTGTCGAATATCACGCAAAGATCATCGCGTGTATCCGCGATGTGTTTACGTTGGCTTTTACTTACTGAATTCGAATGTTCTCAAAAAGTTGATAATCGATAAGGCTGTATAAAATAGTGTTCGATTCGCAATCATAAAATTGTTTCAATTAATCCTTAACATATCAAAATAATTAATATATGATAAAAATATTATTTTATGCTACTTTATATTATTTCAATTGGAAATTTAAAAAGAAAAATACTAGAGGTCAAGTTCTATGTCACATACTCATTCATACACTTATTTTTTTGTTTAGACTTTCAGTCAAATTAATTATAATAGAATTAATTCTCATGCAGTTTCCTCATGATTACGCGCGCCACGAATATTTGTCAAAATCATTGTCTTGTTCGCAGAGAAAAATAGGATCAATTTAATATTGTTTTATTGTTAGAAAATATTGAATATTACCGTAATTTCTCTATTGACAGACAATTTCGCCAATACGATCAAAAAAATTTTTTTTAAATCCGCATTATATTTCGCAAATAATAGTCGCATCTAGCGTCAATGCCAGTATTGCTCGAATTCGATTACAAACATTCAACAAAGGCAATTTTGCGCAAAAACACATACTAATTACACGCTAGTAATTAACGTTACATTGTTGCCCCAGCTGCATGATGGTTCACATGCTGTATTCAATGATTTTTCATTTAATCCACTTTGATATGATCTCTAGTCATCACATTAATATACAAAAATAAGTACCAATATTTTTAATTAATTATTTTGCTGATAATAACAATTTACACATAAAATTTTGCGTAAAAAGAATATATTATTTTTATTCATTAAAAAATATTTTGTAATATTTTTAAATAAATAAAATTCAATAAATATATAAATAAAGAATATTATAAATTTTTATATCAAATTTAATTCTAAAAAATATATTAAAAAGTGTGATATACTAATATATAATAAAATATTTAGAAAAATTTACGGTATTTTTTTAATTTCAATAAACATTGATAAGTTCTATTCACTATGATCCGTTAAAGATTACTCTTTGGCAGGCCTTTGGCGGGGCTCTATTTATTAAAAATTCCCGCGCGACGCATCGAAAAATTAAGGTCAGTTATTTACATCGCGTATATCCGTTGGTCTAGTTATTGGTGATTACTATTTGCGCTAATGTCCGCAATAGTGCATTCTAATTACTGCCTACGTACGTAGCATTCGCAATTAATTAAAGCCGCGACAAGCGGAAACTTCGCGATAATTCATACCGTCGGTTGTAAGCGTCGTCCCAAATTTCTTGTCGGGTCTTTCGTTCTAAACCGCCGCTTATAATAATCAGCTCGACGAATAGGTAACCGGTGCATTTGCATTATTGGGCGTGTTGAGAAGTATTGCACAAGCGTCGCAATTTTTAGCTGTTCTTTGGCAAAGCAAATATTCTAAAATAATAATGTTCGCTTGATTGCCATCTAATAAAGCATAAAAATCAGCGCAAGCTTATTCTTGCTTGTTGTTATATTTTCTACTTTCTTATATTCTGTTGAAGTTTTTTCTGAATCTCACCTTTATAACTTTCTGATCATAAAAATAAATATATAATTAATAAATATTTTTATAGACTTTACGTAAGAAATATTACATAAAATCAGCAAAATGTAATCTATTTAAGAAATAGGTAACAATAATGAATGGAATTTCAGAGCAATATATTAGCAAATACATTTTGAGACTCATTACAAAAGTCATATTTTTGTCACAAAGATACTTCATTAATTATATCGTAATAATTTATGCAATTTATAGATAAAATTAAATTTAATACACATGTGCACCATAATTAGATTTATTCATTTTATAATTCTGCCATTTTTGCGTAAAGATTTTATCTACGAGAACAATCAAATAACTGTTGCTTTTAAATTTTGTTATGAAAATCAATTGATTGCATGTGAATAAAATGTGAAACAAAATCAAATAAACAAAATAGTAAAATTTTAATTTTTCTTAAGTTCAAATTTTATTAAGCACAAATGTATTTATACTAAACATTTGAAATAAATTATAAACATAATAAGTTGATATTTAACAAAATAATAAATGTATACAATTTTGATATCAATAAAATGATAGCTATTACATATCAGATATAATAATTTCGTTTAATTTTATATCATGTTGAATAATGTTGTTTAGAAAATATTTTAGAGCCTTTTTTAAAAAGATATGTAAACAACTAGGAAAACTGTTTACATTCAATAAATAAAATTTTAGCAAAAATAAATAAGAAAAAAATGTTAACAATTAATTAATATCACAAGTGATAACAATATTTTGAAAATAATTTAACAATCAAAAGATTAATAAAAATAAAAATTATTGCAAATATATAATTTTGAAAGCGGATTGTTTAATATATAAATAATATCTTAGGATATTAATATTTTTTTTTTGCAGAATATTGTGCTGTCCTTTAACTGTAAGATAAAAGTCAATATTACAAAAAAGCAATTTATGGAAGAGTTAATTTTATTAGAAAGCGGACATCCGTGCCCGTCGTATATGTACACGATTGCTGAAAGGTTAAAAGAAGAGAGATTATTTTATCTTATAAGATTTATGTGTTATTATTTTTAATGCATGTAAAAACAGTCACAGCAGACTAACGCGTATGCGCTTTAAGAGAGATTATCTCTCATGTGAATCATATATTATTAAGAAGTTTTCTCCCGCGTATTTTCATCGACAAAAAGTAGGCAAAATTGAAAAAAATGTAATCTATATATTGTCTTGTGATAAAATACCCATATAGTCTTCCACGATTTTATCTGCCTACGATATTGGTTTTGCAAAAAAAGACATGCCACATCATTGTCATTATACTCGCGTTACTGCCATTCGCAAAAAATTAATATCGGATTTTCCAGGGATGCAATATATAATGTTTGCTAATATCTACAGCTCCAGCTAAATGTGCTTTTAATAACATATAATTTAGACTAATCAGTGTTCGTAAATTGAAATTGACAATGTTTGAAGCAAAAAATTTATGAATATAATTACGGAAAAATTATGGAAACATAAGAAGGCAAGGAAATACTCAATCTAATATTTAATTTTTATTTAATTTAAATGCAATCGTTAGTAAAAAAAAGAAAAAAGATTTCTTGAAAAATTAAAAGAAAGTCTTAGGACGCATATTTTTAATATAAGTCTAAATTCTGTGATCCGCGATTTCTCTGTAGTAACATTTATAATTTCGATTTCAATATTATTTTAAAAATCCAGAGATTAATTTTTTGTTAATAATCAAACAAACATTTGACTTTTTAATGCTCTTGATGCTTTTGCTGATAAAGATAATAGAAATTCTTTTTAATCTTGATCAAGAAATGTAAAAAAGAGAAAAAATTTAGAGTTTGGCTTTCTTTGGTGATTGATCGTACAAAACAATTTTGATTAACACACCTACGCGATCAAACTGTTTATAGCATTAAGAATAACTGCGACCGCACCGATCGCCGCTGTTGCAACCATGCGCGGTCGTTTATTTAGTGAAAAAGAAACGGCGTAATAAACTTCGACAGCCGGCCAATGACGTCAATGATTTAATCGCATATCGCAAATGGATCAGAAGAATCGTCAATCCACAGAAAATATTTCTCTTCGTCGAGAAAAGAAATAACATGCATTCTGCGAAAGCTGATGAAATGTGGCGATTATTTATATGTTATTATTTTCTATCTCCCGATCGACTCGATTGAAAACGAATCACGAAATAGGTTTGTAGAATCATCAAGAAATATTTCCGTAAATTGACAAATATATATATATATATATATATATATATATATATATATATATTCCAAGAATAAAAATTTGAACATCAGGATGCGTTTTAACAGAAATTATTTAAAAAATTTAAATTTTTTTATAATCGTATATTTCAAATAGATTCTATTAGTTTACTCATTATAATCGTATATATTATATGTATAATATGTTACATTATTCAATTATAAAATTACTCCAAAATTAAACAACATTAGAAAATATTTTCTTTAGAAAAACACTTTCTAACAAAATACAAACTATTCAAATAAATTAATTACAAATAAGTTTATTTGAGGATTTCAGATTTAGATTTTAATCCGTTCTATCTGTTAGTTCCAAATTTTATCGATAATAATATTACTACATACAATGAAATGACAAGTGTATTTGAGGAAGATTTCGAACATATGAAAAGATATTAAATCCGAAATGTGATAAATTTGAGACATCTAATCAATAAATCTTTCTATTTTGATGAAATTTAACAAGTTTGCAGAGCACAGAAAATAATTTGACATTTCTCTTGACAAGCTTAAAAATTGAAAAGAAAAAACACTCTGTATGTAGCAAAACATTCTCTATATATTGAAAGCGGGCGCGAAAAAGAATATTCCATGAAAATGTTACGCTTACATGAAAAGCAATGAAAAATAATGAAAAGCAATAAAAAGTTAAAAATTTGGAATAAGTATCCTTATCTCCGATAGTTTTTAATTTATCTACAAATCTTTCCAATTAACACTTCCTAGTTAAATCGCTGTTTAAAAAATTAATATGTTGTCGTTAATAATTCACTTTGCCGACCCCGCTTCGTCGAGATTTTCGCGGGCAGCCTTCATTCTCCTCGACTATTTTTAGAACGAACCCTTAGCACGCCTGATGCTCCACACGTTCTCGTTTTCTTTTCGCGCCTCCCCTAGTTGCACGTCTGCTTTTGAGAGGGCAAAAGAAAGGAAGGTGGTGAGTCGGTGGTCGTTTTTAGAGAAAAAAATTTAACGAGGAATAATAGAGATACTTGTATCTCTATCTGCAAACGTCCTTTACAAACAAACAATTAACTTGGGAACCATCAACAAAACTAGAACCGATTTACGAAAGTTTTATATATGCGAGAAATAATAATAGTTCAAATATTAAAGATATAAGTAAAGCATAAAATGACAAAAAAATGACGTAACTGCAATATATATAATTTCATATAAATATAAAAAATCAAGACAAAAATATGATAATTACAAATACAAGATAAAAAAAAAATTTTTTGGAGCTATAGAATAAATTTATTTGCACTTAACAAAAAGACAGATAAATATAGTTATATAGACAAAGAATAAAAATAAAAAAAGATAGATCATAAAAAATTGCATTAAGAAAAAAATCAATTTTAAATTAATTAAGGGAATTTGTATACAACAAAAAAAAACTTTTTAATTATATTAAACTACAATTAATAGAAACATATATGTGACTCTCATTAAATATAAATACATATAAATATAAATTTATTAGTTTCATGTCAAATATTGGAAAATAAAAGTGACAAAATTTCTATAATTTTTGTCTTACATTAAGATAATTTGCAAAATTTCTACTGTTAACTGGCAAGATTTATTAAAAATCGCAAAAATTGAAATAGCCTTTACAAGTTTCCATCGTTTTTCTCTCAGGCACCAGCTGTTGAAATCAATCCTATTTGTGAAGTTAACTGGAACTAAAAGTAAATGACTGTTTGAAAGTGTATTTATACAAGCTGTTTCATCGTAAGCTATTTGTAATAAAACAAACTTCAAATTTCAATGAGCTTGCTCAACTTCATTATATCTTAGCGTTTAATCTCTAAGTCACAATAATGCAAATTGGCTATAAAAAAAAAATCTTATTTAATATAATTCTAAAATTCTCCTTTTTTTGTAATTTTTGTCAATTTATTTTAATTCATAAATAATACATGCTTATATATCTAATAAACTTATTAGCAAATTCATCCATTTTATAAATTAAAAAACATTAAATTCGATAAATTTAACAATACATAATACTGATAAATTTTACAATTATTATTTATGACCAGAGAAGTGACAATATTTATATTTTTGATATCTATGAAAACTTTATTAAATTTTATGATTGCAAAGCACTTCTCCGCATGAATATATTCAATGAATTAACTGAATTTTGATGTTCCATATAATCCACGATTATTCTATTAAATAAATGTAATCACAGCTGTTATTATTTTGATAAATATGACAAAATTGTCAACAATCAATAAATTCAATAAATTCAACAGCTTAAATAAACACAGAAACGTGATCAATTTTTGATACGAAATAAAATTTTATATATAAAACAGTCGATTTCATAGCTCATATATGTATGTTGCAAGGCATTTTTATATTTATAAAATAAAAAACGCGAGCATTTTTTTATATGTACACAAGAACTATTTAACAAATGCTTTACGAATTAAATAAATTTTATAAATTAAATAAATATTGTAAAGTTGGAAATTGCAATTATCTTAAAGTAAAATCTGACAAGTATATAACATTAAAACTTCCAAAATATTCAAAAAATTTAACTGCAAAACTTTAAATAAAGCATCAAGCCGCCCAATTTCTACATATTTTATCATACTCCGGTAAAATTTTGTTTGCGTTATCGATGTTTTGTTTATGCGCGCCGTCATCGATTCACTTAACTTCTCAGTCGAAAGAATTCCGGTAGCATGCCGACGTAAAACACTTACAACTAGATTCCATGTGTATTGATTCATCGATTTTAATAAATTTTTTTTATGGATCGTTATATCAAATAAAATGTACATATAAAGTTATTTGATGCACTTTCCAGAATATACAAAAAAAAAAAAATGTATAAAAGTGTGCATAGGTGTGAGTCTATAATTACCACAAAAAAAAATTTTAATCAAGATAGATGAATTCGCGTAGAATCTCTTCGTTATAAATTCCACGACATATAAGTTAAAAAAAATTTATAAGTTTAGATTTTTATTGTATAAAAAACTCAAATTTAAAGATTTTTTCATCTAGTTAAAAGTAAAAAAGAAGAGACCGTTTTCATCTTAACACATCTGAAAAGAATATCGTTATTATCGCGCGATACAGCATGAGCTGAATAAGCAAACATAGCAAGAAGAATCGATGCAACGGACGGTAACCGACGTTAAACGAAGATTCGTGTTGTTTGCGCGACGGTCAGGATGGAAAATCGATCTAGAGTCTTGTTTGCCCGTTAACGCCGGACGTGACATTAAATGCAGATGCAAAGTTCACAAAGCCGTTTATTGACAATATAGGTGTATCGATGGGGCGGTCATGGCGGCCATAAATCACATAGGCATTACGATAGTCTATGTTCGATCACCAGATATAATATGCGCGAATGACTTTATATTATCTGCAATAGGGCAGGAGGTCAAAGAAAATTTTCTTTTTGAAGCGGCAAAAACTTTTACTAGCTACTGTAACGCAATTGATAGATCTGACATTCATATTATATTGCAAATTATGCTTTTTGCATAAAGTAATATCCAAGATATATGATTTGTAGAAAATTAATAGCGACTACTTTTATTTCCTCAGACTTTCACATTGATTCCGTAAAATTTTAAATAAAAATTGAATATGATTTGATGTATTATCACCTGCTACCATCGGTTCGTTACCGCTATTTCATATGTAGTAAGAATAATTGCGAAAGCTGAAAATCGCTACGCATGGAATACATAATGAACAATTGTGAAACGTCGCGAATCATGGAAATAAGCATGTGCCAGCGATTCGTTGAATAATTATACTTGCAACACTCCTTCTCGACCTTGTTAGTTCTTCTAATCTCTAACAATTCTAAGAATTTATCTAAGAATTTGTAATTCTTAGATTTAATTAATCTTATAATTTATTACGGTTCGCATTTTTCACGATAAAATCTACAAAGATTTAAAAAAAATGGAAAAGAAAAAAATCTGTGTATTAAACTGTATAAAAAGACTTGATTTCCAAAATATTACTCAGTAACATTACAATACCTTATATGATACTCAAGATTTTACTATGATGTACGAGATGCATTGCGCAACAGCGAGCTCCCGAAAGCGCCACGAGAAGTAACAATACAAAAGTTCCAATGTCGATAAGGCGCAAGAAAGAAATCTGACGAAAGATCCATCGCTGTCCAAAAGCGAGAATCAGAACAAACGTGTCCATGCATATGTAGATGCGAGTGCATCTGCAATGCAGATCTGCACGGCATCGGCGAACCGACGTTCGCGAAATCAAACGATGCAAAACTTTGTAATTCCGCATAAAACAATTCAAGAATTTATAAAACGAAAATTAAATAAAGACAGAGCAAAAAAAGAAACGTATTGTTTGTAATATATAAATTAAGATAAAAATATCAATCCTGAATAAAATCTGAAAATAATCGAACTTTTTATTTCATTTATAATATATATAATAATATAATATCAACTTTTATTTATAAACTACTATTCACTACATAGTTATTTTGCAACTATTAAAAATACGCTTGTGATTTTTATAAATACAGATAAAAATTGCATTAATACATTTTTAAAAACTCATTTCTATATAATTAAAAAATCTCTGAAAAGAGTCTCAAACAAAATAAATTTTTGTAATATAAATCAAAATATAATAAATTATATATAGATAAAATAATAATATTTTAAAAAAATTAATAAATAATATAAAATAAAATCATTAATCTTATCTTCTTTCTAGAAGTCTAATTGTGTGTAAATTAATTCTTAACTTTTAAGAACTTGCGTCCTAGAAAAATTTTGCTTCACAATATAATTTCGCACAAGTCAGAATAAATTATGTCATTCAACTTATAACTGCAATATAAATTCTTTTTATTTGTAACATGATGCATTTTCGCAAAATCAAGCGTATAGAAAAGATTTAAGAGATTGCAACTGATTTCCTTTTTCGGCTAGCCGTGATGCTATCTTTCTTCTCCGCGAGATCCATTCAGACACGTCGTCGATGTCTGCTTAAATCGTCACAAGAGTATCGGCGCGAGCAAAATAGACGCATAAACGTACACGTGTGAAAGTAAATCGTTCGTTCGTGTACGCGTGAAAGAGATTTAAAAGATCACTTTCGCCTTTCAGAATAAATCTCACTCGCACATTCGTTCACAAATTCTCGTAAAAATATCGCGCGAAGGATGATATTCCGTCTGAGAAACTACGAGTAGACGCTACGTCTCATGCGAAGATCGAGGCTATGATTTTTTTCCTCCTCTCTCTTTATCTTTCGAATTCGGTCAGAATTCTTTTTATGGATCGATCGATACGCTGCCGAAATGTCGATGCTAAAAATGGTAATCGTGTCACGAGAGCGAAACAAATGTGTGAGAATAACTGTCTGTTTAACCGTCGTGATACTATAAGACAATTTCTAAGAAATTATGAAAAATCTCTGTTTCCCACATTAAAAAAAATCAAATTATTTAAATAATTGTCATATTATATATAGTATATAAAATTTTTTAAATGTAATTGCGATTCAGTTATGAAGAACATTTGATTGTCGAAACTGTCAATTTATAAAAAAAAAAAATACAAATTCGTATCTTTTATATTTTCTGCACATTATAATAACTGTAATAATAAATTGTTTTGTTAAGTTTTTTTAATCGGAAATATATAATTCAATTTTTTCTTAATATCTGATAAATGTAGGACTTTGGAGGATAATCGCTCAAAAATAAAAGAGTAAAAAGAAATCTAAATTTTTCCGTGCAGAATAATTTGTTTTCTTTTTTCTCCATGACATTAGTTTGTGAAACGATGATGTTCGGTTAAAGAGTCATAACTGTGCCACGAGGACAAAGTTACAGACTACACGTGGGTGAAAATAAATCGTCCGACTTGTGGAAACGACGACGCGAAACGAGCTAACGTGTCATCGACTGCGACCCGAGTGGGACCCGCCACTTCCTCCCTATAATGGAAGAAATATCTTCGAAACGTCGATATTGGGGGGATACGAAAATGGCGACGGGAGAATTCCTCGCTTTCGAGAATGTCGGTCGCAATTTATGTACTCGGTTCGTTGCTAGTCATCTTTGATATTGTTGTATAAAGATCAGCTCACGTAAGTTGTGCAAATTCTTACTAGGCTAGTACTTTTGATATCATTTTAAAAAATCAGACAAAATTAATAATTGGCTGTCATTGTCAATATGACTGTCATATGTTTATTATAAATACAAATTGCAGTCCATTTTGAATCTTAATATATGCTCTAATATTTATTGTACAGGGGAACGGCAAGAGTTGCAGAGATCTCCAATCTTATTACATGATCTTGACCAACAATGATAAAATGTGTTATGCGGCACAAATTTAATATAAACATTTTTAATTAAACAATTATATATTTCATAATATCCACATTTATACTGCAATTTGTATGAGATAAATAAAAGCGTCAATTCTCTTTTATTGAATTCCATTCCTGTTTTGGGATATAGTAATAAAAGCTCTTGCGCTCTGCCTTGTTAGCGACTTTATTACGAAACGGCCGTGAGCCAGCAAAGCGAATTTTCTAGACCGAAGACAACATCCAGAAGTATCGATATCCAGAATAAAGTGTACACTTCTCGATGGCGTGAATAGTAACGTAGTTATTTGTAGATGCACGTCGTACATGTGCATCTACGAGAAGAAGACAATAACGTTTTGAGAAATACCGTACATAAAATTATTATGTATAAATACGCCGAAATGTTGTAAGATTAATAATTTAACTTTTATATGAAATTATTGATCTACAATATATATATATATATATATATATATATATATATATATATATATATATGTGTGTGTGTGTAAGCATGAATGTAAATTTATGAAGTCCTAGATAATCTACGGAAATTTCGAAACGATATTTCTTTACTTTTATGGTAGACATTCAAATATTATCGAAATTATATAGATTATTTCTATATATAAAGTTTGAAATTGGACATGAATATTACTAAAGTTCAAACTTTCAATAGTAACTATCTATCACGGTAATTCGGATTTATGGCTGTTAAAACCGAGTTAGCATACTATCTTCTGCTCTCTTTATAGATTTTTTTTTAATTATTGTTTAATGAAATTGATTAATTTTCTATAACATCAACGGTATATAGTGCACAGTTTAATTAAAACAATGCAATATATATATATAATAAATGTAATTGATACAAAATGTATCAAAAAAAAGCAATATATGATCGCAAAATAAAATTTATTTAAAATTTATTAATAAAATAGATTGTAAGAAAATTTCTTAAAGATTATGTATACAAATTAAAAGATGTCTAAAGTATACTCACCCTCTGCGCTTTCCGTTTGTCAGCACGTTGATTTTGATGATATATTCTGCTGAAATTACTGACGATAACAGGTACCGGTAAAGCGATCACTAGGACACCGCTCAAGGAGCATACACCCCCGACGATTTTTCCCGCAATCGTTTTCGGAACCATGTCACCGTAGCTGAAACAGATAAAAAAATTTTTTTTAAATCAATTGCTACATAATATATGTAACATATTAATTCACAAATTTTAAATATCATTATTGAAATTTACACATATTTATTCTTCCAATAATGTATATTTTTTCCTGAATATTGAAATATTAAAAAAATCACATTTTGACAAAAACCGAGTATTCCAACATTTTAAAATGCAACTATGTTAAAATTTATTATTGTCCAAAAATTACAGAATTTAAAAATCATTAAATTTATAAATTCTAGAAAACAAGAATCCTAAATTTGAATGGCATTATATGATAATATTTAGTGAAAAATCTAGAAAAATTTCTTGAAATTAAAATGTATTTCTATGTATAATTCCAAGGAAAATTCACATATCGCGTAGCAAAAAGATTTTCAAACTCGTACAATTTTATTCATATTTTACTATGCAGAATTCCAAGCGAATGTTATGTTTCGCGTAAGAGAAGGATTTTCAAACATGTGTAATCTCATTTATCTTGAGATATTATGCCTAATTCCAAACGAACAGACCGCTTCGCGCAACAGAGATACATTCGCGAAACATTGTTACGGGCATTGTTAACAACACAAAACGGTGGCAGCTTAACCAAACGATCTGGCCAAATGTTCAGAAGGTATGATGAAATTATGTATAACCAACGTTATTGCCCGCGGAGTTAGGAGGACTCGCATCGCAAGAGAAATGGGAGAATGTGGATAATTCATGACGTGCTTGTGAAGAATTCAACCGTAAAAGGTACGATCCGTCCTCGTTTCTCAGCCGTGCGAATGTCCGGCCGTAAAACTTTTCCACGGTTACACGTGACTCGCTACATAGCTGACCCACAAGGTTTCTAACAGTCCAGCTCCATTTACATATTTACCGTATATCGGATAGCGTAAACACACGGTCGAACAAATACACGCGAGCCTGTAGCTATCTGTTTAACTTGTTCTCATGACGAGTTTGCGACGTACTTGAACATTTGCATTCCGCTGGGATTGCGGCGACGATACGAAATGTGAGCTTTTCTCTGAAGAATAGAGTGCTTATATTTTCCTGATGTCTTTTCCACATTAGTGAAAATTTTATTATTATATGGATCGTATAAACATCATTGTAATTGTAATATATAATCATAAATTAAAATAACTTTCAAAATTTGATAAAAATAAAAATTGTTTGAAAAGAAAAGTTACATCACCAATTATCTAATGTAAAATATTATTCTAAATCGTATAGAGATAAGCAATAGCGTATATATTTATCAGATAAAAATAAAGGAACTTTTTATTTTTCTCGTTCCAATCTATCGCGAATTAAGCATTTTTTCATTTTTCAATAATTCCTCATACGCAAAATATTTCCTACTGTCATTTCAAAATGTCTCATCTTTTTACACTAATTTCTATGTATTTCATAATTTGTTTTATTTCCCGTTTCAGAATTTCCAATTAATTTTATCTTATCGCGACATATATACTTCATTCAAGCAGAATGCACCTTGCAGGTGCGATAAATGTTGACGTGCAAGTGTAAGAAATAATGCGATAAAGCAATAAATTGAGTTTTAAAACTCCAAAAATTCCAAGATTTATAAAATTTATTGGAATCAAAATCAATCGAAGAATTCATAGATAAAATAAATAGTTATATAAACATTCTATTATGCCAAATTTCTCAAAATTTTATATATTCATATTCAAAATCTTATGAGAAATTTTTCTATCTCGATTCAAAAATTCCGAAAAGAAAAAAATATTGGTACTTGACACTTTTTACGAAAATTGATATAAAGAGAAAATTATATTATTATTAAGGACATAGAAACAACATAATGTGCACAATGGCAATCGTTTATTCTGTCGACATGCTTTACTCGAGAGATCAAACGATGGCTCGGGCACGAAAAAGGGAGAGCGCCGATGGAGCCGAGGATAAAATGAAGTGTAATGGATCGCACTCGACAGCTACAGATCGTTCCTTTTTCCAACGAATTTCTCGGGTCGCACGCAATTTCGGGTTGTGACGGAGTAAAAGTAAAGGAAAGCTTCTGCAAACGACGTGACACGCGCTTGTAGAAAAAAATGTTCTTGTTAAAAATGATCGATCGCTCAATATCCTGCGTGATATTATCACAAAAAAAACTTGCCATTTATTACATCTTATATTATTAGAGAAAAAATGTATAAGGTACTTAAAATCCTGCGATAATAAGATGAAAATTGTTAACCCAATTTCAGAAAAAAACAGTAGAAAATTTAATATCCTTAAATTTTAAATTATATAAACTTTATAAAATATAAAATTTCTAATTATTTTCTAGAAAAAAGATGCAAAATTTTTAAGTTTTAAATTTAATATACTCTATTAGAGAGAGAGAGAGAGAGAGAGAGATTTTTACTATTTCCGACAGACTAAAATAAAATATAAATAAAAATATTAATAAAAATATTAAATATTTTCCAAGTTCTCAAATACTTATGTGTGAATCAGATTGAATAAATATATAACACATTCGCATGGCTGTTTTTATTGTCATTTACTTAAGTAACTTTCCATAATGCACAATTAATTTTATACTATTTTCCAGCTACTCTATTTTATAAACAAATTTGTTTTTTCGTTGCACATATAATCGATACCCGTCTTTATCAGAAGCACAAAAAAGAGTGAAAGTCGACTCGAAATTGCAGGTCACACAAACTTTCGCCCGAACTCAGTTTTTCCGGTAAGCAATAATTTTTCCGCATCCTATGGTCCCCCGGGTCCATTCCTCCGACTCTGATTTACGTTTCCCACGGACTTTTATAGCGACCATGAAACTCGTCCTGACGAGATCTCACCTGATGCTCGCCTTCTCGTATTTCGCGCACGTTATATTACACGTGGTGTTATCGATCTTTCTCCTTTTTCACGCCGTTTATTTATTTAACAAATAATCTTTCACGCCAATTACTATAAACTGTCAGAGTTTTTATTCTTTTTTTTTTGGCTTTAAAAAATATATCTTTTATATACGAATAAATATACTTTTTAATATAAACTAGAATACTACGCTATGCGCGCGCTATTTATTTTATGTGTATATGTGTATACAATTACTTACATATTAATTCTAGTTTTCCACTTTTTTAAAATAAATTAAATAAAAATTACACACTCATTTAAATTATCAAATGTGTCTCTCAGTTATGACAAGCTTTTATTGATATAAAGTAATGTTCAGTGCATCGTCGAGATAACCAATTAGCATCGCGAAAAAAAGGTAACAATAATGTCAGTATCGATTTAATAAACTCGGTAATATATTAATTGATAATTTAATAATTGATTTATAATTTAAAATACATGTATAATTTAATATTCCGTTTGTATATACGTCATAGTACGGAAAATATTTCGGCAACGAATAATCAAAACATAACATGGTATACGGCGTAAAGGTCAGCGGGCAATTGTTAACATGTTATGGCTTACAACTTTATTATTCTCACGGCAATACTCGAACAGTAAGGAAGTAAAACGCGAGACACTGCATCAAATTTCTGATTAATATTGCATTAAAAACAAAAGATAATATAAGACTAAATATTCTGAAATAACTGTATGATAAAAAATAATAATATAATGAACTCATTACAAAAAAAATACAAAAGTATGTACATAACAATTAATATTTTAAGGCAAATCTTTTTACGTGATATATAAAAAAAATAATTTAAAATAAAAATTAATACGAAATTAAATTTATTTAATTGCATAAATTATAATAAACTTATGATTTAAGATTCTTTTTGATTTAAAAAAAAATTTTAAGTAACAACATATATTTTTACACCATTTCTATATATATATACATTTGTAAAATATAAAATTGCTTTGTTATTTTGTTCTACAATTATAGTATACGATTAAAATCGGCAAATATCGAATGTAAGGAATTAGAAATGGTAGGGCGCGAGTTCAAGGCAAATGTTGTCGAGTCGAGTCCGTGCAGACTGACTTTTTACTTGTCAATGTAGCTGGGACACGCGACGGTAGCAAGTTTAGAACCGGCGAAAACGTAGGATTAGTGATCTATATTTAGACAAGCACGCCTTGGGCGGTCGCCCGAGCAACTACCTGGGACTTAGCAGGTCGAATCTGTAGTTAAATCATAAATAATTATTGTCAAAATAAACAAAGAAGATTTAATATACTTTTAGAAATTATGTATAAAATTAATCTTAATTAATTAGTGCAAATTGAGTTTATTAATATTATCTTCTCATCATTATAGATTTTCCGATATACATATATTAAAGATTTTTGGACATAATACATGAGAGAAGCTTCAATTTCTTCCATGATATAATTAAAAAAATATATATTATAGTATGATCAATAAACAATTTTTCACTTTATTTTCGAGCAAATTAAAAAATCAATTTTTTTAATAAAAATTTCTAAAATTTACTTATGACATCTATTATCAAATAAATAAATAAAGACAAAATTCTATTATCTATTTTTATTTTTCTACAATTGAATTTATGTGAAGATTAAAATTCTTCTATTTCTCTATTTACATTTGTAAAGAGCTTATTATTTATAAGAATAAACTTACAATCATCTCCACTGATATTATGATCTAAAAAGGCTCGTGAATCCAAATCGGCCAAGAAATCTAAAGATAAAATGAAAAGCGAGGAACCTAACATTTTATCTAACAATTTTTATCACATTTAAAGTTTACTTAAACTTCAATAAGTGCGATAGAACTTTTATATAAACTTTTATGGAATTTTTTGCTAGATGTTCTGATTTTAATTTTTAGTTAATTTTATATAAAGTTCCAAAAAAGTTTTTATATAAATATAGAAAAAACGCAATAAAAAAGAAATAATATTGCAATCAATTTATATCACATATCATAATAAACTTCAACTTGCAAAAATCGTTCTGATTTAACGAAGGTAAAACTTTCGACACAATATCTTCTGAATACCAAAAAGTTTCTATGAAAACTGCATGACGCCGTTGTCTTTGCGATTTTTCTTAACTTTCGCCGTGGGAACAGTTTCACGCGCAAATTTATAATGCAAATAGTTACGCGAGATTATTATAAGGATGTAGAAAATGCAAAAAAGTACAATTCATAATTCATAAAATAAAATTGCGCATAAAATAAAATTTATTAACAGCCTATATAACCTAAAAAAGAAAAAATAATACTTTAAAATATTAAAGCAAAGGGAAGTAATTTAATATATATCTTTTTATATACATATATAACCATTCAAATAAAATAATCAATAAATGAAATGAAATGATCTTCTCCTCTCCTGTTTTATATTCATCACAAAAAATGAAATTATACACACGTTTGTACATTTTTTTGTTATGAAAAAAAACATTTTATTTTTCCAAATAAATGCAAGGATAAACATTGAATACTTTGTCACTAAATAATATTCTTTTTTTAAATCTTTTAAATAATATTTTTGTTCATATTAGCACTTAGCTACTATATCGAAAAAATATAATACAAGAAAGAAAGACTTTTACAGAAAAAAAATCTGCACAGCCATAGGGCATAAAATGACACATTTAACATCGCTGGTTTCTGTGTGAAAAGTATTAAATTGTTTTATTTTTCAATATACTGCCGACAAAGAAAATATATACTGCGAGTCAAGCAAATAACACGACCTTACATCATATGTCCAGCTGTGCAAAACCAATAATGTGATTCTACCGACACGATAGAATATTCGATGACTTCGAGAAAAATGTACAAATGTTACACGACTCCGCTTTATCGGCTTGGTAGTTTTTAAACACTTCCGTAACGTGAAAAATATTTTCCAGATATTTTCATAACGGTCATTTCGAGAAGTAAAATCAATTAAATCAATTGTGACATTGTAATTGTGTTTTTTCATGATACAGCCATAATTTTTATTAAGATTTCAAGTAATATATAAAATAACTCCTCTGTTTTACCATTTTTTAATAACTCATTATTTATTAATGAAAAATATCCCACAATCATAATTTTATAATAATTTTATATATATAAACTAATTTTGTATTATTTCGCAAAAAAGTGAAAAAACTTAACAAATTTAATTATTTAAAAAGCAATATAATAATTAGTAAAGAAAAAAAAAATAAGAAATTAAATCAATGAAAAATATATTTGATCTGTCAGAAATGATATAATCAATGTTAATGCGTTACTAATACAGAAAAGAATATACATGTATTAATACTGTATATTGAATAAAAGATTTTTTTTTAATCTGAATCTATTCAATAAATTATTTTAAAAAGATTTTAATTGAAATATGAATTTTGATAAAACTCAGTTTATTTTGAACATTTCATAACTTTGATTTACGTTGGCAATCATGAATATATTTCTAACATAAGATCCATGCATGACCGATTCATCGCGTTGTAGCGACCTCGCATGGTCGCACCCTTTTCTTAGCTTGCGTCATTGTTTAACAGTCGTAGTGATCTACTTTATTTTTAAAGTAATTTCGTAAAGTAAAAGAAACGTAATTAAGAACTATGTATCAATAAATTTCAAAATTTTGTACTTATATAATAAAATATAGCAATAATACTATATTTTGCACTTCAAAATAGTACAGTTATAAAATAAAAATAAAAACTTGTGATTCGTAATATCCATTAACTAGGAAATGCATATCAGTATTTTATCTTTAGTAAATATTCATTATTTTTTCAATCAAACTTAAAAGCAATTCATCTCTATAATTAAAACATCTTCTATTAGTTGTTTAATAAATTCAAACAAAACATAAAAATAACATCATATAAAATACATCAATTTATAAAAAACAAAAATATGTAACTATATAAATATTTTGCTAACTATATTCATAACATGTAGCAAAAAAATTTATTCATCTGTTTAATTATCATATTTAAAAATTTGTTTTTCCACTTCAAAGTTTAAATATATACTTTATATGCAAAAAAAATGTGATAAAGAACAGTTAGAAATAAAGGATTGAACATGATTTCGCTTTTGATACACCTACATTGATAAATAGATAGTTATCACTTTACATATATTTTTCCTCTTTGCTTGTCATTTATATTCGCGAATCTTAAACGTATTGTATTCATGGTCTCTTTTTTTTCATGCACGATGAAATTGTTAACGTCGACATTGACGCATTTTAGCGATTTTAATGAGTTTGTTTTTGCTTCCAAGATAATGAATGATGTTGTTCACAGAAGGAAAAAAGCGGTAAGAAAATCGATTTGCTACGAGCTGTTTACTCCTCGTTGTCAACGTTTATAGAGACAATACGTACATGGATCGATAAGATTATAGCGCCTTTCGTTTCAAATCGAAAACAATCGACATATCATGATTTATATTTATATAGATAGAGATTTTCATTTATATAATTTTATATATTTATATAATTTTATTAAAAAATATTTATTAAATATAAAAATAAAAATAAAAATTAATTAATTTATGTAAATTTATAGATATAGTTTATAGTTACTATCAATATTTTCTAACTTTTGTGTGTGTGTGTGTTCACTATATTGTATAAATTTCCATTATTCGTCATATTTGCTAATAATATTTGAAGGAAAATAAAAAATCCATATGACATGCTTATTAAAACATAATTCAAAAATTATAAAATTACAAAGATCGCAACAACAAAGTCCTAATTAACAAATTATTGCAGTGACGATAATTTTATTGGCACAAAGAGAGCACATTGAGCTGCTATTTTGACTACTGTATATAATCTCCCAATCAGTCAATAACTGGTCGACTTGATTACAAACAAACAAATCTATATTTGCAGTGAAATGATTGGCCGCAGCATCGGCATCGTTATCCGATCGCCGCTATATCTTCGTCAAACCGAGCGACATTTTCGAGCCGCCCAGTATACAGATAGATACCGCGACTCTTGTTGCCGAGATGCAACGTACTATTAAAAGACGAACCACCGGCTTTTGCACATTGGCCGCGAAGTGTTCGTACCTTGTCTGAAAATAAAGTGCATTCTCGCTCTGACTCGCAAAACGCGACCATCGTAATAGCTTAAACAACAAAGGCGTAGACAAAGATGAGCACGCCGACATACGCGGGTTTGAACAATGATCGACGATATTATGATAAGGAATTTTTCTACGATAGCATATGATAATAGTATAATTAAAAAATGATTGCACATAATATCTGTTATATTAATAATATTATAAAAGTATATCGATTAGAACTGTTGTCATTAGGTCAGATGATACTTGATCATTCAACGATCTGACAAATATTGTTGATATAAATATTTCATGATAGATGAAAATCTATTATAAAGATTTTTTTCTGTATGAGAATTTTAAGCGCACTTGCAGCTATTCTGAGTTAATCGATATACAGAGTGTCCTAGAAACGGTGAGAATTTCTGCCCAGAAAAAAAAAAACATTTTGTAGATAACTTTTTAAATTAATAATGTCAGCCAAACGGTAACTTTCATATAATAGAAAAGTATTTATCACATTACGATTCATAGAGAATTACTATACCAATAGAAGACGCAACTGAAAAGCAAAACCGTTTGTTAATATCTCTCCCCTTTTCCACAAATAAGCGGACTTACAATTAGCAGTAAAATGTAGTTTAATACATTAACCATCTTACTAAATATTCTAGCTTATTTTTTTTGCAACACGCACCAATCGAAAAATACTGTATGACCTAACATTACTATATTTTTTTAGTACTTTAATCTAAAAATTTCTTTCTTTCTTTTTTTACAAAAAAAGAAATAAGAAACGTTATGAATATTTCATCGATATTATATCATCGAGTAGAAATCGGGAAAATTGATATGACAATTTTATAAGACAATTGTTTCACGTGTAAAGACAATAACTATAGAGCACGTTCGAGCAAATATAATTCTGTATTCGTTTCTCTTTTTTAAGCCATCACTTGCTGTCGCATATCCGTATATATTTATTCGGCATGCGAAGCAGAATGAGGAGTAAAAGGAGATAGAAGACAGGATTGGCTCGACATCGGCTAGCACCTGTCTGCTTGTACCGACAAGCGAATTTAGCATCGGGTCTAGGCGACCCGAGACTGTGCGCCATGAATCCACACCTGCGCCTCTGTAAAGATTATTTCAGCGCTCGCGAACGGAAGTATGAAAGAATTCACAATAAAACAAAAAGCTCTTTAGAATGAATTGACAATTTTTTAATTTTAAAGCAATAAATATAATTAGGATTTGCTCTCTCTTTTTCTCTCCTTTCTCTCTTAGAAATATCACAATAATGTAAATGTAAACTATAATTGAAATTCTTGAGAATAAAGACTCTTAAATAGAACAATGTACTAATTTCATAAAATAGTTAATAAAAATAGCCTCCATTTCTTATAAAAATTTTATAAGAAATTAAACAAGTATTTATTATCTTTTTAAGGATTCTAATTTAATACCAGCAAAAAACATATTTTTATAAAGAAAACGTTCTTTATGTTTCTTAATACATAAAGAGAAAATTCCTCTTTTAAAATATTGTTGACATAATTTTATTTTATCACGATTCGTAATATTTCAAATTAAAAATTCGGATAAAAATTGAAAGTATAAAGATATATATGATGTATGCAATCACCTCGCAATGTACCTTAATTCCATCTGTCACAGTTGCCTAACTTTAGAATGTTATAAGCTCCATCATACAAAGTTCCTGATTAATTGGATAATGCGATCTACCGCGGAAAGACGATTTCAACATCGATGTCGACAATCTATCATACCCTAATTATGAGTTAAAGGAAATTCAGTAAAGGTGAATCTCTGTTAATAATTTGATAAGAAAATATCACAATTTTCATCAATTGCCATTGTAAAGCATTCAATACAATCGTTATATTCTTGAAAATACGAATTATTTTATATTAATTTTTTCAATTAATAATATTAATTTTATTAATAATATTAATGTTAGTAATAAAATTATAATATTAATAATAATATATTTGTGCACTGCTATATTTAATAAAAAAAATATTGACTTGAAATTTAAAAGAAAGATAATAATCTATGTCCATAAATAAATTCATAGAAAAAAACAAAAAAAGATATGTTATGTGTTTATGTTCAGATCTATATAAAAAAGTAATTTACATACAATGTAAGAGTTGATAATTCGAGTATAAATAATTTCCTTTAAAGATAATAAAAACTTCTGACGATCGAGTGGCATCATAATGACTTTGTAAGGACGTTATCATAAGATCGAGTGATAAAAGACGGTTGATTTTAGAAATTGACTTGCAAGAAGATATTGAATTATAATTATCCCCACATCATTCTCATTAACGTATAAGCTCTATCCAGTAAAAAATATATTATAGATGAAAATGAATTTCTGGAATAAAATTTATAAATCCAGATTATTATTCAGAGTTTATTTTTCACATTTAATAAGCGACACCCGCAAATTTAAAAGTTTTGTATTTTAACAAGTCAAGAAATTAATAAGACTCTAATGTGAAATTCTCATTTAATTGTGGACCAATAAGAGCCAACCTAGAACCAACAAAAAAATTAATTTTCGTGTGCAAATGTCACACGTCTATTTTGCGTTGCCTTTATTGGTTCGCAAAGATTCAAATTTGTAATTTTCGTATTTTGGATCAAATCTGTCATTAATTTCAAAATGTTAATTTATTAACAAATAAATAGATTTTGTAAAGCAAATCATTATATATATATTAATAAATTTAAATAAAATTAAAATATTTTATAATATTTTATTAATCTTATTGAGAACATAAATTTAATATTAATTAATAAATCTAAAAAAATAATAACACTATTTTTTTACATCTCTCATATGTATTAGATATGTTCTAAAATTAGGAATCAGAAAAAAAGTTAGTTTAAAATAAATTGATGAATATGTTACAATACTTGAAAAGCATAATAAAAAATCTGAAATATGTTTGAAATTAAAAATAAATAATTAGTACTAATACTAATAAATATGAATTTAATACAAATTTAATATAAAATCGCTCCACACAATATAGATAGATAAAACTTGTAATTCTCATTGCTGTGTTATATCAATATACTATGTCAACGTCAACATCAATCTATGATGTCGTTAAAAAATCGATCAATCCCTTCGTTGCTTGATTGACAGTAACACGATGATCTTATCATCTTCGATTTCGCGCGAAATTGGTTGTAGCGTGAGATCTGCGATCCCGGTTGCATCGGTTACGCCATTGTACGATCGTTTTAACACACGCACACCACAGTCATGCAATAATCTACGTTCCACCGGTCAGAATGATCGCCAAAGAGTAAGCCAGCAGCCGGCGGCAGAATATGAGTAGGCTATAATTACATGGGCGAGAATTCAAATTGGTTTCGCGAATTCACGTTGCGATCATTTCGCAATTGATTAACTCTGTTATTACCCTATTACACGATCATTTTCGAATCACCTTTGATAATACATTATCAAAAAAAAAAAAATTTGATATTCGTTACATATATCACACATTATGACTCCTGATACGCAAAAATAGGTGTAAATTTTGTGTAAATTCTCTTTCGCAATATAAATTTACATGTGGACAAATATTTTTTTTAATCATCCCATAAATACTACAATGTTAAATGTGTATGTAAATAAATACACAACTTATTTGTGAAATTTAATTTTCTACTAATTATTTACAATGACACACTACTTTACATTTTTTGTAAAATCAATTGGTAATTTTTACATAAGGAAAAGTATAGCTATGCCACCGCGCAAAATCGCATGATTCTCACAAATTTTTTTACTGCGCAATAGATTATTTAAAGATCGGTGCATCGGACTTCAATTTCGCCGCGTTATTTCCGGATGCGAAGAATCGCCGCCATTGCTGCCGTTAATCAAAATCACGCACCAGATGCACGTGGCAATGCCAAATGCCTTGACAGAGTCAACGCCGAAGAATTTAAGCGATATATGCGAAACTACAATAGTATGCTTCGTTCGTCGCCCGCGAAAACGCAGCCGCGTTATTATGAATGAGGATTATTACACGGGCGATGCCCGACATTATATTGCGAATGCATAAATTTCCTGCAGGATTTTTATATACGCAACTTTTTCTCTCCTCATAACAGACATATCTCGTAAAACGATTATTATTTAATATCTGTCACTTAACACTAATTCATCTTGTGCTTAAAATAAGAAAAAGCTATTCAAATTATTGTAAATATACTTATATATTATTTCTTTCTCTCTCAATATAGATAGCAAATTCAAAAAGATAATATCTGAAGAACATTAAAATCAATAATCACTAAATACTTAAGCATAAAAAAAATTATTTTTTCAAAAAAAAAAACAAAAGAAACGTGGTGCGTGCGCAGTGACGCAAATTAATTTTATAAGATATAATCCCCCAATCCTGAGTATCAGTATATCTTAATATCTTCGAAATAATAAAAAATAATAATTTAAAACTTCTGGTATACTACACATACTTTATTTTTTATAACGCGGCTTAAGTAGTGACGTCTATCGCGCTACTCACTCGTCGTGTAAAGGAACTTTTACGGCGTTTAGAATTTATTTACTGTGGAATTATTGCCGTAATGATATAAGTCGTAAAACTCGCAAGTGGTAGACTTTTATATTTTATTAGAGATAACTCTTCTTTTTCATCACATCTAGTATACTTTTCGCAGATATATTTTAATTGCTGTTTAAAGTCTACTGGCTCATTCAAAACTTATACGTATTCTGGCTTTCTAATACAATGTTGACCAAGGCTAGAATTCCCATTTTAGATTGTTAAGGCGAATTCAACAGCTATAAATCATCGAAAAATAACAAAAAGCTAATTAATGTTATAATCGAGTAAATATAATAAATAGAAAATATTAAGGGTTATGGGATAATCGTAATACTATTTCCTATAAATTTTATTTATGACAGGAATTTCTAATTTATATATTTTTGATTCCGTTTTTATGATATTTTAAAGCTGATTTGCTTAAAAGAAAAACTTTTGCGATTTTTGATAGCAAAAGAATTAATAAAGTAATAATTTATTCTTAATTGCGTTTAGTCCAAATAATAGCTTCACAAAAAGCCACTCTTCGAGAAAGATATTTTAACCCTGCGAAATGAGTTTTCTGGAAATGAAAGATAAATCCCAGAGGAAAGAAATTCTGTCTCGTAAAATAATTTTGGGACAACCTAGAAATGCTCGCATTCTCTGTCAAAAGAGAAACATAGCCCTGTTTTAAAATTAATTTCATAAAATTATTATTTGACTTTTTTAATTGCTTAATCAATTAAGCAATTAAAAATAGATTATTACTTATATCCATTAACTTTTTTGCTATTAAAATGTCGCAAGGATGCAACAAAAAACTTCAACATATAATTCTGTCAACTATAATAAATTATAACTTTTTTTGATTTTATCTTCTATTTGACAAAAAAGAAATACCGCTTAATTACAAAAAATATTCCACAATAATTAAAGTAAAAAGTTATAATCGGATTGAAGAAGAAAATAACAGGAGAAAGATAATTGCGTAAAAAAATTTAAAAAGAACGGTTGAATTATACGTTTATCGCTGTAAAAAAGAAACCAGCAATAAAAAGAATTACAATATTTTTCCGCAAAACGAAAGTAGCAAAAAGAAAATTAAATCTTATGGCGGAAAAAAGAAAGATCACGAAGCAAATTAATTTAATGCAAGTTGGTTACCGCGAGAAAGTTCCGGCGGAGAATGCAAAATTCTAATAAATGGATAAACAAACAACTAATATTGCACCACGTTACGTATTAATACATCTAGATTATATTACATATATACGAATCATCAGATCTGATTTAACAATCCTTGGCAAACAACCAAGATTTTAGAGAAATCCGAAGGCGTGGACCGTACTTGGAGGTGGTTCCTATACCGATTTCTTGAAAACACTTTAATGACACGCGATGTTAGCATCGCATTTCAACTCAAGTCAAATAAACAGATTTGGTTCTAACTGCGACGAAGGTCAAAATTGTATTAACATCAATATATTGTATGTCTTTCAATATTAGTTTACGAAATTCTCGCGATAAAAATATCGATTTCGCAAAATTATCTCATTAAAGTAAAAAATAAACAAATTCCTTTTTGCTCGATAAGAAATATCTTGGTAAAAAATACCATTGATATAATTATATAGTTATTTCTATTTTTTTCTGATGTATTTTATGATACATATTTTATAATACTAAAAAAATTACAGTTAAAAAATTAAAGTCGCAATTAAACGTTTAATTAATTTAATGAAACATTGCATTTATTTTCACTCCATCTTGTGTCTTGTTTGTTATAATCACTATTTTCAGTGTGGTTAACACGTAATAATTTAATCTGTATTTTTCTCGAATTTACGGATATACGACATAATCCTGTAATTTATTATCAGCCATCTGAGTTCATACGATGGCGTGTCTCATGCGATTACGACGCTATTTACCAAAAGCACGCAACAAGATTAGTAAAAGCAATTAAGATCTTTTCACGGTCATTAGTTACTTTTGCACTTTAATTAAATTAACGCTCCACATTTATTAGCTTTTGAGTTATATGTACAAAATAATTATCTTAACTTTCAGATACGATAAAAATTGAACAACGTATCATATAAAATTAGAGAAAATAAATATTTAAGTTTTTGCAAAAGTTTAAATTATATACGCAGTATACAAACTACAGCTGTTATTATTATATCAAGCTATATCGTGTGATGCTTTCGGCCAAGCAGATTAATATCCGTTTGCGTAATTTCATATATTCGCGAGATTTTAGACGGCACGGAAATTTCTTAATTACCCAAACTTGAGCAATTAGCGCGCATATTAATTGCGTTGCGTGTTTTCAACCCAACGGCTGTTTAGTACACGCCAACATGTCATAGAGGCTAACCGAAAGACGTAATCATTTAATGCCTTACAACGCAACATATAAAAAACAATTATTATCTCTTAAAAAATATAACAATGTATTACACTATAAAATAAAAAGAGATAATTTCGACTTAATTATTAAACTAAAATGTTAAATTAAAAAAAAATCATTCTTAATAGATCAATAATTTTTTGCTAAAAACTAATGTAATCTTTTTTCTCAAGAGTATAATTTTTTATCTTATTAGAAATAAAAATATTCATAATAGTTTATATAATAATATATTGCTATTGCATTGATATGCATAGAAAATCCTATGAAATATCCTAGAATCTATGTCAAATGTCAAAATGCTGTAAATTCTCATTCATTTAGATAGTACTTAGAGACAATGATCTAAAATTAGATTGACAATATCTTTACCGATATATATATATATATATATATATATATATATATATAAATTGTAGATAGATAGAATTGTTCGGATTACAGTATAATTGAAAGGCTTGAAGCAATAACGTGTTAAGCTATCTATAGCTATACAATAGAAAGCCGCGTGAAGCTGTTAGCTTATATTCCGCCATCGATTTCATTATAGCCTTAATTAAAAATCCTTTAAAGAACAAAAAAGTGCATTAGGAAATATGTCAAACGTATCAGCCTAAATTTAATTTAAAATTTATAATAAAAAGAATTATTATATTATTTATGTATTTTCTTATCAAATTATAAATATATTCCGCTATCGATTTCATTATAATCTTAATTAAAAATCTTTTAAAGAATAAAAAGATGCATTAGAAAATATATCAAGTTTATCGGTCAAAATTTAATTTAAAACTTATAATAAAGAAAATGTTTATATTATTTATGTATTTTCTTATCAAATTATTGCTTCAAATCGTGCAATTACAATATAACGTTTGACAGAGAAATACAAATTAAATTAATAATAGTGAAAATTATTAGACAAAAACTAAAAACAACTATTAAAATAAAAGAATACAATAATTGTTTACACTATCTCATAGTAAATACTATATTTAACAAATTAATAGATATATAAGAACGTGCTATTGTGAAAGACTTTTATGGTAAAGTATTATTGTAGGCCAATACTTGGAGTTTATCGCGAGCTACTTCTATTGCGGCGATTATCTACGACGTCGAGGAGCCGATTGGACCGTAAACCATGAAAGAGGCTAATGAGAAAGGGTAATTATGTTTGAGAGAGTCAGGTCGATTCGTGGGCGAGTAACCGTTAAATGTCACGCCTGGTGCACGAGTGGAAATATTATTTTTAGTCGGTCACTATCGGCTGAAAACGCGATAACCGCTTTAAAGTGATATCGGACAAGCGTGAAAAATTGTCGCGGAATTGGAACTCGAAATCTCGGATCGATGAGATTCCATCGATTCTTTTTTTTTGCACAAACTGGTGATTATTTTATTTGATTTTCTCTCTCTCTCTCTCTCTCTCTCTTTCTCTCTTTCTTTAAAAAAGAGTTTATAATTTTCAAATGATGAAAAAATAAGTAAATATGCGCGTGACAGAAGATTTGAAACAATATAATTATTGTACATATAAGAACATTATCATATTATAGAAAATATATCTAATTAAAATAAAATTTTTTTTAAACAACTTTTCTTTGACAGCTTCTAAATTTGTATTTTTTATTCAGCAAAAACTTTTTGCGATTTAATTTTAATATATAACTAGACCTCCCCAATGAAGAAAGTTATTAAATTTCTGAAATTATATATGAACCCAGATAATGATCAAACATGTAAATCAGCATCAGCTGTGTAATTTATATTTGGTGTTAACGACGTAAAGTTATACGAAGAATGTAGGGAAAAAGAGAACGAGAGAAACAAAAAAAAAAATAGAGAAGGAAAGAGAGGCGAAGAACAAAATTTCTGTCAAGTGCAAGCTGAGATATCACTGGAAGTTAATACCTTTGTTTAGAAGAGCGTGTTAACATCAAGCAATTGGGTCACTTCGTAGGTAAACTGACTTATTCCAGACTCAGAAGTTTCTCCGAATTGCCTTGCATATATAACCAAGAATAATTGCATCAAAAATATGCTCGATTATGTCGTTTGCAGAGTTCTCATTTTTTGACTAAATATATCTGCATTTCTATTTGATTAATTTTACATCGCTATTCTCTATGCGCTTTATATATTACTTTCTCAATGCAATAATAATAATAATAAAAATAAATCATTTTAATTGTATTTCTTCCTTAATAGACATTATAAAAATATAAAACCTAATCAATTTTAATTTAAAATAAGATTTCCTGTTAATGTTAGATAAAACGAAAGCTAAATATATATCAAAAGTTTAAAGAAATACTATGTTAATATCATCAAAAATTACTACTATATCGCGTATAAAAATTCTTGCTAATTTTAGAAAAAACGTCTCGTATCACGGCGTTTATTTCTCGAAAACAGTATCATATTTCAACGAGAAAGATGGTTATCTTGTGCTTAAAATCGAGTTTCGGAACTCTCTATTCGAAGCATCGACTCATCGCTGTCAATTTTTCTTTCCTCGTGATATGACCCCGCCCAAACCGGCCTTGTACACGGCCTCGACCGGGCAGATCGATAGAGACATAGATGCCGGAAGGCCATGAAAAGATTCTATGGGAAAAGAAGAGTTGACAATGGAGAGAATGAACAAACACAAAAAAAAAGATAGAAGCATTGTAGCCAAATATGGCACATTCATTGTCGATTTAATGACGACAAAACAACGAAATAAAAATCTTAATATCTTATGTGCACTTGTTTTTCTTTAAATATAATATTAAAATTTAGAATTAAAATTAATTTTAAAATTAACTTTAAAATTAATATTAAAATATATTATGTATGTGTATAATCGAATTAAGAATAATGAAAATAAATGTGATGTATATATTTCAGATTAATGTTCGTTCAAATTGAAAATACTAAATATATATTGTAAAGATAAGATGAATATTAATCTCTATTTTGACATTAAAAAATAAATTTTTTAAATAAAGTATATAATGTTTAATATAAAGTTTATATTTAATATAACAAACGAACATAAAATGAGATAGAAATTAAAATTAAAGTGCTTGATTTCGTTTAGTGTTCTATCCGGATTATCAGATTTGATAACCGTGGTAAAGTTATAAGTTATATTACTTTTTATAATCTTTTTTATACATTTATTTAATTATGCAAATTAAAAATTTTTACATGGTTAAAGTAGAGCGAAAGATAGAGAGAAACGAGATTTATTTTCTCTTGAGATTACGTCCCTTAAGGACAATCAGAGATTCTATAAAACTTTCAAATAACATAACTTACGACTTGATATAATTCTAATAATTCTGAATTAAAATCAGATTCTCTCAAGACATCATGTACAAATTCTTAAAAATAATCAAATTGAAGTAAACTTTTAAGAAAATGAAAACTACCAAATTGTAACTAAATTACATAAGTAAAAAGTAGAACAGCATTTAATATAAATAGAGATAGTTTCGTTACATTTCCAAGATAGCTCTTTATTCTTACAGAAGTACAAAACCGATTACTTTTATCTCCACACACGCTCTTCTCTTTTCTATTAACAGTCAGCAACAAAATGTAACCAAGGCATTAAATTTTTACGACGTTAATAAATTCAATAGAGTGTTAACGGAAGTTAAGAAAACATTTCTTTTTTCATTCGGTGTTCTTTTTTCTTCTCCATCGGCGCGTGCAGCAATCCATCTCGTTGCGCGCTTCATGAATTATAAATCGGATCTTGTTAACGCCACTGCTTGTCCGGAAAGTGTTCTGGACAAGGCTGCAAAAATCATTTTTCAGTGTTTCACTCTAATGACAAACGACGAAATCACGCGCAGTCATTGATTTTTTTATCAACACGATACTTTGTTCAATAAAGCTTGATGTAAACTTGAGAAGGAAGTATTTAATCTCGCGAAATACTATGACATTTCAAGAATCTTAAAAAATATATTGCACGTTTTTATTACACAATGTGAGAAAAATGTATTAAAATCTTTTAAATTTTGAAAATAGAGAATGTGTATATTTATATTTTAATTATTTTACAATTCACGCAAATTTCGATATTAGATGTTAGATGATTAGATTTTTTACTTCTAGTACTCAAGTTATTAGCAAATATCATTCTTCATAATTGCTTAATTATTAAAACAATAGTTTGTTGACTACATAATATATTAGATTTCTTATTTAAATATTTAATATAAAACACAATAAAATAATCAATAACACAATTAATATAATATTGTAACATAATATAATAGCAATTTGAAGAGTTTGATAGCAAAAAACAGAAAAACAGAAAAAGATTTCCACAGCAAAACTTGATTATATATGTAGAATATGTGTGTGTGAAATGAAATATTGCATTGAAGTTGATAAAGATTTGCAACGGATGCAATGAGACTTGTGTATTTATATAGCGATTATTAAAGACATATATGTTTGCAGTCTTTGCAAATTTGAAAGTATAAATCATAGATTTTTTGTTTCGTTTGTTCTGTCAACAAGATAGAGGATTTCCCATTGAACAAGAAATACGACAGATATTTTTGCAAAGGACAATCGGGAAGGGAGAAATATGGAACGAAAGGGAGAACGAGATTGGATATTGGAGGCGAAACTATGGAGGCCTTACATTTCCGGAAATTCAATGCGAGGTTTATCCAAGCTGCGAAAAGTAACGGCTAGGCATTAAAACGGAAATACATTTAAAAGTGGCAGCTGAATAATTTCGATCAAACAAATTGAATTGTCGCAAAATTTTAAAAATTATTAAGTTTATTATTGAATAAAATCTTTCATATATTGTTTAATTATTTTTCATAAATTATAATATTAACTCACAATTAATATGTTTCCAATAAAAAAATTAATTTATTAAGAGCATTTTATGCGTCTCTCTACAAAAAACAAATTAAATGTTTTTTATTTCGTTCAATTTATTCGCTCACAGATAAGTCAACACAAATCACAAAAAGATTATCTAAACTGTCTCTTTAAAATAATTAAAACTAAGATACTTACTTTTTTTATAAAAAAAATTGCAATTAATGTTTAATTTATTAATTGGAATAATTTCACATATACTACCATTTATCAGAATTCGCTAACAATTCTCGTCCCAATAAATAAAGTTGCAAAAAGATAATATATGTTCTGTTTAATTTGCATCTTTATTGCATTCAGCGTAGATTTATCGGTTGGAATATCGGTTAGATATTTTCGATTAGAACCTTTAACAAGCAAACATAATTATTTATTCGTCGACTAATTTCATGAAGTCACAGTTGATTGATACGGAATGAAAATTCCTTATTGATATAGAACATAACATAATATATGTAAGCAATTTCAATCCAGCCTCGAAGGAGTTGTGTGAAAATAATATAATTACGCGGTGGAAAGAAAAGGACAAATGGCTAGCTTATAAGCTCTGCTAATGCTCTTCTGGTATTAATATTCCAAGTAATAATATTCCAACAAAGTATTTTCCCGACAAGACTTACATGTATGTCACGCAATACAAAATCATAATTAATCTTCAAATCATAATCGATATCTTTCAGATCTATCTACACTTGTCAATAATTAATTAAATTGGATAGTATGCCGTTGCTTAATATGTCGTTAAAAATCAAACGCAATCATTCTAATCTAAAACTAAACTGGCAATTTTTAACTGTTTGCGCTTTTATTTAAAATAATAAAATATAATAATTTATATATTTATATATTTATATATTTTTATTACTACAAAAATATCCCGCTAAAATATAAACATATATTTCTACTTCATTAAAATTTTGATTAGCCTTAGTTCTCCAATTAACTACAATAATATAGCTGCATTCCTATCATTGTGTTGTATTATTCCAACCACGAAATGCCAATACTAACTGCATGTATTTACAACGTTTTTAGAGGGAGGGGTTTTAGAGAATACCGAAGCTTGAAGCTCGCGAAAAAACTAGTAACGTGTTGGTGAAAAAGGTCAGTGAGAAAATAACGTGATAATTTTCTGCCATTACCATTGCGCCCATACGAAGTGCAATTTTATTTTTACTGGGATATGACCACACATAATGACTTGTTTGGCATAAAGAAGTAAATTGGCTTAATATCAGAATAGCAATTTTTTTAGGGCAAAAATAAATATTTTAATAATTTTTTATATATGTACAGATCTACTAAGAATCACAATTTTATCATAGTTTAAATGATTTATAGTATCTATATATATATATATATATATATATATATATATATATTATTTATAAAATTTTTAATTATTAAATAATCTTATCAATTTTTTAAATAATTTTTTAAATAATTTTAAATAATTATTTGTGGCATTACAATAGATAAATGTGATCGAAAATAAAAAGATTCATACGGTTTAAATTATTTTATTCGAGAATTATTAAATAGATTTATAATCAGTGCACATAAATCATTTCATTCTTTTGTTTCAAAGTTTTGCGGAATCGAATGTGCGCAAAGCGATGAAGTCGTTAATCGCGCCGTCTGCATAATTTGGCAACAATTTGGCAAATGCAGCCAATTAGCTGTAATGCTGTGGGCACTACATTGTCAAACAGTTCAATGCATAATACAAAATGATGAAATTGGCCGCGTAATTATCAGCGCAAAGGCTTTTATGTCATATCGTTTTATTCTTAACATAAAAGCAAATGTATTGTGATTCGTGAAAATATATCTATACAAATTATTAAAAAGACAAATGGCATGTTCGTTCGACGAACCAATTACGATAGTACTCCTGATTAAATGTGCAATATATTTTCATTCAATCATGTAGACAGATAATGATTAATGTTTATTTATAATCGCACATTACATTGATAAAAATAATTTCAAACGGTAGTATCAAAACAAACTGACTTATTTTTTATACTGCCCTTTTTAAAACATTTTGTAAATTAAATTATAATTTGTACATAAAACATGCGTAAAATTGGTATTGTTATGACAATAATACAATACATAATATGTAGGACAAAAATAAAAAAATAGAAAAAAATAAAAGAAATTATAGAGTTAGAACGAACGTTATAGTTTATAATTGTACAGTTTATAGTCTTCTGTTTAATTTAATTTGCAAACAATTCATAGATCTTGCAGCTTTCATGACGTGCAATAGAGAAAGAATGGGAGCGATTTTGTAGGAAGTGCATTATGAACCGAGAAAAAAAAGCGTGCATTAGCATAACTGGGAAGTTTGTGTTTTGGCGATACGCCAATCAGATTTTTTTGACGCGGTAAAGTGTTTGTCGATGCCTGCAATCCCTCCTCTTTCCTGCACTACCTTCCGACCTATTTTCCGCCCTTAAGGTACGCATCAACGTCGCTTTAAAGCCATCTCGTATTAAACATCGCGCGAACGAATCTTCGATAGTATCTCGAGCTTTAGTCTCCGGAAAAAAATCTTTAAAAGCGATAACGGTTATTTTTTTTTTACACGATATCGTCATTTGATCAATGCCTTTGATCAACACAACTTCTTATTTAATTACTTAACCGAGAAACTCTCTCTCTCTGTGTATTTCTTTGAGATTATTTATTATTTATGAAAAAGAAAAAGAGGAATAGTTGAATCTGGAATTAATTTAAACTGAATTCACTTGCAAGTCTATTGTTATTAATTTAATGAGAAAGAGACATTAAAATATTTTCAGTTTAAATATTTATAACATTAAAAGAGATGCATACTGTCTCCAAATATAATACATAAAATTTCAAATTATATAAATATATATAATTGAAACTAATAGCATAAAAAAGATACAGAATTATATATATATATATATATATATATATATATATATATATATATACAGAAATAATTTAATATAAAGATTTACAAATATACAAATAAAAATTTAGTGTAATATCTGAATGAACAAAGATTTTATAGAGTTTATAACTGAATCTCTAAATCAATGCCTACATTAATGCCTACGCATTGAGCATTATAAAACTTTAGTCAAAATAATCTTCAAAATAAACTTCAAACAAAAGTTTGTTAGTTTATCCTTATAAGATATCTTACTGTATTTTACATTATATTATCTCATAATTTTGCTCTTCTCGAGGATTCTCCTTTTATGATCTCCCAAGGATCTCGCGCTCATAGTGTAGAACGTATAGACTTGATTTTATTTTCGGAACTCAATGACAACGGATACAAAACTCGAGGAACTTCGCCCTTGTACTTATTTTTTACGTGCACACCTTAATCTACTCCCGTCTCGCGACCTAAATAAACTCTCAAGAAACGGCCGCGCCCTTGCGTTTTAAGAAAAAAACTTTCTTCAAGAGAAGAAGAGAAAGAGACTTGTACCTGATCCCGAAAAAAAAATAGCCCAGACAGTACGTGTCCCTAAAAGACGATTTAAAGACGTCTTATCGTCCTTTAGACATCTTTAAGATGTCTTCTTATGCTCTCTGCTCTCATGTATGACGCATATATATCGCGCGAATTAATATAATCGTAGAAACTTTCCCTTTGTTCGCTCCTTTAGCAAGATAAATATTTGCCGATTTGGCAAAGTTTGAAATTTTGTGCAAAAATCTGTTCTTGATATTATCAGCTTGCTTCTTAAACTAGAGAGATTTTCCGAGAGAGATAACCCCTTTTATCCTTATGCTATCCGCCGCACAAACCATTCTTTCTCATAAGCTTGTTCTTACAGAAAGTGGACACGTCCATCGATTTGCGATAATATGAACGTGTCGAGCGAATAAAAAACGATTCCAAATTCCTCAAAAAATCTACTTCTAAAATATGATTCGTTTATTTTAAGACATTTTACATGCATTGAAAGAAATTACTAGATGTCAAATGCGACGTACAAAAAATTTAGACACATTGTATAAATAGACATTGCAAAATGTACATTAATATTTTCATCATAATAATGTGATATGAAACTATTTGCATTATATCTCTCGAGTCACTTAACTTTTAATTAACGCCTATTGATTCATATTTAATTATCCAATATTTTCGATTTGCGCGCAATTTTGTATATGCTTCACATATAATCATGCAAAAAGTTGCCTCAGGGCACATTACATCTATAGCGGCTTTAGCAATAAAAGCCCGAGCCATTTTCTCTCGATAATTTCTCTCTGAAAAATTTATCACGTTCTCGTTGTTTCGCGAGACAGATAGATATCGACACAGAAATCCGAATTATGACAAAAAAACAGAAATAGTACAGAATATATATCACGTTTGCTAAAATATACATATATTGTAGTGAATTATGTAATGAAAATCTATTATCACAATTTAAATCATCAAATTAAATCAAATCAAATCATCAATATTAAATACTGCGAAAGGAAATCAGATAAACATATATCACACAACGCAAATTTTTTTTAGTAAAATCTGCTTAAAATCAATTAAGAGTAAAAAATGCGATATGTGTGTGTATATACAATAAGAATATATCAACAATTTTTAAAAATTTTATACGAAAGAAATATGACTTTACATTTATCAACAAATATATCTCTGCTAAGGATATTCAAAATTTTTATAATAATGTAGTTAGATTGCGCGATCGCGAAACGCACCTAGTTGTCATGTTATATCGAATGCGACTTTCATTCACGCCGCGACGCGAATTCACGCTCGATAGATTCCATTGGCGGGAGATTGGCCGATAGAATGCACCGAGCAGATTGAATAACGCACTGTGATACGACTCGTCGAGATCTGAGAGACTGTGCTCCACTTACAGCAGACTGAATAACATCGCTTGGCCGGCGCCCTCAGGATCCTAAATAGACCCTTTAAAGGCTCGTGCTTTTTTTTCTTTTCAAACGTTGTTAAGTCTCATTTATGGCGACCGTTATCCGCTTCACATGAGCCCGCAACAACATTTTACCTCTTAGAAGCCACCGAATAAACGCATTTTATGCATCCAAAGTAATCGATTTAAATTTAATCGCGCATAAATTTAAAAATATTTACATGAAGATAAGACAAAAAGATAGACTTAGATTGCATCAATAGACTTAGTACCGCAATAAATAAAGTTCGTAGTATGTGATTTAATACGTCCAAGAAAGTTAATACCCAATTTAAATATTCACGATACTCTCGTACTTATATACTACTTAATTTTCCCGACATTGGATGATATTAAAATTCTTCGCCTCTCTTTGCTTTAAATTTATTTTATGGTATTAATCTTTCGCTCTCTCTCTTTCTCTCTTTTGTTCTACAGAAGAAGAGTGTTGACAAAAGTGAAAGTATTTATTTAATCATATTGCTTATCTGAAATCAATGGATTAAACTGCAAAATATTATAACTTTTTTTCGATTGATATAGATGTCCACAAAAATGATAACTTATATCTATATGTAATGTACAAAGTATGTTGTATGCAAAATAAAAAAAACATTATTAAAAGAATTTCTAATGAACCATCCATGACGATAAATTCGCAGCACTGACCACAGACGCATGTTAAATTAAATCTGTTTTCCTTTGCCGTATGCCATACATGAATTTCTCACGATCTCCGTTCCAAATCCGTTCTCGCCAGCTGCTCGACACTTTTGCATTAAAACGTCCATCATTGAATTCACAGGCATGTATAAAATGTGTGCGTAAGATGCGACGGATTATTGCACTAAAAATAACGCGGATGAATAGCGCTGCATAAATTGCACGCCCAGCTACTCGAGAATCGCACCTTGCACGCCGGTGATGCATTCGATGCTCGTTCCGAGAGAGGTCGAATAAATTTCCGCGGTATACAGGTCGAAGCAATATATAAAATGGTGAGAAGATAATATTCTGGGAACTCCATGATTTACTTAAATGTGACCGTTATCTTCTTATGGCCGTTCTTATTGTCACCTCAATATGTTGACCTGTTTATTAGTTTAACACAGTTCATAAAATTGTGGTTTATAAACGTACTTCTCGAAAAAGAAAAAGAACATTATTAGAAAATAGCAATTAAAAAAGAAACTGTAGAAAAAAAAATATTTCTGAAAGATTCTATTTCTCTCCCTTCTTCTGTTTACGAGAAATATACATGCTTATTTTTATTTATAGAATTGAATGTATAATCAATACTAAACCTGCTGTTTTCAATTTACATTTCCTATAAAATTATACAATGCATCCAAAATTTATTTAAATCATTGTGTATATATATATATATATATATATATATATATATATATATATATATATTAGAAAGATAGTATCATGACTGTATAAAATGTTAGCGAAAAATTAATCCGTATAGTGTCGGTTGTAAAAATTATTTTAACTTAGTTTTTAGTTAATTGGATAAATCCGTGCTTCGCATACGCGTAAGAAAATATCCGCGCTTTTAATCAAAATAAATTTGCACGGTAGAGAATTAAAAGTATAATTGAGTCGCGGTGTCTCGTCAACATACAAGGCACGTAATCCCTATGATAAGCAAAAAGTTTTGCGAAATTAATCCCGCACACGTTTTCATTTGAGAAAGTTTTCGCGTAGTTTTTGATACCGCAATTTTCTTCTTTTTTAACCTAGATACACGTAAGCCTTAATCGAAGTTAATTCGTATCGGCAGACCTTATTCGGTCAGTGTAGATTAAAAAAGGATCACTAACGGTGCAACTAGACGAACCCTCGAGGCACCTGTTGATCCTTCTCGTTAAAGTTTGAAGGAAGTGACCTGTCCTGGTCCTATTAGACACGCAAGGCAAGCTTTAAGGCAGCTCTGACACACGAAAAAGTAGCAGGTAGCGCGATACATTGTCAACATACTTTGCCAATAAATCACATTTTTTCCATTCGGCCTGTCATGAATATATATTATATTATCCATCAAATCTATGCCAAGATTATCTTTAGCACTATTTTACGAGTTTTGCGCGCGTCCAATGTTTTAAGAAAATCTTGATGTTCTACGAAATTTAGCGCTTTAATACACATTATCTACACGAGAAGACAAGATAATTTTGCATATAATTTACGTGTAATTTACATACAAAGTATCTTTTGTCTATTGGCACGCCCTTCTATTTAAATTCTGAAAAATAAACTGAAAATAAAAATAGTTTTTGCCATATTAAAATAATTATATAAGTTTATAAATGCTCTAATAAATAAAATATCAAAGTTTCAAAATAAATAAAATAATTAGTAATATTTTTTGATTAGTTCCAAATAGATTTTATAAGTTAAATTAAATACATTAGTTGCAAAGTTAAAACATTTAAACAATTTACACGTTCTCATCTTAATACTGAAAATTATGTTAAATATGTTAGTTCGATTAATCTTAGCGTTATAGTTACAAATTTTTTTCTATTATCTCGCTTTCTCTTTTTGAAAAATAAGAAAAATATTGAAAATATATTTTTTTATATAATGTAATTTTTTATTGAAAATTACTGTCTTTATTTTTAAAGATTTTAAATTTTAAATCGCGTGTTTTATCGAAGATTAATTTTTTTAAAAAAAGTATGATCTATAACTACTCAATTCAACACATCATCACTGTCTAATTCATCGATCCTTCCTCTCAATGCTTGCATTCGATGATTGATACGAATCAAACAGTTGAACTTTCCAACTTTTCATATAGCATTTTCAAAAGAGTTTGGATATCGTCCAGTATTCGGCAACAATGTATATTAGAAAAAAATGTATGTGCTGTCGTCGAAACACGGTCTAGATTAACTTGCTCAAAATCATGCGGCTGGTAACAAGTAGGTGCAACTACTAGGCGGTCCTCGATGACTCGGATTACAGCATGATTGTCAGCTGTCCGAGCGAAAACGCAACAAAAATACATTGGCATAGATTCGGTCAGATAAAAATAGCGGCTGTGTCGTGAAATAGAAGAAGAACTGGCGCTTCCAAGGCATAGCTCGCAGGCGCGAAAGAAAAACGTCCGAGACTTTTCCGCGTCCGATTCCGATGTCGGGAAAGTAAGAAAGGAAACGCTTAACAAACGCGACAAAATTTTATGAGGCACGAACATGTACTTTCAGATCACGCTAACATTTCCGCTGGACGGAATTTATCACTCTCGTTATCCGATAAATTAAATACTTATTAAACTCATGACGAAGCTATGCTTTATATTATAGATCCTGCATCGTACATAATTGTATATAATAATTGTATATAAACATTGTTATAATGATGAATATTTGGCAAATTTTAAATCAACTTGTCTTTTTCAAAAATTAATAAAAAATTTAATTCAACAAATATCTAATATTAAAAAAAAAAAAATTGAGCGCCAAATATAACAACAAACGACATATGCATCCATATTAAAATCTATACTCATATATGTATATGATATGTTCTGTATAAACCATATATAAATTATTTTAAATTTGCTAAGTCGTGTACTCAAAAAAAGAGTCATATAAAAAAAGAAAGAATGCAAAACCTGAAAGTTATAAACAATTCCAAGTTTCTCACAAATCTACATCTTAAATTTTTAAAAATTTTAAGATTTATGAATTACCCAAGTGCCCCCAAAGCAACAATAATTCAAAAAAAAAATAAAAGTAATAAAGCTTGCGAAATAATTCAAAACGTGCGAAATACGAAGTGCCAAAGTTTTACATAAAATGCTACATAGAGACAAGGGATTGCAACGATCTCGTTAAAAAGTTATAATGACGCTAAAGTTGGTCGCCAGATTGTGTCGAACACTCGAACTCTCATGCACTTTGATAGACAACTCACTTACGCCATATGCACATAACTTGTCGCATTATTAAATGCACTATATTCTATTGCTGTGTTGAAAGAGAGTTGTAAAAACAAAATTTGCATGAATCGATTTATCGAACATTTCTCTCATGTGGATAACTTTTCAAATTAAATATTTAAATACCTCTGATATTGTTCTTTCCGTTTCTTTCATTAAATTACAATAAATTACAAGACGTATTTTTAAAATGAAAACACATCTTGCTTTTTATTATTAAAAATGTGACATAAGTGTATTCAAGTAAAATTGTATAAATGATAAAAATATTAAGATCAATCATATATATATATACATATATATATATATATATATATATATATATATATATTTATTAATATACAGCAAAAAAATGTGGAAGAAACATTGCGATTGCAATACTAAAACGTAATTTCTAATGGGCGTACAAGATTTACTATGATTCGCCCTTAGAAGAAAAAAAGCATAATGAGAAAGTTATTATTATTCCAACGTTGATGGTTATGCAATTTTTACATCAATTTAAATAAAAATAATAATAAAGAAAAGATTTAAGAAATAAAACTTTTGAGAAATAAATATTGGTGCAAAGATTAATATATGTAGATATAGACAGTGATAAACATATACTTGCAGCAATATAACTTTTGCAATTGATATATATAAAAGATTCATCACAATCCATTGTTACAAAAATCAGTAAAAGACAGAAAATATTTACCCCAGCGTAGTCATCGTTACGATGGTGTACCAGAAGGCGGATGGTATCGAGGTGAAATTGGTGCCATCGACGTTTTTCTCCGCGTAGAACATGACGGTGGCGAAGATGATGATGGCCATCGCAAGCGAGAACACGAGGAAACCCAACTCGGAGGCGCAGGACTTTAGGGTATAGCCCAGAATCCGTAGTCCCTGTGAGTGACGCGAGAACTTGAAGATGCGAAACACGCGGAACACCCGCAACGTCACGAACGCGCCCGATACGTCATCGTTATCGGTAATTCCGAGCCCTATATAATAGGGCAATATCGCGACTACGTCGATGATCGACATCACGGAGCGCGCAAATTTGCATCGGCTAGGTGCGGCGAACAACCTTAGCAAGTACTCGGCCGTGAAGATCATCACGCACGCGGTATCGAGGCAGAAGAACACGATCTTGTAGCGCTCGCCACACGAGAGAGTACCGGCGCGACCCGGACGATTTCCGCACGGCACAGTCTCCACCACGTTCGCTAGTACGCTCACAGCGATAAAAAATCCGGTAACATAGTAGAAGACTAATGCGGCGGTGGAGATGTGCGGATTCTGGAATGCTCGCCACATACTCTGCCGGATATCAAGCAGCTGCTGGAGGGTCTGATCGCCGTTTTCGCTCAGCTTATCATCCATCAGCCGCTCGGCATTCTCGCGCTTGCGATCCCGATAGTCCTCGTAGCAACAGTCACCGATCACGTCCGGCAGGATGCCGAAAAACGCCAGCTCCTCGTCATAGCTCGTCAGACATTCGTGCTTTGGATAATGCAACTTGCCGGTTCTATAATAGTTGAGAATATGCCGGAAGATGTCCGGGTCTCGGTCGAAGAAGTATTCTTTGCTGTCTTCGTCGTAGAAGAATTCGCGCTCGTTCGAACCGAGCAACGTATCCGGATACTTCTCTAGGGTATTACGCCACGTCTCAAAGCGACGGCCGCTCACATTGATTAGCAGTTTTTCGTCATCGGCCTTGCGTCGATCCTTGGGGATCGGCGGCGGTGGCAGTGGATGTGTGGCAATCGGCACCCAGCCGATTGCCGCCGCCCGAGCAAATGGCAACCACGCTGCCACCGAGGCCATGCTTGACGGTGGAATCTTTCTTCAGGATAACGGAAAAGTCAGCGTCGATCTTATTCGAAGCGTCGGCGTTACGCTCTGCTCTCGGCCTTGCCGAATCAACCTTTACTCGATATGTCTATAGATCTCTGCTCTCTCTTCAGAATGGCTAGAGCTTCTAGAGCTACGATAAAGCTTCTAGAGCCACGATTCGAGCCGCATCGATTCTATTATCGCAAATAATTTTTTTGACGAAAGATGAGATTCTTCGATTGAATGAAATATATATATATATATATATATATTTTTTGCCGTTTCGACATTTATAAATTGAAATTTACGACACCGCTCAAATGTTCGTCAATATTTTGGCAATACTCTCTAAATATCTTTCTTGCAACAAACTTAAAACGATTTTTTGCATCCGCCACTGGCAGCTTTCCAAAGATTTCTTCCAAGTTCAAATCCAATAAATTCTTTAAAATTAAAGACTTCCTCTCTCCAATTTGTGGCGTGGAATACGCCACTTTTTATCTCGGCTCCTTCTTAGGTCAGCTCGAGCTGACGTTCGTTTGATTCATGCTTCTTCAAGTCCGCCGGGCGATTACTAGTATGACTATTAGCCTACATCTCTCAAAGAACGATCTCTATTTTTAATTCAAGTTCTTCTTAAACGTTTCTCTAGCCTGATTTTAATTCTCTTACATTTGAGAACTCTATTTACTATACATCTCCCGCGCAATCGGCAGCCGCTCTACTTCCATCTATTTGTTCGCTTATTTATCTACGAATCTATTTATTTATCTACTCATTGTGACTACATTTAATTTTTTCAATAAAGCTTTCACCCTCCCGGGAACAAACTTCCAATTTCTCCAAGAATTTCTTATCGTCGTTTTGCTCTTCGAGATGCAGATATTAAAAAGATGCAGAGATAAAATCAAAACTTTTCCCACTTTGCTGTGTTCATCGTCATAAGTTTCGTGCATCGCACTGATATCCCGAAGAGACGCACTAACAACTGGCTAAGCAATATTTACTCTTATGTCGACAATGACGATTTGGACGTTGACAGCCTAAGATCGGGTACCAGCCGAAATTCGTCATTTCACGCCTGGCATTTCTCAAGGAATTTCCTTCTTTCCTTATTTCGTTTTCGAAAAAAAAAAAAACTTAACAAAATGATGAATTCCACGTAGCAGCAAAGCACGAGCCGAGCGGAGACGCGTGCCGGACTAACCAATCGCGTTCTGGCAACATGCCTTCCACCATCATCGATAGTCGCACGATAGCTCTTCGTGATACTCTTCGGGATATCGTAGCAGAAATCTTCCACCTGTTTCGGCTCGCTTAGCTACCGTGACAGTCTGAGCTTGAGTCTCCGCCAGCAAGCACCTACCAGAACACTACATTGTCGAGCTTACAAGCTCCTGGCGTCCGATCTTTACGTAAATTTTTTGACTCCACTCCTCGAAAAGACAATTATCGACGACATTGTTCGTCAATGCAATAGACGCGTTCCTATCGAGTCGGGAAAACTTTATCAGTAACGAGTAACAAAATGTTTCCTTTTATTAACGATAAGAAGGCTCGTTTCAAAGGCTGATGATTACGACGCGACAATAAATTTAGAATTGCAAAAAGATTATAGATTTTTTTGTAAATTTCTCTTCAGGTAAAGTTTATGTATATATATATGTATATAGAACTATTTACAAAATATTATTTAAGACACTATGTATCGAAATGTCAGCTTTCTTCAAAGCGCTGTCCGCTCGTGAATGCCAGCTGGCTGAAGATGAGAAGAATTTCTTGCTACGAAACCTTTGCGTATTATCCAGACGGACAATTGTAAACTCGCTCGCGCGTTTACGGAGTTGAAATTCGCTGGGATAAAGCCTCGCCAAAGCTGCTTTTAGAATAGAGGAGAAAATGCTTACAAATAGACACCAAACAGTCAACGAAAGAAAAGCGTCCGCAGTTTTCCGGCGTGCTTTTTTAAAGTTTTGCCGTGCTTCGCGTCAGAACAAAAAGAGAGGCGTTTGTCATCCGTTCTTACCGAACGTCAATTGAGATTTATTCATCGAGCACTTTGACAGCGCGCGCGAATTCTTTTTTTCGATCGCGCAAGCTCGTTCCGCGCAGCGTCTATCTTCCCAGTGTGGTCCCAGACTTTTTCCTCGTGGCTTTCCTGACAATCGCCGGAGCGCGACCACAAAACTCTCCTACGCAAGCGAAACGCGTGCTTCTCCCGCGACGCATCCAATCTGTCAGATTTTACACGTACATTCCTCGCGACGAGTCGACTCGCCGGAGGCTCCGGAAAGCACTCCAGTTGGTGAAGAGCCTCCACGACGAAATTTCGTCCGAGAAGGTAGCGCGTCTCCGCAAGCTCCGGCACTGTGAGCTCGCACGTCGATCTTCCCCCTCAGGCGTCCGTCTCGATTATTCTCCGCTTGCGCGCACTACGATCTGCCCACAAGCCCGATTGATGCTGCTTCGTGCACGGCCCTTTCGCGTCCCTAAAGCTTCTCTGTCGCTTCGCCCGCTGCGGGATGCAACGCGCCGCACGCGCGAGCAGTGCGTACGCGCGCGTGGCTGCGCGCGTGCGGACACCCTCGTGTCTATACGTGGCGGCCGTGTACGTGTATATAAATGTGTATGTATTATATGTGCGGATATGTGTGTGTGTGTGTGTGTGTGTGCGTGTGTGTGTGTATGTGTAATGCGCCTTTGCGCGCGCTGCACCGTCGCAAGCACCCACGCTGAAGCACCCGCTCGATGAGTTGGCCGCTCGCGACTGCCAGAGCTTAGTCCCCGGCACCGAGTTTATGTGATTCGCGGCGGTGGTGCGGTGGTGGTAGCCCGGCACCTCCGGAGAAGCGTGGCTCTCGTCGCGCCTCGCAGGAGAGAGAGCGGAGCGACCGCGTCGCAGCAGCGCCGAGAGAGCGCGGAGCGGTCACCTAGCCAAGGTTTAAATTGATTTTTACGGCAGTGGCGGTGGTGGCGACGCGCGTCGGCGTCCCGACGTGGCGAACATTTCCCGTTGCCCGGGCAACCCCTCAATGATGACGTCATAGTTTCCACCACCCTCGTCGTCGTCTTTCCGCCTCCGGTCTGCCACCGCTGGTCCCCGTATTTCCACTTTAGCCTACTTACGCTTTGAGGAACATTGGCTTTCAGCTTCGCTCGCACGCTCCATTCGCGCGGTTCTCTTAATGAGAGGGAAAGAGAGAGAGAGATAAAAGTTATTCGCCACCGAGTCCTCTTCTCGCTTTTTCCACGAACTCTCGTATATTTATCGTCCTGTTGCGGTTTCTCGTATATTTGCATTCATTCATTCTTTCGTTCTTTGTTCTCATTGCCGGTGTTCGTTACGATTCTCTATAAATTCGCCCGAAACTCTTCGTGCTTCTGTCGACAAAAAAATCTCTTGTCACCTTGTCATTTTGCGCGATCAATCTTTTAATACAAATCATCCTTTTCGCTTATTTAAAAAAAAATCCTATCCATCATTTATATATTTTATAATATAAAATGTCTGACTTATTCCAGGTTATTCTACTATTTTCTTGACAAAGCCACCGTAGCCACTAATCGAGTTTGCTCCACGCTTATTTTGACTTACAATTAATAAGTCTATTCCCCTCAATGAATTGCCATATGTTGACTTTTTTTACATTACATTATATTGTTATAAACTAATAATCAGAAAAATAAATATCTCTCGTATAAGTTTTTCTTAGACAGTTAATCTAAAGTTAAAAAGAATTCAGTCATTATTTTCTATCTAATTAATTCGCATGCTTATAATAAAAAAGGTAAATAAGAGATAAATAAAATAAAAACGGCTGTTCGTTTTTATACTATTTCGATATCTCGTGCTCGTTAACGCTGAAGGCAATTATGCAGCTAAATCCGGTTCTATTATCTCTTTGTTTCTTCTCCTCTTCCATTTCGTCTTCTCGCAGCGAACAATGCTTTCCCATTCTATCTATTCCTTCCACTATTTGCTGTATCTGCACGTACGCGTATTATTCGCCAAGCCTAATCCTATTCTCTTCAAAGTTCTTTTCGTTTATTCTTATATTTCTCCTTATTTCTTATATTACTCCTTATATTTCTATCGTTCCGCTTTAATTAGTATTAATATTTACTCTTCTATTCGCTTATATTTGTTTCTCGTATAATTTTGGGTTAACTGTTTTATCTCTTCTTATAAACTTTTTTTATTTACCTTCGCCACTTCTTTCATCATTTTTTCTTGCATCTCTTATCCTTCTAATGCATCCCTAATTTTATTATTTGATTCTACCTTCATTTAAAAAAAAAACTTATAATTATGTAACAATTATATATGCTTATTTAATTGATAGTTTTAGGAAGAGCAGATGCTTTCAATTTCTCGTCATTTTTTCCATACTTTCTGTTATGTCCCTCATTTTCTCCTTGTTACCATCGAGCCAACTCTCTAGCTCACAATTGATCTCCGTTCTTTCGCGCTTTTTTTCATCTGACAAACGTGCCAACTAGAAATAAAAGATCTACTTTTTCCTTTTTTTCCACACTACACTTCACTCCTCTTCGGTTTCATTACTGTAGGTCTCACACGTATCCCTTGCTCATCCGCTAAGTGTTGCGTTATTTTTCAGTTTTCTACTAGTAGTGAGACAGACGCTTCGTTTAAGCTCCCATTCATCCGTCTTCAACAAAATAACGCGCAGATGGCTTCACGTTTCTCTTCCTTATTGTCAGGCAGTTTGATAGAAGCCCTTCGTTGAAGCAAAATAATGCACAGCAGGTATTCATTTGTCACCATTGATGGACTTTAGCGTAATGTTTGAAAATACTTAATATCAATGATTTAATGTCAATTTAAGAATTAAAACGCAATCTTCATTATATTACAGTAGATGATACGTGATTATTAAAAAGATAAATGCGAGAACTTGAATTTCCTAAACTTTAATTAAATGCATTGATTTTTACTTGCCATATTTTTATGAAAATTGTATTTCTAGTATTCTTCTAATATTTACTATTTATTTAAAAAAATTTCTATTAAAAAAATTTCTTTTAATTACAAGCATAGATAAGTAACAGCGTACATAATAAACATATAATAAGTAACAGTAAAGAGAAAACAAAAAAAGATATAAGAAAAAGGAAAGTTCTGCGCTGTCAGATAAATTCTCGACTTTAATGAACGTACAAAAGAGTGCATCTTGAAAATGAAAGTACATCTTTGAGTCAATAAATTTGTTCCATATTTATTCTATAAAATGTCCTTTTTATGAAAAATTTGTGGAATAATCGGCATATAAAAAGTTTACCAGGGACAGACGATGTTTCAAAAATACTATGATAGATTAAAAATATGCATATATTATATTTCAAAAAGATTCTTTTTCAAAATAATTATTATTCCAAAATATCATTTTCTTTAATTACTGAATAATTACTAAATAAACAAAATTACAAAAAATTGCTGCAATTAAAATTACGATGTTTAAATATAATATCATCGTAATTTTTAAATTATGCATAATCAACATTTGTTGATAAATCTCGTGTAAAATCATAATAAAAAAACGTAATATTCTTTTTCTATTATATTATGTAATATTCTTTTTCTAATATAAAGATACAAATATTACTTTTAATTTAATACGATGTATTTTATTTTTATTTTACAGAATGAAATTTAGTTTAAAACGCATTTTAATATATCTTTTTTATATATTTTAAAATTAATCACACACAGACACACACACACACACACATATAGCAAATTCTCCTTTTTTTTTAATTAATTAAACACTTATAACAGTAATTGTAGATAATTTACCGCCATCAAAAAAATCCTAAAAAATCGCCAATGAAAAGGTAGATTATATACGAGAAGTAAACTAAAAGTTTGAACACAAAGCGGCGGAAATTGCAATGCGCCGCAATATGACCTTCTTCCGGTGGATTTTGCAAATACAACTCTACGGATCTGCGGCCGCGTATTTTCCCGAGTATTTCCCGCAAACGAAGAACCATGCCTCTTTCCTGTATTTTTTCTCTTCCCTCTTTTCTTTTTTCATACAGAACTTTTCAATTAACGTCGTGTTTTCCTGTGTAATCGACGATGTTTTTTTATCGAGCATTTTTTACAATAGTTATTGCGGCGAAAAAGACAAAAAGAAAACTTACATCATTCTATTGATTGCGTAGATTATTATACTGTAAATTAAAATAATTGCGCTTTAAAAAAATTTTCAGCAATAAATAAAATAGGCATTTGTATTAAGTAAATTTTACGATTATACTATACGAAATATACAGATTTTATTTATTCACTATCGAAATTTCCAAATGTCCGATTGCCAAATAATAACAATTGAAAGATTTTATATTATTAATGTACATACATATAAAATTATTAATGCACACGCGCATGCATAAAACTTTGTTATTCATAGGAAACACTATTTTTATAACATTATTTTCAGAAAATAGAAAAAAAGAGATTTATATTATATATTAAATATTTATATTATATATAAAATGTAAAAATGTATTGTCATGTTAAAGAAACCATTATTTAAACGAATTTATGCATTGAATATTAAAATATTCTCTGTTATATACATATATAAACACGGCCGCAGATCCGAAGAATTGTATTTGCAATATATAAACACAATTTATATAATGTATATTAAAATATTCTTTATAAAATATATAAACTGAATACAAATATAAATATATTTTTGCAAAATCTTTTTGTAATACTTTCTCAAAAACAAAATTACTGCAATTCGAAAAAAGAAATTATTTGCTTCCACAACTAGCGAATCTAAAATCTTTGATCCTTATAGATCAATAGAAATTAAGGACGCGAAATTATCCGACCAAGAATAAGATCTAGCTGCCATCGGAGCTGCAAAATGTTTAGTAATTGCACTGAATGCACGATTAAGCTGTTCGTTAAAAATCTCAAATCTTTCCTTTTTTTTCTTCATCCATAAAATTACTGGACAAAAATAAAGACAAAAGTCTCAGAATCCAATATAACGCAAATTTATTAGTTGATAATATGTTATTAATTAATTCTATGGATTTTGAATTTTAACACTTTGTTTATTGCAAAACAAGATTTATTCTCACTTTATTGTTTATTTTTATATAAAATTAAATTTATTCTCTTTTTTTTTCAAATATATAAAATTTATTTATTACTTTTATTTGAAAAGATTTATCAATTATATGAAAAGAAACATTTCTAAGTTTATTTATATGTATATGTCTGCAGAATTTTATAAAAATATTTATATATATCTTAAAATATTAATATCTTTAGATATATATGATAAAATCAATTAATGAAAAGCATAAAATTTGATGTGATAAGAGATTTTTAGAATCAATTAATAAATTTTTTAATCTTTTTGATTAACTATATATCGTTTTTTATAATTAAAATATAAAAAAATTTTCATTATCCAATATCACTTTTTTAAATAAATTTTTACTTTTTATCATGCAAAGAATTAATTCAAGTAAATAAATCGCAAGTAATATAATCATAAATATCACAATTAGCACATTAATTGGAAGCTCCGAAACTTAATAGATCTTATAAGAGGATTATTTAAAAGAGCATCGAAAACATACAGAAGTATTGAAGATACAAAAGCCTTCAAGAATCTCATGTCCTTTCGCGGAGGCAATTCTAGGTGTCTGTCGCGTAGTTTCCCAAGAGTTTCGATCCTATCAAAAGTTGTTTCGCTGTCTCCCTATGCGGCCATTTACTTTGTCAAAAGTTATAGTTTCGAGTAAACGAGCAAGATAGTTCTTCTTTGAAAACTTATACCGTCGCATGAGAAGCGCCCGCGGTTTCGTTATACGATTCACTATGGATCTCTTATCAGATTGAAACGATTCGCAAGAATACAGGATTACGCTTCTCATTAATTACGGATTATTGAACTTGTAAATGTTAATTAGTTTGAAAACAAAATAGAAAAAATTTTAATGTATCAATTATTAATAAAAAATTTTAAGTTCTACAACTTTATCTTTTAAGATAATATAAGAAAATTTAATATATGTTTCAAGATATTAATTTTTTCTATTTTTAAATTGTTTTTAAAATAATATTCTTTATTATAATTTAAATAAAATATTAATAATTAAAATTAATATTAATATTTAAATATTTAATAGTATAAAGAAAATCTAATTTACATAATTTTATATATTTAAGAAACTCGATTAAAAATATCACAAGACTGCTAGATTTCAATCACAAATTAACAATAAAATTGAATTTAATCTGCTCTCTCCTCTTCCCTCAAATTATGTACATGAAAATCCAAATAAATTTTATCTACCATTTAATTTAAATATACGAAGAGATATACGAAAAGATACACGAAGAAAATGACAAAATGCGTAATATAACGCGGTATTAAGTAACTATCATAAAATAAACAGTTGTACAAATATATTGAGTTTTGATGAATTTACTTACTATAAATTGATTATGCTGATCTGCTGTTTTGCCGTATCTCATCAAATACTAGAAACAAAAATTTCACACAATTTTTTTTAAAGTAAAATACTGATAAAATATATTTAATCATGAAAAATATGTAATATGTAAAATAATCTTTTTATATCTATTTTAATACAATATATGTATGTGTAATAATTTAAATAAAATCTAAGATTTAATTATGAAAACATAGTTTAAATTATAACAAAATGCAAACATTAAATTAACAAAATTAAAATATGTATATAATAATTTTAATAATTTAAATAAAATCTAAATTTAATTATAAAAGTATAATTAAAATAATGGCAAAATACAAGCATTAAATTAATAAAATTTGATATAATTAAAATTTTATGATCTATAATGTTTCTCGTGTTTAACAATATATGTTCAATGTGTGGAGAAACAAACAGATAGATAAATAAAGAGAGAGAAAAAGAAAGAAAAAAAGAAAGAGAGAGAGAGAGAGACGGACAGACAGACAGAAACAGAAAGACAAATAGACACAGAGCAAAGAAAGAGATAGAGAAAGAGAGACAAACAAGCGCAGAGAAAAAGAGATAAAGAGACAAAACAAGAAATAATATACACATATTTTAAATATTTTATTAAATAATACTCAAAATATCAATACTTTTTTTTTATTCAAAATCTATGAAAAAATTAAAAAGATTAAAAAGATTAAAAAGCGGGTGATGCGTTTCTCAATTATTATAACTAGATGACAATTAAAACAATTATGTAATAATAATAAATTTCTTTACCAATTGCTGCTTCTATTTTTTAACCGTATGCTTCCGAAATTTCAAAGAAAGATCTCTCGGTTTTTTTATCAAGCATTCCCGATATTTATTCACCTGAAAAATGCAAAGAATACATATTATTTCAACATCTCGCATTATGTTTTTATTGTAAATCGAATTAGAAAACAATCAATCTCGCATACCTTAATTCATATAATTATAACTCATATATACATTGTAATTCTCGACACTTTCCATGTTCGCATAAAACTCCGATTCGTGGATAAATACAAGATAAAAGAAAATATTTTCAAATAACGCGAATTAACAATAATAAACAATCACCGTGTTAATTTCAACATCGAAAAACGAATGATGATTGAAAAAACATAGTGAATCACACTCACGCGCGTTTATTTATGTAAACTATATTATACGCCCAATATTTTTGTAAACATTCCCGATTCCCCATACCTAATATTTAAACACGAAATTATTTATGTTTGACGAGAATAAAACGAGTATATAACGGACATGTTTCGCGCACGTTACTCCAAAGAGGCGGCAGCGCGAGAAATGGCGGGAAAGCGCGAAAGTGCATACGAAATGTGGCGACCGTGAACATCGTGCGTCCGGCGATGTGACGTCACACGACCTCACGTTCACATACGTCGGTAATACAACAAAATATATACCATGAAATAAATTAGATCAAAATCCAAAAAGAGCATCGATTAAATTCATCTTAGGCAATCTCTAATTAAATCGCAGCAAAGGCGAAATTTTATTCTCCCTCTCTCTCTCTCTCTCTCTTTCTCTATTAAATATATTTTATTATATATTTTATTTATGTATCTATTTTATAATGTACATTATATATATTTTATTATATACCTCTTTATATGTATATGATATATTTTGTGCATTGATATATATATATATATATATATATATATATATATATATACGTAAAATTATAAACAAAACTCATCAAAAGATAAATTATGTAATCTTGATTCAAGTTCTAAGAAAATCTGTAATTTTTGCAAAAATTAAAGTCAGCATCTCTATGGTTTTTATTCATTTTACTTAAGTATAAAACAAACCTCTGGACGAAGTAGATGACAGCAAACATATTTTTCTTTGATCTGCTAAAATGTTGACTTAAGACAGATCATCAAGCTGCTCGACACGAAAAGCGATGACTTACGCGAGTGAAATATATGTATAGTACCTATGAACACAGACGCACACATCAGATGGCGACTGCATTCGAATATCGAAAAACGCGCGAGGTAATTAAATAATTTCAACCTTTAAAAGTATATTCAAAAATCCTACTTGTGGAGTAGAATAGAATTGAATCGACCAATCAGGATAAAGAAATCTTTGCTCCTTTTGTTACTTCACTCCATCGGTAGGATTTCTGAACACATTCTAATAGTGCATGGCGCTGCTGTGCGCAGATTTAAATGTTACTATAGTAACACATCGTCAACACCAGCGTGACGTCACATCGGATATTCAAAACGATCACTGTATTCCGTATGCTTTTTCGTGCTTTCCCGCCAATATTCTGCTTGGGAGGCTTACATAAGTAAAACGTTCGCGTTATATACTCGTTTTATTCGTCGAAAATAAATATTTCCGCATTTAAATAAGTATCGGAAATACTTATAAAAGTATCGGGCGTATGTTCGCTCTTGTCTTTATAAAAGTGTATAGAAGTATTGACCTTGTGTGTCTTATCCGATGTATCTGAATAAACTACAGCTTTAAATCACGTAAATTACATAAAAGATGAATGATATATGAACAAGAAAATCATTTAATTATACATATAATAGATTTATTACAATATAAGCGGCAATTGAAATCGATAGCACCGCGAAGAAAAAATTGCGATATCTCGATTGGCTCTCTCGCGTCTCGCGTCCGGGGATCGATAAAAGTTAAGTCAATCGCAGGTTGCGTGGTTGCGTCAATCCGTCAGCCGTCAGTTGCGTCGTGTGTGATTCCTGGTAATTCCGATTCACGGGTACCGACATGTCAGCAACGATGACAGCCAAACTGCAGGATGATATGAATAGTATACCTCTCGCAGACGATGATCCGCAGGGTGAGTGCTTGGAATTTCTTATTTCGTGATGTCTCTCGCAGCAGCTGTTGCTATCCCCGCTATTGATGACTTATAACCTAGCCAGTTTGTAGGAAACTTACTTTGCATGCCAAGCCCTCCGCCGAATCTTAATTATTATTTAGCGCCATTTACTTGGCTTTGTTCATTTAGTCTGACTAATTTTTATTTGTCTCTATTGATATTGTATTAGTATGAAAATTACATCAGTATTGAATTTATATATTATATTTAAGCATTGAATATATATATTGAGTGGCAATATAATACATCTATTTTTCAAAATCTAATTTTGTGATATAAAAACACTTAATATTAATTACATATAAGTATTGTTTTCTTTTATATTTATCGATTATATTTTTTGCTTACAAATCCTTGGGAAAATTAATAATTTGTACGTTCTACACATAATGTAGTAATGTCTTGTGACAACTAGTTCTTTGATTTTTTTATTTTTATTGTGGAGTAATAACTTGCTAAAGTTATTTCTCATACATTCATAGTAATAATACCAGAAGAGGAAATCTTGGACAATGCTTCGCATATATCTGATGCATTAGGAAGAAGACGAAGTATGGATTCTATTCCATCGACATTCACTAACGGAAGTTGTAGTCCGAATAGTAAGTGATATTATTATTGATTTCTTATGATGCCAAAGAAAAAAAATATATAGTTGATTTTTAATTTTTTATAATTTAGATATAATTTAGATTTTTTTATAATTATTTATAATTTAGATGAGTACAATGCATAATATTTATTAAACTGAATCTTAGTTCCTATTTTTATATTTCTTGTCTAATTTTATTATGCATTTATTATATACATTTTATTTAAAAATTATAACAATGTTAATCTCTTTAATTCTTGATTTTGTAAGATTACAATATGGACAAGTAAAAAAGCAGTATGTAAACAGATTGATATTGATTGTAGGTTTAGATCCAGATATCAGCCCAGATGAACAGGAGGAGAAAGCTAGATTGATTGCGCAGGTTCTTGAACTACAAAATACTTTAGATGGTGCGTGTATACTTTAACTACAAAAGTTTATATTGCAGATGGATATATGTGTTGATACTTTCTAATATGTAGATTCTATATATATATATATATATATATATATATATATATATATATATATATATATATTCTATTTAGATCTGTCACAGAGAGTAGACAGTGTGAAGGAAGAAAATCTCAAGCTAAGAAGTGAGAATCAGGTTTTGAGTCAATATATTGAGAATTTAATGTCGGCATCGAGCGTATTTCAGTCAACGAGTCCTAATACTAAGAAGAAGTAAACAAAAACCAAACCAAACTAATTAAACAAATTAGATTAAATTATTAAATTATATATATAAATTTATGAACAAGCTATACAGAATCTTGAAATAATTGTGATTGTTTCGATTATCTTCAAAAGTATGTATATTTAATCTTGCATTTAATTATAATAATTTTTTATATAACAAAGATTATTGCAAAGCTTTTAAAAATATTGTCCCGCGTATAATTTTCAATTTGTCCTTTGTTAGTACATACTTTCTATAAAAAAAAAAAACAAAGTATCTCTGATAAAACAATATCTACTTTTATCAGTCAAGTATAATCAAATATCCTTTTAAAATAATTAAGACTATAATGCATTCACTGTGACTGTCTTGAAACACGCTTATAGTTACAATTGTGTGCACCAAAGAGTCTTGCATTTATACAATTTTTACATAAGTGCTTTGCAAACTTTTAAAGAAACCTGCTAATTATTTTATATTTAAGATTAATTAATTTAGCTGAGACATATATAATGCATTATATAATATTAATAATAATATGTTCTAATTTATTGTTATCTTATAAATGTTTAATTTATTGTCTGAAGTAAATAATATATAAAATTAAGTAAAAAATTTCTAAATAATTTGATAATTATATTTTTATTATGTTATTTATATATAATATATGTGCTGTTAATTTTATTTAATCAATTTTATATACAAAATGTATTTTGTTCATTTGTTTTTTGCATTTATATACATTTTCAACAGTTTATTCAATATGCGCATTTATATTTGCAAATTTAAGAAATTTGAAGTCACATATGTATTTTGTCGAAATATCTCTTGTTTTAATACAAACTCTTGCTTCAAAATTTTGATGTATTTATTATATATATGCATTGTATGTAGATGTACAAAAGAGATAACGTATAATTATATACAATTACAATATGCTATAATTAATGACATTTTATGAAAAATTGATATGCTACATATATAGTATACGTTACGAGCAAGATGCGAGCTAGTTTAAAGTTTGCTATTTATGACGGAACGAGTTGATTTTTAAAGATGACACATACGTGCAGTCATCTTGCTTGTAAGCGTATCGAGTCGACATGATTGACGCATAATAATAAATATATATTTACTGCAAATGAAAAACTGCAACTTGCGATAGAGTTTCAGTTTGAGGGCACAAGCAGAATGCACAATCCCAAATTATCCCATTGTTGAGTAAAACAGTGTTATAATAAACATTATATTCTATTGGAACGTGTTGCTATTCAATGAGTGCCTCATTCGAGTGAATTTTTTATCAAGCGGCATTATCTTTTTCCTCATAAAACGCTCATTCATCACTGAGCAGGATTCCTTTTCCAAATAGTTAATTTATAATGAATAAAATATAAGAAGCATGCATGTGTGCTAAAACTTTCCGATTAATTCTCGATTAGTCCTCTTGGATAGCCGAAAATTGTATTGCTTTTTGCCCCCAAGATGTTTTCGGGCCTGGCTTTGCTCGTCCATTCTTCTTTATCCCTACCCACCATCCATAATGCACGTATTTGCGGGATCGAAATGCATCGTAGGAACCAATACTCCATTGTTCCCATTCAGTATTATCGTTAGTCATATTTACCTGAAATCAAAATATATAAGAGATAAAGCAAATCTACAATTGATTTTAAACATCTTCAAATTTTCATTAATAAATATTTAGAGAGCTAATTTATCAACTACATAGATTGTATTTAAATAATTTTTATTATCTTTAACAAACTCTTAAGATTTTTTTTTAATAATTTTATAACTGTTAAATTAATAATTATGCTGATTATTATATTTTTATTATTAAATAGAATTAGAGAGTCTTGTTAAAATTATTGTGAGAATTAGGTTAAATAAAGTCATTGAGATAATTTTATAGAACTGTGTAAAATTTTACCCACGGCATTATAGAATGCTATGTATAAAATTTGAAGATATAAATAGTATTGCACAACGTGTTATATTTCACATTTCTTTCGGTAGTAAAAGCTTTTTTCATAACGTAACAATTCATGGAAAAGTATTTTGCATTACATTTTTATATAGACAACATATTTTTTCTCCATATTTTATATCCATATCTTACCTCTCCATATAATCGTCCTTTTTTATCAAATGCCAAGAAAAGCCTCGTTTCGATACTTTGTATTCTAATAACACCGAAAGATACCGGCGTCACGTGAAGCAGAGCTGTAAAAGTATAACTTTTTACAAAAATAATAATTTATAATATTAATAATAATAATGATAGCAATAGCTGTAAATAATACTTGTGACATATATAACATATCTTGGATCATTACTCCGGTTAATATTTCACGACAATAATGGAAGTACCGTGCGACTCTTTGTTGCCAGATAATCCTCGGACTCGTCCGGACGGTGTAATTGCCAGATGATACCCTGTTCGGCAGTACAGTTTTATTATCCGACAATTGTAGACAGGATTTTTTGCTGGCTGTCGAGGATCCCATATTATGTATGGCGTGTATTTACGTAGTTTGGAATTGCGTTCGACGTTACGAGGAGTTCTATAATTACAGTCCGATAGTAACTCATAAATATGTACCTATGTATAGTAACATATTATGTAACAGAAAGAGAGAGGGAGAAAAGAAATCTATTCTTTATGCAAAAAGAGTTCTCATCACACAAGGTAAGATTAATACGCTCAAAGAATAATATACAAGAAAATGATAAAAAAAAAACAGAAAAATTGTATAAATAAATAAAAAGAAGAGAAAAAATATATATGTCTGTTTGTGAGCGTGTTTTTGGAGTTACATACATACATGCATACATAAAAACAAAAGTATATGAGAGCTATAAAGATTGTGTTAATTAAGAACATTAACGGTATGACAAATTAGTTTTATAATTACAATGGGCATGAAAGAAAATGACATGAGAGATAAAATTTATTGCATTTTTAGAACAGTACTCTTAGGAATAAAAAGAAATTGTAATAGTCTCTCACTTATAATTAATTAATAGAAATAATTAATAGAAATGTGAAATATGTATAATAATACTAAATTAATATTTCATTTTATATATGTACGTAATATTTGTTTTGAGTTTTTAACTATATTATGCCGTCAGTTAGAATTGTCTTTGCCTTTATGAAGGGTGTTCACATCGTTTTATAGATGCTGGGAAATATATAGGTCGGCCGGTTTTTCAGGTCAGCAAGCCTCGTGAATGAAGCGCATCACTATATTGTAAACGCTCTCGCGCACTTCGTTATTTTAAACCGATTCTCGAGGGGAGGAAACGAAATGTCAATAGGCTTTGTGCGCGAACAGCTTGACCGTCGTCATCAGAAAGATAAAGCGGTTAATTTTACATGGCTTCGTATGCAAGCCGTGCCAATAAACCTACTGTGTAAACAAAATTTACTTCCACGCAAAAATAAATGTTATATTCTTAAATATTTTTATTTTATTTATCGAAAAATATAATTTATAATTGATGTATCAAATTTTGTTTAAAGAAAGAATTTCTTGTTTTTTTTCTTTTTTCTTTAAAGAAATGTAACAAATAATTTTCCAAGAAAGAATATTGAATCTATTAATTTTTATTTAATAGCATATCTATTATCTATAATATAAGCTTTTTATATCTATATGTAATAGCAAGTTTTTATTTACTGCTGTATTCTTATTTATTACTTATTTATTACTATAATTGTAAGATATAAATATATAAATATTATAACTAATATTTGCCAGATATCTTTTAAGATATCTAAAGAGATTTTCAAAACATCTCATTAAAAGAGAGATATCACCTATTACGTTAAAATATATCTCATCACAAGTTATAAAGATTAATGTTTATTAATTATTTTAACTATTATTTTGATATTATAGAAATCTACTTTTTTTAATGCAATGTAAAATTTTCTTTCTAATGGAAAAATAAAAAAAAAGATAATTTTTTTTTTATACTTGCGAATGCAATGAAATTCCGTTTCTATTCAAATGGTGCAAATTGCATCTCTCGCCAAATACGTCAGAATGTCAATCATAATTTCGCACGTCATGTTATGGCGGGAACATTGCTGAATTCACGGAAAATTGTAGTCGCAATACCACGTACGACACTATGCTCGTTTGATACCGTTAATAACACAAACTACATCTAATGCATCTGCTGACCCTGTGGCGATATGGAGCAGAAAGTTAATCGAGTCAAGTGATCAATGAACGTACGTTATAATGTTTGAGGGCGACTAGGTAGGTAGACAAACGCATCTGCCGTGTATCTAGTAACGACTAGACATTTTACCTTGTCCCATTAATTATGTTAATCCATTCATTTACGCGAATTACACGTTTCTAGGTTCGTAGATGAAATGCAAGGGACATGCATCAATGTTAACTGTTACTATTCTTTGCAGATTAGACAGTGATTTTCTCATTTTACATTGAAATATTTTTTAAATTACATTACTCTTACATGCAAAATATATAGAAATCGCTAATTGTGTGCGCGTGACGTATTATCGATTTAATTATATATCCAGTTAATTATATATACCCGTTCCCGTCAAAGGTGACGGTGGTAGTCGGAGGTCTTCTAGTTTCCCTCTTCTTCCGGATATCTCGAGCGATTTTTTTTCCATTTTCCATTACGTCGTCGTCTTCTTGAAGAGATAGTTCCGTGTCATAGCTATCATCGCTACTATCATCGATATCGCTGCACTCTTCGTCGCATGTTGGTGCTTCTAGATTCTCGTGAATCCAGCGCAAACTCATTTTCGATTTTCTTGCTGCTGCATAAATTCATGGATACATATTTACACTGCACACTTGGTATTATAAATGTGGCCATCTAATTTCGCTAATACTAAAACCGCATTAAATGCGGTTGTCATTGACCAAGAATCATCATAGCCACATTTGCGGCTAAATGTGAGATGTAACTATGGACCATAATAAATAATGTATATTTATGAGTTGCTAAATTATACATCGATTGTAGCAGCAAAGGACAATTTTCAATGGCAAAGTTGGTGAGAACAATCACACATTTAAAACAACATTGAACTGTTTCCTAATTACTACCTATCAAATTAATAATTATATCACATCAAGGGACGAAATCTATATAATAATTTTTGTATATTAAAATTATTATATATTGATTTACCAACGAAATCGCATTTAATTATTTTTTAATTCATTCAATAATATGAATATTTCTATTGCAATTTCATTGCGTGTTTTGTTGTATATTTTAATTTGATAATACAACTATATTTTTATATTAATTGAAATGATACAATTGAAATTTATAGAAATTTTATTTATTATTTTCTTGCTATTTTATAACTTGTTTCTTATATGAATTTTTCTGATAATCTTCCATGAATATCTTAAAAAAAGTAACTTAATTAATCCGCTATAATTATTTTATCAACGAGGTCAAGGTGATTTTAACACTCTAGAATAATGTTATATTCTGGCACTCGAGAAAAAAATCTATGAGATAGTGAAATCTCTATGAATGTTGGGAAGCACCCACGCATGCGAAATATTTTTTATTCGGAGCAGGAGAGTAAGCATATAGTATTCGAGATTTAACGGTGGTCTCGGTCTACTAGTAGCCATGCGTATCGAGTGTGCAGATAATTGCGCATCGGGAGGTACTTACGCACCAATAACGTTAAACTAATTCAATAAGAGCAGAAATATGTCAGGCGAATTAAGCGCAACGCATTCAGAAAGCATTTATCCAGAGATATACGTACTGCAATTATTAACTTCAGTCTTCTTCGAGCTTGACACATTGACAGCATATGCACTAATTATTTATAGCAAATGTTACATCGTATTATTTATAAGAGAAGCACTAAACATTGAATATATTACAGCATATTACATTATATTTTTTTCACATATGTACACATACAACTATATGTTCGTATAACAATGTTTTGAAAAATTAAATGAAAATTATATATAAAAGTGAAAAATAAATTTTGTCGAACTTTGTTCACATAATCGAGAATAGAGTGGCAAATGAATATTTTCTCGGTCACACGATAGATTCGACTTCAGATAGATCCGACGAAAAAAGCTGATCTCTTCCGCACGATGATGCGTCAAGCTTTGATGATCGTACAAGCATCCACCTACCTGGATGTTCCACGTTTATCACGCGACTGAGCCCGATTCTCCGGTGGCTCGTCGAATAATAGCAGACATGACGCCGGCCTACTGACAGTCACCGCTGTCGGCGTCGGCGGTCTGCAGATTCCTGGTGGAGCGATTTAAAAATGGAGCACGCCTCCGAGCGCATGCACGCGTATCATTTTTAAAACCCTCTTTAGAGAATCACTATTAATCATTAGACATATCATTCCGGAGATACGTATTTTGATAATATTCCTTGTCGAAAAATTTTTAATCTTGTAATTATAAACTTCGCATCATTCATGAATTAATCTTGTGAATGAAACTGCTAATAAATTGATTAGAATCTTTTCTAATAATTTTTTTCTTGTTACAATTTATTATATAATTATATCATTATAAAATCTTTTATTGTAATAAGTAAATTAATCTGTGCATTTTTATATACAGAAATATATAATTTATTTATATTATTATAATATTAATGTGTGTGAAATACACACTATCTCCCTCTCTCTCTCTCTCTCTCTCTCTCTCTCTCTATATATATATATATATATATATATATATATATATATATATATATATTGTTTTATTTAAATTTATACTAATGAGCAAATATATTTATATAAACTTCAATCCACATAATATTCATAAAATTGCAGTATTCTAATTTACCAACAGCATTTTGTTAATATTGATAATTAATATTGATATTAATATTAATATTAATAAAATATTGATATTTTTCTTGCATATATCAGAAATATTATAATGTGTATGTGTATTAAATTTGGGATATTTTTTTAAAAGTAATATGATTCTTTGGATAATTATAAATCATTATCAGATATTTTATATTTACACTTTCTATTGATATATACAGATGGCGAAGCAAGTATAATCACAATTCTATAGATGATAAAGAACAAGAACAATCTGAAACATTTTTAATTAATTTAAAATATCTTTATGATACATGAACAAGTCAAATATAAATCGGACTTTTTCCAAGACATTTTATTCGACCAAAATATTTTAGCGCATTTTTCTATATAGTTTCCACATCTAAGCATTTTTGGCCGGATTGGCAGTTTTTTTATTTTGATAAAAAGTAGTGGGACATGTCCAAAGCCAGTTGCGTACGAATTCTTTCGCGTGTAATTAGCTTTAAATACCCACTACTTCTAGATTTTAGTGGAAACTATGTAGAAAAATGACTTAGGTATACGCTAAAAATTTTGATCGAATAAAATATTTTGGAAAAAGTTTGGTTTATATTTGACTTGTCCATGTACAACAAATAAATATTTTTAGTTATATGCCATTTTGAAAATGATTAAAATTTTTAATAATAGATAGTAAAAAATTGGATACCGAAACTTTACAATCTTTTCGTGTACAGACATATTATTTGTATATTTTTTATTACTTCTTTATATTTTCTATTGTTTGCCATATGAAGAATTAATGCTAAAAATTTAATAAAATCCTTTCAAACACGTAATTTCGGCTAAATTAAAACTAAAAGAAAAATAGAAAGTGTAATTTTTAAAATACATTATTTTAGTTCATTGACAGTCTCTGAAATTCATTCAATTGTTGGCATATATTAAAATCAAAATAGCAGCATTTTAGCAGAAAATTTTCTTTCTGATAAACCTGTGATGTCAAAACATGTCTCATGATTCTAGTGCCAATGATTGCGCTTTTAACAGACGATAAGGTCGTCGTCCCTCGGAGTTCACGTTCGTAGTTATATCTGCAGAGAATGTTATGGCTATCGATCGAATGCAGGGCACTTTGATACACTATTCGTACAACTAATAACGACCAAGTTCTAGCACAGCATACGGCACTATTGAATCACAGCAGGGCAATAAAGTATGGGCGGTAGCATTAATCCTTTGCGGAGTGTCACGCAATTTTTGCTGCACGATCGTTTAAGGATCAGTTTTAATAGATTTATAGATTACGCAATTTTTACGTAAATCGACTGATCAAGTTCCGTAAATCTGCAATCGTCAAGGCGGCGACTATAATAGTTGCAAAACACATGCATCTCGCAAAACTATTTAAACCGTTTCATTCAACTTATAAATTTAACAATGTTCACAATTACACACATATAGACAATAACATACAAACACATACACACACACACACACACACACACACACACACATCATATATCTTCTCTATATACATCAGCAAAAATTATTAGAATTAAGAAGAATCAATGTATAAATACATCAGAACCCATTTTCCTCTTTGTGGATTATATTCGCGAAAATGCATAAATTCGTTGAAGTGTTGAATCAAGCGGCGTCCACAAAGAGAGCAACTCCATGACAGTGTCTATCATTACCATACTGTCGATGGATAGCTCTCTTCATAGCGAGCGCTTCATCTTTCAGTTTTGAATTTTCTTCCATTTCCATTTCATTAATATTTTCCATGATAGCATAGAAACATTATAATATATATAACAAATAAATACGAAATAGATAAAAAAGGAGAGACAGAGAATATCTACAGAATTCTTTAAATATTCAAATAGTTATGTATCTTATATTAATTTTTGCAGAGAAAGAGAGAAAGAGTGATACTTAGTATTACTCATTTCTTATGTAACATACGAAGAAACTTCCTTGAAGAAAAAAGTCTATTTATTAGGTCCAATAAATTTTACGCGATAACGGTTATCACGCGAAAGTCATTATATGCCATATGCAATACGCAAAGGTATCGTAAGACGAGAGCTCTGAATAAGCAGAATAGAGCAAGATTTTAACTTGCTAAAAAAGGAGGAATAAATCTACTTCTATTTTTTTGAAATATTTATATTTATTTTATAATTTTAATAATTCTTGAAATTCTTGAATAAAATTGAAGAATTAAAATTAAGAATTTGTCAATTATTGTATAATATAGCAATAATATATATTGAACATATATTTTTCAAAACGTATATTTTTTGAACGTCATTTTTTAAGAGCAAAAGTTTCGAGAGTTGTTTTGAAAATAAAATGCTAGAAACAATCTTGTTTTTGCACAATACATTTTAGATTTCCAGCTTTCAGTTCTCAATCCTCAACTTTCAATTCTCAGCTCTCTCTTTCTCTCTCTCTCTCTCCTCTCTCTGTTTCAGTTCTTTTTTCCCAATCTTCTAATCTATTAAAACTTTATCGCGTGCGAATATATGTCTTTGTTGTTTTTTTAAAGTTGTCTGATAATTATAATTATAATTTCTCATACTGTTTGATAATTACATTTTCATAATATCGCGTATTTTAATTCAATCTTCTTATTCTAATTTAAAATTTTAAAATTAAATCTAACTTTAAAATTCTAATTTTAAAATTCAATGATATACGTACATATCACGTTGCAATATATCTCCTATGTAAATGACTAATTACTTTTATTTGCAAAGCTCATGATTTCTGCCTCATTTATAATGCACCAACCAATATCAGCGATCTGCTACCAGTATAGCTGGTCCGCAACTCAAGGAAGGAGGGAGCTCCTCATGCAAAAATGTGGCTGCTCCAACTTAGCGGCATGACTCGTTATCAGGAAGGTGCGAGGAGCCTCTTCCTCTTTAGCGCCGCCATCTGATTGCACCGCAAACATAACCGCTTTGCTACCAGCTCGTGCCACGACTTGTTAACACATCCTTTTGGCCAACCAACAATGCCGCGAAGCATGAGAAATTGCAAGCAGTTCGGTGCCCCCTAAAATTAATCACCGAATATATTAATGAAATATTTCTTTTTATCGGGACGCAAAAATTAATGCGAAAGATATAAACTTTTTTTTGTAGTAATTCATGTGTTTTTATCATTTTTGATATTATTTTGGTTTCTTATCTCGTAATAATTCAATAAACCGCACTGTTGTCGACTCTGTTGTCGAAAAATTTAAATGTCATAAAATGAATATCAAATAACTTGTCAAGTATTGTAATAACAACGGTATTATAACGCATAAACCATCTTTCTTTATACATATGTAAAAGAATGAGACATAATGTTTTTACGTTTTTAGCTTTTTCTGAGCAATGAAATTGCAAGGTGGTTAGTATTCGATGCTCGTAAGATTCTGAAGACGTGCCAACTTCGCGTCACCCGTAATTAACGTGTTTCAACTAATCCATGTACAAACCTGTACGACATAAATGAACGTCGCGACGATGTTCTCGATGAAGCAAGATCGTTCTGCGTTCTATTTACTCAGATGACACATTTCCACCGTAGTTACAAGCAACTGCTTAAACAGTCGTTGATTTGGCAATTGCAACATGAAAGGTACTGAAATTAGATCGGGATTTTAGAACATTTTCATTCTCTTTAACGCGTTTTTCTCATTTTCGATTAGATGTAGAAATACACAATTGGAATGATTATGTTATCAATTTTTTTTTTTTTTTTGCATTGAAATAATTCTTATAGTAAACATTATTTATATATATATAATGGAAGAAATAGAATGAGATGTGAATAAGATGCGATATAAAATAGGAACGATATAAAATTTTTTATAAACTATGAGATTTTATTATTCTGTGTGAAATAAGAATATCTTAGAAAAAAATTTAGATATAATCAATTTTTTTATAAATTTTTTTAGAAAACCGATTTGAATATTACTAATTTTAAATACGGATTCGATTCTTAAAACATGAAAATAACTCTGAAATAAAAAAATATATCTAGAGTACTTAGATTGTCGAGATTAATTAATAAACTATATTACTATAGCGTTTACAATTTGGAATGTTAGCCTGTGTTTTCTATCACTTGATAAACGAGCGATGAAACCTACGAGGTATCGTCTTTGAGAGCCGCGATTGCACCTTATCAGCAAGCGATGTGATAAGGTGATAACGAAGCGACTCGCTTCGTTATTACCGAAAATCCTCGGTAACCTCGACAATATAATTCCCAAGTAGTAAATTTTAATAAATTTCGCTCACGCAGCGTTTTCGCTCACCGGGATACATATTTTGCAGTCGCAATTGCCAACAGCTTGCATTAATTACAATCGCGTTAATTTGCAAGTGGCTGCACGTCTTCTCCGATAGTTTACACGCTTGCATTACATAATCGATTTTAGTCCATCCGCAGTCGGCATATTTTTTTCCTCTCGTCGCTTGCGGTAGACAACATTTTTCTATTACGGAACACGAGATCGTGTCGCAACGTTTTCTTTTTTTTTTTTTTTTTTTTTCAACAAAATAACGGAGCTAAAAGATTCCGAAATCTCTTGAGGGTACGCGATCTCAGAACGTTAATTAATAAACAAGTATAAATGAATAGAATCTATGTCAAATTAACGAATGAGTAATTATTGAACGCTTTACTATGTATATTGACGCGTTATTATCGAAATAATTTTATTATTTATACGAGACGATCATAGTTGAAAGCAGTTGAAATTTTCAATTAATGAGGTAATATTCTATGCAATTGATCGGACTTATATGCGAGCGTTCACGACGAAATCTTATCTTTACTGACGAATTATTTTCGAGAAGATTCGCAATGACTGCCGTAAAACTGTCCCACGAGATAAAAGAAGTAAAATGAAACAACTCGATAATGCGAATTACGTCGCACTTGTTCTATTTACTATAAAAGTATTACAGTTTATAGAAAAACAAACTAGAAAGTGATAAATAATTAAACTATTAATAAAGATATAATACATATATATTTACAGATATATATTGAAAAAAAATAATAGCTTTAGTCATCAGAATCGTCAGTCATTAAATAACTATTATAGTTTCATAAGAGCCTACTCACGTGGTAAAATAATTAAATGTTTGAAATAATTAAATGTTTTCCAGAGAATTTTGAAGATTTTCTGAATATTTTTATAGAATTCTTTCGGAAAACATTTAATTATTTTGCATCTGCGATTAGACTCTTATTGGCCGTAAATATCATTTGACGTTGATAAAATCTAAAGAGCCATGTTTTTTTTTATTTAGCTATCAAATTAGAAAGAGTTTAATTGTTTATAGTGTAGTATTGAGTAAAATATAATGTTATATAGTATATTATACACTAGAAAACATATTTAATAAATTTTAATTTTCGAAAATATAAGAGATTTTTAATATACAACAATAATGTTATTTTACGCTTAATAAAAACTTTTTAATATATATAATACCTCGTTGCATATTCATGTAATATTTCAAATTATTGATAAAATAGGAAGTTATAAAAATACATTAAAAATAAAAATTAATAATTTTTTTGTAAAATATGAAAAAAATATCTATTGTTTATTTCTATTTATGTTATCATATAATGTTACATTAAATCAGGGGTATATATTATTGATATAATAATGAATAATTTAAATAATTAATAATTATAATTTTATATATGTATACATTGTTACGGTTTATTTTACACACACACACACACACACACATATATATATATATATATATATATATATATATATATATATATATATTTTATTTTTAGTACTGGAGTAGAGAGTGTGTATTGGGAGAACATTAGTAGGGATCAAAAATCGACTTTATTATCACGTCTTTACGAAAGTTATCATGTCTTTATAAGAAATTAAGCTTTAAGAATTATTTATACTTCAGTATATAAATGTTGCAATATATAAATGTTTTATGTTTTACGCGTATATATGTGTGTGTTATATATACGTATACTATATACGTATAAGTAGTTTATATTTAAATATATCAATAATAAATTCCTGGAAATAATATTATATGTATAATATAAGCAATAACTTAATTATAATTCCACATTTTACATATAAGAAAAATTATAAATACATAAAAGATATTATTAGTATATATAATTTTTTATATTTTTTTATTTGACAAAAACACATGTAACATATGAAATATGCATTTTGCAAAAAATGTAATTATTTCCATATACGATTATTTTAAAATAATCAATTTAATTGATATATTATCATTATAAAATATTTCAAATACAGATATTAAAAAATGAAAAGAAATTATACTATATGTGTATAATAAGATATTTTTTAAATAATAGAAATATTATTTATTTAACTTACATTCTTTGACAAGTCTAAAGAGATAGATCCAATTTTTTTCATATTTTATAATATTGTAAATTTATGATGTGCAATTATTTTTTTACACAAAATGCTTAAATCTCGAGATTTTTATAATGAAATTTATTGCGTCAAGGATTTTTAAAAATTTACGTTTAAATTATCCTGATTGATTACCTAACAATTTTGATACCTTAATGAGAAGTTACGCATTTGTTTACCTGTTAATTTTACATATTCATTATCGATCATTTTGACATCACCTTCACCGAACATTAACGAATGGTTAAACTATAATAATTTATCGTAGATTAAAAATAACAGGAAGCAAATTTTCTTCTTCTCTTTAAATATATATACAATTTCTTAAAGAAATATTCAATAAATATTCTATTTTATTAATGCTTAGTTAGTTAATTTTTTTAATATAGTCAATATACATGCAACTCTCTATAAAAAACAATAACAAGAATGTTGTGTGTGTGTGTGTGTGTCTGTGTGTGTGTAGTTTATTGTTAGTGGCTGCAAGTTATGTGTTTTTTTAACATGAATAACGAATAATTTTTATATTACACGTATGAATTGTTAAAATTATTATCTATTAGCTGAATAGAAAACGTATAAGTCTTATCATATATTTGAACATTAAAATATTTTATTTTACGCTACATATTTTTTATATTTAATTCTAAATTGTGTTATTGTGCATAATTTTTATAAATGTATTCTCTAGAATTTTAATATCATGTATCATTTTTCTATTTATTTTTAATGATTTCAAATTTTATTTAGATAGCACAAAAATTTTTCAATTTTAATAAACTTTAAATGAGCGATAGATGCAAGGTTAAATGCTCGTTAACAAATCAGAATTTAATTTCTAAAGCAGTAACATATAAATATTTGATCTGAATTCTGATTCTATTAGTATTGTATCTATAATGAAGCAATTTGTTATTGAACGAGAATCAGTTAATTTGTTATTAATATTTTGTTATTAATATTTTTGCTCTATTATTGACAAATATTATCATTAATCTTGTTTAATAAGATTGCAGAAAGAGAGAAATATCTATTTTGAATTTAATTTTTAGAAGATAAAGGTAACATTTTACGCAAATGTAAAATCAGAATAATTTTAATAATAATTTTTTTAACATCTGTAATTTTTAAAATTATCTTAAACTTAAATTATCTTTTATCTTAGCAAACCTCTCGAACTCCTGTTTGTTATTAATTTACGAAACGAGAAATTATATAATAATAATAGTCCGACCAATTAAGTATAATCGATAACTTCTCAGTTTAATATACATAATGGAAATGCAATAATTGAACAATTAAAGTTATATCGTTTTTTGTACGTTGAATATTAAGTCAGTCGCAATTAACCGGTTCCGGTAAAAAAATATTTCGGCATCGTAGGGTTGACATACGCATATCTCGAAATTATCATCTCCATAGGCCGATGAGTATTAGTGACGACCTCGCGTGTTACGTAATGAAAATGGAGCGTACGTTTCATATTGCTATACGAACGTACGATTGTTCTGTTGTATTTGCACATGAAAAGACGAACACGAGCAAGTGAAAAAATTTATTTTCAGAAAAAAAACAGCACCAGTTTTGTGAACCCATGAAATTTTATGAAGAAACCGAAGGTGCAATCGGTCTTATCATATCGATGTGTACCGATTGATATTTATCTTTATCTTATAAATCAACTCTCATACTTTTTCAACCACATGGAAATCTAAGACTTATAAAGAATATATGAAAGATATATATGAATAGAGAATTGGAATTGGTTTTTAAATATATTTAAATTGTTCGTCCATCCGCTTTGATACACTATTAGGTTGTTGGCGCCGTCCGATTCGATACCCGATTTTTAAATCAATCCTTTGATGATGGACCATTGACACAATCCATCTAGCTTACCTTGCAAAAATCTGATGAAGCCACGGAATCGATCATTGCGCTGCGGTAGATCTTCGGTTTCCGGCGAATCTCTGGATGATGATGTTCGGCGCGATACCAGGGCGCTGATCGCGATTGGCGATACGGCGGAAAAATTCGCGGCGAACGACTTGACGGAATGAACGGACGAAGGAGGTTCAAGAACGAGTGACGTGGACATCTCACAGCGTCGACTCATATACTCTTACCCGCGCCGATCTGACGTCACGGGCTCGTTCCTTATCAGCCAGGAGGTTCAACACCTGTAAAGTCCACACCTGTCGGCGGCGAGCTTAAGCACCATCGGAAACACGCCCAGCCCACTCAACGACGACGATGATGATGACGAAAAGTTCTCGTGAAGCGCCACCCGCTATTCGCCGGTATACATCCGATAGATATTTGGAATCGCTTTGGTGACACTTCACTTTCATCATTTAGAAAGGCCCAAGTATCTATTTTTCTAATATTTTAATTTTAAACTGTTTTTAATTAATTTTAATCTTTTATTAATTTTTAGTATCAAACAAGAGAGAGAAATATTTGATCTTGAGCCATTCAAGTATTAAAAGTAGACAAATTAGATATCTATAGCATTTAAATATTATAGTAAATTAACGCAGCTTACGCTTCTGATTATTCAAAATATGTAAAAAATACGTGCATTTATAAATTTTTGAAAATTTAGATGCATTATTAAGAAAAATTGATCATATAAGAAAATCAAATACAGTTTCGAGTATTAATCATTTTATACAAGAATAAAAATTATATGATGGTGATGAAACTTGGGATTGATCAGAATAGTAGAATACACTTTGCAGACGCGTATTGCTATTGATGGAACGTTATGTAAAATGAATGTTCTCTCTCTTTCTCTTTCTCTGTCTCTTTCTCTCTTCTAATGTAGAGGAAATGTAGTTACGTTAACTATACAATACTAAATAGAACATCGGAAACTTTAGTGTAATTCAATAAATGATTTAATTGTTGAGACGCACGGTACTATAATCTTACAAATCTAGAATACATGATAAGTTGCATATTTAAAAAACACATAAAAAATCAAGGTATAAACATATGAAATAAATTATTCTTAAACAACTATTTGAGTAGAAAATTTTATTTATTTTGTAGATATATAGAATAAGCATATCGATATATGAAGTTATACTTCAATAAAGCAGCTTATATAAAAATATAGACATAATAGGTATGTGTATGGAATTTTTTCATTTTGTTATTTATATTGTGTCGCGATGTATAATCCTATTTGAACGCTCCTGGGAACGCATTATCATCAAAAACTTTTAAACTCCCGACTAGAGTCGAGTGTAAGATTGAGGATCGTCTCGCGTTCTACTCTTGAATAACGAGAAGCGGGATGAATTTACGGCCGTCGCGATATCAATGATGAGAGTAAACGAATTGGCCGAGGTAAACATCAGAGCGATATAAAGAGGGAATGGAGAGGAATGATGCGCGAGGTGGAAACGAAACTGTGAGTTTTGTTCCGATGGTGTCACGCGGGTTTACGTGGAGGCGTTGCACCTTATCTCGTGTCCCAGTTACATCACCGCGCGCCGCGGCTTTGTTGCTACTACATCTATTCCGATCGCAAGCGACTGTCCCGTCTGCCGTGTGTAAGAATGTTTTATTTTATCCATAATATAGAGTTATTTTTCCACCGCACAAAGATCTGCCTAAGTTTAAAGTTTGAAATTTGTTTTCCATATACTGGATCGCGTTTCTCTTCTTGTTCTCTTTTTTCTTCCTTAAATTGTTATCGTAGAACGACTTCCATCGGCGACTGACGGTTTATTCCTAAAAAGAAATATTTATGATTCTGTCATAGAAAGATAATAGTAAAGAATCGATTAAATCAAAGTTAAATTAGTCTTGCTTCGATTAAAAATATAAGAAAAATACAAATGACTGGGGATAAAAATATGAATGATGAAAAGTGATATATTATTTAAAATGAATGTTTGCTTAATATTGCTAAGAAGAATAATCATGCATGTAATCGATATTAAATGAAATAATGATTTTTTAATTATTTTAAAAAATAATGGCAATATTTAACAATTGCTATAGGTAGAAAAAAATTATGATAGATATATTTTTTACACGTTTTATACATTTCATAGTAGCAATAGGCACTGCATGAAAATCTAAAAATAGATGTTCGGTCCCGTCTGCACTTCTTACACGAGAATCTATTTCTAGAAGGCCATATTGGAAAGTAGCATCGTGAGATTAGCTAATTGTCTTTTGCAAAAGCATACATACATATTCACACACATGTACGGTTACTAAACAGAATTTAAATTTTGCTTGCGAACATTTAAATTTGGACACGATTTAGAGATTTACCTGCACGCATCTTTAAATGTCTTTCGAGCTTGATCAAGCATTCGTTTGTACATGGTAAGATCCGAGATTTTGTCCTGCTGTACAGTATCTAATCTAGCCTTCAGGGCGAGACACTCCTCTTCTAATAATTCGATTCTATGTCAAATAAAGATAGGAAACGATAGATAAAAAGTGTCTAGTTGTTCGAGATTGCAACGATCTCGAACTTCGCGTTTTTGTTGCCGCGCGACCGCGTCATCGCCGCGCGCGCGATGCGAGGTAGCGTTTTCTGCGACCGAGCGAAAACGCGCGGCAACAACAAACATCGTCGCCCTTCTCGAAGGATCTAAGGTAAAATTGCGACAAACAAGTCACCTAAAAACTGTCGGCGGAAATGACTAAATTTCGGGGACCTTCTGGATCCTTCGAAAAGGCGATGACAGTATAAAGGTAAGCCGCCAACCGAGCGCGGTGCATTCCGCTCAGAGTACTTTTGACGCGCGTACGCTATTCAAGCGAAATAGTCGGTCTCGTTTAATGAAATAGACATATTTCAGTGCCGTTGTGTGACTACCGGAGTTATTCCGAGACAGACGATTTATCGCTGTTTATCCGCCGCGTGCGAATTATAATCGTATCTCGCGTATGATTAATATTGCAAAGTGTTAAGATTCTATGCATCTTAGAATCGAGCGCGTCTCGATACTCGCGGGTGTCGTTGTCCGTCGGCCGTCTCATTTCGCGCTTGTCTCTTTTGGAGCACGCTTGCTCGCACGCTCACTATAACTTTCGCTCCCATTTGCTGGTCCTTCGAGCCGGATCCTGCTGTCCGGTGCCTGTGGGTGTAGTGAGTGCAGTGTCGGTGGTGATTTTCGTCGAAGCTTCTTCGGTCATCACATCCTAAGAGACAAAAATGAGCAAAGACACGGACTCAATCATGCGGACTCAATTCGAGTTGTACGGGCGTATTGCACGCTCGTACGAAAACTTGCGGAAGTCGGGGTCCGCCAACATTTCCGTCGAGCTGGTGGAGGCACGACTCCAAGCCCTGGAAGCCAACTGGGCGAAATTCGAACTCAATCATGACAAGCTCGGCACATCCTGGGAGGCCTTACACGAGACTGACTACGTCAAAAAGGACATGATAACACTAACGGAGGAAACGTACCTCAATCAGAAGGGCATATTATCGGGAGCGCTCTACCGTCTCAAGTGCGAGAGAAACGAGGCGTCAGCGGCGAGCACACCGATATCACAGCCGTCGCGAACGACCTTGCCGAGGATACAACTTCCTCAGTTCTCCGGGTTGTACGAGGACTGGCCGTCCTTCCGAGACCTCTTTCATTCCCTCATTGGAAAGGATGTCTCGGCTACCAACGTCGAGAAACTTCATTATCTCAAGGCGTGTCTCAAGGGAGAAGCGGAACTCCTCATCCGCAGCCTGCCCACAACAGGGGAGAATTTTGATCGCGCGTGGAAGGCTCTCACGGACTACTACGAGAACAAGCGCCTGCTTGTGCGATCGTACATCGCGAGGTTCCTGGCTCTTCAACGTGTGAAGGGTGAGTCGAGCACAGATTTGCGTACGCTTTATCACGGCGTTTTGAACACCGTCGGTTCCCTCGAGAGCATCGGTCGACCGATAACGAGCGGCGAGGACTTGTTTGTCCACCTCGTTGTCGATCTCATGGACTCCCAGTCCCGCCGAGAATGGGAGAACGCGATAAGCGACACGACGGATCCGCCGGCGTACAAGGAGTTGATCCAATTCCTCGACCGACGGCTGCACACGGTCGAGTCGCTGCAACAGTCCAAGCCGGAACCGAGTGCCGCAAAACCGGGCGCGACTTCCGGACGTTCTCCGCGAGTGCATAATGTGCGGAAATCGGAAGGCAATCGCGGCCAATGCTCCTTGTGTCACAAGGAGCATTACATAATGTTTTGTGACGCGTACAAGGCCAAGACAGCAGCGGAGCGACGGCAGCACGTAGAGACATCAGCTGTGCTTCAACTGTCTCGGGAAGCACAAGGTGAGTGACTGCTCGTCGAAGAAGACGTGTTCGATCTGTGATGCGCGTCATCACTCGACGCTACACGACGCGTGCAAACCAACCGAAGTCGCTAAATCATCGCTGTCCGCGAACCGAGCTTCGAAAGCAACGTCGGCTGTGCTTCTCGCGACGGCGCGCGTCCGCGTGGCCGACAAGTTCGGCGTCCTTCACACTGCACGAGCCCTCATCGATCAAGGATCCGAAGTCTCAATCATCGCCGAGTCATTGGTCCAGCGACTGCAATTGTTCCGGACTCCTGCTTCGACATCCATTGTCGGCATTGGCAGTCAACCCACTGACGTACGGGACCGAGTCGAGGTCGAGCTCACGCCGCTGCGTGACGGTCCGCCACTGCGGGTCTCGGTTCTCGTCCTCAAACAGCTCACGCTGTATAACGGTGGCATACGGGCGAGTCGGCAGGCATGGCACCACATCGACGGACTGGAGCTCGCCGACCCGGATTTCTTTGCAGCCGACCCAGTGGAGCTTCTTCTCGGTGCCGACGTCTGTGCATACGTCCTGCAACCAGGCTTGCGACGCGGAGAACATCGCCAACCTGTGGCACAAAGGACAACGCTGGGTTGGATATTATCGGGTTCCGTCGGCATTACCGCCGCAACCCGGTCCGCCCAGGCTCACCACTCTGCGACAACTCGCCGACGGCGAGGAGGCCCACTTTCCCCATGGATCAGTGGTTCTGCGCCGGGATGCCTACATGGACGACATCCTCACGGGCGCACCCTCCATCGAGGAAGCCATGGATCTCCAGCGGCAGCTGACAGAGCTGCGCACGGCGGGCGGGTTTTCGCTGAGAAAGTGGTCGGCCAACGACCCCCGCTTGCTAGCGCACATTGCGCCAGGGCACAGGACACAATGCGACCTGCCCTCTTGGACGTCGCAGGAGAGTCACGCCACGCTCAGCCTCCACTGGCACCCGAGCGGAGACTGCCTTCTCTTCTCCACCAGGTCCATCATTGTGTCAGCGTAAACAGAGCGGTCCGTCCCCTCGCTGACGGCTCGCCTCTTCCACCCACTGGACTGGCTGGCTCCGACCATCACAAGGGCGAGGATCCAGGTCCAGTCCACGTAGCTGTAAGACTCGTACTGGGACACTCCATTGGACGAGGCCGGCGAGCCACAATGGAGCAGGTTCCACGCCAATCTCCCTCACTAAGAGAAAATTCGTGTCCCGCGACGCGTACCCATCAGCGGAGCAGTCGCCAGAGTCGAGCTGCATGGCCTCGCGGTCGCATCCGAGCGGACCTACGCCGCCGTTGTCTACGCGAGGACGGAAACCCGCCACGGGGAAATCACGATTATTCTCCTTTCAGCAAGGATAGCGCCGCTGAGGACGGTGTCTCTACCTCTCTTAGAGCCCTGCGCGGCCTCACCAGGCTGATGGCGCTCCTCCACCGGGATCTCGGAAGAGGGAACCAGTCCCTCTATTTGTGATCCGACTCAACTATCGCATTGGACCTTCAACGACGAGGTCCGCATCGGGTAGCTCTATCTCACCCGACAACCCGCCGCCAGCGCAATGGCCTCTCGCCCAGATCACCAGTGTGCATCCGGGAGACGACGGGCGAGTCCGTGTGGTCATCAACCGCACTGCCACTACAGAGCTGATGCCTCCTATCGCCAAAATCGTCCTCTTGCCGGAGACCCGCTCCGACGAGCAAGAGGACCACCCCGCGCCTCACGGGCGCAATGCCTCTCTAGGCTAGCCAGGGGCGCTCTTTCGCCGGAATTCCGGCGAGGCAGGCGGGATGTTCGAGATTGCAACGATCTCGAACTTCGCGTTTTTGTTGCCGCGCGACCGCGTCATCGCCGCGCGCGCGATGCGAGGTAGCGTTTTCTGCGATCGAGCGAAAACGCGCGGCAACAACAAACATCGTCGCCCTTCTCGAAGGATCTAAGGTAAAATTGCGACAAACAAGTCACCTAAAAACTGTCGGCGGAAATGACTAAATTTCGGGGACCTTCTGGATCCTTCGAGAAGGCGATGACAGTATAAAGGTAAGCCGCCAACCGAGCGCGGCGCATTCCGCTCAGAGTACTTTTGACGCGCGTACGCTATTCAAGCGAAATAAAGAGTCGGTCTCGTTTAATGAAATAGACATATTTCAGTGCCGTTGTGTGACTACCGGAGTTATTCCGAGACAGACGATTTATCGCTGTTTATCCGCCGCGTGCGAATTATAATCGTATCTCGCGTATGATTAATATTGCAAAGTGTTAAGATTCTATGCATCTTAGAATCGAGCGCGTCTCGATACTCGCGGATGTCATTGTCCGTCGGCCGTCTCATTTCGCGCTTGTCTCTTTTGGAGCACGCTTGCTCGCACGCTCACTATAACTTTCGCTCCCACTAGTACATACATTGTTTCCCATAAAAATCATGTTTGAATTTAAAAAAAAAACGAAGCAAATTTTTTGATTATAACGTAATTTATATACTTATAATTTAACTTACTTAAAACGAACTTCTTCGGAATTGATGGTTTCATCTTCAGGTTTTTGACACGTCATTTTTGTATAAGATTTTGCTCTATATCCAGAGTCCACTTTAGCAAGTCCTACTCTTTCTTTTTCCAAGTTCCGCAACTTTGATTCTAATTTTGCACATTTACTTTTTTCCTTGTGTAGTAATTCCTTTAAATAAATAATCAAACTTTACAAATTCTATAAAAATTTATAAAAATTTTCATACACAGTTTTAAAATTTCAACTCTTCTACATAAAATCAATAAATAAAATTGATTTGTTAAATTTGTTATTGAATGTATTTTATATAAAATAATAAATTAATTAAAAAGATTAATTTCATAAATCGTCATAAATTTTGTACGTTTCTTAATCAAATAAATTATCCTAAAATTTTCTAGCAAATTTCGTACGAATTTTATAGCTTACCATAAGCGCATTTGCTTCATTTCTTTCCTTATCCAATCGTTGATTGAGCACGGTTACTAATTCTAATAGTCTCACTCTTTCGGCTTCGGCAGCTAGAGCCAAAGTTACATATTCATTTGGTTCGCCTAAACTTCGCGGACTAGTAAGTGGACTGATCTGACGTTCTTCTTTTGATCGCAGATCCGAACGAAGTAAAGTTCGACACTTCAAAGATTCATTCGAGATGATGCCATTTCTAAAATTAAGGAACAAACACATATGTTTGTTTATCGAAACGATATAACTGAACATCAAATTTTATATGCACATACAAAAAGAATTTTCCAGTAGTAGAAAAAAATTGTTAAGTTTCATATTCACCGGATCGATTTTTCGCGATCAGATTTTTATTATTTTACACATTACAAAATAATTCTTTATATAACTTTATATATATATAATATTATCCCTAATATTTTTGTACTGACTTTAACTTGTCGATCTCGATCTCACGTTCCTCCAATCTTCTGCATAACTGATCGACGTGCAATTGCGTTGCTCGAAGCTCGTTCTTAATATTCACATTCTCACGTTCGATCTTATGTTCCTTATTCTGCACTTCCATTTCGCGCTCTTGATATCTTGCCTCGATAATTTTCAATCGTTCCTGATAACATCATATAATTTCTATGCGTCAAAAAAATTTTAATAATATACTTTATGTTACAAACAAATCTTATCATAACACTAATTAGACACTTATTTGCAATTTATTCTTTACTAAATTAAATCTCCTCTATCACTCACGTTCAGCGCGTCGATCAGACGATCATCATGAGATCTTTTTTCGTTCAGCATTGCAATGTTTCCCTTTGCAATATTTAGTTCATGTTCTAATACTTTTATTCTTGCTTTGGAAGCATCGAGCTTCCTTTTTGAAGTCTCCAAAGCTACTTCTGCTTGTCTGAGTTCCTTCGCTGTATTTTCAATTTGTTGCCTTCTTTCTTTTTCAGCATTTCGGAGATTTGCCAAATTTTGTCGATCTAGAGTAACTAAATAAATGGCTTGGTTGCAAGAAAATAAATGGGCATAGAAGATATAAGAATTTCAATTATATAAATTGTGCAATTATAAATAATTCATCTATGAATCTATATACATGAACAAGTTGAGCATAAAATAATATGGTATGTAAAAAAATTTTAAATAAAATAATTAAATAATATAAAATAATATAATTGCAAGAAGAGTCAATCTAAATATCGATGAGACTTTATAATTCTTTTCCTGTACCGGAAGATTCTTTCTGCGATTTCTCGTGTTCACATAATCTGATTTGCAGTTCTGTCACTTTTTGTTGCAGATTTCGAATTTGCTCAGCTCGTCCACGCCAACCACCCGGTACACTCGAAAGTGTGTTGATGTTGACATTTTCACCCACTTCGCTGTACAATAACTGAGACTTGTATTCTTAGTGATAACTCCATACAGAGAAATTTAGAATCTTCAATCAAGTGATAAAAAAATAAATATAACATATTTCGCGTTTTTATGTAAATATTTGCGAGTTACGAAGATCCTAAAAGCTTTATCATTTTTTATCTCTCAAAAATAACTCAAGAACACTGACTTCTTTAGCTTCTTCTACATGTTAGCTATTTATCTGATATTAAATAAGCTTATAAAGCAATAAAAACACAAATACCTTCTGAGCTTTATTAATCTCTTGCCGAAGAGAAGCACATGTATTTCTAGATTCACAAAGTTTTGTTTGAACTCGTTGCAACTTGTTTTTCAAACATTTAATTCGATCATCATCTTTACTCGACGAATTGCTCCTCGAATCTTTTTCCTCGATGTTATCTTGATTTCCATCTTCTTCGATATTACAATCACACATAAGACATATAAAATAATCACGAAATAAGTCAATTACTAATTAAAAAAAATATATATACATATAATATTATATATATACAAGAAAGGAAATTAAAATATCTACTTTTCCAAAAAGTATTTGATTGGCATAACTCAAATTTATTTCAGGATTGCAATTTATTCATATTGCTTGCAAAAGGAAAGAAAATATGAACTCACTCTCGCCGGAATTCTTATGTGTTTCAGATTTGAGAATCTGTTGTAATTCCGCTTTTTGGCGTTCCAGCTCATCATCTTTGATGACCAGAGTGGCTTCTAAATTCTTACATTTTGTTTTTAGGGCTTCTATTTCGGCGGTTTGATTTCTATATTTCTTGCCAAGTTCGATCAATTTTGTCGTGGCTGGTTCGATCGGCTTCCCTACTATATTTTGCAAATTCAATTTTTCTTGTGATAATTTACGCAACTTCTCCTCCGCTTGCTCAAACGATTGTCGCAAACATTCATTTTCCGCAGTTAAATCCTGTCATACAATTATTATCTGAACATGATATAGAGCTAATCAATAAATTGCAGGATAAAAACAAAATATGTATAGTTATATAAGAAAAATTTTATATTTATATTCAAGAAAATTATTTCCGCTTTTTTTAGTTTTCTTAGTGATATTACAACTTTTCATTGTAATACAAGGATAAGGAATGAAAAACTATAGGTACATTTTTATTTTACAATCAATATTTTTATTTTTAGAAAGAGATTTTACATGTATCAGAATTATACTTACATGAATGCGATTTTGCAAGAATTTATTTAACTCCTCTGGGAATATGATACGTTCGGGGAACTGTCCCTATATAAAAGTCGCATATACATATAAAGAAAATAAAATATACAATGTATACGCGCAATAGAGAAGAAGAAAGAGAGAGAAATGAAATATTGATGTTGTCTATTTAAAGGCATGTTACATATTTTGAAATTCTCGCGTGTATTAATCGCTAATATTGTCAAATATATATCCAGAAAAAATGTACAAGTACCTCTACGAATTTCAATGATACATCTTCATCATCGAGAGAATTATTTATCTCTAACTTAGCTGGATCATCTGCCATTTTTACATTAAATATTTAATCGAAAATATTCGACCTAAACTTATAAAATGACAACTTCGAATATATTGCCACATGCATTGCTGCTTCCGTTTATAAGTTATCCACAGAATAATAATAAGGAATTCTGTCCTCAAGCAAAATTATGCATTACTGATATTGCAAAACGAGATTAATGCGAAGCAAGGAATGATGATTCGTTCTATTCATAAGCGTATGTTATTACAATAAATGTCAAAAATGTTCATACTGAATATGAAGCAAATATTCGTTCTACAAATATATGTGTTCATTTGTTCTACATGTACATACATAACACGAACGAAGATCATGTTTACTCGAAGATGCAATTTAAATTATGCATTTAACGCTTTGATAAGTTTACTAACGATTTATTGCGATATATTTACAAGTATTTTATATATAATTAATCCAAATAACTATATAAAAAAAGAATTGTTGCATGACTAATTCTTACATGCAACAAAATTCTCTCAATAATTTATACATATGAGATATATGATAAATGTATGATAAAAATATGATTATTGTAATACAGATTACATTTATGAAACAGATTACATTTAATATATAGACCAAATGACTATAGAAAATACAATATATGTGTTATGTGATAAAACAGTCCTGTATCATTAATATGAAAATTCTATTCTAAAGTTGCTTAATATAATACTAAATGTTCCAAACTATAATCTTGCAAATAATCGCTTTATGGATTATTTATTTTATTCATTTTATATAACTTTTATTGTTATATGTTTTTTTATTCTTTAATATTATTTTTCCTTCTTCAATGATTTCTTCTGTCCCTGGTTTCCACTAGCTAATTTTTTAGCTTTTTGAAACGCTTGCGGCTTCTTATTCTTGGCAATTGCATGCTGGCTTGTTGGCAAATGAATACCAAAATCTTTGCCAACATTTTTGTTATCATTGGATTTCATTTTTACAATAATCCGTTTGTTTTTAAGGAATGTATGATGTAGCGAGAGTCCTTTCTGTTAAAAATACAAAAAAATAGCGGTAAGAACATCCAATAAATTATGATAAAGAATATAGTAAAATGCTTTTACCTTGCAATCTGTACTATTAGTCATCCACACATATGCAACTATAGGAGGTTTTTTTATATTGGATTTATTTATCACAACTCTGGATACAGTATCAACCTTGGTCAAGAAATGTTGTTTGAGTTCATCTTCGGTCACACTAGAAATTAAATATTATTAGGATTTATAAGAAGTTAAATAAAAATGTTAAAAAATAATACTATATACTCTTACTCTAATGGTAAATTATATACATAAAGGAAATGTTGATTCTTCTGATCTTTTACTTGTTTTTTCATCTTTTTTACATCTTCCTTTTTTCCTTTCAAAATATTTGCTTTTTCATCTGTATCATCTTCAGCATCTTCATCCTCTTCATCTTCATCGCTTTCATCATCAAATTGTTCATTTGCAATGTCCATAGGTTCTTCTTTTTCTGAATTGCTTTGATCTTCATCATTTTCATCCTCATCATCTTGATCATCCATCTCTCGTTTGATCTTAATTTTTTCATGTTGAACATGTTCCTTTTTCACTTTTATTTTATCTTTATTATCCTCATTAGATACCTTTTTAATTGCACCTATTTGCTGTTTATTTTTCTTGTTATTTTTCTTTTCTATTATATTTAATTTCTCAGATTTATTTGCTAATTTCTCAAATTTCAACTTTCTATTAAGTACTTTCAAGTTTTTTTTTGCCTGCTTTGACAACACTTCTCTATTCCTGATTTCTTCTATTTTTGCCTCTATCTGTTCTATGCTAAGTGTAATGGATGCACATTTTCGAAAAGCATTATTCCTTTTTTTCTTTTGTAAACGCTTTGCTTGTTTCTTTTTCAAATTTTCAAATTGTGGTGTTTTTTCCTTTATTTTTTTAGTAGCAGATTCTTCATTGAGCTTAGTAGTAGGTAATTTATTTTCTCCTTCTCCCTTTATCTTTGCTAAAGGTCCTATATTAATTGATTTTTTTGCTTTCTGTTTCTCTTTTTGTTTGTACATTTTTTTGAGAATTTGTACTTTATTCCCCATTGTAGAATTTCCATTTTGAACTAAAGCAAGTTTGGCTTTTTTAGGACTTTTCTTCAGTTCAGTAATATTCTCTTGCTTTTGTTCTGGCTTTGTGGAAAGAGAAATCTCACTCAGAGATCGTTTCTTTCCTTTCTTATCTACCTTAATCTTCATTTCAAAATTTTTATTTTATGTTGCAAAATAAAAAATAAAGATGAATATGAAGATAATTAATACGTAGATTGATACGTAATTAAATCCTGAAAGTAAAATTAAATACATTTTACAAAATTTAAATCTTTAATTAATATATAATGTATATGAAATACATAATCCTTTTATCAAAATTTTGTTTGCCGGACATATATAAAAATATTTACTTTCGCGTAGAAAATATTTTTAAATACCACAAAATAACATATTTAACTTACCTTTTCATTAAAAATTTAAGCGATTTTCCAATCCAACTTGTTAAATTATGCCAGATATGCGATCGCTTAAGGGTTATGTTCAAACAACGTGCTCGCTTGCTGCTCGTTGCATAGAGGGTTAGAAAGGAAGGAATAGAACAAAATGGAACATGGCTGCGTTCGGCAGAGAAAGCGCTCAGTTATCGCCTTGTCAATACTCGACGTTGATTTGTTGGTTCTTAAAGTAAGAGCCAATCATGAGTAAAACGAAAAAAATTTGTATTACGTCATAGGTCCAAATCATAATCGATATATACCGAGTTGTGCTAAATATTTATATTTTTATTTATTAAATAATATATATTGCTATATTCTATTAATAAAATTGCACAGGTGTGTGTGTGTGTGTGTGTGTATATATAGTCATATATTTTATTAATCTATTATATGTAAATTTAAAAAAATCATTATTTCATTCATGAAATAAATCGAAATTTGCTTTAAAACGATTGCCAGCAAATCTAAAAATCGAATTTCGATATTTTTATCATTGTCGATTCAAATCATTTTAAATAAAGAATTAAACAAAATTCTAATTTAAGGAAAATTGATCACACAATTCTATTGTCTATATTATATCAGTTTATATTTCGACTTTACCAATCGAATAACGACATACGTTATAATATTTACCGTTATTAAAGCTATTTTATAAGTATCTGATTTCTGCATTATTTATTTTATAAAATCAACAGATACCAGATACCAATATATAAATATCATTGTTTCTATAATAATTTTAATTCCTTTTTATTATAATAGTGTATAGTATTGTTAACAATATAATAACAAAGTGGTTTAAATCTCTCTTATTAAGCTATTTAATAAATACCTATGCTCTAATTTTATTAAACTATAATTTTGCATATATGTAATTGAATATCTCTTAATTATATGTGTATGTATAAAATTACAAATACGCTAGTTTTATTCTTTCTTTCCGCCTTTTATTGCTTCAACTTTTTTGATGGCATGCACTTCATCAGATCTCAGTTCTCAATTATCGCATAAAGTGATTAACTTTCAAGGAATCGCAATAGATTTCCATGCATTCAAGAAAACAATAAAACTCAGTATTTCTGCTTTTATTACATTTGTCTACAATTACAAGTAAAACAAGATGGGTGGGCGATTGTGCGCTACCCGATATATTTATTGAACTCATGAATCGGCCGGAGACTGATGCATAACGGATACAATGTACACGTAAATAATTACATAGATACAATTAGGCGCAGCTCGATTTTATGTACACGATGGGAACGATATATCAAGTCGATTTCTATGCTCGGCTTCATAATTAGTAACAATAAATCGTTCCTTTAAGGTCAATCAACTCTTCAAACTAATATTATAAACTCACATCGTCCATCAATTTCACAGGACGTATTGAGCTCATCAATTGCAATCAAACCTAATTGTTAAAAAGAAAAAGAAAACAAAATTGCAAAAACAATTTGGTATAGGAAGAATATAGATTTAACTATACTGGTCGAAGGATTAAATGTCTCCTTCAATTTCTAACAAAAAGACCTCTGAAAAAGTGCTTTATGCGAAAGTGTTGATCACAGACACGCCTGCGCGACGTATGATCGACATTATAATGTACATAAAAGTTTGGGTACGATTGCGCTAGCAGACCAATGTAATTGGAGTAAATGACTTTGCACTAAAGAGAAATGGTTTTTAAATCGTATGGATATATTTATCGCGGCATAAGATGAATTCCTTTATGTCCTCTTAAACATATAATTTTGGATTAATGTTGTTTTAATAATTCAAAATACTCATATTTGTTCAGCTACAAGATATTGAACGTGAAGGCCATCTCTCACAAAGTACATAAATATATAGAATAACTGATAAACTAACAAGTAAAACAATTAATTTTAGGTAGATCTAAATAATATCTATAAATTTAACTTTATATATAAACTTTATATATTATATAATTATGAGGTATTTAATAATATTTAACAATAATAATAATAATACATTAATGAACTAAAACAATTAAGGAATGTTATTACGAGAAAGACTAATTTCGGGCTATCCACTCTAAAAAGTTATTCTTTATAAGCTTCATATTAAACTAATAAAATTCAAAATTAATTAACCGTATTTGTCGGCAATTAAACACGCAATAACAATAGAAGCAAATGTCTAAAATGACTTATAAAAATGGTAACTTCGAAATATCGGAGAATTCTTAAAAATAGTACAAAGTCTGATGCGGAATTATACCTGCTGGCACAATCTTACGCCGCTTTACATGAACAGTTTAAAGCTATATATATTCACACATTCTTTCGATTTCTTTTGCTAAATTTTTTTACGAAAGAAAGCGCGATCAATCAAGAACATCCTTACACTATTGATTTGCCGAGACAATTATTAATGATTGAATCTCAACGGGATCGCTACTCTTCATTAGAGTCCTATGGGACTTTACTCTTCAATTGCGAGAAAAACAGACAGAGCAAATCATAAATCGCGTATCTCTTAAAGATGAAAAAACTAAATTACAGCATTGCAAATAAATATTGTGCTTATGCCTAGAAGCATTTCTTTCGATAAAATAAAGAAAATATTGTATACGCGATTTATGGCATACGCATTTGTATAGTACAATACACTGAATCCGCACATACGGGACATAATAACAATTATATAAATTATTCTACATTTTATGCATATAATGGTGTCCCTCGCAAACGGAGAAAGATCTCCATTCATAAAAATAGCGGCAGAAAAGCGGTGATGTAGCGTCTTCAGGTTAATCGATCTCGAAGAATAAATATTCTTGCCTTTCTATCTTGTTTATCCTAAGTGATGAAATAAATACTCATGTGTCGGTTAATTAATTAATCGTGGAATATTCGTCAAATTAATGTGAGTTAGGCATGATGGAGCTTCGAGCGATATTTATGAAAAAGTCACTGTGCTCTATCATTATTCTTAGTTATTTTTTCCTACTATTTTTTATTCCATAACTTCTACTATATTTTATTTATTTAAATAAAAAAATGCACGATTTCAGATTAATGTTCATAAACATCTTTTCGAGAAACACGCGGCAAGAGATTCACGAACTTCAAATTCTGATAATTTAAAGAATCCCAGAAAACTAATGAAGGAAAGCGCGACAAAACATTCAAGTTTAATCTTTCTCCGAAAGTCGCGCAGTATATCTTCAAGAAAGCAATATGTACAGAATAAAAATTCAACATTTAGTGCGTTGGTTTCGATAAAACGAATAAATTAAAAGTGCATACTTTTCTACTTTTATTGTACAAATACTTAAGTATGATGAAATATCCAATAGTTGATAAAAATTCTTCGTAGCTATAAGAAACAAACTATGTACATTAAAAATACTGCAAAATACTGCAACTTTCGGGGATCGATAGAAATAAATTCATGTAATCTCTAATTTTGCGTAATTTACATAAAAAACCTATTACGATTAGCATTTTCTTCACGTGTATTTAGTATCAAGTTACGGCTGCTTAATCCTGATTTTATCTAAAATGAAAATCTCGTATGAGATTATAAAACCGGACAGCCAGTAATGCAGCGATAATGTGCACAATAAGAAATACAGAGAAATCCAATTATTCAATACTAATGTTATCAATTAAGTACCAATGAGCGTGCCAAAATTGGCAATGGTACTCCTGGTTGATGTACAAATTATTTCGACTAAAGTCGCGCCGACGACTTCAATTAACTCTAACTTTTTAAATTATTTTTTTATCAATACTGTGGAAACAAAGGAAAATCTAATAAATATGTTAGCGCTGAAGCCTGGATTGTACAGTGTTCCTTTTAAATTAATACTAAACCAATATATTTTTTAAGTTTGATATATACACATGAAATGTTTTTTTTTATCTATTAGTTCTATAAATAAAACTCTTTTCAAAGAATCTATCAGAAGAGCTTAAATGACATTCTTTAACACTGCTATTAAACTATCTTGCTCATTAGATAATATTGTCAATTATGTTACTATTGTGTTAACTATTCTTAGCATTTTTGTAAAGAAATCTGTTAACGAGGAAACATTATACCAATCAGGCTCGATCGATGCTATCGGCGCTAAATGACAAGCAAGCTGAAATGCTTCCGCTTGCTGAACAAAGTTCGTTGGTAACTCCGGCAGAATCTGAACTCGCGTGACATTCAAACGTTGAAACGTGTCTCCGAGCCATCAGCGAGCATTAAAGTGACCGTACGATTGTTGATCCAGATTAGCCGTGCCAAGCGCATAGGGTTCAATCGGGCCACATCATTGATGGGCGCTGTACTGTAAGACTTCACACAACGAGTCTGCGAGTTACCCAGGCCGAACATGCCACTGCTGGTTTGCTAGAAAATCATGAAACCGTGCATTATTCTCCAGAAAATAAGCAAGATATGTTATCAAAAATTTTATATCTTATTATATGAAAATAATGTGAGATTATTTACTGACAACGAGAACAGAGATAAATAATTAGTCTTATAATTAATTATAAGACTAATTATTAATAATTATAATATAATTAACACATATTTATTATAATTAATTATAAAAGAAAGTTTTTTCATGCTTACTTACCTGCCAGAAACAGAGTTTGTTCTCGGAACAGGAATAACTGACGAGAAACTTTCCTTCTGGTGAAAATGCCAATGCAGTAACCGGCGCCGAATGTGCCGGAACTGTTTGACATTTGACGTTACCTCGCAATTCATATAATGCTAGCTGACCACCGCGACCTCCAACTGCTATCCTGCGTGTTGCCGGACAATGACTGACCTATAATTAAAAAATTATAAAAAATAAATTGCATATATTTCGCTATAGATATATGATACAGTAAAATATTGTATAATAAAACATTAAAAGATATTTTATATAATTTGAAGTAATTCTAATAAGCGATGAAGTTTTAAGCATAACATTATGATATCAAGCTGCACGATTCCAAAGATTGAATTATGATGAACATAATAATAGTTTACTGACAAAAATCTTGAAAATAGGTTACCTGATTAAATCTACACACTGCCGGAAATACTTCATTCAAAGGTTTCATTTTTAGATGACCTGGATCAAGACAATGTAGAATAATATCCATGACCTGCAAACAATAATTATACGCAAATTATTAAACTATTGCTACCAATATGTGTTGTTTAACTTAATTTAACATTTAATCATGTATAAATGCAATTGTTCCGTTTTTATAATTAATTTTAAATTTTAAAATAAAATTAAATCGCAATACCTCAACAAGAAGATCACTCATCTCGCTCTGCATTTTATCAATCAGTTGCTCAACAATCCTGAGAATCTCTGGTTTTGCTCTAGTCAAGACACTCGCACCCAGATTAACATTTAAAGTCTGAGCATTCTGTTGAAGAGTGTTAAATCTAGCTACTTCACGAGCCATCGTAGTGATGAAGGCAGCTGGCCTGGCAGTAGCAATCAATGTCAAAGCATGACGCGCTGTACGACAAGTGTCGGCTTGTGGCGTCAGAGGAAGGCCATATGTCAAACTCGGCACTAACTTGTCTGCGTCGCAACACATTTCCAGTAGGCCTAATAGAACCTGCCATAAAAAAACAGTCGAAAATTTTATAATTAAATGTAATAGAAGAATATTTTTAGATTAATATACATTTACATATTTAATACAATAAAATCGAAATTCTATTTTTAAGCTTTTCTTTATTGTGGTTCATTTTTTATTCAATTTTTAATGCAAATCAATAATATTATTTATTTACTCTATTATCCTATCTATTATCTTATCAAAATTCATAAAACAATGGCGGAAAATAAGATATAAATCGGGATATCAATTTTCTGGATTTTGTTTACCTTTGATACATCGAGATAGGGTTCCCAGACAGTGAATCCTCTACCAATAAGATCGATCGCGGCTCTTCGTAGTGGCGTATGCAATGGAAGTTTTGGAGAATGAGGTGCGTGCAATAGATGAGTAAGCGCCATACTGGTATGCCTGGCAAGATTATTATTTCCTATGCCAAAGCCTTCCACAATCGAGCTCTTTCGTCTCTGTTCGTTGTCTCTTCTTTGGTTCGTTGTGGTTACATCTTGACCAAATTCAGCACCTATTACGCCTAACAGCACAACAGCCGTGGTTTGCTTTCGTTTCAGTTCCGCCACGCTCGATGGTTTCCTAGCTATACTCATCTCTGCTAAGAAAGATGTATATTATAAATTAATAGATTTTATATTTTTATATTATAAACTTATTTCTATTGAATTTTTCTTAATATTTATTCTTGAAAAAAATATATTTTTTTTAATGAAAAAAGATTCGAACCTAGAATCATCTTTATATTTCCTTTTCCTTTATATTTTTATATCTACTCTTTCTTAATTTCCAATTTTAACAATTTTCATGTATTATCTCCATTCTGTATGAGATAATAGTAACATTGATAATGGTAACATATGAAATATTACAAAGACAACTTACCTTCAGCTAACTCTTCTTCTTCGTCCTCTTCTTCAGGTTGTGATTCAGACTGCGGCACCGGACTTCCGGGTGCCGGCGAGTTTTGATTCTGCGGTTGCGGAGCGATGGGTTCTTGAGTACTATACATCGGCAAATATTGCGACCAGTTATCAACAAGTGCTTTGCGACCCTTTGAGCCCATCCGACCCAGCTCGGCGAGCAATAAAGCCTGCGCTGCTTCTCGAATCTAAAATGGAAAATTAGGTGGATATGCTAAAATGGAACAAATAATAACCGTTTAATTTTCAGTTCAGTGAGTAAACCGTAAGAGGTTTTATGAATAAATAACAATAATTGATTCTAAATAAAATTGAGAATATGTCTTCGATGAGTTAATAACAAACCTCCACACACTGATGTTGCCATCTTCGTGCCATCATCTCTACTTGTGGCCGTTTGAAAGTCTTTGCGCCACCCTGCGCTGCAACTTTGTCAGGCAACAATACACAGTGTAATGTAGCCAGAAGGGACCAACCCTGCTTGATTTGGGCCTGCTGTACTGTGTACATTTCTTCATTTTCCTCTTCTGTTTTATTCCAGTTCACCGCGGCTCTATTACCCGGCCTATTTATAAAAATTGACTTCCTTACAGTTTTTATTTTATATATGTCTATCTTTACATTAAATATACATGTAGTATATATTTAGATCTATATTATATCCCTTTATTATAGATATAATAAAATATAAATGTAAAAAATGAAAAATATTATATATATATATATATATATATATATATATATATATATATATATATAATTTACTGCCACAATTAGAGAAATTAGTTAGCATTGCACGATATCATCATTAACTTTGCTATTTCAATTTTACATTATAAAATTTACCTGTGCATCTTGCGATTTCGTTCTTGCTCAGGTACAAATGTTGCGTTGTTCATTGACATTAAGGTATTTGCTAAAGCAATTACCGCTAATAAATGATTACTTGTTAAAGTAGTCGATAATTCCCAATGTGCTCTTGCCGTAAATGCTCTAGTGAGCCTCTCTTGTCTAACTAGTTCAGCTGGTAAGCGTTGCTCCAATTGAGTTGTAGGTTCACCGACTGGTTCAAGATGTGTTTGCCAAGTTGGTAATAACAATGACATGTAACCTGCAACATATGTAGCTTTTTTTAAGTACTTGGCATTAGAAAGTAAGAAAGAGAAATAGAGTATAAAATTTGTTTTTCTTAATATTATCTTATTTTAAAATGTATTTAATGTTAAAAAGAGAAAATTGTTCTAATATATCATCCATAAAAGAATATGCACAGATATCTGTGTATATAGAAAATGTGGATATTTTAATCATAATGAATATATGAATTGTAGCATAAATTTTTTTCTTTTAAGTATATCATATTATTAGAACGTACCTCCCTTGGATAGTACTCCAAATGAGACAGGAACCATAGGCCGTAATAGACCCAGTTTTCCTTCGCAAACCCGATCCAAGTCTGGATCCATACCCCAGGCGTGCAAAAGGCTCAAAAGTAATTGCGCTACTTCCATTGTCGCATTTGGTTCACTAAACGCACCGTTCCGTTTCAAACTGTTCTTCGCCACGTCGCTATTATTCCAATTTTCGCCTGTAAAGTATCAGATAGCAAATGAGCAACATAATAAAGCCGAGTAATATTTAGCAAACATCAAGACAATTAGTATGACTGAAAAACAAAACGATAAAAAAGTACAATAAATACATATAAATAGGTTGACAGAAAATAAAAAATAATTCCTAAAAAGTATTTAATGATTTCAAATAGCATAAGTGAAAACACGCACACTATAATGACACGCACAATAATAATGATTAATTATTTAATTTTTGAACAGATACATACACTTATTATAAAATCAAAAACATAGAAATGGTAATTCTGGGTGAATATATATTAAATGCTGTTATAAAACACTCTCAAGCGTGCATATCAACAAATTTAAAGCAAGCTTTGTAGTAATAATATCCATCTTCTTGTTTGCTGTGATTCCTGATTTAGTATTTACAGTCCTAATAGGAATTGTTAAGAATAGATAAATAGTGAAACTGTTCAGTGCTTTGAAGAAACTGTGAGATTTTTACCTATTGATACACAAAAATCGAATAAATGAATAAAACACAAGTGGAAAATCTAGAATACAAAATAGGTCCACGTGCGAAACCCGTCGTAATTGTGAACTACAAAAATTTGCCATCCTCAAAGATACATGTCTAACCTTTGCCGTCAAATGTCGACGGCTTGAGGCCGACGCTTTCCGCTTTGGCCTGTAATTTAGTATGCACATTCTCCGCACCTTCCTTCATCTTAGCCAATATACCTACAGAAAGAAATTTGTTTTTAGACAGTACGTTATATGAAAAAGATAATTGTAGCAAAACATCTACCAGATGAACTGAAAAAATCTATAAAGGAACGTTAATATTCCAATATTCTAGAAACAAAAAATCTAAGATATTTTGTTAGAAGCACCTTGAACTGGATTTAAAAAAATCATGTGAGGACTTCCTAACTAAAGAAATTCCTGAATTAAAGATATATAAAAGACTTAAAGAGATTAGTACAAAAAAATGTAAAGATAGAATGGCCTTAAATAGAGTTACTGAATAGAGAAAACTAACAATACATAAAACCCGAAAACATAAAACTCGATATTGTAACGAGTCCGTGGAAGCACTTTTTGCAAATAAAATATAAAATGCACATTGAACAATTTTTTTTAATACTCAAATCGAATCAAGGTATGCGACAATATCAATTTATACATATAAATGAATAGGATATGCATATGACACTGTTAACACAATATTTTCAAAATTCTAGAGAAAAAAAATTATTAACCTTTTTTTGAGAAATTTATATCAAATATTATCTATCTAAAGATTTCAATAAGCCAAGGAATTTTCATATGCGAACAAAATTGTGAAACAAATAACAAAATTACGAAACAAATAACAATAAAACATGATACCGTGACGATCCTTCTCCTTTAATATTCGCTCAACATCGCCTGCTTTATCCTTGACGCGACCGAAAAAGTCTACAAAGGGACACATTAATAAAGATAGTTTTAATGATAATTCTTAAGCAAGTAGAACTGTGGAAAAATTTTGTTTTCATATCTATAATATATATATATATATATATATATATATATATATATATATATATATATATAACATTTTATATTATAATATAATAATTTGAAAATATATGAAAGAGAGAAAGAGGATTACCTTACCAACAATTTTCTTATGCGCATCGGGGCTGGCTGATTGAGTGAGCGCTGCAACTTTCTGATATTCGGCGGCGGAGATAAGTCCCTGCGCTTCTAAAGAACCAGGTGACATGGCACCGTATTCGTCACTTAACAATTGCACTATGACGGAGAAACAAATTAAGTTATCTCCATGAAAAAAATTATACTTTACAATATAAATTATTTTGTAAAACATAATAAATGCAAAATTTACTAGTGAATATATCACTCAATTTTTTTGCTAGACAAATTTTCACAAGTGGAATCAAAATATCTATGTACCTATCAACGCTTCTATATCAAAGAATAAAATATGACTCTCTGGATCCTTCGGATTACTCCTGAAGCCTTGAATCATCAGTGGGGAACCTTTGGCTTTTATCTGATTCCCATGATCAGGACCATGACCACCATGAAGCTGTTGCAACTGGTGTAGTCCTCTTTGCGTCGCGTGTCTGATCGCCGACAGATTTCGGTGACGCAAACCCCTAAGAAATAGAAATCGGGCGGACTGTAACGAATAACGCTATTCCGGTAGATTTTCTTCGAAAGAACACGCAAAATTCTCACCATCCATGCTGCAAGATTTCATTTACCTAAAGAAATGCACGGCAGGATTGGCAAGTCCTAGTTCACCACCGGCGGCGGATCCGCCGGCCGCCGCTATGGTGTTCTCGTCACATGCGTAGAGCACTTCTTCCGCGATAATGCCTAAAAGAAAAACATGAGTCACTATTTTTACAAAAATCTTTATGCACAATTTATGAAAAACGTAATAATATAGAAAAATGTATCTCATGATTAAAATATTTAAGCTTTCGAAGATTGGAGATGTTAAGAATTGAAGGATTCATGAAAAAAAAAAGTAATATGAAGCTAACAAACCGTGCAATACGCGATCCAAATGACCAGTTTCCATTTGCCAAACGTACACGGCACCATCCGAGCATCCAACTATCATAAAATCGTCCAACGGTCTCCATTTGATAGTTACAACCGGGAAAAGATGCCGCGAAGCAAGCACAACGCATTTCCTCTCAGCCAATGAGAGTAATGTAACGCTGTGATCTGATGCAACACTACATACGCATTTCTGTATCCTGGGCTATAAATACAAATATATAACATTTTATACACATTAATCAATCTAATATTATATTTCTCATGAATTAATCATCGTAAAATTTAATCGCAAAAATAAGCAAATAATCGTACATTGCAATTATCGGGCGGCACCATTAATTGCGTGATTTCGCCGGCGTGAACGCAAAATCGGTGGATCAGTGTGCCAGCATATAAATCCCAGAGACAGACGGCAAAGTCCACAGAACCAGAAACAAGATGAGTACGATCATAACGAGGCGCTGCACCATGAGGATAAAGCAGACAATTTACTCGTCCGGAGTGACCCAAAAGAACTTGATGTGGTGGCCAATCTAAATGTCATAGTAAAGTAAAATTAAAAGTTTAATAATAAGTTATAAATTAGAAAAAAAAAGTTATCTATAAAGAAATAATAAAGATGCGAAATATATAAATATACCATCGTACTGTTGATGATTCCCATGGAGTAGTTGCAACATCACAGTTTGTGTTGCCGGTACGATGATGATACTACCATCCTCGCGACCAACAACCAGCCGACTCTGCTGTGGCAGGTATATGCAAGCGGTAAGTTTGATACCCTGACCGTCGCCGGAGTCTAATTGGTCAAGTATTCCCACGGGAGGTGGCTTCATCGCGTCCCAAGCAGCGGTGAGACTCGTCTTTACGGTCGGCGGCAATGCTGGCGGTGTGGATCCGTCATTTTGAGATATCTGGACGAGCTGTTGCGTCGTCATTTCTGGCACCGTCCAGAGAATAACGACACCCTCACTGTCTCCACGTAACAAGTATTTCAAAGTTTTGTTTTGACGCTGTACGGTCACCAATCGCATAGCCGGTGGACATGAAAGAGGCTGAAATATATATATGAAATTTTGGACATTTTTAGAAAACATATATCAAAAATAAAAAATTTAAAAGAATCGAAAAATTTAAAGAGAAAAGATCAGAAGTTTTAGAAACAAGGAATCTATACGACTATATTAAATATATTAAATATTTTTTATTGCTGTTATGAGATATATTTCTTACCTTATCTCCGGGTTGTGTTAACGTACAATACAAATACGGCTGATCGTATTCGGCACTAGCGCTGTGAAAGTTCTTGTTGTCCGCGACGCTACTGCATATCGTATTAAAGAAAATAATTAGCGATTACTTTTGTCTTCATGAAACTTCAGACTTCAGATACTATTTGTGGACACACTTTTTTCCATTTAGATATCGCGATATGCAACATAGATATCAAAATATTTGTATGCTGGATATTGGAAAATGTGTTCACGAATAGTGATTATCTTATCACATTGCAAAAGCTTGAAATATTGCATCGAATAACTTCAAATATGCATGATTATATATAATCATGTTTACTAGCAAGCAAACGCTGCAAGTAAACTGCTTTTTCAAAGCAATTAGCATCTTCAGATTATTATAAACAATACACAAAGGTAGAAATATATCTGTAAAAATTCTGACCACAATTCTAAATTCTAGTTCTACTTCGATAAATTAAGAGAGATTGAGTGATTTTAATATCAATATATTCGAAATTAAATTATTTTTTGAATCAAAGAAACAATAAATTTTCCTGATACATCTCTTCTTGCTTTTATTTTCGAATTGAAAAATAGCATTAGTTCTTTAAGAATTATTAAAATATTTTAATTTTAGAAAACTCCTTTCTCTTTTTTCCTTATAAATTACCTTTGTGTCACGTTTCTTTTATTTCATCACACAATTAATAATAATAGTGCAAAGCAACTTAAAGCAAACAGAATATAAGAATTAATGAAGTAATAAGCAATGAAATAATGGTATGGCAATATATATATATGATCCTTTTTCGCATTTACCTTTTTTCGCGCATTTTCACCTTGTTTATATTACCTGTCTGAATTCTGCGATTAAAAAATTATCACAATGATTACGTTATGAGTATATGAATGTCTCGTGTATGACAGAATATACACGCGCGTACATACGAGTTTGTTTGTAAATGCGGATGACAAAAATCATGATAGTTTGTGAATATATATGAAAAAGAAATTTAAAAAATACCGCTGTATGTTTGATGATGAGTATGATTCACATCGATGTAATGAACCAATTTGCAAACCATTTGCGAATTATGGTGCATCCAGAGTATCAGTTTCCAGTAACACCAATATACATCTAATGTATGTATGCTAGATTTATCGCACATCCTTGCACCAAAATACAGAAGAAATACAAAAAAAATACAAAAGAAAAATAAAAGAGACGACAATGAATAACAAGAATGAGTAACAAAGAGAGACGAAGAGAAAAAGAGAGATGTACAAGTGATAATGCGGGTTACCTGCTGAGAGCCTTGCCCTTCAGCTTGCTAGAAGAACACCAGATCCCGCGTAGAATGCAGATGTGAATAATATGAAAAAGATATCACCGTAAAATGGACCATTGTTAATTGTTAATTTATGTGCATGTATGAAATTTGTGGGATTATATATTATAAATACTAAGCTCCAAATCCTCTCCCTCCCGCCAAAAAAAAAAATTTCTTCATAATTATTTTTATATGAAAAAATAAAATGCAACAAGAATTCTATTAATCAATATTTTAATATTAATATTAATAATTATATAGTTCCTAATCCCAAGTGTGTTTTGTCTTAATTATATTTGCGAAAGCTTTATTTCAATCTCAAATAAAAAAAGTATTGGAGTAACTCTCTATATCAAGATAAACAGAAAAAAAATGTGTTATAATACTTTCTATTTTATGTGAAACTTGCTTATTAAATGTAACACAGTGTTTTTTTAGTAAACGATAATATGACTCTGAATATGTAGGCACATGATAAATGATTATAAACAAGATAAAAAATAAAATATTAAATATGTGCATTGCCAGCAAGTGCTTCTACAGCATTCAGGCCTAAAATTGAAAGAGAACTCATTTCATGTTTGTAATGTGTCCAACAATTACATTTGTTAGAAATTTACAGGAAAATAATATGAATAGTGAGTGATTTTAATGACACTTCCTGGAATGTCTTTCTTATAGATATACAAAATATACAACTAATCATTAAAATAGTAATATCTGTGAAACATCTGTGAAATTGTATTTTTCTAAGATGTATCACATATAAAAATTACATACTTGTTAAAAGCATATTAATAACTCGTTTGAATTGTTGCTTCAGAATTTTAAACTATAATTAATAAATAATAAACTATGATTAATAAATTATTGTAGTAAACATAATCATGCTACTAAACTATTAGTCAACTTTTTCTGTACATAGATATTGGTAGGTATTGCAATAGAATTTTAATACTTATGTGTACGCAAAAAGAAACTACCTGTCAAGTTGTACCAGAACCCTAGAAGCAATAAAGGGATATGCTAATCAATATGATTTACTATTCCAGTATTTCAATCAAACTGTTACATAGTGTTATTCAATCATAAGTATTAAATTCGGGGCGTTAGAGAGAGAAAATTATTATATATATATATATATATATATATATATATATATATATATATATATATCTTGTATCACTGAAAATCAGTATCAGTGTATCGAAGAAACTTATTTAAATCATATCAAAAAAATACGTACTTTGCTGGAAGTTTGTACAGATATCCATGACCTTCGTCGCTCCACAAAATGACTCTGTCAGCAGCTAGAAAGTCACCTGCCATCCAACGTTCGCCTCGAGGAGCTGTTACCGAGCAAAGAACCGAGAAATCACCAGCGTCGAATATCTATAAAATTATTTCATTAATATATATTATGTAAAAATAATGCAAATTGTTAATCACATTTATTATATGAATGCATACTAAAATCTTATTTAAAAATATTTAGAATCAATTTTTCTTGCATTGCATAATTTTATCCGAGATATACATATTTTTGCAGTCAAAATAATCTCCAATTAAAACATTTTTATTAGTAATAAATAATGACACTTGCAAATTACCTGCCAATACTTGGAGCATACAATGAGCACCGTTCTTTGATTATAAGGACAACAAGTCATCGCGAGTGCATTCAAGCATCGAATCTGCTTGCTTTCATGCTCATACAGAGGTTCGCTGTTTCGATTCTCGTGTCCCAGAAGTGTCCACACTTTAACTGTGCCCGTGGTCGTCAGAGCCAGTACGACATCGTCTTTAAATGAATAGAAGCGCTTGTTGCGCTTTAAATAAATCCAGAAAGGATATATTTTAAGCGACATTTTTGTTAGAGTCACCCAAATAGTTTGCTGTTCGTTATGAAAATTTATCAGCCTTGATAGATTAATGCAAATAATATTATTTTCTAGACCGACCAATTTTATTAATTGCAAGAGTGTAAAATGCCTTTGATTAACTAATAATAATTTCCATATGCGTAAAGTATAGTAACATACATGCCAGATGTTTCCATAGAGAGAAAAGCGAGATACATATTAAGTTATAAATCATGCTTATTTTTAAATTATTGCAGAAATTATGAATATATGTCATTTAATCATGCAGAATCTAAGAACCAGTGCTGATTAACAAATAGCAATTAATGTGTGCATTGTTGTATCCAATTGGTGCTGATAAGAGTATTTGCATTCTCTGCAGGCTGTTTGCTCTCTTTTTAATTATCATCAAAGCCTTTTCCTACAATTTAGTCTGAGTTTATACATGCAAAATATCTATTTTATGATCGCACGCATAATTTTTAAGAACACATAGTCAAACAGACTGTAAATTAATATTCTCTATAGCATAACTGTTAAAAAAATATTCTAAATATCGAGTAATGTTTTTTGATAAATTTTATATTTCGATAAATAACTAATAGGTCAAATATCTACCAATAAACTTTTAATTAAAAGATTAAACTTAGCGATAGTGTGCAATTTAATATTTTGTTGTCGTATAAATATATATTATAATTGATATGTACATATACTTACGAATAGAGATAGAAACATACTATACCAAGATGAGAGTGTTATGAAGGTGTAATGAAGGTGTAATGAAGGTGTTATAAAGATATAGCAAATATTGGATGATTTATGTGTAAATAATATATGGACAATATATAAATATTATTATAAAAAGAAAGAGAAATAAAATAAGAAATATTAATAATGGTTAAGTTGCTCAAAAAACAATGCATAAAAAAGAGATATATGTAAATGATTAGATTATAGAAAAAAAGAAAGATAAGAGATACAGCTTCGACCATCAGTGCATTAACACTGAATTGCCCAATTTCATTAATCATGCTGCAACAATATAACTGTTATATTAAATGTTAGATATAGAACTGCTATTATCAAAAATTGTGTTCAAATTGTATAAATTATTTTACACGCAAAATAAAATCATTAAAAGTTAATATATGAAATATTTGTCAAAAAGAAAATCCCTCTTTATACCCAAAGCATAAAGCTTCTTCAGGTTAATTGCCTAAAACTGGCAAAGAGCAGCAGATTATACAACTCAAAGTAAAAAAAATATTTCTATACAAGTGACTTTGTTGATATTATTAGTTGCTTTTAAATCATATCAGTAAAATTATTGTTTAGTATAAACATTATAAAAATATTATTATCCACAATTAAAATTCATTCAAATAAAATATGAAACTGAGTAAAAAAGAAAATTTTTACCATTAGTATCCAAAAGTTTTCTACTTAAAAAAGAACATATAAATATATAAGATAATGAAATACCAAAAGATACTGTTTAATATATTGCTGTTTTTCAATCAAATAAAAATTGACTTGTATAAAACATAATACTGACTTATATATATATATATATATATATATATATATATATATATATATATATAAATTTTTTATCATGTAAATAAAAGAAAAAATTTAAGATCATGATAAAATAATACGTCAGATTTAAATTATATTATCGCGTGAAACATTGAAGCAAAGGGACAAATCCTTATTAAAGATATTACAAATCATATTTATACAGTATCTATTGGCAATGAAATTGATAGAAGGTAACGGAAGAGTCATGGTAAGCGTAGGTGTGATGGAGTGTAACTAACTTGTATGCACGTAGAACCGACCTTTCCGTTTGGCCGGCCGTAAAACGTGCAAGGCGCTAATCCAATCTGGATTGACGCGAGAACTCAGGGTAAACAGCACTTCCAAACTGAATGGATCCATCACCAGAACCTCAGGATAGTAACTAAATAGAAAAAAAAAAACATTTTCTCAACCTGAGCGATACTATCATCGCGATGCGATAACAACAAGATTCTTACCCAGAGCAAAACAACCTAACATCTTCTCCTCCCGCGGAAACATAAGGCAACATTTGTGTGTGAACACTATTAAGCTTCACTGCCTCGCGACACTTTCCGTCAACTAGATCCCAAGTGCACATCTCTCCGCTCTCGCTGCTGCTAACGATGAAATTTTGTTCCATTATGACACTAGCTCGACTAAGACACATTATCGGAGCAGTATGTCCAACAAGTAGACATCTTGGAGTCATCTACATGAAGATCATGATTATAATGAATATAATGTATTAGAAGAGAAAAACAATATTTTCCACAATTTTCTCCAATTCTATAACTCTACCTTTAATGTTTCTGGATCCACTTGCCACAAACATATTTGTCCATCATAACATCCTGTCACCAATGTTTTTTGATCCCGAGATAGATAAACACAAGAAATACAATGAGTTGGTGCTATACGTCCCCATAGCACTATGGGCACCACTAAACTGGTACCTGCAGTCATCTTTGCGAGCAATCTGAAAATTATTATTATAAAGTAATAAGCACATTCTCTTTGCATCTTCATTCTTGCTTATCCAAATGCCAAATTTTTTCTGATTAATTGGAGTATATTTCTCATGATTTGATTTAGAAAATAATTTAAAAACACAATACCGAGTAAAAGAATTTGATCACAAAACTACAAATTGGAATAACTATTTTAAAATAAACATTGTCAACCATATCAATAATACCATGTCATCAATCTGAAAAATATTTAAAGCGCAAAGAATAATCCCCAAGCAGTAAATTATATACAAAAAAACAAAAAAAAAACCTATACTATCATTGATATCTTTATATAAAGATCATTGATATCGAGAAGAAAGAGATAACCACCCAATAAAATTGACAAGATATTAAAGTCAATTTACGACATAACCGAAATTAGTTTATGTAAGGCTCGAGAATTCTTCAAATTCTGGAAATTATTAGGTACTTAGAGGCAAGAAAGGGAATTGATTGAAAGTAATTAAAGACGTCTGCTACACATGATGTTGGCAAAATGTCACAAGTGATCAAGGCTACTGACGTTATACGTTCCAGAGACATCTGCTTTTAAGATGCTAAAAGCAATCATGCGAATAGATATATGAAGGATAATTACCACAGGACAATGAATACCGCAGACAACTGCTTGAAATGTCGCAACTGGCGATATTTGCCAAAAATTTCTCACTTTTTACTGCACTCTTACGATCATCGCCATCTTGCTGTCGAGGACGATGCCCGTCAGAGACAGTGCGGGCAAGAGTAATAGTAATCAGCTGTTCCACCTCAAAAGTTTTCTAAATCATGATAGTTCGGACGATATGTATAGAAAATGCAGATAAATTGTTATTTTCAATAATAAATTTTCAATTTTAGATTATATAATGAAGAAATTTTGAAAAACTTAGACAATTTTTTTATAAAAATCAACTATGTACAAAATTTTCAATAATGAGTTTTGAACATAATTGATCGAATTAGAAAATGTCAACGAGATAATCGATCTTGCGAAAGAATCGATTCTATAGGGTGCGTTCAGGGAGCACTTTTAGCTGTATACTCTACCCTTTTTGTTTAACTTTCAGTAAACAACAAAGATAGAACAATGCTTTTAGCATTGTTCTATCTTTGTTGTTTACTGAATTCACATCTTGGCAGAAAAGCAACGAAATCACACCTTGGCAGAAAAGCAGCAGCCAATCAGAACTCGTGCTGGTAGTAAGCGATACAACAGAATATCATTCCGTTTACAGATTACTACCAGCGCGAGTTCTGATTGGCTGCTGCTTTTCTGCTTTCTGCTTTTCTCAAAGTGTGAATTCGCCGTAAGAATCCCGTTCCTGAACGCAGCCTAATGGCTCCCGCACACTAGCGCGATGACGCGTGCGCGATAGACCAATGAGCGTACAGCTTTTATTCGTTAACGGATGAAAACTGTACGCTCATTGATCACGTCATCGCGCTGGTGTGCGAGTATGCGAGAGCCATAATTGGGAATCATAACCTGAAATTTCCAGGTATTCATAAACATCAACGATACGTTAGGAAATAATCACATATTAATTGAGTGCACAACTATTAATGACTGCATTTTTTTCTATGATTACACGAATTTCGGTCATTTAATATCAATTTGTTTACTGCGCGCAATATCAACAATAGGATCAATAAACATTAAAGTTGGGTAAGCATATTGTTCTCTTGGCGCATTAAAAGTATTGACAAAAAATATATATGTTAGAACATTAAAATAAATTAAAACAATCATTTCTTTGTGTCATGAAAGTGTAGAAAATATTTTTAAAATCTTAATTGATAATATAAAGCAGGCAGTATTTTGGTTCAAAAATTGAACATTGTAAAAATAAATTTCACAACAAATTTATATTTGGAAATGTAAAATGTGATTTATTATTAATTATATAGTTTATTAACATTATTTAAAATTAATTGTTTTATAATGTCTTGTGTACTTATAAATTTTTGAGTAATATATATTTCTTTATTTGCAGATCTTGTTTTATTATAGATTTACGGGAAACTCTGAAATTATTTTTAATTGAATTAAGCTAAGCACTAGATTACTTGAAAGCTATTGTGCTTCACAGTTTAATAATCTAAATTTTTTTAGCATACAGTTTGGTTTAAATAAAGAAATTGTATCCAGCAATTGTATATTAATATACAATAATGAAGTGTCACTATGAAATATTAGGAGTTGAAAGAAACGCTTCTGACAATGATATAAAAAAAGCATACAGGAAGCTAGCATTAAAATGGCATCCAGATAAGAACCTTGATAATCCAAATGAAGCAAAGGAACAATTTCAACTTGTCCAACAAGCATGGGAGATACTGAGTGATCCCCATGAGCGTACCTGGTACGACAATCATCGAGAAGCCATCCTGAAGGGTGGTATTGGAGAAAATTACAAGGACGACTCCATTAATCTTTTCCCATACTTCTCCACTACATGCTTCAAGGGTTATAAGGATGATGAGACAGGTTTCTACACTGTTTATCGAAATGTCTTCGAAAAATTAGTCGCGGAGGACGCCGAATTTGCTAAAGACGATGAGTTTGTTGATGAGGTCCCTGGCTTCGGCGATTCTCTGAGTTCCTATGAAGATGTAGTGCATGATTTCTATGCCTACTGGCAAAGTTACAGCACCAAGAAATCCTATGCTTGGTTGGATCCATACGATATACGTGAGATGCCAAACCGGCGTGTCTTCAGGCTCGCTGAGAAAGAGAATAAGAAAGTACGCGAAAAGGCGAAACGTGAGAGAAATGAGCAAGTGCGTAATCTGGTCGCTTTCGTCCGTAAACGTGACAAGCGAGTGCAAGCTTACGCGGAGAAGTTGGCCGAACGTGCTCGCGAGAACTTTCGCAAGGCAGAAGAGCGCAGGAAGGCGCATTTGTTGGAGAGGCAGAAACTGTTGCATGATCACAACGAATCCGAGTGGTCCAAATTCTCGAATATTGAGGCGGAACTGAAAAAGATAGAGGCGAATCTGACAGCGGAATTTGGAATGGACAGTAAGGAAGCAATCACGGAGAAAAACAACATACTTTATTGCATCGCCTGCAATAAGATTTTCAAAACGCACAAAGCCTTTACGAACCATGAGAACTCGAGAAAGCACAAAGAAAATGTCAGCATGCTCAAGCACCTCACAATAGATGATAACGACGATCTCCTTGACAATTCTCGTGAAAGCGATTCAAGCACAGAATCAATTTCTCTAAATGAGCTCAAGTTAGCAACAAACTCGCAAATGCCCGATTTCTTACTGAACCCCCAGAGTGACATGACACAACCAGATGATGAGAACAATGAAGATACTTCTTCAGCCGAACTAATGTCAGACGATGAAAAAAATTCAGAATCGATAAACGAAAAAAGAAAGATGGATAATGGAGATATTCCATTAGCTACAGAACCACAGATGAGTGAAAGCATTTCGTTCTCCTCTAAGATAGAAAATGAGGATGATAACATAACATCCGAAGACGAATTAATATCTGATCAGGAAGAAGAAATCCCATTGTCATATCCTCAGAAAAAGAAAAAAAAGCGGAATGCTCTAAATCTACATACTATGATGGATCATGCTAGTGACGAGGACACGGAAAGTACGAATGAAGAAATGTGGTTATCGAAAAAACAACGCAAAAAATTACAGCAAAAGAAGGTAACAAAGAATAAGGTACAAAATAATGAAGAGACACACAATAAGAAGATACAACAAGCAAATGACGAAAGCGAACTAGCAAGAAGCGAACTAGAAGAAACAGATATTGTTAATGAAAGGCTAAAAAGCAGTAAAATAAAGAAAGCATGCAAAAAAGAAGACCGAGAGAATAAGAGTAAAAATAAAACAGATCCAATCATAAATGTTGATGATCATTGCTGCATTTCTTGCTCATTGAAATTTCCTAGCAAAAACAAATTATTTGAACATTTAAAGAAAACTGGACATTCGGTGTATATACCAGAATTAATGAAAAATAAAAAGGAGAAACAAAAAAAAGAAAAGACAGTGCCCAAAGGAAAAGATACTTCAGATAAAAAAAGACGTTGAACTTAATAAAGAAAATATCGCGTGCGCATGAGATGTTAATTATTGTTAATTTATTACGAGTGATGTGACAGTCGTTTATGCAAGTCCATATGTTCAAATATATCATAAGAATCGTATTCTTTGTGTACATATTGTACAAAGTATAAAAATATTAAAATAATGTAGTTATTATGAATTATGTTTGATGAGGTAGAACTATTATATCGAGTTCCTTTGCAACATTTATAATGATTCAGAAATAAAAATTAACAAATATGCTACTAATGTGCTTTAAGCAGAAGCAACAAAAATTAAAATTATAATACACGTTATTATATTATAAACATACCACAAATGATTTTGTAACAAATCATATTCAACAATAAATGCAATAATACCTCATTAAAATAATATATTGTGAATATATTTTCCTTTTCCGACAATATTTTAAGTTTATCAAGATATATATATTATAGACAATCTAGTGTTTTAATAATAAAAATTTATTTTGCAATAACTTATTTTCCTACAAAATAAAAAATAAATAATATATTCAATAATATAAAAAAATATTTGCATTTTTCAGGGTATGTGCAATATCTCTTTGCTATAAATATAAATAATAACGTCACAGCATGACATAGAATATCATTCATTACACTGTTAATCACAGGTGAGATAATTTACAGGTGCTTGTAAATAATGAGCATTTTATTTTCTTGTTGAGTTTTAATTCTACATGTTCTCTCAAGAGGAGACATCATATTATGCAAGCATTCTATAAGCAATCGCAAGCTTTCAAAGAAATGAAATTATAAATTCTTCAAGGTTCAATACTATGGCTGCTAAAAAACTCATTTATCCTGCGGCGGACCGTAATAAGGATCCCATATTATCGGTTTTAAAACGATATATTCAACACGGCATCAATCAGACCTTCTTGGAGATAGCCTCCGGTTCGGGACAACATGTGGCGCATTTCGCGCCACATTTTCCACACGTCACATTTTATCCCTCCGAGTACGAGCCACGACTTTTGGAGAGCATTGCTGCACACGCAAACGGATATTCGAATATAAAAAGTCCTATAAGAATTGATGTCATCGAGGACTATCGCCTATGGGGTAATGGTATCTTCAAGCCAAACAGCTTAGAATATATATATAACGCAAATATGATACATATTTCGCCGTATCAGTGCACCATCGGTTTATTTAGTAATGCGGGACAATTGCTGAAGCCGAACGGACTGCTAATTACATATGGACCATATGCCTTTGATGGTCAGATCACACCTCAGAGTAATGTAAATTTCGATAAGTCTTTAAGATTGCAAGATCCGAATTGGGGTTTACGAGATGTAAGAGATTTGAAAAAGTTGGCTGAGGAACATAATATTAAATTAATCCAGGTTGTTGATATGCCTGCTAACAATAATACATTAATTTGGAGAAAAATTATGCATTCGTAAGAATTGCAATTGGCGAATTTTATATATAATGATTAAATAAAAGAATAATTATAGCTAAGCGCTTTCAAATATGTATATAAATCTTATTTTTGTTTAATTAAATTAAAAGATATTGCTTCTCTGGTTGTGTGAATAAGATGCTTTATTTAAACATTACGTTCCTATATATTTTTATCTAAAGTTGCTATATCTATATTTAATTACAATACACATTGTACAAAATTTCTATATTAATTTTTATGATACTTTAATCCCTGAGAGATCTGAAATTCTTATATTTGAGAAATTTATAACTAGTATAATATGAATTATATCTTTTTTTTCTCATTAATATGAAACATGTTATATATATATATACATGACGAAATGTACCTTAAAAATAAAGCAATTATAATCGTATTTTTACATTGTATCATCATCACCAAAGAAATCTAAATCTTCCAATCCCTCTGGCAGATAACTCAATTCAGATTCATCTTTGTGCCTCATATTATATCCTTTGCTATATCCTGATATAACAATTCAATTTATTAAAAGTGTATATATTTTTTTTTTTTTTTAAAGATAAAAAATTAAGATATGTACCTAAATCTTTCATGAGTCTTGTAGGAGCATTTCTTAGATATAAGGGCACTCCTGGTTGTGGGCCCTTATGTTCAGCTACAACTTTTTGTGCGGCTCTAAGTGCGTCTTCCATTAGTCTGGATTTTGGAGCTCTCGCTAAATATATTGTACATTGCGCCAAAAGAACATCGCATTCCGGCATCCCGATCATTTTGCAACCGTGCATTGTGTGCATCGCTATCCCTTAATAAATAATATATATTTACATCAAATGAACTATAAATTACATTCACAATTAATCACATTTCACAAATCTATTCTTTACATTCTCATAAGTATTATTAAAATATACTGTTTATTAGCAATTATAAATTATGAATGATTTACTAACCAAGAGCTTTTGGATCAGCTAAACCGATATCTTCACTAGCCATCCTCACTAATCTTCGTGCAATATAAACCGGATCTTCACCGCCAGAGATCATTCTAGTCAACCAATAAAGAGAAGCATTTTCGTCACTGGCTCTAACTGATTTGTGTAATGCGGAAATCGTGTCGTAATGTTGATCACCCTTCTTATCGTACAACATGTGCGTCTTTTTCAGACTCTCCTCGATGTCGTTCAGCGTTATTATAGCTGGCCCAATGTCTAGTAGTTCCTTTTCATTCAGTGCTTTAGATCGCACAGCCATTTCTAGCCCTCCTAAAGCTATTCGAGCATCACCATCACAAGTTTCAGCCAACCACTGTATTGTTGGTTCGTCTATAATAAACTTTGTATTATAGGGCGACTCCATTTCGATCTTGTCTTCTTTTGAAGTACTTTCTTCACTTTGCAATCTGCTTTTATCCGACATGTGTATTATACCTTCCAGTGAAATTACAGCACGTTTTAAAATCCATACCAAATTTGCAATAGATAATTTGTGTAAGACAATTACTCTGCATCTGCTTAATAATGCAGAGTTTAGACTGAATGAGGGATTTTCTGTCGTAGCACCAATGAGAGTGATAGTTCCTGATTCGACGTGTGGTAAGAAAACATCCTGCTGTGTCTTGTTAAATCTGTGTATCTCGTCCATGAACACTATCGTTCGCTGCGCAAATTTGGCATGATTTGCGGCCACACTAATAACTTCTTTTACCTCTTGGACACCAGCCATGGCCGCAGAGAGCTTAACGTATCGGAGTTTACGACTTGTGTCGTTTTTGCACATATATGCGATAACATTAGCCAAAGATGTCTGTGAAACAAGAAAACAAATGTATACTTGTATATTCGCAACAGAAACAGAAAATTTTAAAGACATAAACCTTGCCACATCCAGGTGGACCCCAGAGAATCATATTGGGTATTTCCTTCTTTTGCAAGAGTTCTGATAGCATAGTGCGTGGTCCAAGAATATGTGTCTGGCCGACAAAATTTAATAATGATGTAGGTCTCATCTGTTCTGCAAGAGGTATACGTTCATTTCCACGCAATTTCTTGCATTCACTGCTTATCTGCAAATATAAAATTTATGATTTTAATGCAATATAATTTTTTTAAAAATTACTTAGCAAAATATGAGCAAATTTGGCATGTATTTTAAAATAGTTAATTATTACAACTTGTGTTTTATTTATGTGATTATATAAATATTTTATCAAATTACTACAATATATGTAAATCTATGTTAAATAATAATAATTACACTTTTTTGTAGCATGTCATCTTTAACATCTTCCTCTTGAAAATTTTGGGAGGGAAACTGATCCAAAGAACTCTTTCTTTTTATAAACACTTGATTTGCTTTGTTTACATTTGTTGGTTTCAATTTGCTTTTTTTATTTACAGGACTTGAATCTTTAAGCAAAGTTGTGGTTTCATCTTTCACAGATTCATTAAAGAATAAGCACTTGTTGGCATGAGATTCGATAACAGAAAAAGCAAATTCCTTGCCACATATTGGACATGATATTTTATCAATATCCATCTTTATATTAATAATAACATAAAATTTTGATTTATTTCTTTCGTTTTCTTGTTGTTTAAAAGATAATCATTAACATTGTGTGCAATAACAAAATATCGAAAATCTTAAATCTCCGCAAATTTCTTTCAATAGAGTAGCTGAAAAATAACAAAGATAACAAGAGATGATGAATAGATAATAGAAATATAAATTGATATATACATATACTTTTATTTTTATTAATTTATAATCAATTATTAATTGTTTGTTTTCATTGATTCATAATCAATCTTCTCTTGAGGTAAAAAACGCGTCGTGCGAGAAAACGTCTGCGGTCAACATCTCGTGACATCTCATTTACACCCTATCATTTCCGGAAAATGCGTTATATACATTATACATATCACTTTCGGAAAAGCAAAAAATATTCGACTTCTGCATCATTTTTATCGCGTGATCGCGTATTGTCAATTGTCACGTGTTGTTCTGTGTCATGTATGGATGAAGTATTCGCATCGCAGTAAATAGCTCAATTGTGTTATAAATTTTCAATATATATATATAGTCAATAATCATATGTTTATCAAAAATGTCAACTGAAGACGAGTAAAATGATGAAGAAGAAAATACACAAATCAAAAACAATTAAAATGAATATAATGATAAGCCAAAGGAGAAACTGCAAGGATAAAACGCCGCACAATTCTAAAGAACAAACATTGCGAAACTTGCGAGATTGCCGCGAAATGCGCAGAACTATCGCCGAACAGGATCCTCAGAGACGGTACCGTTATGTCAAACTCGTGTACTAACCTAAACTCACTCGTGCACGAAAGCGTCAAGCTTTTGACGGATGAATTCTCGTGCAAGCTTTAATTAACTCGTTAAAATCGGACTTTGAATCATATGAGTGATTCGTTTCGAGAATAGATTTGCCGTCTCGGGATTCCGAAGAATCACGATTATCTCTGAACTGGGAAGCACGTTGCAGTGAAGAGATCCAGCTGCGCTGACGTGGGTTGTGTTGCCAGGTCCCATGACAGGAATGAAAGTGTTCTTTACGTGAAATGCGACCGTAATGAAGAATTTATTAAGCGAGAATTTGAGAGCAAATGCAGAGCATCGCGAACAGTTGTTGATCTAGGATTGTCATCTTCTTTCTCTTCTTGGGAAAGCGTGTTCTCTCTTTTTCATTCTCTCCGGTACATTTTCCGCGACGATGGAAGTCCGGCGCAGACGAACGAGACCACAGAACGCTAAACAGAGCACACATGTAGAAAATAATGTCAACGCGATGATAAATCAATCAAGAAATCAAAAGGATGATGAGGTAAGCCACAATATTTGAAATTTGTCGACTTTCTCGGAGCAATGAACTTAGAATGTAATGTACGTAAAAATGTATGTAAAAAAAATTATATACGGAGGATACGGGAATATACTTGCGGAATTTTTGTATTGTCTGATGACTTGAAATGTGCGCCTATGAATCTGCAAATTCTTAATTGCAATGTAAAGATTGAAATCAATTTTGTCAGTATTTTATTCCAACTTGTGAATTTTTTTGAAAAGCTTTAGAATCGAAAATCTTATACATATTACAGAATGTGATTATTGTTTACCGTTTTGCACATATAAATTCTAAGAAAACAATTAGACAAGATATTTTATTATTATTTTTTTTAATGATTTTGAATTTATTTGAGAAAACGAAATTAAAAGAGCGAAAGTCGCATAATAATGCGACATCTTCTCTTTATATTTTACTAGAATTTCATATTATTAACACAATGAAAAATGGAATTCTCTTTATATAAATATAGTGAACAACAAAACAGTTCTATTAAAATTACATCTTTTATCTATATAATTACATCGCTTGTTCATTATTTTTTTCAAAATTAATTTATCAGATTTTATTACATATATATTTCGTGTATATATATATATATATATATATATATATATATATATATATATATATTCATTTTATATATATATTTATTAATATTTGCTATTTTATTGACAGGCACTAGACAATCCAATAGAAAGTAACATAGCAAATACATCAGATTTTATCGAGCCAAAGCAACTTGTATCGAATGATGCAGTTTGTGCACGGATCAAGATAAATTTGGAGATCGATCTGATAGCGACAATTTTACTAGTTACAGGCATCCTCACTCGCCTTTATCGTCTCGAGGAACCACGTAATATAGTGTAAGTATTTATTTACGCTTTTTCGAGAAATAACATAATATTGATAAGAAATAGATAATTGAAGTTATATCATTATATATATCAACGTTTTGCCAATACCATAAAATTTTTATTATCTTCAACTTGACAATTATAAATTAAGGTACATATATAAAAATGTGAAATAATTATGTAAATAATAAAGATTTTAATTAATAAACAATCAATGAAATCAACTAATATTAATTTAAAATTGTGAATTGTTAGATTGAATGCTAACTATAACTTTACTGTTAAAATCTTTAATTAAATCTATTATAATATGTAATTAAATAACTTTCTCAAAAATTAAACAATTACAAAATAAATCACATAAGACTATAGTTTTTGAGAAAGTTCCATTACACACGCGCGTGCGACACATATTTTATATATTGATACATTAACTTTATTATTACAATTATATTTTTCTCGTTATATTTCTTTTATAACACGAAATGATCAAACAAATTTCTTAAAATGTAAAATAATGAATCGAAAAATGCTTATAATTTGAAATACATTTGAAGCTATTAGTTTTCATTATAATTAATTATTTGTAGATTTGATGAACTGCATTATGGCAAATACGTCGGATTATATATGAAGAGAACGTTCTTTTTCGACTCTCATCCGCCTCTGGGAAAGCAATTGGTTTCCGCAGCGGCTTACTTGGCTGGATTCGATGGACAATTCAAGTTCGACAGAATCGGAAGTCCTTACGGCGATACGGTTCCTCTGTACGCTTTACGCCTAGTACCAGCAATATGCGGTAGTCTACTGATCCCAACGGGATATCATCTCATTTTAGAGCTGGGCTTGAAGCAATGGACCGCGACAATTGGCGGAATTCTATTATTACTCGGTAACTTTGTCTTGGGCTAAAAATGTATTACCCAAAAGATTGTGGTAAACTGTTTCTTTATTTTTATTTCTGATTTTTTAATTGAAAGAATGCTAATATGGTAGATAATGCGGAAATGTAATATATAATCCGCATTTTAATTAAAAAATTAAGTTTAAAGATTAATTTTGCTAAGTTTATGATTCGAAGATGATAAAGTCTCTGCATGTATAATATAATCTACATATATAATTTGTTATTTAATATTTTGAGACGAATCGTTGCTCTTCATAATATCTAAAGCAATTCTACAATGCATGGTGTCCTCTATTATATATTTTGTTAATACACTCATTAATTTTAGACAATGCGTTGTTGACACAGTCCAGATTTATCCTGATGGAAAGTATTTTGATGCAATTCTCTTTGCTTGGTTTGTTATGCATTGTAAAATTTCGGAAAATTATGGACCGACCGACATCCACGTCCTGGTGGATTTGGCTGATATTAGGCGTCGCGAACTTAACATGCGCGATGTGGTACGACCTTACTTATTCTCACTTTTCGCATTCATTCTCGATTGAATTTGCCTAATCAAAATCTTTCTTTGTAGTGTAAAATATGTTGGATTTTACTCAATGGTTCTCGCGCTTTTCTTAATTGTTCGCGATTACTGGTCCCTGCTTCCAAAGAGGACTTTGTCGAGTACAATGTTGTGGATTCATCTTCTAATAAGACTTGTCGTGTTGATCGCCGTTATTGCCACCGTGTATCTAAGCATATTTTATGTACATTTGGCGATACTCTCAAAAGCAGGGCCACATGATTCGGTCATGACGAGCGCGTTTCAAGCGAGTTTGGAAGGAGGACTCGCCAGTATCACGAAGGGGCAACCTTTGGAAGTGACACATGGTTCACAGATCACGCTCCGACATACGTACGGCAGAGCTTGCTGGCTACACAGTCACAACCATGTATATCCGTTGCGATATCCCGATGGTCGTGGCAGTTCTCATCAGCAGCAGGTTACTTGTTATTCATTTAAGGATGTTAACAACTGGTGGATTGTCAAAAGACCAGATAGGAACGATCTAGTGGTGACGAAACCCAGCAAACCTATCCGGCACGGCGACGTGATTCAACTAGTACACGGAATCACAAGCAGAGCGTTAAACTCACACGACGTCGCGGCGCCGATGACGCCACAAAGTCAAGAGGTGTCGTGCTATATCGATTATAATGTGTCGATGCCATCGCAAAATCTCTGGCGGGTGGAGATCACAAACAGAGATCACTCCGGCGATGCGTGGCACGCAATACAGAGCCAAGTGCGGTTGATACACGTGCACACAAACGGAGCGGAGTTTGCGTTAAAGTTCAGCGGCAGACAATTGCCTGACTGGGGCTTTAATCAGCACGAGGTGGTGGCGGACCGGCTGATGGACCAGACCAATTCCATCTGGAACGTCGAGGAGCATCGTTATACCAAAAGCGAAGACCAGAAGCAACGGGAACGGGACCTAATTAGTGCGGAGATGATACCATTGCAGGCTACCGCATTAAGCTTTTGGGAGAAATTTGCAGAACTGCAGATCAAAATGTTATTTGGCGGTCAGGAGGGTCAAAATAGTCATATGTATTCCAGCGGACCGCTTGAATGGCCATTGATGTCCCGGGGAATCGCGTACTGGGTGTCCAATGACAGTAATGTAAGTTGAAACATTGCACATGTTAATGTCAAAGTTCGATATATCGATGAACATATCCTTAAGATAAATATGATGTATTTTAATTGCGCTCAACTTTTTTTTTGTTTTTTGTTTTTATTTTAATTTTTTTACGTTTCTTATTTTAATTTTTTATTACTAGATAAATTTACTGATTTTTATAGACTAACAATAAGCTTAAATCGCGTTCATCATATGATTTTTAGGCACAAGTACATCTTTTGGGAAACATCGTGATTTGGTATTCTGGCACAATTTCGGTAATCGTGTATTCAGGATTATTAATATTTTATTTGATGAGAAGAAGAAGAAAATGCTTTGATATTGCCGAGGAAGAATGGGAAAAATTTATTAACAATGCTTATATATTGTTAACTGGATATCTTCTTCATTTCTTGCCTTTTTTATTTGTTGAACGAACTTTGTTTTTGCATCATTACTTACCAGCCTTTATTTTCAAAGTCTTATTAACAGCAGCCACAATTGATCATATGTATTATTTAATTGGGTATGTTTTTCTGATTTAATAGTACAACATTAAATATAATTTGATCTTATATGAAGTAAAATGTTAATTATGTATCTTCTATTTCAGCTCTCATCGTCCATGGAACATTTCATTATATATTCTAACATGTGGTACTATCGCTTGGATACTATTTGTCATTTATGTGTTTAAAAAATTCATTGTATTTAGTCATGGAACATCAGCTCTCAGTGCCAAGGATGTGATAAAATTGAGATGGAAAGATACCTGGGATTTTATTGTACATAAAACGTAAGAGTTTATCAAGTTAGGTTTAAAGGCACATAACTTTTACTTTCTCGCATGAAATATAATATTTGTAATTAAAAATATTAGGTTCGGAATGCGTGAAACGAAACGAACATTATACATACAAATTAACATGTTTTTATACAAAGATATTTAACAGATATTATTGTTTTTACTGCACATATATATATATATATATATATATATATATAATAAAATATTTTTAATAGAGCTATAAGTGCCACAAATAGACTAAATGACATAATGGTAAATACTTGGATACAGTATATAGTTAAAGGTGAATTTTATAGACTGAGAGAGATTACGTATTTTGTAAGATCTTATTTTTATTGGCTTTTGCCATATTGCAAAAAAATCACAAATATATTTAAAAAAACAAGTATAAAAAATAAAGTATGTATATTTTATAATTGATAATTTAATGCAAACTTTTTTGATATTTGTTTACCAAGTAATAGATTTTGTTAAATCATATATAATGTAAAAGTATATAGAGGTGTACAGCATAATTTTAAATAAATTATTTTTTATAAATATCACATTAACATCAAGATAGAATTATTAATGGAATATAAGAAAAATCAAAACACGAAAATGAATGTGTAAAATTTAATAAAAGCATTTGAAATACAGATTTTTTTCTTTATATCATAAACGTCGATATTTGCTATATAAGTTAAAAAGGTTTTTATTGTACAGGATAAATTATATCTTTATGCTTAGATCGAGTATATTTGTACATTTTTTCAAAATTTACAGTGAAAGATTGCTTTGAAAAATAAGAAAATGTCACAACAATGTAATGTATAACATAAGAAGTAGATTCTTTTTATTTTCATAAGTCCAAAAGTATGTACGCAATTTTTTTTTCTGTCATCCAACATGATCAAAGACACTAATGATATGTGAAAACTATAGATCGAATAAGACCGTCACGAATCGCATGTGCACTATTACCAACTCCGAATGAGAAGAACACAGAATCACAGGACATATTTTGGGCACAAACTCCTACTGGATACCATCCAGCCTTATTAAATACCACACCAACTCGGTAAACCTGTTCGTAACAGAGTAATATTTTCATGATATAAACGATTATAAATATAGTAATATATATCTGCAAATGATCAAACAAATCGAGAATCTTTGGCATTTCAGAATGAGAATATTATTTTATGATTATTGCATGATAAAAGCAATGAGAGATATTAATTACATAGTAAAAAAACAATTATATTGCAGTTATACGAACCTTATGCTTCTGAATGTAAACTGGTCGATTAAAAGTAATTTCCACGAGGGTGCCAAAATTCGCTTTAGTGGTGAAGTGTGTGTACGTCAAACGTGTGCCGTCGCAGTCGAGAAGATGAGCATACAAGATTTCGGTGTAAGACGTATCACCATGTATAGCGTGAGTAAAACTGCTCGCCTAATAAATGAATTGGGTGATATATGCGAATGATAATTACTACTACTGCTTCCGGGCCATACAGGCCTGTTTGGCCCTTGGCCTCCTGGCGAACGGTAATTAGATGAACATAATAACTAATCTCTCTAGCTTACCGCGGCGATTTGCGTGGGAACTTGTACACCCACTACACAAATGTTCTTATCCACACTGAATGTGACGGAACAATCCAGTACATTTGTATTCAAGCAATCTGTTTGTTGAACTATCGATCTGAGGCAGTAATATTTTGGTCCCTCGCGTACGAGCACTCCCGTGGAAGAGGAATTTGGTAAACTTCCAGAATCCTTATTTATTACTAGGTCATGTCTCCCTCCGAATATCGGTGAAGTTTCTCGCAATGTACTGCTAGGTTCCCTATCATTTAGAAGGCCAGTACGCACCGGAATATTCAAATATGGATTATTATTAAACATAGATGGTCTTGTTTTTTCTTCTTCTAAAAGACCAAACATCTAAAAAAGAAAAAAAACAAAGGAAAATACACAAGTGCTGTAATATACACTTTTTCATTCTAACTATATATATTTATATATTTTCTTTTAAAAAAATATTGTTATTTAACAACTATTCAGGAAACTTTGTAACTTACTTTGGGATATACTATAGTACCACGTACCAGATTTATAGTTTGAGATTTTACTGGCTTTGCTCTGCTATTCGAATTAGTACAGAAACCTTCGGGCATAGGTGTTTTGTTGTCATTACGTAATATATTCATTAATATATCAAAAGCTTCATCTTTTGTGAGTAGAGGAGATGTACCAGGACCCCCTGCAAACTCTTGCGGAGTCAAACTCAAAAATCTTATTTTTGAAAGTGCATTTCCAATAACAGACTTTAAAGATTTTCCATTGGTTGGATCAAGAGATTTCCTAGAACATTCTGCCTTGGCCCATTGTTCCAGTCCAGTAAATAATTCTATCTCCGAATTGATCTGCAAATCATCTTGGTCTAAGACCTTGAGAAGTGTTCCCAGCTCCACATCCTCCCAACTAGATTCCTTTAATATTTCATCCGTCTTTGTGCGTATGATTTGCAGACACTTGTCCATCAACACAGGTTCTTCAAATAGTTGAGCAAACTCGTATGCCCTACATGCCTTTTTCGGTGAGAGATCTGACCAGAGATACTTTGTGCATTCTTCTACTAAGCATGGCAGCATGTATTTCTTGGCACAATAACATAACTCACAAGCTAACTCGAAAGATCCTAATTCCACTTTATCTGTATATATATATTCCAACAAAGCCTTAAACGCTTCAGGCTGAACATCCTTTATTGGTATCGGATCATTCTTTTCTGCCATGCCGCCAAAGAACATAGCCTCAAAAACTGGACTAGACATTGCCAGAAACAATTTATGGCCTTTGAGAGTCTGTTGTTGAGGTTCTTGCCCAACAATAAACTTACAATCGGACCATTGTCCAGTCTCCAGCAAGTACTGGCCACGCTCCGAAAGTTTCTGTTTGCTGGTCTGCCAGTCGCAGAGCAGGCTCATCTTGATGATACAGCGTGTTAACTTGCGTGCGTATATACACAATTTTCAGCTGTAATGTGAATACAGAATAATGAGAATGGATTATGACGAGGAGTGAAGTAAACTCGCGAAATGTCCGTTATTCGCCAAGACGCATTTGTCATCCTGCCTTATCTTATCTGCCAGATGAACGTATAAAGATTTGCACACTTAGGGTGGATGAAATTATGAATGCAACATGAAATTTGTTAGTGAGTTTTAAATATCGATAGCAATCTGGTCCTGTAATATGTCAATGTATATTACTACTTGACACCCATATAAGAAAATATGACGCTATGCATGTAACACGTGTCTAAATCTTTATACAATCAGACGGCGACAAAGATACGTAGATGACGCACAAGAGACATGCGTACATATATACTCACCTATTTTTGAAACAACACACGTTATTGCTATAAATACGGCAAGATGCCGCTGGCCAAAAAGAAATAGTCCACGTGAGAAGAGAGAGAGAAAGAGAGAGAACAGCCGTCGTATGGATGACGTCGTACGCGGAGAAAAATGAGCCAACTATTCCAGATGACTTGGAGAATACGTTCTCGATGACACTTTACACTTTCGCGCTAACACATGAAGCGCAGCGAAATCAATTGAACGAATCTCTCGTCGTCCAGTTCCGATGCACCAACTGTCATCCGAACGATACTGAACGCTACGCCATCTTAGACTGACTGACGACCACTGACGACGACGCCCCCTTCCCTTCGCCTCTCTTCCTCTATCCTTGCTTCTTCCAAGGCTCAACCTTTCCTCCCTCCTCCTCTAAACGTCCCGTTTCAACGCTTTTCGGAGTGGTCGACGCTCGCTCTCCGCATCCGCGACGATTTTCCACGACACAACGTGCCTGTCGCTCTTCCCCTTCCCTTCCTACTCTCTATTCCTTCCTTCTATTACCGTTAACGACAACGCGTACGAGAGTCGCGCTAAGTTCCAAGGTCCCAAGTCTCCTCCGGGTGATTTCAGACCGAACACGTTCACCGCGACGATCGATAATCCCGCGACGCGGGTCAAAAAGCCGACGGATCGAAGCCGCGGAAGTGCTGTGCGTGTACAGTAGTGGTGCTGTGTCTCTTCGTTGTCGCGAATCAACCGTGTACATGTACACCCATTGTCGCGGCCAGCAAAATGCCCACGTCGTCGTGAGTAACGCCAAGAGATCGCCGATCGGAGTTTGTATCGCTCGCGCGAGAACGGCGCACATTGAACCGGAGTGCGCGAAAGAAAGAGACGGATAGAGTAAGTAAGAAGAGAGGGAGGAAAAAAGCAGAGAGAAAGAGGCGGATTCTCGCGGAGTCTTTCGGTGGCTTCGACGACCGTTGTGAATCGCTACCGATGGTGCACGCACGGTTCGGCTGTATGCGCGTACACCTCGCGAAATAATGCGCCTTCCTCTTCCTGGGGCGCCCGTCCGGACATGACATCGTCGCTAGCTAAGGACGGGATGACGTAGGGTGACGTCGCGACGAGGTATGTGTATCCCGCCTCTGTGATCATCCTCATCGGTCATCTTTCATCTGCATATCCTTTGTCGCCGATGCAGTAATCGTGGTCCGCGAATCTGCGAATCACGGACGTATTCTCATCTCTCGCACACGAGGGGCTGATTTCCCCCTCCCTTACCCCTGACATGATCGAGAGAATACGCGAGTGCGCGCGCTTTATAAGTGTTTTTCACGAACATCTTTCCCGTCGCCGCCAATTCCCGGGGGACGACCATGCGAGAGAGACGAGGGTCTTCCGTCTATCATTTGACGTTCTCTCACCGTACGTGTTCCATCGTAAACGACTACTACTGACGTAACCCTCATTCGTTCGAAGCTCTCCATTTCCTCCAGGAGTGTCTATACGAAAAAGCGCGTAACGGGGAGGATCCTCGTCGTAGTTTGCCGTAGTTTGTTACACGCGCACGAATTGTTGCGAGGAAAAGGCGTCACATAACAAATACCGTTGTCGGGATCGCTCTTTGTTACACGCGCATGAATCGTTGTCACCTTGCAAATTACGCGGCTGAGTCATTGTTCCGTTAAACACAGTACCGCGACGTGTTGCCCGTATTTTCCTCGCATCAAAATGTTCTTGTCTCTTCTCTCATTTTTGTTTATCAACAAATGTGAATTTGATTCGGAAATTACGTTTATATAGACATTTATATAACGTAAGCTACATTAATGAAATGCTAATCAGTGGAATTTTAAATTGTTTGTATTGTCATAATGTAGTGCTGTCATATTGTTGCTGCTTTCATGTTCTATTATATAAGAATTAGAAACTGCCAAGTGTTATAAGCACATGTGTTTTTTATTTCTCTTAGGTTTATGATATATTTTTATATCTTTAACACATAAAGTAGCAACTAGAATTCTAAAGTATAGCATCTAGAATTTTATAAATATGTTAATGTAATTACATATTTGGATTTGCTTTATAATTTATTATGAGAAAGATTAGTTTATTATATTGTTTACATTTATTTACATTTGTTTATGGATTTATTTGTTTAGAAAATATGATGGAGGGTCCATTGAGCATCACTGTTATATATTGCTCAAATCGATGCTACATTTAGCCTTGAGTTTGGACAATTTTTAATGCGTTAGAATCAGTACATTGTTGAGGCACAGTAATCCAAACTCCTAACCAAGGAGAGATGGATACAGTGTGCGATGAGGATAGGCGGAGACGCCTACGGGCTTTGGAGGAGAGGATAAAGGATCCAAGAAGTGTCACAAATATTGATTGCTTATTGGATACAGTCCAGGCCTTGGTATTAGATTGCGATCATGCGAGCGTGAAACGTATGAAAAATATAGAAGCTTATATGAATAGATGTAAGTATTGTTTTTTAATACTTAATAGAAATGTAATATTTATTAATCTTTTTTTAATTTTACAAATAAATAGGATGTTATACATCAGAAGATTGAGAATATTTATTTGTGTTTTTACAGATGATTCTGTAGCACAAGAGATTTATCAAATGCGAATGCGTACGGATGATTTTACTTTGATAAAAGTAATCGGTCGCGGTGCATTTGGAGAGGTGCAGTTGGTTAGACATAGATCTACGCAAAAAGTTTACGCTATGAAATTACTTAGTAAATTTGAAATGGTGAGATATCTTTGTTTATTCATTTTTGCACATATTGTATAATAAAATTTTGTCTATATTTTTTCTTATTCGAGATTTCACGTTATTTCTTTAGATTAAAAGATCGGATTCTGCATTTTTTTGGGAAGAGAGAGACATAATGGCTCACGCAAATTCTCCATGGATAGTTCAGCTCCACTTTGCATTCCAAGATCAAAAGTATCTCTATATGGTTATGGATTATATGCCGGGAGGAGATTTAGTGAATCTGATGTCCAATTACGAAGTGCCAGAGAAATGGGCAAAATTTTACTGTGCCGAAGTGGTGCTTGCATTAGATGCGATACATCTTATGGGTTTTGTACACAGAGATGTGAAACCAGACAATATGCTGCTTGACAAGCATGGTCATCTAAAACTTGCCGATTTTGGCACATGTATGAGGATGGATGCTGTGAGTTTTACCTTATATATTTTTCATTTTAAATTAACTAGGTTTACACTTAAACGCCATTAATAGAAAATAATTTGTAAAGATATTATAATTATGTACATTAAAATAAATTTTTTAACCATGATTTATTTTAAAGAAGTAAAATTATCTTATATTTAAAATATAAAAAGGTAAACTTATAATATTGCGAGAATATAAGCTCTTTTTCTTTCTCTTTCTCGGAGATTAAAGCTTCTTAATTTTAATGTTCAAATATTTGCTTTGCAGGACGGTTTAGTACGGTCCGATACAGCGGTTGGTACACCCGATTATATATCCCCGGAAGTTCTGCAATCACAAGGCGGGGAAGGAGTATACGGTCGCGAATGTGACTGGTGGTCCGTAGGTGTTTTCCTGTATGAGATGTTGTTTGGCGATACACCATTTTTCGCCGATTCTTTAGTTGGGACATATTCGAAGATCATGGATCACAGGAATTCGCTATATTTTTCTCAAAATGTCGAGATATCTCATTCGGCGAAGAACTTAATATGCGGCTTCCTCACTGACAGAACGAAACGCCTGGGTCGTAACGGCGTCGACGAAATTAAAAATCATCCATTCTTCAAGAACGATCAGTGGACTTTCGATAATCTAAGGGAATGCGTGCCGCCGGTAGTGCCCGAACTTTCAGGGGATGACGACACTAGCAATTTTGATGACATCGACAAAGAGGACGGACCAGAGGAGAGTTTTCCAGTACCTAAAGCTTTTTCCGGAAATCATCTGCCTTTCATTGGATTCACTTATTCGGGAGATTACCAACTAATGTTCTCTTACGGCAAGGAATCCGTGGATGGATTGGAGAATCATGTTAATAATGGTACCACTGATGATGTGAAGATCTCGCAGCTAGAAAACTTGCTAGATCGTGAGAGACGGCAAGTAGAGACGATGGAATCGAGACAGAAAGCGTTGAACATGCAGTTGGAAGCAATGACATGCCGAGAAGCCGAGTTGCGTGAAGAAGTAGGCAGAGCGGATAAAGAGTTGACACTGCTCAGGCACAATTACAAGGAGGCGCAACGTAGAGTGGAGCACGAGACGGAGATTCGTCGGAAGGCGGAATCATTATTGGTAGAAGTAAAGAAGAAATTTGACGAGGAGCAAACGAGACGGGCGCGTGATGTCAGCAACTCGCAGCAGACATCTGAGCGAGTAACGACGTTGGAAAAACAGATCAAAGAGATGCATTGTAAACTAGAGAGAGAAACAGAAACAGTGACGAGATTGCGCAAGCAGGCGACGGAAATCAGTGTGGGGCGTCAAGCTGCCGAGCAAATGGCGAGCGAACTCCAAGTTGCCAGGGCTCAGCTACAAGCACAGCGTGATAATTTGCAACAAGAGGTCGCCGCTCTCCAGGTATAATCTAATTTCTTTTTTTAATTAAAAAAAAATTATGTTTTTTGCAAGATGCATGTAAATTTTTAAAAAATAAAAATGTTTTTTTCTCCAAAAAGCTATAAAATAATATTCAAATTTAAAATAAAAAATTGGTTTAAAGATAATTTATCTTTATTATATGAAATGTTTTTCTGTTTTTTTAAAGGGCCAACTTTCCAAGGAACGAAGTTCGAGATCGCAAGCATCATTATTGACAGCCGAACTGGAGACACGTCTTTCTGCCTTACATCTCGAGTTAGAACGTAGTCGTGAAAAAGAGGAGAAAGCAACTCTGGATAATAGACAACTAAATGAAAGAATTTCCGCGTTAGAAAAAGAAGCTGCTAGTTTAACTCTGGAATTAAAAGCTGCTCAAGCGAGGTACAATCAAGAAGTTGTGGCGCATCAAGAGACGGAGCGTTCGCGTATTCTCTCCAAAGAGGAAGCCAATTTGGAAGTTGTCAAAGGTACTTATTTCAAATTTTACATGAAGATAAAGACATCATATTTCTGATAAAGCATATTTTATTTTGCCTATGCAATGCAGGGCAAAAGAATGGAATTTTCGAAGGTAATATATGTGATCGGCGAATTCACACTTTCTTGTTTTTCTATCCTTATGTATGCTAAATATATCCTAAATATATGCTGGAATATCTAAATTATGTAATTTTACACTTATAAACTGTATTTCTGTCATTTTGTGCTAATCTTTTATGTGTTTTCTCATTATTGCTGCATATTTGTAATGGCATATCTAATTGTGTATGTACATATTGTAATCTTTATATCTACAAATTTAAAGAAATGCATTTCATATTGTTACTTATATTATGCATATTGGTTTATTATAAATAGCTCTACAAGCGAAATTAAATGAGGAGAAAAGCGGAAGACAACGCGCAGAATTACTTGCGCAGGAAAAAGAACGTCAGACATCAATGCTCTCTGTCGATTACAGACAGATACAACAACGATTGCAAAAATTAGAAGGTGAGCACAGACAAGAAGTGGAAAAAGTTAAAGTGCTGCAGGGTCAAGTTGAACAGGAACAACAGAAAAGGAACGTCCTTCAGACCGATTTAGGTCAGCAAACGTCCGAAGCAGGAAGACTTCGCGCTCGCGAACAACAATTGGTCGGAGAAGTTGCTCAATTGAGGGAAGCTAAGCGGCAAATAGAAGAGGAGTTACATCACTTAAAGGCGCAAAGGAATGTTGATCAGCTACAGACAAAAGAATTGCAGGAACAATTAGAAGCCGAAGCTTATTTCTCGGTACGTAATAACAAAAATTTGATAATGTATACACTCTCGAATCTGTAATTATCGAATAATAAACAAAAAAAAATACAAATAAGAAATATTGAATATAAGAATAAATATGAAACTTATTATAATAAAATTATCGTGAGTTTTTAAAATTATCGTAGATTTCAAGATTATAACTTTTGTGTTTTTCAGACTCTTTACAAAACACAGACGCAAGAATTACGTGAAGAGTTGGACGAAAAAGTGAGATTGCAGCAGGAATTGGAGGAAGAACGTAGTTCTTTGGTTCATCAGTTACAACTGTCTTTGGCGCGCGGTGACAGTGAAGCGCTGGCCAGATCCATAGCCGAGGAGACTGTAGCAGACTTGGAAAAGGAAAGAACCATGAAAGAGCTGGAATACAAAGACGGAGTAACCAAGCATCATCAAGAGCTAAGTTCAAAGGAACAAATTATAAACAGACTTAAGGAGAACGAAAGCGAATTCAAAAAATCGATCGATCAAACTTTGAAGGAAAAGGAGGACTTGGGCAAACGCTTGAAAGAAGTGCAAGAGCAACTTGGCAAAGCGCAATTCAACGCGGAAGAAATTGAAAAGCTAAGCAGTAAGCTGAAAACTGAACAACTATTAAAACAGCAGGCAGTCAATAAGCTAGCCGAGATTATGAACCGAAAGGATCTTTCGTCGAGTGGAAAGAATAAAAACAAAGCGTCAGCCGCAGATCTGAGGAAGAAGGAGAAAGATTGCAGGCGCCTGCAACAAGAACTCACTCAAGAGAGGGAAAAGTACGGGCAACTGGCAGCTAAATGGCAAAAAGATTTGCAAGATATACAAGTAAGCGAGATATATCTTTACTTGCGTTTTATATATTATATTGCTTAAAATGCATCAATTTTTTTTCAGGCGCAACTCGTGGAGGAAAATCAGGCAAAATTAAAACTGCAAATGGAACTAGATTCGAAGGATTCAGAAATAGAAACTTTGCAAATGAAAATTGCGTCGCTCAATTCCGAAACTGCAAGTGTCTCATCCATCGAGAACGACGACGCTGAGGATTCGGTTTTGTCCGAGCATGGTACGATGAGACTGGAAGGTTGGTTAAATGTGCCAAACAAACAGAATATTAAGCGGCACGGCTGGAAGAAGCAATATGTTGTTGTCTCTTCCAAGAAGATAATTTTCTATAATAGCGAAAACGACAAAATGAATGCCGATCCGGTTCTGATATTAGACTTGAATAAAGTCTTCCACGTTAGATCTGTTACTCAGGGTGATGTTATCCGAGCCAATGCCAAAGATATACCCAGAATATTTCAGGTATCTATTTTATTAATCTCGATTTTTTGAATTGCCATACTTGCGTCAGTATTAAACACTAATTAATCTTGTGTGCAGTTACTCTATGCCGGTGAAGGGGAAGCGAGACGGCCCGGCGACGAAGGAAATACATTGCCTGGAGTAGATTTACCGCAGCTCACGGATAAACCCGGCACTCAGTCGCTGAAGGGTCATGAGTTCGTGTCAATATCTTATCACATGCCGACGACCTGCGAAGTCTGTTCGAAACAACTCTGGCACATGTTTCGGCCTTCCCCGGCTCTCGAATGCCGAAGTACGTATTATATCTATTATAATATATTATTATAATCATTTATGAATGTCACTTCTACATACATATGTCGCTCTCCTGTCCTTTTTTTATATAAAACAAAATTCGCTATTATATATATGCAGGGTGTCGCATTAAGGTTCATAAGGAACATTTGGATAAGAAGGAGGATGCCATAGCTCCATGCAAACTGCACTACGATCCGAATAGCGCTCGTGAGTTGTTGCTGCTCGCGGCGAATCCTGAGGACCAGAAGTATTGGGTCTCACGGCTGTCCAGACGCGTTCAGAAGTGTGGCTACAAAGCGAACTCACATGTAGATGGCACGGGGCAGCGCGTCTCGCCAAGGTAGCGTAGCCGATGCTGCTGCTCGAAGTGAGCGGGGACTAAGTAGCTCTCTTATTTTGTGACGTCGCATGATGTGGGTGTAGAGAGGTTAGACTTGTTTGATTTTTTTTCCTTTTCCTTTTATCATTTCTACACCGATCTTGTATATAATTGTATATATTGGCACAATGCATGATATTGATTGTTGTGAATAGTTATTAAAACTGATTGAACAATTAAATAAAATCAGAAAAATTTACTAAAAGACAATGTGTATCGATTAAAAGTAGCATGTCTCATGTAGATATTATACTGTACAACGAAATTTTAGCTTTTGGCGCTTCCTACAGAAACAGGTTAGCTTGTGCAATTTTCTCCACTCTACTATCATATAATATATGTATACATACTATCAAATTACCATGCTTGGAGAGGCGTTTTCTAGCTTTTTAACTATGCAATATTTTTTTATTTATATTTTTGAGAACGATATATAAATGACAGATTTATATAACAACAGTTTATATTTTTTTTCCAGAGAATCCACGAGGTCGACTCTGAAGCCATACTTATCGGTGCAGCAACGATCCGCGACATTGCCAGCAAATGCCAGTATGGGCAAGTGATCTTGGAAGATGCTAGTATTGGCAATTAAGAATTCCGCTCACGATCTGCTACCGCATTTTCCGCGTTAATGGTAGTGATATTAATGAGGATCGTGGTAAAAAAAACTCCTACAACCTCATGATTTTTTCTGCGCACTGAAGCGCACTTGGCAACTGAAGTAGACTGTCAATAATTTTCTAGATCAATGTGAAAATAATTGAAATAGCGAGTATGATCGTAATGTGACTTTTGCAGCTAAGAGTAAGTGAAATTCAAGTTGAGTCGTTGGAGAAAACAGGGTCATTATATATGTACCGGGTGATAGACGAATACGACGATAAAATGGAGAAAGATAGGATGCTGTGTCCAGGATTGCGCGCCAATATCATGTTCCCGGGACAATAATCGAATTAATTGAAACGCGTCGTATTCCTCGTATTTGCTGGATCGTTTTATCGTGAGCGACATGTAATAATCTTTTCGGTGTTCGTGATATTCGCGGCAGATTGTAAAACGTTCTTTAGAAGAATGGTTGAATTTCTGCAGTGATTTTTCTGGATTAGAACTCTCTTATATTGGACTTTGTATACGCACATTTCTTACTGCCTTTGATAACGATTATCGATAAATTGTGATGGAGACTTTTAGCTTAAGGCGTTTTTTCGATGCTTTAAACCGAAATTTCGGAAGCTTGGAAAAAAGTATATATATAGTATTTTGGAATTATTTTATATATACACAGAATGTTCTTTGAGGACGTATGTAGGTATACGCGGGGATCTTTTGCTTTTAACATGAGTATTAGCGAGGATTTATTTAACATTTGATAGTTGAGGTGTGTTTTTTGGACAGTTTAATTTCAAGAAGGTGTAAATAACTGAACACACGTTCGAAGATCAACGTTTTTATCGAAATTGCGGCAAGTGAGTTGGCTCATCGCGGACATTCGTCGGCAGACATCGCGAGGAAGAAGTAATTTGCGAAATTGATCAGAATGTGTGTGATGTCTGTAAGGACTATATGAGTACACAATAATGAGTGCCAGCTTGTATAGTAGAGATAATGATTATATGAATATATGAATTAACGTCCTATATCCCGACAGAGACAGAGAAAAAGACAGTTAACAAGAGGACAAATTAACAAAAAAATATCATGCATAATTCAGAAGCTTAACAGCTTCGTTATGGTGCCATACGGCTTGGCCATTTTTGGCATCGAAAGAAATGATAGAAAGAAACAAAAAAAACAGAGAAAGATATTAGGAATCGTGTTAGATATTATTAACGCATCATCGCCATCTGTGTTCTTTCCAAAGTACATCCGCGAGACATTGTGGAAATTCGTCGGAACGAAGAGAGCCGCTTCCATCGATGTTAGTCAGCTAACTGTGGTTAACATTCTTCTTTCCCATGTGAGCTAAAGTTAGACAATAATTGCAGTTAAGCGAGTTAAGTGAAATTGTCTGTTGTGATTCCCTGTCTCTTTTTTAAAAAGATAAAATCTTAAAATATTTTATCTCAGAATCTAGAAAAAGTTTTATATTTTTTTTATGAAGGAGATAAAGAATCAATAAAGCATCGGTTAAGTTACGAATGGTAGCTAAATATGGATAGGAGTAGGGAATCGATAATCACAACCAAGTCAAGCAATAGAGGGAACAAAAGCAATAGAAGAAGTAAGATTAGTCCATTATACACGCGGCAAATTCTGGTTAATTAAATTTTCTTTTTTTTTATTTAGATTATACTTAACTTTCTAGATAGGGAAAAAAGGATTTCTAACCGGATTTAGTTAACTAAGTTGTCGATGTAACTGGTTCTAAGAACTCAGCCGAGAGACGTCCATCAAAAATGGTGCTTTTCCCTTTTTCCTCCCTGTCCTGCTCTTTTTGGTTTGATAAAACATTGAGAACGAGCGAGAAATTGTCGATGCGTCTCATAATTATAAATTGTGAAAGTACTAAGAAAAGAAAGAGATGAAATTGAAACAGAAAGAAAACATCATCCGATATACTGTCCCGTGCCTTCTTCACTATTTTAGTTCTCCATGAGAGCGAAACTTGGAAAAAATTAGTAATGAGAAAGAATGAGAGAGAATGAATGAACAACTGAATGAATGAATGAGTGAATAAGAATGAGAGAGTGCGAAAATGACGGTGGGCGAGATAGATAAAGAAAGAAAAAGAAAGGAAAAGAAGAACTTGTTACAGCATATTTTATTATTGTTTAGTTATTTACAATCTGTATATTATTAATTAATATTACGATTAAAAGTATTTTGTAGATAATATGCGGCTCTCTTTGATGATGCATTTATGACCACCGATTGCGCGATTTCGAGCATTAGCGATAATCGCATATTAATATCGGCGATCTTTTTTTTTGGCGTTTTTTTTCTCATTTATATATTGCTACAATCGATTAAAAGCTGCCCCCGTTTTCGATTAATTGTGGGCGAATGGAGCACGTTTTGTAGAATTAATCAGAGATTCCTTATGACTGCATGACGAATTTATGACAACATTATTTGAGAGTAGGTTTGAATTGTCTTAAATATGTTTATTATAATATGGTAAACTCGTTATATCTCTCCCATTGCTGAAACTGTTCCACTTTAAATAACCGAAAAGTTCTTAAAACAGTATTGAGAAATGAATATGTTCTAAATCTACTCCTTTGCGAAAAAGCAAAGGAGTAGATTGCTAAGAAGAATTCATTTCTCTTATAACACACGCAAAGATTAGAGATCTATGATGATAAGTGGTATATATTATTCATTTCTCTTAGTAATTTTTCAAGCAATTCTCTTAATAATTTTAGAAATCAAGCAGAGAAAGAAATTAAAAAATTGGAATTATTTTCAAATTGCTACAATTGTTACGTATATATTTTAACGTATGAGTATTCTCATTCTATTATTTAAAATAAATCTATTTTGTTTTATAAATAATATTTTTATCGTAACGTATTAAAGGGATGAGAACCGGGGATTTAAGAAACGAAGTTAACTTAGTTTTTTAGATTTGTTGAAATTTATTTCGATTACATTTGAAAAATCCTACGTGTGTGAATGAGATCGTATGAGACCCACATGCAAAAATAATCCGATGCAAGAACCGAATAATCCATATGAAGATGAATAATTTTTAATAGCAAATTCGAAAAATCTGTTTTCGAATAATAGTAAACAACTAAACTCTCCGTGAACGCATGTTTGATCAAATATTTCTATATTCGATTAAATTTTCATAATTTCTCTAGATATGAACTAATCGGTTTTTTCTTTTTTTTCATACTAGATCATTTATTTAGATATGTAACGCGTTTTTCATTCTCGACGATCATTTTTCTCTATCAAAGGTTTATCCACCTATCTATCTATCTATCTATACCTCGAACTTTTCCTTACAGACGCGTTGCGTTATTCAAGAAATTACATTGACTTTCTTCGTCGCGATAAATAAAAACTGGTTTACCGTCTCACTAATATCTTGTATATTCGAGAATCAAGTGGAACGATGAATTTATATGTGAAGAATTTATGAAATCAGTAACTGATAGTTTTTTATTAGCGGATCTAGAGATCTACTGAAGCAAGAATATACACATCCGAATAATTGTGGAATTATCGGAATCTAGGAATGGATTTAAAATTGTTTCATATGCAATATTGAATTGATACGATTTTACAAAATATTAACATCACATCAACGCACGCGTGAACGATTTATAATGAACAATCGGAACGAAGCGCTCTTTAAACATTATATGGAATCTCGATACTCTGCAATAATATGATATAAATTTTCGTTATATGTACAACAGAGAAAGAATCCGCTTTCGCTAATGATACGCTATTATTTATAAAGGCGAATAATCGAATACACTCGTAGACACATGCATGTCGCGGGACATATTGTGAGCTTAGGGACCGAGCGAATACAGACGAGCAGGAGATAGAGTTGAAGAATCTCTTGGATACAAACGAAGGATCGTTGCTCTGTTCGCTTACGCGCGATATGCACATATGTAAATCTCTACTTCCACGTGGTTAATGACGAAGCTGTAAAAATTCTTGGAAACTCATAGGAAAGATATGTGCTACTTTCCTTTTATCATGAGAACGATTCCACTATTATCAAAGTTCAACGTCTTTTAGAGTTCTTGAACATATGCACCACGATCTCTAAAGTAATTATTCTTTTACTCTTAAGAATCTTTTCTTCAAAGAAAGGTTTCCTTTAATATCATTCAATTTTTGAAAATTTTTAAATTTGTTTTCTCAAGAAAGCTTTCATTTTCTTTTTCAATGGAGATCTTTTTTTTTCTCATCTGCCGCGAAGAAAGTAGTTTGCATTCTTTTTTTTATCTTTCTGAAAAAGGTTCTTTTGTCTCCTTTTTTCAAGGAAGATTTTTCTCATTTCTTTTTTTTTCTCCTTTTATTTCTTCGCATCTCTAAAGTTGTTCGTGGTGTTTTGCTCCATTCGGAGTTTCATTTCCGACGAGACTGCGTAGTCTCGTAACGAAAGATTATTTTCTTACAAGGGCAACCAGACCGCGATTCAAATGCGTTAACTTTGGCTTCATAGATAATTTCGTTGGAGTTGAAGAGGACTGCTGATGATTTCGATTTGCCGTCTGCTGCATGCTTTGTTGCTTTTTCTTCAATGATTCTTGCTTGGCACCTCTGTTGTTGTTTTTTTTTTGTTTTTTTGAATAAACGAATTAATTATTTTAATATCTTATTTTTTAATTATCTCAATAATTTTTAATTCAAATTTTGTTAATTAAAAAAAGATACTTAAAAACATTTTTCATTAATTTGCAGACTTTAATTTATTTGCTTACTTTTTGCTAAATAATTTCGGTAAAAAAACTTAAATCTTAAATAGATTAGTAAATTCAATATACTGTTTTTATAATTGTGAATGTAATAAATTTTTGAATTATAAATATTTTAAAAGCACTCACAAGTATCGAGTGAGATCCTCCACGTCAACGAGCATCGAATCCTGTTCCATGTGCAAATCATCTCTCCTCAAAAGTCCTTCAACGAGCGCTTCGTTCAAGGCAGCAATTCTCGCATGTAAATCGTTCGCCACTACTTGCAGTTGCGCGACATTTAATTCTGTGAGAAGAACTCGGGACAACCTACGTCTATCTTCTCCCAATTGAACACCGACCTGAAAAAGATGCAAGAGCCAAGAGTTCATTAAATGTAAATGACAAAGCTAGTAATTAAAAAGTAAGCAGATCTGTAATGATTGAATCTTTCGAATATAAGCTTTTTTTTCTCTTCAGAATTTTTGTAAATGAAATTCTACATTATTTAAACAATTGATAATTAATAACTTAGAGTTCTTTACTAACTTTTTCCAAACTGCATCGCACCATCTCGGTAATGGGACTCTGCTTCAGCCTTTGCCTTTCCACTTCCATCTGCATGTGTGCCATCTCCTTTGCTTGTGCCAGAGCCATTCGCGCTTCGGTCTGTAGTCTAGCTTGCCGTGCGAAGAAGTCCGCCTCGTCAACAGGCGGCGTGGAATTCGCACCCGCCTCGAGTCTCAGAGAAGGAAGACTCAACACCTGCGGCCTCATCGGCGCATATTGCTTCCCGCTAAGCTGCTTCGAACCTAGAGACGTGGGTGTGGATCCGGGAGATACGTCGTTTTCCGAGCCCGGAGACTCTGTATCCGACGATGTCTCGTTCATGAAGCAAATCTGAAGATTCATTCCTGCGCAAAATAAATACACTTTCATAATTCATAGTTTAGTATTTTAATTGAGTGGAAATGTGATGACAAATGATCGGATTATTTAGTGATTATTTTTGATCCAACGATTATTGTATCAGTATTTTAATAAGAAATATAAAATATATAAGCTATAAACGCGAGTAAAAATGAACGAAAATAAATATTTTCGCGTATACTATTTATTAATTTATGCGATAGGCTATCTCGAAGTTAGAAGTTAATATTTATATTCGCATATTCGTGCATTCATTTCGTTTAATTATTGAATCTGTTCTTTATAGCTGCACTAGAGTTTATCTTTTTCTCTCCATATTGGAAAGAGAAAGATAAGGTCTGAAACTCTAGTGCAGGCAGCTATAAAGAACAGATCCTTTATTTACCATCGTAATAAATAAAAATAAAATTTGCATCTATACGAACCACTCTGGAGACGCGATTGAAGACTTGGCTTTCGTCCACGTTCGGCGCGCAAATCTTCGGCATCAGGTCCCATCGCGAGTCTTCTTCTGATTTCCTCACGATCGTTTCGTCGCTGCAAATACAAAAAAGAATAAATGTATAATAAATAAAAAGTATATTAGTCTTTCATCTTGTGCATATGTAGATGAGATCATGAGCTATGATAATCATTTAATACTTTACGTGAATATATATATTGTATGTGCTGACTAATACACGCGCATAAAGAATTAAAAAATCCTTGAAGAAAAAATATGAAAGAGATCTATACATAATATTCAAACACAAAGAATGACCTTCTATCTAGATATAAGATGTGTAACAACCTAAAGTTGGCGAACATTTAACAACAAACATAAAGCATTTAAAGGTTCAGAAAATATCCAATCTAATCCTACGTGTCATAAAGAATTAATGTTGTTATGAATATAAATAATAGTATTAATATTTCTCGATATCACGATGACATATCGTTTCTGTTCTCAGCAAATTTTCACAAATCAATTCGCACCTGCAAATTGCCATCAGATTCGCCACGTACAACCCTGTCAAATCGTGCAATCAGATCTTCTCTTTCGCTATCCTTTGTTTCGTCCGATTGTTCGACTACTATAGCCGATTCTGGAGGTTTATCCGTTTCCGCGGTAGTTTTTTTATCATCATCCTGACGCCATACATACACAAATTAACACTTTTCACTTTTATAATCTAATATATGAAACAATAATGACATTATTTTGCCTTTTTGCGAAGGACGACAGATTTTCATAGATTTGTGAACGAGATGCATATTTATTAAGTATATGTTATGACAATTATAGAGACAATATCTTCTCAGAATCGTAAAACGCTAATAAAAATAATTTGCGATATCGATCTTTGAGAATTATTTGTGAGAACAATCTAAATTATAATAACTAATAAAGCCTTCTGCCTCTTTCATATAATCTAAATTATATATATCTTAGTTCTATCTCCAAATTATATATCTACGCCTTATATAAAAATTCAATTTCGATTATAGATATTTTGCAGCTCAATATACAGAAAATCCTCACACACACACACAGCATCTTCATGCTTGAGTTTAATTACTGATTGTTTGACAAATAGAGCAAGACAATTTGCGATTACGGCAGGGGAACTTGCTTCTATGCTAAAAATCTGTTTGTTCATTAACGCCGTGATTTCCGTGACCTACTTTCACGCCTGCGTCGGTCCGGAACCATACCGAATCGTGTAGTTCATTGACCTTCCTGTCGGAACAACAATATTAGTAGGCGATTATTTGAATCGGCAAATTATTAAATCTGGCGCAAGCTTGACACCATACTAATAGTAATAAGGCAACTGTTTGTTCTTCGTTTGTGCATCAGTCACGTGCAAATGAAGCATGAAGAAAACGTGATAGAGAATAATAATATTTCTTTACATTAACAATTGATATTTTTTATCCCATCTGTTTGATTTCTATCATATCCGTTTGAATATAATTGAAAATGTTACACTTTTTTAAGTATCGTTGTTTTCTCACTTCTGACTCATAGAACAGTTTGAATCAACATGTCTTGCGTTGGAATGAATGATATTACCGCTTTTTAGAGATCGAAATTAAGCAATGCTGCAATAATCATTCGCTGCTATATAACGACAGTAAAAAAACTAGTAATGCTGTTAATGAAATATAATGGTTAATTATAAATAACTTAGAATACCGATGCAAGAATATTTCAATAGAAAAATATTATTATTCTTAATTATTTTGAATCTTGAGACAATTAAATTTAAAAATTATTTCGTAACTGCTTATGTGTGTGACATCATTATTGGAATATTAAATAAAGTTTTAAAATGTGTCTCCTCGATTATTATAACATTTTTCAGCGAAATCATTTTTACTCTTTGAATTAATATTATCATATTATTCAATAAAATGCAATTTATCTTTGGTTTTTATTTTTTATTATTTTATTCATTAGGTAAGAAATAAATTCAATAAAAAATAAATTTATATTAATTGAGATGAAATGACGATGTAACTTAGATCTTTCCTTTTGTATCACTTGAAGAATATTATCATAAAGTTTGGGAAAAAAGGCGAAATGCCAAACTAAAAATGACTTCGTGGATTTGTATCTAGGCACTTGTATCTCTTTGTGTCTATTTTATCGTAAGTTACATCGAATTTTTGCATGTCGCGAATCAGTGCACTGTCGCCCTTCGTCCTTTGCGATGCGCGCTTTCCTTACAAAATCGAGATCATTGTCGTAAGTGAACGTGTAGAGATCGGTGACGAATCGTGAGTCCTTCTTGTAGTGCTTGCGCGACTTGTTGCTACTGCCCATGATCACGCACTATCTTGTCGTTTTTATCGTGAGAATCCGTCGAATAAAATTTTCCTCCTCAAGCAACCTTGCATATATGCAGAGTTCACAGACTCGTCTAAAATTTTTCTTCCAATTTTATATAATATTTCATTCTTTCCACTTTATGAAATCGCTTTCTCGCTATCGCGCATAGGTGATCTAGAAAGGGAGTCGTCGATCAGACTTGGTCTAGATCAAGGCTGTTGAGATGCAGCTGATCCCGAAGACGAGTCACGAGACGACTTGCTTGCGCGCGCGCGAGACGAAGACGGCACGAAACTGCAAAGCGAGTCGAGCGAAATCCTTCGTTAAGGTTTGCTGGCCGCGAAGGAGGTGCTCAATGATGATGATGGTGGTGGTGGCGGTCGTGGAGGTGGCCCTGTCTACCGAGGCCTAGCACCTAGGAAGGCTTCTCACAGAGACCCTCGGTGAAAGTGCTGGAAGAATGTGTTGGCTCGGCCGCGTTTCCGAGTTCGCGCTCGTGCAATTCGTTTCATCTCGCGGAAAATGGGTGGAGAATCGCATCCGATACTGCGCTCGATGAATAGTTTACAATAGCTCTTGGAATGAATGATCTGATAGCGAAATACGTTCTTGTAGTCTCGTGTTTGGTGGATCTCATTCGAAAGTAAAATTTCCAGACGCAAGGAAGTCGATATATGATATTATGTCTCATTATCTCGGTTTTTGCATCGTATTTCGATTTGTGTAGCATTGTATTGCATTGTCATTCATAATATGAAAGTTAGTACATTCGGTAACTCGATAACTTTGCAATCTGATAACTTGACAAACGTGAGCGCTACGATACGAAACTAAAAGCGCACTTTTTTGGAAAATTATACTTGAAAATAGAGTGTGAAGCTAGACTTTATATCAGAAATATGCGAAACATAAAGTCTCACTGGTAGAACTCACTTTTTTTGCATAAAAAAATAAGGTAAAGATATTAAAGACTAAAGATACGACAAAAAGACACTGTTTAAGGGATTTTAAAGATCCTTTTAAGGAATCTCAAAATCTCTTAAACATTTTATGAGAAAGTATTGCGTAAATCATTTTCTAAATATTTTATGAAAACATCTTTATCTCGTTTTAATTTGCTGTGTTCTCATACATATTCTCTTTCTCACAGCGTAGATAATTGTATATTTCGCTAGAGATAATTAGAGACATACAAAATAGAAAGTTATACATTCAATTGGCACAATCGTATTATGTCGTATTGTGTGCTGGAAAAGCTAGAGAGTGATCCGACGCACGCAAAAATGTTTCAAATTTAATGCGCTACGCAAGCTGCAACGTCGTTGCAACAAAAGATCGTTAAATCATCTTCGGGGTCGTGCGTAAAACGTTTCGGTTGACCGATCATGCGTTACTTCTGACTTACGCGCGATTCCAGCATTCGATGCACGATCCTCTCGATGATTTAGCGAGCAAAAATCAAAATTCGTTGTATCGGAAAAATAACGTGTGGACACATATTTTTCTCACAATAAGCATTGAAAAAGTAATATATCTACATGCGGGCAGAGCTTGGTTATTTATATTTCATCGCTCCATGCACTTCGTCACTTGAAATCATCGAACGTGTCAGGGTTTATCAATCGCGCGATATAAACCATTACGCCTGTCGATATTAATAATCAGGATCTCTTCTTTATTTTTAATCATTCTTCGTGATACTTGATAAGTTTTTTTTCCATAGTTTCGATAAATTACAAAAATTATCATAAGTAGAAAGATGAGTTTTCATCTTGAGTTTTCGTCATGAGTAGATTGAATTAGGCAATTTTGTTAAAACTAAGTTCGTTAGAATATTTAAAATTCGAGATGTTTCTTTGTATATCTTGTTACATGTCTGTTCTCGTATCAGAGACCTACATACGCATCCGCCCACTATATACGTAGATGCCTCCGCAAAATGCATTCAATTTCGCAGACGCGAAACTTTCGACATGCAGAATTGGCGCTTTATCCGCTGTTTGCCAAACATTCAAGAGCCAGCGGTAACTTGGTAAGATAGGAATACATTAAGTAGAATATGTGTGAATGAACCGAAGACTTTCATTGACCCGAGAACTTGAATTAATTTAAGCACTTATTTCTGTAAAGGAAAACAGAAGGAGAGAAGAAATATTGGAAATCGACAGAATCACGTATGAAATTATGTTTTTATTATGATTATGGAAAGATGAATTAGTAGATAAAAATAGTCGCGCGCGATTAAGATCAAGTCTCACGACACATTAAGAATTAATTGCTAACAATCTTTATGTATGATAATTATTATTCGTAAAAAAGAATTGTTAATTACTTACCCGACGTTCTTCCTCGCGAGCAGCTCTGAGGTGCGACTCGATCGCGTCGAGATCGATCTTTGGCATTGCTGTCTCGATGTTGTAAACGTCGAAGCCGCCTGTAACAGTGCGCGAGCGCTAAACGTGAGAACCTTTTGCGGCGAGGAAGGCATGACCGAAACAGCCGAACGGAAACTGAAGGAGTGTCGGAGCATCGTGTGCACGCGTAATCTCGAGTGGTCAGCCTAAAATTTACGATTTATCTTGTTCGACCAATACTTTTTTTTTGAAAAATGGCAATCAAAAAGTATATGTGTGTCCGTTACATAGAATAATAATATCCAAACCTATTATTATGATTTTCATCACCGATTTTTTTACGATTTGATATCAATTTTATAGATTCTTAATTTAGAAGATGTAAGTATGTGAACAAGAAAATTTTATTACGTTAAATTCAAGGCGACTTTATTTTAGAATAAGCTTATTTTGAAATTTATTGAGGTATTTAATATTGAAAACTTATGGCATCGCAAAAATATACTTACTGGACTAAGAAGATAGTCTTTTCAAAGTACTTGCATAACTGTACGTAATAATTATGTATAATTTGTTATCAGATACACCGATAATGTACTAGTAATTATTTTTCCAATTAAGTAAAAAACATTGTAGTAAATTACCGTGAAATGTGCCATAAAGTGCGTTGCGTGCATTCGTTAGAAAGAATATACATATGTAAAAAAATATACGGAATACAATATAAAGAAATATATTTATGTTTATGATTCATAAACATGAATATATTCTGAAGAAAGAAATAATAATACTTAACATTTAAAAACTAACAATAACAAAGGGAAAACAAAACATTCGTCGGTGCGATGAACAATAATATTAATAAAGAGAGAGACAATAACAATAATAATATACAAATAAAAATAAAATTAGAAATAAAAATTGAAATAATAAAAGAGATAACAAAATGTTATGTATCGATGTATTCACCTGATCCGTTATCGATGTCGCTCCTGCGTTTATCGGTACGTCTTTGAGAATTAGAATTTCGCGATTGTTGCTGCTGTTGCTGTTGCTGACGGCGCTTGGCCTGATTTTTGACCATTTTCTCCTTCTTTCGAGCGTCCGCGCTAGACGCCTCCGGGAGCTCGCGGTCTAACAACTTGTTAGTATCCTCTATATGATCCTTGATGGCCGAGGTGGATCGCGATTGACCGCCACGTATGCTCTCGATCGACTCCATCGCGACCACGTCCGGCACCGGCTGAGCGTACTTCTCGAAGTCGACGCCGATGTCACGACCAATGCTCGACAACAGATCGATTTCCTCCAGCTTTGTATAGGTCGGTCGCTCCTCGGCGAAGCCCTCAGAGTAGTCGCTATTGCTCTCCGACTCGTCGTCGTCGGCCGAGCCGCCCGCCGACGTCGTCGTCACCGGCTGACGATTGCCTATTTTGGACCGGTCTAAGTGAGGCAACTCCTTTGCCTCGCGTATTAGGTCGATGTGCTCCACCGCGACGTCCTCTGTCTGCCGAGGTCATTTTCGTATTTAATCGACCGTATACAAGAGTTAGACAGACGCGAAACAGCCGGTGATAGGAAGTAAGATTAATCGAGATAGTGATTGTCATGCAAATTAATTGTATGACAATGTTATAGGAATCTTGCACAGAGATATTGTGTGGATATTTTATGATAATTAAGTATTAATTGTATAGACGAACAATAAGTTAGCATTGAATTATAGGAATCAACAGAAATCGGGATATATTCAATTTGTGTCAGATCATTTTAATGAATAAATATATAGGTTGTTAAACGCGCTCGAAATTAGCTGTTATAATAATTAGGTATTAATTTTGTAATTAAGCAATAAAGAGCAATCAAATCTAGATATTAATTAAAATCAGAACACAAATTAGATATTATCAAATATTGTTTAAACTAATAGATAATTATAAATTAAAGAATATTATAATATAAGATAATTATAAAATAAGATCATCTCTCTTCAGATATCTTAAATTTTTGCTGCAAATCTTTAATTGTTACAAGATTCATTTTGAAGTTGACAAGCATCCTCATCATAAAAAAATCGCCAATCTCACCTCGCTGATCTCGCTAGTCTTTCCGGAATCCAGGATCTCCTCGATCTCGGGAAACTGCAGGCTCTCGTTCACACTGGTCGTCAGTTCCACCAGCTCGACCTCGACGGGTACTTCCCTCTCACGCTTGTTCTCGAGAATCGCCCGCGACAGTTCAGGCGTGCGCTCGCTTACCTGGTCGGCCAGACCCTCCTCCCGTTCGTCCAGGAGCGTCAGGTGGGTCTCCGCCTCGACGATACCGTTCACGACGACCTCCTCCGGTTCTGGCGATTGTGCCTTCTTCTCGGACCTAGAGACCTCCACACTCTTCACGTAGTTGATGCACTTTTCCGAAGGCGGCACCACCGACTCGTACAGAGAGGTCACAGTCTGGAACGCGAGAGAGACGAGAGCGGCGATGATGATGTCACGCGAGAATACTCTCGTAGGAGTATACCCGATTATTTTTACGCGTTGATAAGTCGCGCCGGCTGCTCTCGTCCGGTTTTGTCAGTGACAAGTTTGACTTGCTCATAGAACAAGTTCGCGGGATTGCCATGACAGATGAGAATTTCGCAAACCGAATTAGTCCAATCTCTTTGCTGACGGTCAATGCCGACGCAGCAGGATCGAACATCCTTAACTCGATGAGTAGAAGTAGAGATAAATCGATCATTCATCATACACATACATACATTTTCTTCAGAGTTTAAAAATATTTAATATTAAGCTACTTGAAGACAAAACAATACTATCAAACATGTTAATTATAATTTGAATTATTAATAACAAATTAATCAAACAATATTAATCAATAAAAAAATAGTTTTTAAAACTTTATATTTTTGGAATTTTATTACTTTACAAAGAAAGAAAAAATTTTTAAAAATATTAAAAAATTTAACATAAAATTAACTTCACGACAAAATGTACGCGCATGATGCATCATCAAATAATTGCCATTTATATCCACAAACTTTCAAATTTATAGCACTTTCGTCTACATCTACTGCATGACATTAAAATTTAATTCCGAGCCATTAGCACAGTGTAATCCATTTCAAAACGCTCGATTACCTGTATATTAAACTTGGGTTTCTCGTAAAAGATCTTGCGGTCGTTGCGCTGGCCGCAGAGATGATTGATGCTGTCGTCGACGTTGTTGTTGTACTCGTTGCCGTTCTCCGGGGCTACCTCGCGGTGATGAACGCCGTAAAGAGGCGGATAGTCGGAGCAGCTGTCGTGCTCGTCCTCGGTCAGGTCGGTATCCGACAGCAGGGAAGGCGCCAGATGCTGGAAACCAGGATAGTTGGGGTTGACGATGCCGCGACAACCCGCAGGCAGATTTCCTTCCTCGGACCAGTCGGACCACTCGGAAGGCGTCAATTCGCGCGACGAGTTCTCGTGCGAAGAGTTACGTCCTGAAACATTTCACAGTTGCGCTTGTCTCAATATTGACCGGATAATTGGACGTCGCCGCATTAGATGACTCGTGACTCATCGTCATCATTAGGCTGACTCGTGCGCTCGTAAAAAGCGTTTGCGATCGCTCACGCGGTTCACTCGATAGACCCTTAAATAATTTGGTAAGTATAAACAATTTATCGTATTTGTATTGTATGAATAATTCGTCTAGCTTAATTAATTGATTAATAGAATGTCTTTTACATTGGTGTCTTATAAATAACTTATTGCTAGGTAGATATTGTTGATTGTTATTGGACAGATCAGTGAATAGCGTGATGAATCGCGCGTTCTATAAGATTTATAAGATGTTTGATTTTATACGTGATTACTTGCATAAAAACTCGGCTGCCATAGATTCTTGGCTTTACGGACCGTTATTTGCTTATGGATCTTTGGTTTTATGGGACAGATTATTATATGTCTGAGGCTACGGTGTAGTTTGAATATTATAGATTAATATAAGAGTGCAGTTTGAATATTATATTGTAGATTAATATGAAATTTTTTCTTGATTTTATATAAATTCTTCTGCAGATAATTAAATAATAAATTAAATAATAAATTCTATAAATTATTGTTTTTTAGACATATAATTTATATATTAAATTTAAATTTTTAAATTAAATTTTTATCTATGCATTCTTTACATTGTAGAATATTAATTCCATATATTAATTCTACAAATTTTTATAGATAATCGATTCTATGATTGATTTCTGCTCTTACAGGTAATTTTTATAGTTAGTATTAATCATAAATTTCAAATCTTTGATAAACAATGGAATGGATAAACAAATCATTCTAAATTCAAATTTTACGCAACAAACTAATTATCATGTAAGCTAATTATCAACCCAATAACTGTGGATAACTTTGATTCAATTAAAAATTCCAGCTCTTTACGGATAACGGTTAATGTCAAGGATGCATGCGCGCGTTATTAATGGCAGCGGAAAATATCGAAGTTCGCTCCTGCAATGAAACCTTTAAACGTCATTGTTTTCCAATAAAACCTCGAACATCAGCATAGTGTGATACTTAAAACATACGTGTCTGAAAAGTAGGCCAATCTATTGTTCAATGAACGCAAAGATTTATCTTAATGGATCTAATGATTCAGATATACATTCATTTGTTTTTCAGATATTTCTCGAGAACGACATTAAATGTATTCAAAAATATATACGTTTATTTTATTATTTCGCTTTTCAAAAATTTTTTTGCATTTTATCAATTTTATCAATATTTTTCTTTGATCATTTTCGTAATTTTTCATGGATTATATATGTGATTTAATCGTATTATAAGAAAAACTGTATTACATTATATGTATTCTTTCAACCATTAAATCATATAGGGAATAATTCAGAACGAAGGAGCTCACCTTCGTAATCGGTGAGGCTCTCGACGGAGCTGTTCCTTCGTATCCTTGATTCGGTCAGATTGTTGTTTACATTGGCGGATTGCTCTTCGATCGTGCCTAACAATATAGATCTCTTACTTATATAAATTACTTTTTTTTTTGTCTTTTTAGATCCTTTTTATACTTTATCCATTCTCTTTCTTTGAATTTATTTCGGAAGTTTTTCACCTCTCTAATATAATAAAATTGCACAAGTGAATATATTAGATACGTTATTAACGTGAACAATATGCATCTATCATTTAAATTTGCTTCGTGTTTAAATAAATGATCAAAGCAAAAAAAAAATAAACGACATAAATATTAATACAAGATATAATTAGAAATATTTTATTAAGATAAAAATAACTTCAACATATATAATAAATCAATATTCTTCTAATTCCTAAAAATTAATTCTTCAAATATTTTTTGAAAGCATAAAAGATACATCCAAAAGATAATTATTTCTTTGCTTTTTATTTCAATATAATATTTTTTTTATTTCGATATATATATATATATATTTATTTTGTAGAATAACACTCACCCTCGTAGTCAGCGAGGCTCTCGACGGAGCTATTCCTCTGTATTTTTGCCTCGGTAAGATTATTGTTGACGTTGATGGACTGTGGATTGTTTTGCTGGACGTTGTCGCGCGCGATCGCCAGGGAGGACCACGTGGTGGTGTCTTCGGCCAGCCGGAAGTCCGCCGACTCGTCGACCGGGTAATTCGGCGTGATCGGCTCCTGAGTCGCGTTCTCGTTGCGATCGCCGCCGATCTCACCGGCACCGATCGACTCGTGCCTATGGAGCTGGCTGTGGAGTGAGACCGAGAAATGAGTCCAGGTGGATCGATACTACCGTTGCTGTTAGATATATAACACTTGGGTCAGCCGAGGTGGTATAGGCGGCAGCACGCCTACAAGATCGCCGTGGATCAAACGTTTATATTAGACGTTTAGCGCCGATTTGTAACTGATCAGGCAACATTGTCGCAGTCGGATAAATATTATGTAGTACATAATTGATATGCATAAATTGTATATGATACAACCGTTATGTCATTTATATTGCTTGGATATATGTATATGTATATTGCACGGCGTGGAGAATCAAAAATATTAAAGAGAGAGGAAGATGCACACGCTATATATATGAGGATATTATTAATAAATGCTAATAAAATGCTAATTAAAATTAACGTGCAATAATAAAGTTAACGTACAATAATAAAGTTAACCGAGATAGTTGGTCATTTTCCCGCTTTAATTTGCCTCTCCCTCCCCCGTTTAAGTTGTTAAAATTATTAACTGTTTAATAATTTCTTAAACAACTTACTCGAAATTAAAAAAAAAAATTTTAAAAGAGATTTATATTTTTTGCGTAATATTTTTTTTATTGTGAAAGAAAAGCTATTATTGCAATTATTCTGAGAGATTTTAGCAAGAAAATATGAATCATATTTAATTCCTAAATACTTTCTCTGGAATTAAAAAAAAAGATCGAATTAATTGAACATTTAACGCTAATCAAACTAATTGTAAAATAAAGAATACAAATTTGATAAAAACTATACGAAACCGACCATTAATCACACAATGAGCATTAAAAATAATACTTAAAATATGTTACGTAATATGGAAAAAGAAAGTAAGGGCAACTTTTCGCAATCGTTTCCTTTCTCTTTTCCTGTCTCTTTTCGGGATTTCCATTAGGTGATCATTATCCTCACACGAGATCGTCCGGTCGTCAATTAATCCTCTTTCGTGCGCTCGCCGAGGAAATCTCATCAAGGTACTTACTTGTTGTTCAGTCCTCCGGGATGCAACGGTACCGAAATTGAGACAGATTCCCTGAGCCGCATATCGATTCCTCGTCTAAAAAAAAAAAAATACGGCCAGTTTAATTCACCGTTCTTCGAGATGAAAGGAGTCTTGCATGCACCACCAGCACCACTAATTTTCTCTATCTCGAGGAAGAGAAGGAGAAGGGAAAGAGCGCGCGGAAACGAGATCTCTTCTCCGCGAAGAGTTCCGATCACGAAACGATAACGTTGAGAAGCTGCCAATCGAAAACGAGTTGCAACGGAGTCGCGAATCGATCGCACGGCACACTCTCTCCGTCTCCGGCCGGCATTCGCGAAGCTACCGAGGGTAAAAGGGAATGGGACTCACCGTCCGCCATGTTGAAGCCGTGCGCAAGGGTGCTCGCGTTCAGCCCCGCGGTTTATCGACTCGCGACCGACACCCTCGTTTCACCCTCTCCGACGCCCGCCCCTCTCTCACTCTACATCCCTCTATATGTTCACCAACCCCCGCTCCCACGATGCGCCAGGGACGATTTTACATATCCGAGCACCCTAAGTATTCACATTCCAATGCCCTCACATTCACTTGATCCTTTTAATTTTAATGATGGATGCTCTGACTGTGGAATTTTTTTGTCTATCTCTTGGTACATTATATAATTTTCGTATTATCTCTAAATATGCAAAATGCATTAAAAAAAAAATTAAATTAAAGGATATTTGCATGGAATAAACTTTGATTGCTGCAAATTATAAAATTTTTATAAATAAAACTTTAAGAAAGAGAGAGAAAAAGAAAATTAAAATATCAAGATTTGAATATTAATAAGATTTATATATTGCTTAAATTTAATTAAATTAGCAGAATTGCCTGTGTATTAATAATATTATTATGATATTTAATATACATATTTTAAAAAGAAAGAGACCTCTCTTCTAATATAAATTATATTATTCATATTTAGATATTGATTAGCAGAAAGAGAAAGAGAGAGAGAGAAAGAGAGTTTTAAAAAACTAAACTTGCCTCTTTTTGATTTTCATTCAAAAATTTCTTATGGAAAGAACAATTTATATTAAATTTTTATGAAAATGTCTACTATTTCTATCTTTTTCACTAATCTAAAAAAAGAGGTGAATATATACATATAAATTACGAAAAAAAACTTGTACTGCGAAAGACGCAATTAGTTTTTTGTTACCCCTTGGAACCGGCATTATCGTCTACGTAGTGTCATCTTCGTCTTGCACGTGCGCGTCAACCCTCAAGTAGCTTTGAGACAACCCCTTAACCACCCTCATCTTGCTTTCCAACCCCTCGAGTCTTCTTTCGTGATATGCATCATTCTCCCGTGTATTCAACGTATATAACGCGAAATCATTGAGGAATATACTTTGGCGACTGGCCAGAGAATTTTCGCAATTTTATAAAATTTGTCACGTATGGTAGGCATGTATAATTAAACCTTCCCTCTCCCGCATTCACTCTAATAATAATTACGATTAATTCGTCTTAAGAAATCAATATCGAATTTTTCAAAAAAATTATCGTAAAATATTTTTTGATAGAAGATTCAGACCACACACATTCTATATTTCTGAGATTTAATTCATTCCAAAAATTTGTATAATTTTATATTTAAAGTTTATGTCATAGTGTATAAAAATTTGTACTCTACAAATTTCAACATTTGTTTTATTCTAAAATCTATGTTAAGAAAAGGTTTATATTTTTTATAATTTAACCTGTAAATTTTTGATTAGATCTATAAAAATGTTTAAATTCTAAGAGAATACAAAACACAAAATACATTTCAAAAATATCTCAATCCTAAATTTTAATTCATATTTGAAATTTGGAATTTTGTGGAGACCGTTTTCTCAGTCTGAACTGATGATTTCGCAAGTGCGTTACTGCCGTAGTCACGCAGAGTCATGCGTCGATCGATCGACTCGCCGAGTTTCGTCGCGTCGCACGGCGCCGCTCGTTCCGTCTTCTGATGCGAAAGAGCGTCGCATTTTTATACACACACATTCGTCGGTCTTGCCGTTAACGAGATGTATCAGGCTGCATGCATCACTGCGTTCCCCGCTTCGAGATCCTCGTGGCTGCTGATCGCGAAGCGATCGCACGAGGGATACGAGCGAAGTAATGTACAGTTATTTTCGGTCAATCGTTGTTGTATGCCGAGAACCATTTGGATTACAGAGAACTATTAATAAGGAGAAATATAAATAAGGAAATGATCGAAAAAATTTGAAGAAAGTTTATAAATCAAATAAAATCAAATATGGATAATTCGTTAAAGCTGTGAACAATTAAAACGATAATCTCTCAATATATTTTGATAAGAAAATTTTATAGTTATTATTTCATAAAGATTTCACGACAATGATTAGATGAATACCATTCATTGAATATTATGTGAATGCCATTCTTTAACGATTCTTAAAATAGCACACTGAAAAATCAATACATTGTTTCGATTTTCAATAATTTCAAAATTAGTTCACACAAATTTATACAATTTTCACTGATTTATTCATCAATTAAACTTGTATAATAAACGATCGCTCTTATTAAATCCTTTGGTAGTTACAGAAATAAAATTATATCGATACATTTTATTATAGGTTTGCGACTTGAATAAAAAATAAATCGATACAATAATTGAGAGAGGATTTGAAGAGCTTAAAATATTTTTATCAGATTAAAATATGCTAAATTTTAATAACAGCACGTTTACAGGTGTAATTTTAAAAGTATTCTATAAAAGAAATAAAGAAAGAGCTCATCTTAAATAATTCATTAATTTATTATTAAAAACAACTAGACTCTATATATGGTCCATGTTTTAATAAATATTAAAACATTAAAAATGAAAATCGTTTATTAATATTATTTAAATAAATTTGACTGGGCAAAAAAAAGAAGATTGAAATGCAAAGAACATTTCGCAAATATAACTGACCCGATTTTTACTCTATGTCAAGTTTTAGAAAAAATAATAGCACGATGCAACGCACTCTCTATCCCACGCAAAAACGTACAATCGCGCACCTTCATTATATTTGCTCGTTGATTATTCGTGTATTTAAACGTATCGCTTACTCTTTCAAATCAGCAGGACGCAAGAGACTCTTCGCTGTCCTTCGACGTCTTTCAGGCGCTGCCTCAGGGATCTCGCATTCGCCGTGATAAGCTGACAGGAACGTTGCACCAAGTGTATAGCACTTGGAAATGTATACGGTGAATGAGCGTGGAAATTAGAACCGGACGCTTCGCTGTGACTCACTCGTAGAAATGCAAAAGGAAGCTCAGCGATGCGTTTTCATGCGCGGCGCGAACGAGAGGAGACTGCGAAGCCACGGTGTCGGCGTTCAATGTCCCTCTCTCTTTCTCTTTCTATTCGATGGATATCATTCTCTCGTTTTAACAAACGTTCTCGTCTTCGTTTCCCCACGCTCGCCCCCTCGCGTCAACTTCACCCTTGGTGACGAAGAGACGAACGCAGGCGCAAACGTCTCTTTGCCGTAGGGGTTGCTGACTCGCTTTATCCTCCTCCCCGTTTCGTGACGTGATTTCACCGAGAGAGAGAAAGAGAGAGATATTCGTCAATTATCGGCTCGATGATTGATTTTGATTTGGGACAATAGGAAAACCGAGAAATGACTGATATATTGTCGCACACGCCCGTAATTTCGCTCCATCTTTTTCTGCCGTGAATAAATTAATAAAAATACGAGATTTGATTCACATTTATAGATAATGCAAATTTATAATTTAAAATAATTTATATAATTATTTTTATACTCTCTCTAAATAAACATAACGCAACTAGATGCTTTTAGCACTAACTACAGAAATATTTGTTGCCAAAATACTTTGATGAGAAGTGATTTGTGAGATCTGATTAGAGAAATTTATATATTTCATCATCAGCAATATATATATATATATATATATATATATATATATATATATATATATATCAGCAAATATGTATGCATATAAGTATATGTATAAGTGTATATGTATATATATAAGTATATCTCTATAACATTATATGACATTTTTGTACCTTAAATAATAGCAACAGACCGCACGGTATGTTTTGGCAACCCATATGATTGCAACACGATCGGCTATATTATTGCAGTATATTATGTAATAATTTTTCTTCTCTCTTTAAAGAAAACTTATACTATGTAAATATATAAGCACAATATTGAAATATTTAAATTTATTTATCTTGATTTAAAACTGTACAATTTATAATCGTTATTAAATTGAATATTATGATTAAACTAAAATATTATATAATAATTTATAAATTATTTTTTATGCTCATAATATCACTCATCATTAGCTATTGAATTTTATATTCCTCTATTTACGTCTATTGGTACCACCACCGGCCAATATGGATAGAATTCGCACAAAGATGTTAATAGTGTCCAAATAAATCGAGATTGCGCTGCAAGAACAAAAATTTTATTAATTCTATATAATAAAATTATTCTTAAATATAACTGCATAAATTATTTTGTATGATAAAAATGTTGATATTTCATAAATCATGTTTTATGCAGAAAATATTATATCGTTAGAAAAGAATTATCCAATAAGAAAAAAAGTATTTGAAGATTATTTTATTTTTCTTGTAAAAAGCATTTCTATTAAAATTAATATTTCTATAAGAGAGAAATTAATTTTTTTCCAACACAGTAATCTTGTGGGTGTATGAATAAAATCATATTCTTCAATTACTTACTTATTAATCGGATCGTACGGCCTGCCTTGATGGTTGTACGTCGGGTATGTTTCCGCCTGCTTGATGATCCTTTGTGTGTCATAAAGTAGGAATCCGGAGAACAACAGAAGACCGCCATACAACGCCATGGAATGCAATCCTGAGCCGAGGACGGTCGTAGGTGGAAGAAACATGGTACCCAGCGAACTAACAAATACCACACCTAAACCGATAGCGAGCGGACCACCCATTGCCAGGAATTTATCGCTAGGCGCGCAAATGGCAACAGCTGACAAACCACCAACGACACCGGCAGTATACCAAGCCGCTCGGAGGACCAACGGTCCACCCAGGAGAGATAAAGGTGCCAAAACAGCGCCCACGATACCAGTATGCACCAACCAAGCTATCTGCTTAGCACCGAATCCTTCTTTATATGGAAGTCCCTGTACAATCATGCCGCTGCCGATCATTGCGGCCAATGTTACGCCTAGAGCGATCCATCCCTGACGCATCATCATGTTCATGATGGCGGGAGAATGTAAGCACATAGCCGCGGATGCTGCACTGACCATGATGGAACCACCGAAGTACATGTAAGTAGATTTCACTCTGTCTTTCACATATTGTGGCCATAAGCTATGTGACAAAAAATAATTCAAAGTTTTATCTCGTTACACTAGTTCTAATTTTATTTGAATTTAATTAAAAGCCTTGGATATGAGTAAATTGCATATTCTTCTCATATTAATACAAAATATTGAGCTATGAAAAATATCAAGATTGCAAAATATAGAAAGAAATACTATAGATAAGAAATAATATAGATAGAAAGCAATATATGTATATACATAATTATATCAAAAAGCAACCCAGAATCTATAGCAGATACAAACTTCAATTTCAATAATAAATTTTGTATATTTTTATTAAACATTCAAATGCTAAAAAATTAGAGCATAGTTAATATAGTTTAATATTAATAAATTACATACCTTGCCTGATCTATGGCACCTGCTTGTGAAGAAAGACCCAATCCATAATAACAAAGAGCACCTAATCCTATTATCGCTCCTCCGGCAACTGCTCCTTTTCCAATGTTAAATGCTGTGAATAAAAAAATTCAATCAACAAATTGTATAAATACAAAAGGTCATATATATTTTCAACACTTGTTTTTACCTTGCTTATTTAGGAGACTTTACTGTTAGTAAGATAGGCTTGAGATTATTTTGTACAAGTCTCACACACATAGATTGAAGATAAAAATATTAGCTTACCGGTTTCACCAGCCGGTTCCATCGCTTGTTCTGTTACGGTGGTTCTTCTTCTCGCGGTCCTCGTATAAGAACTGCGTCCATCGCTAACGAATAGTCTCGCAATTTGACCCTTAGATAAACGCGGCGTCGTCGAAACAACCGGAGTCCTGACGAACGATGTCAAACCTGGCGAGACACTAGCTCGGCAGATTCTCGCTGCCAACAACATCTTGATCCTTTAATTTCCTTTTGCCCTCTTGATCTATCGACAACTCTGCAAATGAAATAGAAGTGCGTATCATTATAACCGCGTATCATTATACATCGCTATAATGATATGTCGAAAATATACTTTACATGAAAATATTTCACGATGAAATTTTGAAGGTACGAAAAGGAGATAAAAGCAATCATTCCTAAGGATTTGCGCGTAGAATTGTTGCAAAAATTCTCGTAATTTACTCACATGACGCAATAGCGATGCGATTGTTTCTCCGAATTCGATGATCAAAACAGGTTAACACAGTCAAGTGGCGCATGCGAAACTGCGCGAAACTTGCGACTTACGACAAACGATCGAGAACGATCGCGAGCGGCGTCACTCACGTGCTACGCAAACGTCATGCGCACGCCGAAATTTCTCGATCAAGATGTGTTCAGAGATCATACTCGTGGGATAGAGTAGAATTCAATTGACCAATCAGAACATAGAAACTTTGTTTTCTTTGGTCCTGATCAATTGATTAATTAAATACTACTTTATCTCATGGATAGAATTTTATAGAACGTACTTTCACAATCGATGTAAGTGCAGGTATATATATTTAATAATTAAACGCCTGGTCATGTGGCAGGTAATTACCTTACCATAGTAATAAAGAAGAAGAATAATTAGTCGCAATACGTGTTACAAGAAGACAAAACTGAAAATGAGATATTTCAATACCAATCTGCGAAATTTCTAGTTAAATTAGAAAGTTTATTAATCACTCTTTGAATGATCAATGGGATGCCTTTGTCAAAGATACTTGCCTTTAAACTTATGCCTCATTGACTATTTATTGATTATTAATTCTGTAGAGAAAAGGTTTATAAAAAATGTTATAAAATATTAAAATATTTTTAATAATTAACTGTAGGATGAAAAATTCAAGAAGATAAAGTTTATCTATGTTAAAATAGACAAATACATCAGTTTATTTTGAGTTGTTATTATAAAACCGGAAAATATTACTCCTTGCACATTCTGATTTTTTTCATATAATGTAATTGATAATTTATCACTATTAATTGTTTAATGAAAATTATTTATACTTACAATTAATGTGGAATAATTATATATATGCATTAGAAAGGGGAAAGAAAAGAAATATAACTAAAAAGAATAAATTTTGAGTTTGATTACTAATTGTCACATATAGTATATGTATTATCAATTTATTTTTGTTTTTATATATATCTTCAGCAATTTAAATATTGCTTAAATAATGTAGACTGTTATATCAAGTGCATTTAACTATTAAACAAATTAGCATTATTTATACACTTGTTGAAAAAAAAAAAATAAATTCTTTCCTCAGAGAATCTCTGTGACTTTGTCAGCGGATCTAAACTGAATGAATGGGAAGCGATGAGAATATTAGCAATAAAATTAAATGCACTTTATTGTCGTTTCCCAAGCATACTGTTTGAGAACAAAGTAAGATTCAGCTCTGCTAGGATAGAATATAGATATATATTTTACATATTTAACGCATTCGAGGATGACGCGATCGCAAGATATTCATCCTCAAGCACGCTAAACTAAGCGGACTTAATTCTATAAGATACAGCGAGAAAGGATTTGTTGACGCGTATGCATGATATTGTGCAATAATGTTACGATAGAACGGTAACTACGCGTGCCGTTTGTTGATTAATTAAAGCATTTCCGATCGTTGTCTTTTGACAGCTTCCCGACTAGAATCCTAGATCCTTTTCTACTCCTTTATGCGAAATATGAAAGATGTCTTGTACACAGATGCTATAAAATGATAGATAAGTACGAGCTAGGTCTCTGATTAATCGCCTTTTCCCTCAATTTTGGAAAAATTATATACTTATAGAAAAAAATATTCCAAAATTCTTATGTAGATACATTGCACTTTATTGCTTTCTTGTTATATATTGATCATTTATTCGTTGTGTAGATTTGGATTTATTTTGAATGTATATAATTTTAAATATATGTATACATATTGAAATGAGAAAGAAGATAGAGAAAAAAAAAATGATTAATCAGAGACACTGCTTATACAATGCAACTGTACCTACAACAAACGTCGTGAACATCTCGTGAATGTCACGAACGGAAGAGCATCATAATAGAATTAGAGTTCTCTTGAAGTACCTCGGAATATTAATCGATGACAGAATTTCGGTGATATGTAATCCAATTTTTCGACTGAAATAATTCTCAAATCTCAGGTCGCCTGTGTGTGATTATGATTTAACAATTTTTTAAGAGATAATTGGAGAAAAGTTATACATTCACACAATCCGGCTTGCCAGTAGAAATCGAGCCGGCCGAGGACGAGGCCGAATGTCTTCTAAGATAACCGGCGAACAGCTGTCTCGCCTGATTAAGCACACGAATCACATTGTGACGACGAATCATCTTGTCGAAGTGCATCGCCATCTCGTTGTAATCCATTTGATTGCGCATAACAAAGTCTCGATGTTGCAATAGAAGAGTGATACATAGGAACATCAAAAATGGATTGCCACCGCCGAATTCATGCGGAGGTGGCAATGAACTTTCACCCAGTTGATCCTCGCTCGTTCCCGCGGGTATGAGATTAGTTAGCTCCGTTGCCTCCTCGCATTGCTCTTGAACAGATTGCTGCTGTTGTTGCTTTGTCGGGCTTTCCGATACAGGGTTTTGATGCCAACTCTCGGTGCCTTCGCTGTCCGATGCCGATTCGGACCTGAAAGATGAACAAAACGCTTTGATAAAAAATGTAAAGTACTTCTTCATTAGGATCGATTTTTTTTAATTTTAACGATAGGGTTTTGATTTACATATTTAAATTTCATTTGTTAAAAATTTTTAGATCTACAAATTTTTACAGATTAAAGTGCGTACATGTACCTAATAGTGCATTTGAGCAATCTAATCGGCGTGACGGATTTTACGCCATTCTGATCTTCCAAAATTTCACCGTCATACTCCAATTCCGCCTGCTCGTCCGGAGTCGTGGGATGATGCTTCTGTTGTAATGTGTGTAACGGATTTTCCCATACGAAGACGTCTGCCGCCGGACTGCACCTCGCTAATTCTGTTTCGGTTTCGCTCTCTGGTAATTCATTTTCTCTCTTCGAGAGCACACAATCGCACTGTAGCTCGCTGGGCGGTGAAAGTCCAAACACTTGTCGATCCAGTGATTCCAATTCCAGTCTTAATTCTCTAGTCATCGACGTAGTCATCGGAAAGAAATCCGTGGAATCGTCCGGCGAATTCGGTTCGTCCCTCAACACTCTGATGACGCCGCTTTCGCTTGAGACACGTCTACAATGACGAAATATAGTACTTTCGAATCGTCCATACAAAATATGATTCAATTTCCACGGATATCTCGATCAAAAATGATTACCTGAGTTCAGGTTCGACATCACTTGGCGTGACTTTACTACGATTGAGGCTAGTGAAATTCAAAAATTCGTTCAAATTTTTTACCACTCGTGCACATTTCTTTTCACCAGAATTGTCGCTTTGCTCATTATTTTTAATTTGTTCTTTGTTGGAGATAGACAATCTGTCTTTCAATTCGAAAAGATTCGAGCGTTTCGATTTAACTGGAATAGAATCTGTACTTAGGCACTTTTCCGTCGACTCTGTATTTTTTTTGTTTTTTGTATTGGTCAAATCGTTTTCTGAATCAGAAAACGCTTCATATGGCGAATTGCATCTGAAAATAAACAATAAAGTTATTGAATGCATAACTTTTAATTAACAAATGCGAAAAAGAATTTTATTTATTGCGAAATCAGATTTATGTATTAGTGTTTATCTACGAAAATCTTTCTGACATTTTCATTTAAATCTTTCTTCATCTACATCTTGAATAAATCCATCTTTTTTTTATATCTATTCGAAAAGCATATTTTTATAATTTTAAGTAACTTCAATTACTATGCAAACAAGAAACCTTTTCGTTTCTCCGTTAACCTCGGTAGCTGATTGCAGAGTTGAGTCTTCTGTGCTAAAGGTTCTTCGCTTTATGCTAGCGGCGATACTGGCAGAGGAACTTTGTCGTCTGATAGCGCAAACCTTAGTATACGCGTTCTCACGAATGTGCTTTACGTTCGGACTCGGCGGAGGCGATGGTGGCGGAAAAGGCACCTCGGCAAGACTCAGTTCGCCAGTCGGCGGTGTAGCCGGTAAAGCGGCCCACAGAACCTCGAGCATTCTAAGCGCATCATCCAATGCAAACTCACGTTTCATTTCTAATAACAGCCAACGATAGCAAAATAGCAGATCGTCTGCTTGATGGGATTTTAAGTACGCATAAAAATCGGGGTCGTAATGCTGGAGACCTACAAGGAAAATATTAGAGCTAATGCAATGATATTTTTGTAGAAAATTATTGAAATAGAAGATTGTGAAACACATTTCTAACTATAAGAAAATTTACAGAATAAATGAGTCGCAAAATGAATTTTCAATAATTGCTTACCTTCTGCAAGATGAGCAAATTTCGTGGTCATGGCGATGCCGTCAAGCATAAAGTTGTCTTTCAATCTTCTCATAAGGGCGCAGAGGCAAATATAGGCTTGAGCTTCGTCTCGCATTGTGACGAGAAGGGGTGAAGCCAGATCGCTCATGCCCTGGCAGTAACTTACACTCGGATGATTTAAAGCATATGTCGTTAAAATGTTGAAAAGACTCGCTGTGTTCTGATTGTCGTCTGAGCCGCCGTAAAACTTGTGATGCCTATCCGTTCTGAGGACGTCCTTCCTTACCATACTGGTGACATAACCGAGATCGCCGATGTTCTGACCCTTTTGCACTAGCACGCGCCACCGTTCGCGTAAATTCTGATATTCCTGCGCTTTTCTCTTCATGTAATCCATTCGCTCGCGACCCGACATCCCTTCTGGATATACATTCAGAATATGTTTCCAAACTACTTTGCGCAAGCTGGGTTCGATCCCACCAAAATAGATAACAGCTCTTAGATCTTTGGAGTGCACCACTTGGCCGATCGGATCCAAAAATCGGCGAAACTCGGCGTCTGTTAACGGCGGTCTAGGAGGATGAATATTCTGCTGATGAGATGATTCCTCGCCTAAGTTACCCAACGCACGTTGCACCATATTCAGTGTCTTTTCCATCTGTGACGAAAAATTAAACGGGAGATAGGATACACCAAACAACTGTAATAAAAATAATCCCAACAAAACAATAAAATAATAAAATAAAATAATAACAAGAAACTTTAATAATTAGAGAAATAATAAGAAAAATATAATAAAAGAAGAAATAAAAGAGTAAAAATAATTTTAATTAAGACGAAAATTCGTACATGATTTTTAATTGAGTTCAATATTACCTCGTTAACTCATATTGATAGTGTGATGGCACTTACTTTATTCATTATAAGACCAGGCAGCTTTGGAGTTCTGTAAGGAAATCCAGTTTCCTGCTGGCGTGTCGTAACTTCCTGTGCATTTTGCTCCCAGTAACACTCGCAGTCTCCGGTTTCACCAAAAGGTTTCAGGTTTACTTGCAGATAAAGGTACGGCTCGGACGCACTAAAAAAATTCATGTTAGATTAAAAAATGCTCATGCATCGATATATATATATATATATATATATATATATATATATATATATCTGCTTAATGTTATCTATGATAATCGATTAATGTGTCGGTCACCTGATAAACGCAGCGTCCAAGTCCCAATCCGAAAGTAAGAACAGATACGTCTCAGAACCATAGTCGTCGATCGCTCGATACGAAACGGTAAATTCCCTGCGGCACGCAAGTGACTTTTATGGCATTCTGCTTAATATTTTACAACGCGACAAATACGATGAATTCAAGGATGTTTGCATATTTGTTTTTTAAGTAAGAAACTTTTATATCAAGTTATGTAATATTTTGTGTTGCTAAATGATTGAGTAGAGTAAAAAATTGTATGCATGAATAATTATTTTATCATGAATGAAAAAAAAGCAATTATATTTTATTAGAATATATTATAGATTAATATTTATTCTTTGTAATATTTTATATATATATTTTTTGTAATTAGTTCATGTATTAATAAATTATGTCCTTTTAATTTATCTTATCTTTTTTAGAAAATTTGAATTGAAGGAGAGAGAAAACAAATTTTTTTCTTAAAAAGTTCATTTGTTAATATAGCATAACATTTTGTCTTATATAATCGTGCCATTATGACAGAATTATTTAAATATTATTAAATTTTATTATATTGATGTGACTCACCCTTTTATATCAAAAGCTTTGATAAGAATACTCTGCAATACTTCTATTGATGTTATTTGAGGATCCACACTAAATTTGCGGTATTCAGGTTGATGCCTAGTTTCACATTTCTAAAGCAGGAAAAATACAAAACTTACATTATTAAAATGTATATATATATTTTTTTTTCAATATCTTTTTAATTAATTTATATATCTAGATAACATATATTCCTAAAAGATATCTAATAATAAATGTTGTACAGATGTCTCTCTCATTCTTGAGACTTCCTTAAGATGTCTTTTGGTTTTTTTATGTTGTCTGGGTAGTTATATCATATATGTGATATAATTACTATTGTAATTACTATAATTATTATCACAAGTACTATTTACTATTATATTTTATATTTTACTATTATATTTTATATTTTTATATTCAAATGTCTAAACTACTATACATATAAACTATATAAAAATCTTTTCTTTTTTTTATTATCTTATCTTACTAAAAGAAAAGATTTGATTGTTTTAATATGGAGAATTGAAGAGAAACTAATTTTATTATACCTTAACTTTGACACGTACAGCCTCCCTGGAACAACCAAACATATTGCTATTGTATACTTTATTGGTCCTCCTTTAAATAAATGTGATATTTCACGATAGATCTCCAGCTATCATGATTCTTGCATATTGTAACTTCCAATTTCTTCTATATGTTGATAATTCATATATTCATCAAATTTGAGTAAAACTGTTGTAGTAGCAAAGCTGACTGAACTGAAAAATTGATAGCGCAAGTTCAAAATAGTACCACTGTAATTAACATAATAAGGCATATATTAAGCAAGAGAAAAATATTTTTTACCTAAAAATAAAGCATTCATTTTTACAATAAAATTGACAATAAAACATATTAATAAATTAAATTATAAAATATTGTCATTAACCATTATACAATAAGATATTAAAATATATTCAAAATAGTGCTAATCGAGATTGGAAAATTTTGTTATATACTTACAAACTAAAAGAATATATTTTCTTGTAGCACATATACATATAATGTTTATTACAATTAGTGAAAACATATGGAACAATGAATTTTATTTTTTGCTATAGAGTATATTACAATGTAAGAACGTCATATAATTAAATTTCTTATTATTACTTATTCTATTCTACTCTTATCGATTCGTCAAAATTATTTGACACTTTCCATTCTCGATTAACAAACACCATGTGATAATTACTAATAATTACTGCGAGAGGCTATGTATATTCAATCCACAGTGTGTACACCAGAGTATACAATACATTCTTCATCACAACGGGTCATGCTCGTGTGCTCGCTTTCTAATTCTGCCTAATTACACATTTTTAGGGTAATCATGTAAGTATATCTGACAGGAGTAGACGCGATCGGTGCAGTGCGGGAGGTCGACCTCGACGATGATCGATGAAATCTTCGGTCGTGGGGAAGATTAAAGCAAACTTTGCCGTCAAAACTTCGGCTTTCAGCCAGTCGTCGGTAGTCGTTATTTATTACTGCCCGACGACGTCGTCGACGTAACGCCGACGTGATGACTCCGTTACAACGTTACAAGCGTCAATCGCGCGCTCGCTGAGCGCACTGTTCGATTTTTGCGTCTGCGACAGGAACGAGACGTCGCGCTTCATCGCCCCGTTCCACGAATACCATATAGGACACCTCGCAGAAATATCGAGCGCGATCCTTTAAAATGCAACGTGTTTTTTATTGAATCTATCTTTCTATAAATCATCTTATTTGTATTTTTTTAAATAATTTATAGCTATAGTCTACGTATTTAATCCGAATTTCTTTAAACATGCGGATAATATAAAAAAAATTTTTTTAATTAAAAAGAATTTTTTTTTACATTTGTATATATATATATATATATATATATATATATATATATACATGAAATAGAGTACAGAATTAAAAAAATAAACATATGCTCCATTAATAAAAGACAGCGGAGCAAAGTAAGCACGATAGACCCACACCCACAAGGTGAGAGGTGGGATCGTATGGTGTATTCATCAGCTGATGCGGAGAACCGGTTATCGTGTTGTTTACATCGCTTCGTATGAATTGTGATAACGCACCCTGATGTCTTGATATTTCGCGCTGGTGCACGGTTATATATTTACGCGTTCGCGGACAAATCGAGAGCGATTCTGCTGCAGGATGAAAACGAGATCTTGTCGGTGATTTATTTCCTCGATAATCACGATCCAGGTTATGTCCACCATCGTCATCGGTTTGACAACTGGATCACCAAGGATACTCAAGGGTGCACGCGCATTATCGGCTTGTGAAAGCACTCATGATGAGAACCGGCGGTATGTTGGACGGCCGCGAGTTCGGCAAGTGCGTACGTCGTCTCCTAGACGGTAATTACTCCTATCGTAAGATCCTGCTGATTGTCCTGATTTGCGGCGGTTTGCTACTATATTTCGGTCCATCCTTCGCGCAGTGGCTCTTCTCCACCGCTAGGGAACCCATAGAAGGTAATTTTATTTTAGAAGCCGATGTTTCATCATAACATATCAGAATTAATTATTAAGTTGGCTTATCCAGAGATCCCTATACATTAAAAATATTTATATAAATGATACAACTACTTTGCAATGGCGCAAGAACAAGAAATAACTGATTAATGTTCGCTACTTTTTTATTTGAATGTAAATTGTTTTATATATATATATATATATATATATATATAAATTATATATGATGAAAATTATGCTACACAAAATAATCTTTATTTTTAGAGAAAAGTGCATTTAAACAATTTTTTTGAATCTATTTTAAAATTATACTATTTACAAATATATTTAAGTATGATCAGCTGGTATGATTCTCTCTCTCTCTCTCTCTCTCCTTTCTTTTTTCTCTTTCTTCCTTTCTCTCTCTCTTTTCCTCTTTCTTTTTCTCCTGTTATATAAAATTAAGAATTTCAACAATATTCATATATAACGAATATTACAGAAATATTAATTCATGCATTATTCCACAGCATTTGAGGATCATTGTATAAACGAGAGACTAGCTAGTTTTTATTTTGATGCTATTGAATATAACGCAAATATTCTGCACAATCCATCTAAAGAGAATGAATATTCTTACCTGCCATATATTGGTAATGGTGTCTTTGGAGTTCCCATTTCTCCAGAAGGCTGGCTGTATATTAAACATGGGAGAGCGCTTTTGCTGCCTGTACAGTGGCAACCATTGATCTCGTATTCTATACCCAAGGATAGTTTTTATCGAGAAGCTACCGTTGTTCATTTTACAAATGGAATTGTTTATAAGTATCAGTGCCTTAGAGAGGGATATCACATAGACTTTCAGTATTATGCTCATAGAGGTCTTGAAGGTATTTTGGTGCAATCTATAAAAGTTTCCAATCCATTTTCGCTCTCTCAAGAGGTGCCATTGAAGCCACAGGAATCCACTCATTGGAGTAATTCCCACATAGAGCCCATCAAGTAAGCATTGTTTTAAAGTTAAATAAAAATTGATTAACACTTATTTTATTAACATTTACTTTTTAATGTCAGGATTCAGATAGATGGGTTTAATCACGAATATACTCTCGTGTCTGGATTTGTATCAGTGCCCAATTCCAACAAGATAATAGTCATATCTATAATTTACAAAGTTCCACCTAAAACAGTTCAAGTGAAAGCGCGCAGTTCTGTCAAATTGGAATTCTTATCGAGCATTCAATACAGTGAGCCGATCTCATCCGAACAGTACCATGTTGAACGCGATGCCACTAAGAAAAAGGCAATTGAAGTAAGTAAATAAAAGATTTTTAAATTTAATGTTCAGAAAAAAATATATTTATTTTTTATTGTACACAGTTAATGAAAAAGGCGATTGCACGTCAGCAACGAAGCTTGAGAGAGGAACATGTGAATCTCTGGCAAAGTTATTGGTACACAAGTTTGCGGATAAGTGACTCTAAGGCCGATGGCGCTATTAACGGCCACAAGATAAATTCTACCATGTATTATGTACTATCTCAGGTATCGCGAAGTGCTCAAGATGTGGAGAAAAATGTTGCCATGAATGAGGGCTGCTATCGAGGTCATCATACCTTGTAAGCATAATTGAAATTGTCTTTTAAAACAATTATTACATGTTTATTGTTACATAAATTTCTCATTTATATAGAGACGCTCCCCGCTTATGGAAAGACACATCTTCCATCGAATCTGTGAATGAGATCGTTGAAGCATGGTTGATAACGTTAGAAAAACAAGGCTGCCATCATTTAGTGACTGGTGGTCCAGCGGCTGTACAGCAAGCAATCGTGCTGAGTCTCGGTAGTCTGAGATTTAGTAATCAACATCTTGAATTTAATATCGATCCTCAGTATCTTCATCGCGATTATTTGTTCAAGTATGATTTATCTATATATCATACGCAACTAAACTAGATATAATTAAAAAATAATTAAATAATAGATTATATCGAGAAAACGCGGTTTAATGAAATATAATCAAGTATTTTTAAAATCAAAATTATATCTTTTTCAGACGTATTAGTTATGGAAATTTAACACATGTGAATATATCCGTAACAGTCGGTGAGGATAATCGCGCAATATTAGGAGTAGCTTTGGACAAGAGTGATAGCGTTTATTTCGGATGTGATGCTGGTTGTTTGGATGCGCCAGTGCCTCTCGGCCAGACATATACAAACTTTCCCGTCAAGTTAACAAAACCACTAACCGCAATACTTTATATAACATCTGATCACCAACATATGCAGGATCTTCGCAATGCTTTGCATGTACACGAAGTAGATGATGGTACGTTAAAAGAAGTTGGCATAGACATTAATCATTAAAATACTAATGTGTATATTCTTTTTTTTTCTTTTCTATTTCAGCACCGGCACATGATCACCAAGTGATGGCTTTGCATAAACATGGACATCAACTTGGAGGCTTGCCTACTTTATTCTGGGTGAGCATATGTTTTCTGATAATTGTTTTCCATCTGTTTCTATGTAAGTTAATTTGTAACGAGTATTACAGTCATCAGGATCGGCAGAGAATCCGATATAATAAACCGTAATATGATTGTATATAATTTTCCTCCTAATTAACGCGATGTGTAAATATGTATATTGTTGCAATGTGTACACATACATATACATATATTTTTTTAAGTGATATAGGTAACGAGTTGACCGTTTTTCAAGTGATACAGATGTATATGTGTAATGTATAAATCATGTTTTTATAGCAATAATACACAATGAATATGTATGTATGTATGTATATATAATATAATATATAATATATAATATATAATATACATATATACATATATATTACGTATATAGTGTATGTTCCATTGTGACACATTACTTTTTTTAACGCGATTCAAAATCAGGTAAAACGTTATTTTTGCTGCATATTTAGCGGTAAAAATTACTATTTAATTTTTATTTGATTTAATAATACATTGTATAAATATTTTATATTTATGTATATAGAGAGTGAAAATACTATACACATTTAATTTAGTGATTCTATAAAATCCTCTAATTCAATCTCCTTTATAATAGAGATTATACAAGATAAAACAAATTATTAAATTTTTTTGGTAATATTTGTATAATTTCTATTTCTCTGTAACCAATTTTCGCACAATTCTTATTTCTTCCTATTTTGAATTAGACAATTGAAATAATAAATGACTGATATGCGACAATTGCTTTTTTTTTTTAATTTTGGATGCACTGCTTAAAATGGTTACTGACATTTTCAACATTTTCACGTGTTGTAATTCTGAACTTAATTAGAACAAATCCAGGTTTTTATTTAACTCATCATTGATAATTCTTTTTTCATTGTACTCATATTTTTGATTGAGTATTTAAAAATCACCAGAGTTTAATTGCAACTTGCAGCTCGTGTCTTAGAACTTTTTGTTGGAATGATTGGATATAATATGATAAAAGGAAGAGGTTCTAAAATTTATCAGCCTTATTTATAATGCTGATTACAAAAATGATTTGTGTTGATAACATTTATTTGATTTATTATAGAATATGTTAAATATATAATAAATTATGCTATAACATAAATGCGAACATGTACATAATTAATATATAACGTAGGATGAAGATATTTATGCTATGTTATGAATAATATTCGTTTCACGGCAAGATTTATTATTTAGCTAAAAATTGTTTGTTTACTTTCGTATAGAATATATATTTTGTAAATGAAGAAGTAACATTTAGAACTTTGTCCTTTATTATGTCAACCAGTGAGGATTAATAATGGGAGCAAACTTTTAAAGAAGTCACAGTTGTTTGAGATGACAACTGTGTGAAATGAGTTGACAGCGACGTATTAAATTATAGTAACCGTTTTTTTAAGTATAATCATGACTAAAAACAATCACGAATTCTTATACATTTCACACGGATGAAAACGCGCTGCAGATCCAACAACGCAAATAATTTCGGACATGTTCGTATTCATTTAAATTTCTTATTAATTGACATATTACATCACGTGTTTTTCGATACGACGTGATGCTTATAAAAAAAAATCTTCGCAGAGAGAGTGTTGTTAATCAGTCTAAGTTTGTTTAATCTATCGATGACAATATATGACAAGATCATAGATGATATTAACATCGATAATTATTCTAATCACATAAATTTCACTTTTTAATTTGGAAGCGAAAGTCTACGTGTCGAAAAATAGCGCCAATAAATAAATACATGTACATAATTAGACCGATAGAAATGACGGTTTGAAAACTTTGAAAAGAATAAAATTTCTTTTCTTCAAAATTGAGAGACAAGTTCTTTCCACGAATAAAAGAAATTCTCGCAACGCGAAGGAAAAGATACGCATTTCAGTTTTGAAAAAATTTGATTGCATTACTTTACTTGTCGATTTATTTAAATATTGTATCTTACTGCTGACTTTTCTTCTCATTTGCAATGCATTATTATTTGCGCGCGATACAAGAAATATCAATTTCACGATCGAAATGATCCGATATTGAATTAATGACATGTAAATAATTAAAAAAGAACGCAATCAATAGATGATATAATAGGGCGTGATCTTTTTTAAAGTTCATAAGGTTGTTAGGAAATTTCTCATATATACGGTTCCTATGAACGGTCTAGTTGAAAGTTAAAAGTTCTCGTTTTATAATATAATGTTATTTACATAGAAAATAATATGTTGCTAAAACGATAAAAATGTACAATTTTGAAGTTATTCTCTATCTGATTTTTCGATTCACACACGATTATATATCGGCATCACTATAATTCTAATGCAGCATCAACATTCTTTTGTTTGAATCTTTTGATTTTTAATTAAGAAAAAAATATTTTTAATATATATAACATTCAGTATTAAATATAATTATATAAATATAAAAAGTAATCTTATTAAGCTTAAGTAAGATCACTCGTAATATGGAATTCGAAAGGAACCAGAGTTTCAACTCTATTTAAAATGTATTAATATACAAGCGGCTTTTTCAAGCCGTCGCCCTTTACACACGTTTAATATCGCGCATTACGTACTATCGTATTTTATATATTATGGCATCTATTGTGTATCTCTTCTTATATTTACAAAATCTTATTTAATATATATGGACTTAACGTTCTTAAAAGACGATGATTCTTTCGCTCATCTATTTTCCTTTAGTTCTACGGAATATATATGAGAGTTCATATATAGTTATATCTATATATAATATATTTGTTAGTTTACCACACATTTGTGCACGGTAACATCGATTTGGCACCATGAGATATAAAAGTCTGTTTAAGACTCTTGGAGAGACTCTTCTGCGATGGGTTGTTTACGCGATAAATTGAGAATTCTCGTCCGCAATGTCATCTAAGAGATAATGTATACTAATTCTTTTCACAATATCCTTTCTATCTCTAATATCGATTTCAAACACGTAGATACATGTCAACTCGATAATTGCGTTGCTCACTAAACGAATATGTGAAACTTCGTCGCAGATTATATATACCGCGCAGCGGTATCGCTAGTTCATTAGTTAATCATTCTAAGGTACGTGTTTGATGTACATTTCCGAGTACATTTCTGCCATTTACAAACGCTGACAGTACATATATTAATGTTCTCTTGACCCGTTTTTTTTTTTCTAGAATTAATACATTTTGTTTAGAGAATAAAAATTTTACAAGAAATTGGGATATCTCTTTTGTTTCTTTTTTGGCAACGTGCTATATAACGACAAGAAGATATGATACGCGATCTGATAGGATCGGAGAATCTTTAACTAAGGCAAAGTTAGAATGGCATATCCATTTGGAGCTTTAGAATGAGAAATCGCAAGAATTTGCACTTATTGTTAGACGAAACGTTATCATTAGACCTGTGCGAAAAGGTCTTTCCTTAGACTAGTACTGTTATATACAGAATCAATTAGTGTCTTCATTCGTTAATCGGTTTATTATCGCAGGCAGTTGTATTTGAAGTTACTTACGCACCCTCCTTTCCGATAGTTCAATATACAGTTTTGTCGTATGTCCAGTTAATGATATTTAACAATAGTTTCTGCATCCCACTAGTTATTCTATTAAGTCGAATAACGACTATTCATTAATGTTTTTATTTGCAAATATTAAAATACTTGTTTATTTATAATGCAAGAGAGAAAGATAAATCCAATGTACGTTAATAAATAATAATAAAAATTTTATTTTTATAAAATAGGATAAAAGATCTCTAAGCAAGATGATTATAATAATAGATTAAAATTTATATTATATAATAAAAGCTTTGTAAAAATGTGCAAAAGATAAAGTTGTATTTCTTTTTTTTGTTTTTAATGAGTAAAATTTTGATAGTTTTTATTCGACTTAATAACGAAGACAACAATATACAATCACGAAATGTAACTCACACTGATGCTAGGCACATAAGTACACATGTATAACAACTATTAATATACATATGCACGCAATGTTAATTCGCGATACGTTTCTTTATATATATATTTCAATATCTTATAGTATATTTTGTACAATTATTAATTAAAGAGTATTCCCATTCCTGCAGGAAAGAAGCAAGAGATTCCATAATTATATATATTTACAGATTTGATTATAATAGATGCTTTGATGATTAAATTAATTTAATGATCGAAAGAAATACAGATCGGAGCTAAGAACCGCGATGTTTTTCAAATATATGCTCAACACAAATCAAACAATAGTTCGAATATGTCCTGTAAAACGCATCAAATTATTTCTGTAGAAAATTATGGCCAGTATCCAAATTTATCTTCGGCGATGCAAATGACTTAATCGATATCGACGTCGTTTTAAACGACGTATAACGCGAATAAATAAATATAATACGTGTCTTTTAGGCATATCGTATGTACAATGCGTGAAGTAGTCACACAGAAATTAAACAAGAGATATTTGTTCTTTCGAGATATTCTCGAAAGGCAGCGATAACAGTTCTAACGAGTCGATAGAGATTTTGCCTTCGCTTACGCTCTACGCTTACGACGGCTATATAACAACATTAATATACATAACTACGTACTGCCGAAACATTTCGTCGAGAGTCTTTCTTATCTAGCAATTCTTATCGTGCTGCAAGTAAAATCGTTTTGATTTTGCCCTTTTTGTATAGAAGTACATCATTTGGGGTCGGTGTGGTATTTCCTTTTTTTTTTTTTTTTCGTGGAAATAATTTATCGTTAGGCGTAACTTGATGTGTAACAACTAGCGCTGATGCATTAAAAATCAATTTATCGTTGTCTCGATCTTAACGCATACATTTTATCTCGAATTACGTCCGAACTGAGATTGATGTATGTTCCATTTTTGTGGAATCGCAACTTGATACGTTATTTTTACTTAAAATTAAAAGTGACGTAAAAGTTTCTACGCTGAGAATATAAGAAGATGAAATGCGACATGAACTTGACTTGTACTTTTTTTTTAATATTATTTTTTTTTATGTTTTTAATATTTCATCAAAGATCTTTGTGTATAATTTTTAATTTACAAAGTTGACCAAATTTTTATTTTAAGTTCTAATTAAAGATAAAAAAGAAGACGATGTAAATAATTTTTTAAAGACCTGACGAACGACCAAGAAACGGAATTAAAGATCCGAATCATCGCGATCATATTTCTGTATTTCGAATATTTAGCAAACAGGCATTCCTATGTAATCGCTATTGCTATAATGAATATTTTTTTTCTATTAGCCAACTACGACTCAAATTACCGCTAATTATCTAACATTCGCATCTACGATTCGCCTTCGAGTGGCAGGATGCGAAATTACTCGATTAATTTTATTATTGAATTTCAATAGAGTTTCGCATACTTTAGCACATATGCGTTCGTGTGTGATTAATTAACGTATCTATATGATATTCCAAACCCATAGGGCGAAATTAAAAATCTTCTCTTCGTAGTAACAATTTATCATATTATCAATATTCGAATAATTTGCAAAACGAACAACGAACAAATAATTTTATTAATTACCCGGTTAAAATTAATTGTGAATTACCAAATGATTCATACACAAAAAATTCTCGGGTATAGAAGATACATTGTATATAAAATAATACGTTTGTTATATTTCGCCAACTATTTCTGCTTTTGAAATATTTGATATTTATCGAAAGTTCGATCAATCGGAAACAAATATAAATTCCATCGCGGTTATTGATACACATGTAGAAAAAAGATTTTTGTTCGTGAAATCAAAATATAGACGAAAAATTCACACGCGTGACGCTGAAACTTGCTGAATGCCGGGAAAAGGGTGTGACGTTCGTGCGTCAACGACGAACAAAGTCAGTTTTCAGATACGAATAAATATACAAAATTCTAGTTTACAAAACGATCATTTTTTTCGGACGACCGAACACATTGTGGCCGTGTTTTCTTTTCGTGTACAACCTTAACTGTGTATGTGTGTATGTATTGCAGTGTTTACTCCTTGCACTCCAGATTATTTTGATATTGTTACAATAATATTTTCAAATTTACTTTTATATATCACTGAATATTTATAGAATATAATATTCAATATTAAGAACAAGCATTGTTTTTTGTATTATCTTTTAATATATAATTCAATAATAATTATGAGAATAATAATCAGCTGCATTAATGATAATAAGAACATGAGTTAAATTGGAATTTTGTAAGATTAGGCTGTTTAAAACTAGTGAATTTCTGTTATTTGATTCCGAGAATTTTTGAGAATTAAGAGATTACTTTAATATCAATTTTATAATAATTATAAAAATTTTGGAAAAGTAATAAATTAAAAATTTTGGCAAATTGTTATAACAATAATAAAATATAACAAAATGTTTGAATTTCAAGTAAATTTCAATAAAAATTCAGTTAGATATTTGATATCGAGTGACAATGTCTAATAAATGTGATAACTTTTTACAAAAAATATTCTTGCATCGCTAAAAAACTTGTTAATGCAGGAATTTTGATATTTATCGTTTTCCAATTAAAAAATAATATTTAATTAAAGAACAGAGTATATGTCAAATTTAAATAAATAATTGCATTATATAACTATATAACAGATACGCGAGTGCAAAGAGTTGAGCAAGGGTTGTCAAATCACTCACATTTCATGGGAATGTACAAAACGTCTGGCGCTTATAAAATGCTGTCGAGTATACGGCGAAAGAGACGAGGCCCTTCGTGTTGGTCGGCCTGTGAAGGGTAGTGAAGGGAATCCGTCACGAATCGAGGTGACTGTTCGAATACTACGAAGAGAACTCGGAGAAGGTCGGTGAGTCGGTGTAGCTTAGAATCTGCTCCTCGTTCAGGCACAATTCCTCTTTCCTCGCGCGCGCTTCTATTCTCTCGGAGATGCTGCTGATCGCGACTTCATCGCGATCGCTCGGCTCGAAAGGGAAACAGAAGATTACATGGATTAGGAATCGCGGCATGCTCGTCATTTCGCAATATTACTGATGATATGAAACCGCAAAAAACGCTATAAAAGCGTGATAAAAAAAGATAAAAAGCACTATAAAATAATATAGATATATAAGAGCAAATGTGATATAAATATAGAGAACTATACAAAATATCTAAATGCAAAAGGAAGCGAGCAAAAGAAAAAGTTCTTTAGCGCAGCTAAACAAGCACTGCAACAAATATGCAGAGTGTGTTACGTTTTTACCAGCTCAGATTTTTTCTTTGAATAAATTGTAGAATATAAAGCTTATAAAATGCTAAAGCAAGTATAGAGCTTTAAGATTGAAAAGGAGGGACTTTTCGCGGAGCTTCTCTCTACAAGCTAGCGAAGAGAATTGTCAGTTGTGTTCGATTATGTTGCCCCGTTCTCGAAAAGCCGCTCAATCTGTTGATATCCCGCAGGGATATAATCCGCTATCGAAAGCGAGGAAAATCCGTCACCTGATCGGAGTCGCGGCGCGGCTCGCCCTGACTCCTCTCGCACGCTTGGCACATCGCCAGACTTATCGGCGGACTGGCGGTGTCCGCGTTGAGTTCAGACAGTTCCTGAACGGTTGACAGTTTGCGCTCCTCTTCGTCATCGTCGTCGCTGCTGTCACCGGCGCCGGTGCCGCTTCCTTTGCCGCTTCTGCCGTCGCCGCCGCCTCTGCCACCGCCGCCACCGCCGTCATCGTCGTCGTTGACATACACCTCCGCCTCGGTCTCGCGCACCCTCGCCCGATGCTCTGGACAGGGAGGGAGGTGTATGAGAGCGACCTAGCTAACGGAGGTCTCTTCGACCGACGGACTTGCCAGCGCCTGGGTCTCACCGTTCACGTGCTTCTGCTCATCCGCACATCTTGGTCCCCCGCGGGTGAGCGGGGGGCTGCTACGCGAGCCCGAGGTCACGCTCTGCATCGTCTGGCTGCGACCACCGGCGAAACGCATGCTGTACGCCCCGCGATTACCGCTCTGCAAGCCGCCCGTCTGTGGAAGTCCGAATAGATTTTACGCGTCATCGCGATGATAGTGATTTTACAGAGATAAGAAAGGATTTCTGTCTAATTGCGGACGAATTCCGCTGGATGCATTTCTAGGATATGCACTGCGAAGACTATCGCGCGATTTGCCAAGTTACACAAGCGTAGGATATATGTAAACATGTCAGATCAATGGAATGGAAACTTTGCTCAGCATAAATTCCGCAAACAGTGCGGTAACTTATGCTGATGCGTTAAATTGATCGAGCCATTCTCGTCTGTTAGCATACGCTTTTACATCAATTTGAGTCTGGCCTTTATGCGCTTCGGTGTGCAACGGTGCATCCAATCGAATTCGGCATAACATTCACAATTATTCCTATCAGTCTATGGATAACGCATTCATTCATTTGTATCTGATTCGTAGACTTTCTCTCCTGTTTGATCGAAACGTTGATTATTAATGATATTTAATTTATTAATTTGTTTTAATGATTGTACCTCAACGCGGCACATATGCTACGATTTTTTTTATTACGCTGAATGTTATCCGTAAAAAAATACGATTTTCTAAATTTTCATTCATTTTAAATCTTAATATGGAATAATTTTTGAATGCGCGAATAGGATTTTATTATTTCAATGCTATTTTCTAACTGTTTCGTGATCAAAAAGATTATTATTTCGTTTTCCTCCTTCATATTTTTTGATTTTAAGAAATTAATTTTATTAATAAAATGTAGGACATATAAATGAGATAATCATAAAACTTAAATTTTAAATCTTATGATTTTTAAGATTTCCTACGACGTTTTACCAGAGAGCTTAAGGCTTTTTCGAATATAAAACATTTATTATGATAAATAGGACGCAGCAATTTAAATAAGCAGTTTTAATGAGGAGATCTCTTTTTTTGATGACGAATATCCTGAGATTAGACGATCGTAACGTTAACAAAGGCAAGACTTTGAAAAAAAAATTTATTTATCTGAAAGAATCGAATTTATAATTTTTACTATTAATAATCATTGCATCGTATAATCCATAAACAAAATATATAATAGTGAATCTTAATTAACGTGATTTATCTAAATCCATATTAAATTAAGGCATTTGTAATGAAATTGCTGTGTGAAAGTAGTAGTAGAAAAAAGAGTAATAGAAATTTATTTAGGAGAGAAAAATCAATAATTTAGAAAAAAAGATATTTTTGGCGAAAAAATATGTATATAGCTTCGTTTCTTGTAAAATTTTGAATTGTCTCTGGAATTTCCGCTAATTCTAAGAGATATGTTTTGCATATTTCACATCATATGGATTAACGTTAGACGTGGATAGAATAACAAAACCAGTATTGTACATACGTTAGGATGTGCGGGGCGAACGTTCTTATAGGGCTGGAACAGCACCAAATAGACCTTGGGGGTGAAGAGGCAGCCGAGGGCGACCGAGGCGGAGATATTGATACACATGCACATACTCGCAATCTGTACCTGCAAGGTAGGCCGTCCACTCGACTTTACATGTTAACAAATTCAGAAAAACGCATCATAAGGCTCAAATATGTGAGGGACGTGATCTTTTTTTACGCCGATACAGACCTTGTAATCGTTATTGGTGCCGAAATAGATGGGCACGAAGGCTAGCCAGACGATGCACGTCGAATACATAGTGAAGCCAATGTATTTGGCCTCATTGAAGTCCTCCGGGATTTTGCGCGTCTTGAACGCGTACAAGGTACACATCAAGATTAGGAACATGTTATAGACGAGGGACATCATCAGCGAGAACGTGGACACGCGGCACGTCAGTACCGCAGACAGCGGATACGGATGAATCTCTGTGGTATCAGGCGGTTCGATCATCAGCCATACGATAGTGCCGATGAGTTGGACTGCGGTAATCCCTGCACAAAGAGGAGTGATCAGGTTCTGCGATCCAAGCTCTAAAATAATATTGTTTTGCGAGGGACTATTGTTTTGCGGTGACATTGTCATCAAAGAATAAATCAAAGCGTAGAGAAATTGAGATACTCCTTTTTTCCTGTCTAGATTCAAATTAATCTTTTTATGAAATTAGACTTTTATACGACATTTTCTCTTGTATATATAATAAAAATTTATATTAATTTAATAAGAAAGATACGATTAAAGTAGATTTATAATTACAATATTATAAAAAAAATTATGAATAGTAAAATCAATTTATATAAATATTAAAATATACACACAGTTAAAGGAATGACAAGATATAATTCTGTTTATTTCTCACGTTTATTTTTACTGCTTATTTCTCAATTTTTCGAAATTTATATTTTTGAAAAACAACGACAAACAGCGACATAAAATATGACATTTAGTTTCCATCGAAATTGCAATAAAAGAATTGCGTCAAATCCAAATTGATCGTCTCTATCTTAGAGAGAGATATAATGATACGAAATTTTATCGTAAAAGTCGCACCATTATTTCCCTTCGTCGAACACGGTCTCCGGCTTTTATTTCAGGGGGGAGGGAGAAGGTTGCGTCAAGCATCGGCGTGCAATTATCCTCTCGAGGTCGTGGCTTGTCGATGTGTTTACCAAGGTGAGTGCAGCTCGTACTCACCGATAGCGATTACCACTTGGCTTCTGGGCGATGTGTAGGAGAGCCTCTTGATCTTCTTCGTGCTCTGGTTGAATATCCGCGATATACGGTTGGTTTTGGTGAGGATCGCGCTGTAACATATACTGAGACAGAGACCGAGGCCAATTCGGAGATATGTGCAATTCCACGTAGTCGGCTTGCTCAGTATAACGAAGCTCATGCCGTAGCACGAGAGAATGCCCACCAGAAGTACATAACATAGTTCGCGTCCCGATGCCATAATCACCGGAGTACGATTAAATCTACAGTTTAAACACAAAACATATTTAAACATAGAAGAATCGAATTTACAGCCTATAAATATAAAATATAAAATACAGCATATAAATATAAAATATAAAATACAACCTATAATATAATATAAAATATATTTTAACTTAAATCTATTTTTTTCTATTATAATATAAATCATATTTTTTTTAATAATTAAACGTTCATATGCTAGAGACCCTAGCGTATAGTTTTTAAATAATTAAACAACTTACATAGATTAAATTTATAATTAATTATATATATAATTCTGCAAACGTACAATATAATATTTTTTTACTTTATTTTTAATGTTTTGCTCTTTAATATTCGAAAAAATATATCTTCCCAGATTAATGATTCTGAAGAAAATATGATTAAACTTTCAAAATCTATCTTCATTGCGATGTGTTGTATGATAGTTTAAATGGAGAATTATAATTTATACGAAGGATCTATAATAATTAAATCCTAATTAGTGTGAATGTAATAACTAAATTAATTAGTTAAATAATTAATTAAGCTAAATAAAAATGAAAAAAAAATTAAAATTTGAGGTCCAAAAGTTCTGTTCCTTTCTTGCATACCTGTAGTAAAATGTAGTAAACCTTTTAGTACTCTAATTAAGTAAGTTTAATAGGTCGCTAATGAAGCTTTTGATTAAATTTTCGCTTTGAAAGCATCGACTTTAAATCTTTTTAAGCACTCTTTTTCAATGCTAATATTCCTCGCTCAAGCTCGTTATCTTTTTATTAAAAAAAGAAGATATAGAATGTCTTTTTATACACATACACACATGCACATATTCATTTGCTATGTGAGAATAAAGATAGATAATAAAGAATATTTTTTACTACAATTATATATTTTTGTTTAATTTAATAAAAATTTTTACTTTTTGGCATTATTTGGTAATGAAAAATTATTTGGAATTTAAAGATGATTCTTCTTTAATATCGACAAAAGTTATTTATATTGCTTTCTAATTTTTGATATTGTACAGCTTTATAATAAAACCTTAAATTAAAAATTTAATTCTGTAAAGCAAAGTCTACTTTTATTTAGAATGACTGAAGAACAGGATTTGCTTATTATCTTTAAAATTTTATTTACTAAAAATTCCTATTCATTGATTATTTAGGATGTCTCCTATGACAAATTTCTAAAAATTTTTTCATATAGAAAAAAATATCAAACTTGCTAAAAAATCTGTCATATAATATAACATATAATAAGAAACATATACACTCTACATAAAAGCAACAACAAATATATTATATAAGGGGCAGAACATAGACTCACCGTATGAAGACGACAGTGGTGAAGAGGGTGCTGAGAATGCCGATTGACGCGAATATCAGCGGTACCAGCGCCCAAGGACTTGTCCAAGGTATGACCTCTGCGGTGAGCTTCACGCAGCCCGTCATTGTAGCATTCGGCGCATACCCGGGATAACATTTCTTGCATGTGTCGTTGTACACGTAGGCATCCTCCCGACAGGCAACACAACTCCAACAGCAGGGTTCCTGCACGTGAAATTGCCGGAATACAGCTTTATGATTCATATGATCATCGATTGAGAATGTACGAGAACGAATAATTGACAATTAATCATTTATTGTCTTGAATCAATGATGAATAATGAAGCTTCTAATCATAACGGATCATCAATAATAATCAGTTAGCTGATGAACCATTAGGTGATTATTAATGTCTATTATTAGTCCCTTATATATATATATAATTTATTATTGATTGATTTAGAAATGATAAATAATAAATCTAGAGTCAATACTCTAAATGCTAATCTAGTTACCAATAATTATTATTATTATAATATGATTAATTAATAATGATATATTTTTTATTATTGCGCAGCGAGAAAAACATTTTCAGGTATTAAACTATGTGTCACATTGTGTGAATTATTATATTATATAAAAATAATAAAATAAGAAATAGAATAATTTGTTATTGCATTTTATAGATTGGTATAAATTATGAATAAATTGAATTTTAATGCAATACAAGTGTAATTTGAATGAAACAACAAATTGAGTTTTATTGATTGATATACGCGCGCGCGATTACATTTTTGGACAAGCGGATTTTGTTGAACAAGACGTGACGGTAACTATTCTTGTCTAAACGGTTCGAAAACATTGACGTAAAAAGCAGATTCCAACATGACGTACAATCTATGAAAGGTTCAATCTACGAAAAATCCATTTTTTCATGTAACTGCCAGAAAAATATTGAATCAGGTCGACTAGATCTATGTCTGTCTATAGCAAACTAACGGATCTGAATTATTTACAGTAAGTCCATGGAAAAATGGAATTTTAATAATTTTACTGCTCGCTTTTATATCGAAATAATAAATAATTTTGCTAGGGATAAAACTGACAATTCTATCGCATTTTAGAACTGATTGACATTATTCGAAATAATACCTGCTCACGCAATATCCATAAATAATATTAATAGAATATGCAGATAAAAGTGGAATGATAGAATAAGGAATGATCAAAAAAATATAATATTTTAAAATTAAAAATTTAATTATATAAATTTAAAAATTTAATTATATAAATATATGTGAATGTTGTGTATGTACCTTTATTAGAGTATTACGCGTATTATATAAATAAAGAGATTGGAGAATTGTGTATTAATGGTCATTAGGAATTAATTATCTTATATTTAAATTAATCTGCAGCTATTACAGTTATTATTAACAAATTCATAATATTTTGTATATCAGTTTGATGGTTCATAATAATATGAAAATGTTAATGACTAATGATTACCAGCATTATGTCATTAGCATTACCGCAATCAAAACTCCTATAATCATTATAACAATTATTAACTACATTATTCGCGTCACGGATCAAACTGAGTATGCATTGTCGCGCAGAAATGAGTGAATGCGGCGGTAATTATCGTTTTAATTGCCATTATAGAGGTATTTATTGATAGACGTTTGCCAAAATACGCACTTCAATCGAGCAGTGAATAAATCTAATTCGTGACACAAATCACGCACCAGTTGTCGCCCTCCTGGCGTGTCAGTCATTAATTATTTAATTAAGCCGCGCTTAACGAATCGAATTTATGATCGTTTAATTGCTGGTATGTTTGCATTTTCGTTAAATACATAGGTTGACAAAAAAAAAAAATGCAACAAAGCCGTAATTTAAATGCATGATACATGTGTGTGAAATGTTTGTTTTCAATTCATTAATAAAGTAATTATGCACGAATCGATTATATATATTAATGTAAGTTTTTCGTGAAATTAGATTTAATCGAATGTACGTAGATCATATAATAAATGTCTATTTTTTAATGTATAATAGATACTGTGCAAAAGTATTTATATTATAATATTTTATTTCTTGCCGTTATTTGCTGCTAATATTATTATTGTTTTTAGTATTATGTCTATTTAATTTATTGAGATTCATATGTAAATTTTATATATTTAGAAAAAAATTAAGAGAGAGTGAGAGAGAGAGAGAGAGAAAGCAAGAGTATTCAATTTTATTTTATGTACAATTTTTTTTACGAAGATGAAATATGCGATAGTTATATAATTAACTGCAACCATAAGCTAGGAAATATTTTTTAATCTTTCTTTTTTAAAAAGAAGGCCACGAAAGGCAATATATTGTTTCTCCTAGATTATATAAATAATATACTTCATGGATGTATAAAATATCAAGAAGTTAAATTTAATTGTCTCTAAAATTAAAACTGCAAAATAAAATTATTGCTTTACATACTACAAGTAGTATACAAAACAAATAAAATAATCAAATTTAACAAATCGTATACTATTTAAATTTACTGAACATTGACACTTTATGATACAACTTTTACTTATATCTTAAAAGAAAGAATAATATAACATAAATATAAATGAACAAAAGATAGATAAACAATCCAGAATTTATAGAAACTTTTGATTTTTACTTGGAACTTTACTCGGTCGATCGATTAATCTGATCGCACACTATCGTATGTTATACAAGATTTTTCATATAAATTCCCTTCCGTGTAGAATAACACTATAAAATTTTTATCACGAATTCATCGGAATGCGATGCAAGCAATATAGAGTTTAATGAAGGCACTCGTAGATGCGAGACACGAAATTGCGCCATTTTCGTCCCCTTTCACGACTGCGAGCGTTAGACTTTCTTAATGAGAGTCTATAATGAACATCATGAAACTTTCGTTACAGTCAATGAGCTCTCTCTTTCGTCATTTCAGTTCTCTTTAATTATCGATTAGGCGCACAAATAAATCTTGCATAAACTTATCCCGGAAGCGAATTGCGGAAAAGTGATAAAACAGAAATGACTGTGGCGATGGACAGCTGAAAAAAATTGGAAATAAGGAAAAATGGAATTGAGGAAACTTTAAGACTTTAAGTTCTTTCTTTTCAGGTTGAATAAAATTTAAACTAAAATCGTCAATAAAAATTTCTCATATGTGCAAGTAAGTTTCTAAAAATAATGACAATATATTTTATATTTTCTTCTTAAAAATTCTGCTAGGTATATGTTTGCAGGTTAATAATACAAAAAATATAAATAATATAAAAAATATGGATATATATATATATATATATATATATATATATATATATATATCCATACTTTTTATTTGCTTTTCTTGCTATCATATGATAGCAAGAAAAGCAAATAATAGAGAGAACATATTCGTCGCAGATTAAGGTCGCAGATGATCGTCTTTAAATCCGAAAGAAAATTGCGCACAAATGATAAAAATAAAGTAGGTATGACGATAGAAAATAACAATAAAAAAATAATTTAAGAGATTTGAAGTACAATAAAAAAAATTTGAATTGGAAGTTGTACGGAAAATTTCTTATCATTTAAGAAATCAAAGTTTAAAAATAACGGATTATAAAAAAACAACACAAAAATACACAAATATTTTCATTTTTATTTCTTTAAAAAATACTTTGAAAAACATAAATGAGGATATCAAAATTCCGCGTTGATTGTGTTTTCGAAAAATTAAAGTTTCTATTTCTCCAGATGACTATTTCAAATATTATGAACAAAAAAGGATTATATGCAAAAATATGTGATTACTATTTAGAAATATTTGATATTCATAATATTACTTTCAAAATAAATACTATAAATAGTAATGTTTTTCGTTATTCAGATGAATAAAAATCGTTAAATTATATTTGGCTTAATAAAGTAAAGGAAACACGTAACTAATGATCTTTTTTTTACTCTAACAATATCCTAAAGTTAATTAGTCGTCACGAAAGATAAGACGTGATGAAACGTTCGATAATGCCTCTGGTTACAGCGACTCACCACGATATCAAATTCTTCTTGTTTGCTCGATATCGACTAACAATAAGAGAAGCCAATTATTGGTATTATAGAACTCCATAAGCAAACCTCCATTAATTGGAAGAAAGTTTATTGCGTATGACATTAACTATTGATAGCAAAAGATTAAATGAGCCACTTTTAAACATTTCTGAACTATATTCAGAGACAATTCACAACCATGTAATCTAAATTAGTTATATCCCAAAGGATCTAAACTCCAGAAAGCATAGTTTTATGAATATAATTTTAATAGAATGTATAATCTAAATTTAGCTTTCTAAATTAATTAAACTAAATATTAAAACATAAAATCCAAAATATAATATAAAAATGTAAAAATAAAATAATAAAAAAAATTATTTTATAAAGGTTGATTTTAATGTTACAGCGAAATAGATAGTTAAGTGTATAAAATTTGTCTGCTTAGAAAAATCACAAGAAATAAGTAGAAAAAAATCATTTATAAAGAATATTTATAAATGATCAGAAAATGTTATATAATATTTGTAAATATAATGCTGGTTTTTATTATGTGTTATTCAAAATAGGTATATTTTTTATCTGAAATTTAAATACTTTCAGATCTGTGATAAAATTGAAAATTTCGAGAGTTTCTTATAAATTTTCAATTTATAATCTAAAAATTATATTTTTTATAGTTACGCTATAAAGTAATGAAACACTCCGTTGAATGGCAAATAAACCATGTACGAAATAATATAATAATACATGTACGAAAACCGTGTTATGCGGTATAATTTACTTCCAGTTTTACCTATGTTCATCATGCGTGTTTATATCTATAGACAAATATGCGGGAAATGTCGGGTACATCCCGGATGTAATCCCACATTTAGGGCTAAACTTGAGATTGGAGCACAATTACAGATCTACTTTAACTTGCATGAAATTCTGCGCGTCGAGAGGACGAGAAGTGAGAATCGGAGAGAAAAGATCAGAGAGAGAGATAGAAGATAGTTTGCGCGTACACTTTATTAGACTATATATGTAACTCGCATTACGAGAATTTGTGGGAATTGTACAGTTGGCAGAATTTCAGTCAAAACGTCTGTTAAAAATCTAATTACAGAAACCACGTACAAGAGAAAAGTTGAACTATTGAGATAGTCTCATAGTTTCCTTAAAGCGGATTCAAATAAGTGCATATTAAAATATGCATTTCCTATATATAATGCTCTTTGCTATTATATGAATTATAAATTGTACTAATATAAAAACAGATATATAAATTATATGTTGGAAATTATGTTAAATAATAACTTTATCTTATAATAGCTTAATGCGCATTGATAAGTTGAAATGAATTTGAATAATCTCATTTTGAAATTTATTAACGCCAAAAGCCGAGTCAAAGTGATTAGTGGTCAACCGCAAACAAATTTTGGCATGTAACAACAGGTCCCATGTAATGGGAATTAGTGGGCTATTACTTAGTTAATGCATTGATACCCATTTAACCGTTAATCTTTTGGCCAATCTGTTGAATCTTTGAAATTCGATTGAACAGAAAGTCTTCATGACATTAAAAACTTAACATGTGTAAATTACGGTATTAATCAAGTAAAATATTAATTTAAAAAGATGCCAAAAAAGTATATTATATATCTTCTATTACATCTCGTTTAAGTTGACAATTACTATTCGTTATATACTCTTCTTAATTTTTTTTTTTTTTTTTTCTTTATTCGATGGATCGATAAATCTTTCGCGAATATCCTATCAGCTAATAGAACGTGCAGCACTCAGCAGTTCTGGTTATTCTCAGACTTTGTAATATGCACTTACTACAAAATTGCGGATGTGTCCCATCGGGCAGTTATCGCTGCACATGCTACGTGGAATGTGAAACTCGCCGACTCCGGTCGCCCATCGTGTCATATTAATGTCCAGAGAGAGCCTGAGAGAGCAACATTAACCTTCAATTAATAAACTGGACGCCGTCACTGATTTTATCTTATCATCTTATATTAATAGCATGGAAAGTGTTATGCAAGCAAAATTAGTTTTCTCAACTCTTTTTAATTATATAAAGTAATATATATAAATTATATATATAAACATTACAATATAAAAATATTTTAATTTAGCATTGTTAAAATTATGGCAGTTTATAATATTCTTTTTTATTTTAGAAAGAAGAATATAATAATTGACGAATCACTTATTAGGAATTATTATATACAATAATGAAATGAATGATGATATATATACATCTAGCTGATAATATAAATGAATAATGTAAATTAATTTTTTTATTGTATCCAGAAGATTGGATAAAATATAAAAACATATATAAAATATATACGAAATATAAAAACACAAAATGCAAAAACATATTTCTAATTTATCGTGTAATACAATACTATTCATATATTTTGTGTGACTATGAACATTATCTATAGACTGCAGATAACAGATATGAAAGTGTATATTAAGTTTTAAAAAAATGTAGTGACATTGATAAAATAATATCACAATTTTGTAACTACTTATAATAGCATGTTGTACAAGGTTGTAGGAAGGTTGAAGATTAATACAACAGTTTGTGCAGTCTGTAAGATAAATGGCAAAAGTCTACGGACCCTTTATGAATCAAAGAATGCTACTTACTCTTCCTTCCATACACCGATGAGGATGTAATCGAAGCGACCCTCTTCCTTTCTTTGATACTGATAGATGTTGTAAAATCCGTAAGCGTCCCCGTCGGCGTTGAACTTAATCTCCGTATTTTGGCGACCTAAAATAAACCAGCAAGTGCTGTTTCGACAATCTAAATGCGATAGTTATGGTAATATAATTATAACATGTCTAGAATTTATTTCTCCCAAAAAAAAATACCTTCCCCAAAAAAATTTCTCAGAAAAATGTTATATGTCTTTAAACTGACATTATTGCTGATTTCAATTACATGATTTTGAGCGTACAATAAATATAATGCATATATGAATTTATATATAATAAAAATATATGGATATAGATATTATGGTAATTTTATTAAAATGTAATATGCTAATATTATTTGACAAAAAGAGAGAGAGAGAGAGAGAGAGAGAGAGAGAGAGAGAGAGAGAGAGAAGAAGAAGAAGAAGAAGAGAGTAATAATAAAATGTATGTAAAATCAAAAAAGAAAATAAAATATGAATCCTATATGTATAGGGGATTAATTCCTGATATTTAAAACATTATTTAAAAAAGAATGGAGAGAAAGAGAGAGAATAAATTAAATTATAAATTTTATAATAATATAATTTAATTATATTATTATAATATACTATTAATATACTATTTAAAAAATATTGTAAAATAAAAATACTTTGAGAAGTAAAAAAATGTGAGAAGTAAAAAAATGCTATCTTATCTCACATAAATAATATGGCCCAAAAATCTAGCGATAAGCAAACATTTGTCGGCGTGAGATTAAAGCGGGTTTGAACGTTTCGTTTGCGGAATTTATGCCAGCCATTTCAGGCGTGGGTTACGTTATTTATTTATAGGACACAGCAAGAAGAAGGATCTGCACACTTCTTTTTATCCTTGTTACGATCCATATCCTTCTCTTCAGTTATCTCCTCACCCTTCTTGTAATAATTCGACGCAGGCATCAAACAGCAAATATAGGCGGGTATACAGGATATATACAAAGTGTTATTTCTAGACCGCCGATGGGGAAAATAGGTAGAATAAGAGAATCTCGCGAGAAAAAATAGGTTGTGCAGGCGGCGACATCGAAGAGAAAAGGGAGCTTAGGGTATAAGAGCGGAAAAAATTATGAGCAACTATAAGGGTAAAAAATCGCGAAGCAAAACCATCTTAATCGTGATAGGAAGCGGGGAAAAGATTACGAAAGCTGAGGCAATAATAATGATATTTTCTCGCTATCTTCTTCAATATTAAGCAAATCCCAAAATTTTGGTGCTTTGTCAAATTAAATGTCTCATTAAAAGAGAAAAAAGAGAAACAGAGAAAAAGAAAGAGAGACGGGGTGAGGAGGAGGAGGAGGAGGAGGAGGAGGAGAAAGGAGAGAGAGAGAGAGAGAGAGAGAGAGAGAGAGAGAAAGAGAGACTTCTGTTTACCTTTTATCTTGATAAAACCAAGGAAGTGAGTTCACAATCAAGTTGTAATAAAAGATATGAAAAGAATGGGACAAATACGAAATTTATAAAACGAAATTTATTACTATCTTTTTTCTTAAAATTTAATCCTTATTATAAGAATTTTAAATGTATAAAAATGAATTAATAAAAATTTACATTTTAATTTATAGATATTTTTCTTACTAATCCAGTGAGTTATTGTTACCATCACACAACCTTTCCTGATAAAGAGAAATATAATGTAACGATAAAAACTTGACACGCTTCTGTGAAACTTGCGCGGAAATTTATTTATTTCTCGTGGCATTAGAATACATATACGAATATAAACATAATCGGGAGTGCAAACAGGTGCGGGATCGTCAGGACTAGCAAATAAACTTGACAAAGGAAAATACATGTACATTGTTATTCCACGCGTGTAAGCGCGCAAGATTTGGATTGCTCGCAAACTCTCTTTGAGTAAAACGCTCAAACAAGTTTGTGGCGTTTGTGCCAAGTTATCTTTACCATTGCAGCATATAAAAAAAATAGCGCATTGGTCATGTCGAAAAATTTTGTTTTTTTATCAATAGGCGTGTTATTATTATTACGACGATTCGTAATTCAAATTATTTATTGAATATTGATTTGAGCCACAAGCTCACAATATCGCGAGAAAAAGGTGCTTTTGCAGCAGAAAAGAACTTTTTGCAGCAGGCAAAACTTTTGTTTATTATTATTAAATGATTTGAATAATGTTATTATGCGCGTAAGAGCAGATCATTTCTTTTCATTCTATGAAAACCTACCTACAAATTTTTCATCATCTAAATCATACTATATTTGTCTGTTCATATCTTTCTGCGTTCATAGGCATGTATTTTTTTATGAAGACATATAATAAATTTTTTATTAGATATTTATCACAAATAAATACTTGCTAAAATTGTAAAAATTTTATTAACATTGTTTATTTGTAATAAAGCGAAGCAAAATAAATAAAATATAATAAAGAAAGTTCAGAATAAAAAAAAATAAAACAGAGCAAAATAAAAAGGGGCAATTTTGAGTGAAATGTTTTGTTCTTGATGCGGTTGGTTTTATTGTCAGCTTATCTGTAAAAATGTTGCGGGGAAAAAATGAGAGTACTTGAAATGCATAGCCTTTCTCTTTTGGAGGTTAAACAACCGAGGGCGCGGTTTTCTTCGGATTGAGAGAAATCCAGATAACACCGCAAAGTTTAAACCAGAACTCTCTTTTCAGAGAGCTTGCATTCGCGGTTGTAAGTTTTTTTCTCAAAACCCAATTATTGAGAACAATGTATAAATATAAATATAATTCATTGTGTTTTATATTTGTAAGATTACCTGTGAAGCACGTTGGTGCACGTTGGATTCATATATTATTTAGCAATAAACTGAATAATTAAAATATTATCAAACTATTCCGGTAAATTGATTTTTATTTCCGTTATTGTTCCATCGGCAGATTGATTTTACATTAAAAGTACAAATAGAATTAAATATTTGTAACGTATTGGAAAAACAATATTCTTTTATAGTTATCAGAAAATTTGTGTAATTAGATTTGATCTAGAGAGAGATAATAAATTTATAAAGCAAATAAACTCTCTCCTACTTTACTTTTACAGACTGCTTTTAAGACATTGAGAACATCTAGAAAACTTCAGAGAATCTCATTTCTGATAAAATTTACTTAGAAAATTATGATGAAAAATGTGGATCTTTATTTGTTATAACATTAATATTCCTTTAAGCGTGTTAAAACCCAAGTATTAAGATAAAGTATGTGTACATTTTGATTAAAGTAAATTGAGAAGCTCAACGATTAAGAAACAGACTTTTATTATCCTTGTATATATTAGTACAATTTAGTTAACGCTTTCTAATTTTATGTAAACAATCTGGTATTTACGTCTTCAAATTAAAGCTTTGCTAAAGAAAATATTGAATTAAAATTAAGCAAAGAATAAATGTCTGTTACTGATATAATGGTTTTCATATACTTATATTCTGCAGTTTACTTTGAAGATTAACCTCTATTTATATTGCTAATATTGATAAATGAGTTTTCTCTCTCTATTTTGAGATAAAATATTTTGATAAGTTAATATTGTATAAACTAGGATTTTGAGAGAGCGAGAAAGAGGAAGAGAGAGAAAGAGAAAGAGAAAGATAACATACCAATGTCTCGAGAATTGAAAAAGTGAACAAAAACGTAATAACACGGGATTAAAAGATGGGTCGACGGTGTTATGAAAATATTGGAAAAGTTAGGGAAAAAAAATTTGAATATATTATGCGATAAATCTTGCCTGATACGCGATCGTGGAATGGACGAACAGGATAATCGCATTGCCACTTGATAGTGCGCTCTAACGAGGGACAGTCTTAATTGTATCACAGTACACCAACATGAAAGTGTTACGTGCTGTGAAATCGGGGAAAGTGTTTTAATTGCAATATCGATGAAGCGTCGAGATTGCCACTCTCTGACGTCACTGATAGATCGCTTTATATATGGGATGACGCGTCGCAGCTTGATACACACAGGATTTTTGCAGAAATAATTGATTGATTTGTTTGGATTTCTTAATTTAATGGCCTGTTTTGTATTTGAGACGCGTAACGCTAACCAATTAGTCAATATTGTATTGCGTTAAAACTAACGCTAGTACCCGCACAAGATATTCAATTATTTAAATACATAGGTATTATGGAATTAAAGATATAATCTAATTCAGGTAAAGTTGTGTACCTTATTTTTTGTTTTGAATTAAATATACATTGCTGGATCAAAAATTATTGTTAGGAGATTTGGCGTAACTCACCAATGAAACTGACATTGCGAATATGCTGGAGAAGTCGCGGGCCGTCCGGTGCTGGTGAAAGAGACTCACAAAGATAATGCAACGTGCCCAGATTATTTACACACTCTTCCTCGATGACATTATGTACACCGTGTGCCATGGCGTAAACCGCATCCACTAAAAATAATTTAAATATCTCTGCTTTTATACAGCAATTTTTTTAATAAATGCATACTATTTATGTTTTTGATTTACATTTGATTACATCTTATATATGCTAAAAGGTTCTGAAATAAGTAGATACCCATACATGCGCTATAATCATATGTATAATTTGATTTGAATTTAAATCAATTTGATAATTTAAATATTTTTAGCTATTTTTATAAATAATTCAAAGTATCAAAAATATTTTACTAAAGTTTATCCTAAAATCTGAGAAAATATGGTAATTTAATAATAAAAATAAGACAAGAATTTCTAGATTGCATAAAGAACTCTCAAAAAAAGGAGTATTCTTCTTTCTCTAAATATTAAATAACATCTAAATATTATAATAACAGTTTTTATCTCTGTATACATGTTTGGATAATATTATTTTATCTCACTATACTAATTCGTCAATAACTGGCGATAAAATATAATTCAATTTTTTATTTCAATTTATCAATTCCAATTTATCACACTTCGTTCAATCGGACAAGTTTTATTGCTTCAATCTGATCAATCTCGAAGAATTCAGTTTCATATTATGTGTGTAACAAGCATTGTCATTATTTATTTGTTTAGAGATAAAGAGAATGCTTTGCTCCCTGATGAAAGCGTAAATTGTTCGGAAAAGAAGTCTCGTGCATAATTAATAAGATTATTTACAAAATTTATTTATCATTGTGATACAGTCAATTGTGCACACTTTCTGATTGTTTCGAAAAGACCTTGTCATTTATTTCAAGAAGAATGAAACAAAATAAAATAGATGAGAGAGAGAGAAGAGAGAGAGAGAGAGAGAGAGAGAGAGAGAGAGAGAGACAGACAGAGAGAAAGAGGGAAACGGTATAGGTGACCTAGGAAAACGTTGATCTTGCGTAACTTTTCACGCGCCATCGTGATGGCAGTGCACCGGTGTTTGTTAACGCAAAAACTATAGCGGAAGAAAATTGCTTTTCTCAACTTGCGTCATTGTTTCTCTCTTTTCTCTTGTCGCGGCTTTGCAAAAGTTTGTCACATGAAAGTTCCTCCTGTCTGCATCGAAAGCACGCAATTTAATCATTGCGGACTCTAGTCAGCTGCGGTTAATTGCAAATATAGGCGAATGCTTACGGAATTGTTACCTGGGATTAATTGTGTAGAATTTATGTTTTTGGAATTCTGCCATTTTTGTATGTTTTAGATTTATTCATTTCAATAGATTTAAATAATTCGTGCAATTAAGCCATATTATATATATATATATATATATATATATATATATATGTATATATGTATATATGTATATGTATACGAGATCTGATGAAAAAGTATTTGACAACTTTTTTTTTTTTTTTTGCATCAACCAGCTGCAGCCCGGTAGCGGGACTAGCACAGCATGATAATCTTGGACCCTATTATATATACATGCTTGATTTTTTATCAAACCACTCAATCCTTCAACGGCTGCAGGCAGCCGTGATAGTTGCACGTATTCAGTGTCCGTCGCTTTTCGTGTTTTCAGCTAAAATAACCGAACGTGTTCAGCAAAGAAGTTGCATCAAATTTTATCAAAAATTGATACGCAATCACAGACAATTGAAAAGATATAAAACTGAATGACAAAATTGAATGCGGGATATCGATTCTGTAATTCAAGTGAAGATGAAAATTACAAAAATAAACGAATTTACTAGAAAATTTATAATTTCATTGGTCCAAACTTAGTTAATTTACTTATTTTTGTAATTTTTTTTTTCGCTCTCACTTGAATTACAGAATCAATATCCTGATTCTTTGCTGAACACGTTCGGTTATTTTAGCTGGAATATGAAATGCGATGGACACTGGATACACGTGCAACTATCACGGTTGCCTGCAGCGATTGCAGAGCTGCGTGATCTGGCAAAAAATCATGCATGTGCAATAGAATCCAAGATTGCATGCTGGGCTAGTCCAGATTGTAGTTCCTGGCAAAAAAGTTGACGCAAAAAAGAAATAAGGTCGGATACTTTTTGTTCAGACCTTGTATATACACATGTATGTGTAATCTCTTAAAAATATTTTTAATTAATTAATATATATATATATATATATATATATATATATATATATATGAGAGAGAGAGAGAAAATTATATGGTTGTTACTTACTGAGATTATTAATTGAGATTATTTAATAAAAAAGATACGTCTGATCTTAACATATCACACATCTAATAAATTCAAAATACTTATTTACAATGTATATATATATATAAATTTTTTTTTCTTAGATATTATATTAAACATTGTATTTTTCAAATCTCTATGGTTCGCGAAAAAGAAAATATAGGCATTAATAAAATTGCATTCTTCGCCAATTAATGTGCAAAATAGAGTAGATAATTTATAAAATAGGATACGTCCGCGGTTACATCCTGATAAGAGAAAATCGCGCAGTAAATAATCGATTCAGGCGCGCAGTTATCTCACCGAATGACGTAAGTCTCATCATATATTGTCGGAATTACGGTTGAACGGAGATGGCTAAATTTTTCCCGTTTCTGTTTTTGAACTAGAAAAATGGACGAAGGGTGACGAAAAGTTAGAGGGTTGCCGAGAATGTTTCTCTTTCTTTCACTCTTCCTTCGATAGCTATCTTTTCGCTCGTCTTATTTCTCGCCTTTCCTTCCGCACTGATCTTTTCTTTCGCTCTTTAGGATATAAACGACCGTGAAATGTTCCCTCTCACGATTCGCGCTTCCCACAATTAATTAACTGCCATAGCATGAAAAGGAGTTTATCTATAAATAATTATTTTTTTTATCGATTTAAAACGATAAAATCGTAACTAATGCGCTAATTTAATCATACAACTATATAATAAATCAAAAAAGTCAAATTTAGTTTTTCATAAAAATTAATAATCAAAAAAATTAGCAAGTGTTAGAATAGTACATTCCAAATTTGTTCAAATAATGGGAATTTTTTTATCTTAGAAAAAAATTTAATTAAAAGTATCGTATCAGCTGACTTGTGTGAATTATGATAATTATAAATTTGTGGAATTAGAAGTTATAAATGCTAAAAAACAATTTTTAATTTTTAATCGAGATAAATCATAGCTGCCATCACATATATTTGTCCTACGATATTCAACATGACATAAAAGTGAAACAGATGATCCGAAATGTGTCAATAACAATAAGAAAATTCTATACGTTACCGACAAAAGGCACCAGACCCTCCTGTTCGTAATCGATGAGGACCTCGTCGCCAGTGCAGCGTGTCACATCGCTCGATGCATTCGCGCTGAAAGTGCATTTATGATGTTGCGACCAGAACTCCCGGAACCAGATATTCCGACAATTTACCATCTTTCCCGGCAACGATTTATGGGGAACATTGTTCTCTGTCTGCCCGTCACACTCGTCGTCCATTCTTGGCCGCAAGTTCAAATAGTAGTTGTCGAAACCTACAACAGAATCGAATCATACTTATTACATCCGAGTCGTTCAATAGCTTCGATGCATTATGCTTTCTCGCTGGAAAAACTTTTTGTACTTTTGATCGTGATAAAATTGGAACAAGAAACGTTTTACTCGAGAGAGTTAACTTTATTGATTTTAAAATTCTGAACCTTTTATAATATGTATGACATATAGACAACAAGGCATCTAATTATATAAAATTGAAGAATTTTTTGAACTTTTGAATTCATCAGTTTATACTATTTCAACTTTTATTAATAATAATTTACAATTAAATATATTAAAATCTCAGTTGTATTATCATTTTATTTCTTTTTTCCATTTTATCATGATATTATTCTGTTCAGAAAATAGCAAAACTTATTAAGCAAAAAAAATTGATAAGTTTAGATTCAGAAAATTATAGATTAAAATCTAATGACAAAGCAATCGTGATAATTATATTTTATATTTTTTGTATTTCAGCATATTTGTTTTTACAAATTTGACAGTTTGTAGAATTAATGAATGTTGACAATCTTCATCTTTTTTTTTTTGACATTTAAAAGATTATAATTTCTGATAATTTGATTCGACTAACGAGGATTTGACATTCCTGTTAATTACTTGATGCGAAACGAAAGTGCCGCTCGTTGCGTTTATTTCTTCGATCCGCGATATAATATAGATATAACACATAACATATAGATATAACAGATAACATTGCTAATGACGAGTCGTGGATGATGTGACATAATCGGTGGCGGAAAATATTACTCACTTGTCATGCGAGATTAATGAGCGTTAAGTCAAAGTTGAAACAATATCGTTATAATGGCAATGAAGTTATACAACAAGCAACTAGAAGAGACAAGGAAATTCAATTATGGTACGGTAAAGCAAATCAGATGTGTTGAGAACCGAAAGAGTTAAATATTTTAAGTAGTTTAAACATAGATATACATATATGGCATAAAATTAAAAAAGTATTTTAATTAAATAAATTTCTTATATCAGAAAGAATTTTTAGTGATTTTATTACAAAATTACAAATGCTTGAACAAAACAAAATTTATTTTGAGTATTTTATTATAAAAATTTTCTTTCTTTAATAAAAGACTTAAAAAATTGTTTGCTTTTTAATCCATTAAAAATGAAATATTAATTTTATTTTAATAAAAGGACGCTCAAAAAGCGAAATAAGCGCATATTTTTTTCAAAAGTTATTAAATAATTTTTGCTGCAAAAATTATTATTACTATAAAAACAGCTTTTTTTATACTAATACCTTGGGCGATATAATGACACTGACATGCGAAAGCTTTCGCGTATAATACATTTTTCATGCCGTTCTTTGATATACGCGTTCGCTTTTGTATTGGAATATGTATTCGGTATTCTTAAAGCTCAGACTCCGATATCGAGGATATCCTGCGAGTACGTGTCTTTGCCGGAATAAAGGGATCGAAATGATACAAGACTATCTATCAGAAAATCAGCTATATCATCACGCGTTTCTTAGCAAATCTATAATAAAATATATCACAAAAGATTTTTTGATGCGATCCGCTGATAAAAGACAAATATAGAATGTCTACAAACTGCAATAGTATTGTTGCGTCCCTGAATTTCATCCCTATATCGAAAATGTGTTCGCCTCCGAGAAATCGTCTCCACATTGTCAAGAGAATTTTTTTATCAAGACACACATGTTGGATTGATGCCAGCTGTCAAACGGTATATAGTAAATTTTTGGGACAGCTTTGCTTTTCAGTTTAGATATTATTACCTGAGTTGTATCAAATTAATAAAATTACGTTCCTTTGTCAGTGTTCCCTTATTTGCTCAGCAAAATTTTCTAATTTGGCTGCAAAGATTGAATCCCTCACTGTTCTTTTTATTAAATTTTCTTAATTATAATTTTCCAATCTATATTTATTTATATTATATATAATGCAGTTTATTTTATTTATTTTTCATTCATTAAGCGTACTCAAATAGAAGTACTATATTCATTCTTTTTTACACATTTTTTCCTATTCTAATATGTTATTTTATACGAAAGTTTATCGATTTCAACTCATTACTTTGTTTGCCTCTGATTCAGAGTAAACTCAAAGTAAACATTCTCTTAATTAATCCGATTATAATAGGGCCACACGAGCATAGTAAGGAGTCGTTTACCTTCGAGGGCGTTTCTATAGGGCAGGATGGTGATGGCACCTTCCGCCGCGAACTCTTGATCTCGGACTGGATGAACTTTAGCGCCCCACGAATCGCTACCCACCCACATGAAATGTCCCGTGCGATTGGCCCTTACCGTTGCCTGAAGCAGCTTCCTGCAACGAGATAAGCCGAGCGATAAGAATGAATTATGAGCAATGATGATCCCGGCTATCATTAACTCGCGACAAATACAATAGAGATCTCGTAGTAAGATCTGTAATCAGTTGCTACAATTTACCATGTCATTATTATAATAACAAAACATTACTTCTTGTTTTCTTTTTTCTTATTATGCTTGTAATATAATCCACATTTTCCGTAAATAGCGAGAGATGTAGCATTTATATTTTATATTGCTAATATTTTATAATGTTTATAAATTTGTAATCACGTGTCTTCTAATTAATAAGTAAATGTCCTTGGATTTATAAAAAATAACACGTATATATATATATATATATATATATATATATATATATATATAAAAGTAATATGTTGGAAAAAAAGTACTCGATTACACAATATAATTGTTATTTATTAATACCAATTGTAATTTTATAATTTTATTTTAATTCTTGTTAAATTTAAATAACAATATATATATATTAGATAACAAGTATATACTATTATTAGTAATTAGACAGAGCAATAATTTATTATTAATGATAGAAATATCTATTGAAATCTGTGCAAATCCAGAATTTGATTCATACTACTTTTGTTTCACATTGCTGGTCTTGTACTACTTTGATGGAACTAATAGAAATTGACTAATATCACTTGAAATGATTTCTGCGTTTTATTGACTTATATCACTGAAAATGTCCCAAAGATTATTGATTTGTACTACTGACAAATTTATAAAAAAGCTAATAATTATATAGATAATTATATAAATAATACTATAGATAATCTGTAAATATAAAAGTGTTTTAATAATTAGACAAATCATTAATTTAAACTAGCAACATTAAAGAAATCTATCAAAATCTGTGTAAATCCAGAAATTGACTTATACTACGTGTTTCACACTGCTGGACCTTGTACTACTAATCGAATGATAGAAATTGAGTTATATCACTTGGAATAGCTTCTGCGTTTTATTGATTAATACTACTGAAAATATTCCGAGAATCATCGACTTTCGTGCTACTGACAAATTTATAAAAAAAAACTAACATTTTACATATTACTACATATATGAATTTTGTGCGAATAAGAAAATTCTTTAAACATAGAGAGTACGCAATCGATTTATTATTACTAAATAAAATAACGATTTAATTAAGGAACAAAATTCCGTCATTTACTTACGTAATGTAATTACTTACATAACAAATTAAAAAACAAATTAAAAAAATAAGACAAACTTTATTATACTACCTGATTTATTTCAGAGATAATTAACATCTTTTAATGTATGATCGTAAAATATAAAAAAAGGAAAATTTCTTCCAAATCTTTCAATAATTTTGATATTATTAGATATTAAATTATTTTGATTGATACAATCTTAATATATTACACAGTATATATACAGTATATATACAGTAATTTTTATTGTTAAAATTATAATGCTGTAATTAAAAAAGAATATTACTATGACATTAATGCATAAACATGACATTGAAATAATTGTTCGTTGAGAGTTTCTTTTTAAGAAATCAATAAGATCAACTAGGTCAATATTTGATCTAATCATGTCGATTGTAACAATAAAAGACATGTAGAAAGAACGAGATCTTGTACATCATTACAACACCAACTTGAGTTTTGTATAGAATGATTCAATTGCATTAATCCGGAAAGATATCGACGGAAATGCAGGCAAGAAGCGCCGATAGCGAGCCGATAGATCGATATCAACTTATCGGTTTATGGAAATCGAATCAGATAATGGTTTTTCTTTTATGTCTGAAAATCTTGCTGCAGAAATCAATTATTTGCCTTACGATCTAATCGGGGATCATAAACAACAGGATGATATCGAGCTTGATAGATTTGCAGCAGAATTTTGCATTATTTCGTAATATCTATGCGTTTCCAGAAACACAGCATCGTTCTTTGGATGTTTCCGTTTATTTGTATCGATGACCTACAATTCTTTTTTCCTTTTTTAAAATTTCCTTTCTCGCTTTATTACACTCGTTTCAGTTATATGGAGCAATTCTCAGACGCATTAAACGTTATACATACTGAACGTGATGCGATATCATGGCATTTGCTTGTTGATATTACTTTCTTATCGATCCGTATAATATTTTATAGAAAATTGTAAAAAAATTGTTGAAAGGTAAATTAATTTTTATAATTATTTTATTTAAATTTGTAATAAGTAAAATTATATATATATATATATATATATATATATAAATCTTATATATATATTATACATGATATAAATAATTATAATACGTTATATATACAAGCCAAATTTATAATATATAAGAAATAAAATAAAAATTTAGATTAAACATATAATAAGTAAATTTAATAAAAATGTGATTGCAATTTTTATAATTCTTTCTCCCTCTATTTATATTTTATAATAAAAAGCAAATGTAAAATTTATATATATATATATATATATATATATATAAATCTATATATATATTATACATGATATAAATAATTATAATACGTTATATATACAAGCCAAATTTATAATATATAAGAAATAAAATAAAAATTTAGATTAAACATATAATAAGTAAATTTAATAAAAATGTGATTGCAATTTTTTATAATTCTTTCTCCCTCTATTTATATTTTATAATAAAAAGCAAATGTAAAATATAATTATGACTCCGAGTTTCATTTAACCGAAATAAAGATCACACATTCAACGTTATTTCACTGCTGAAGATGAAATCCGGCATTAAATTTATGATAGGAATACGGATTTCAGTCTGCACACAATTAAGCTGTATGTATAGTACTACTGAAAACTAGATCTAAGGAGTTGATTTAATGCTATATGGGTAGTTAGATAGTAGTGGCTAATATTTCACAGCTTAATTACAGTTTCTCCAAATTGCTTGGAGAAAAACTTTTCATCTAGAAAATATTTTAAGATATTAAACAAAGCGAAAAGACCGTATTTGATTCAAAATCCAATTGGGACTTACTTTTATTTCAAACTCAAGATTCAAGCTAATGACATTAAAGCAGAACTGTTATTAGAAATTTTTATCTTTTCTGTATAATTATGGATAAAATTATTTAAATATTTTAATCTATAAATAAAAATAATAGAATATTATTTTATGCAGTTAGTAAAAAAAACAGAATTAATTAAAATTTACATTTGAGATTTTTTCTGATTAAAATACCAAACCAATCTTAAGCTCTGTGTCGTGTATCTTTCGTGTCACATATATAAAATGCATGCAAGAATGTGGAGATATTTAAATTTTTAATTTAGGTCGCACCACGTCTTTCTCTCTTCGGTATTTCTACTTTCTTTTACTATGAGCTTTGTCGTACGTAAGCCCCTTTTCAACTTGCACTTTGAGTCTACCTAAAAAGATTAGCCGTCGGAAAAAGTAACCAAAAATCCCTTTCAGCTAGCTGTACTATAGGAAATAACATCGCATTGGAATAGTCGAACTAGAGGGTCCACTCAAAGAATTTCCTTGTATTGCAAGAAACCAAAATGCGATCGTGCACAAACTTTTCTAATCCGATGCTCAGTCCAATCAATGTCATAGTCGAGTTGCTTGATTTGTACTTCTGCTTTTGCACATAAGAAATTTGATATATTTGAACAAACAACGTCAAGCACCGTGATGTAAAGAAAAAAAAATATAATGCATTTAGTTATAGATATATATATATATATATATATATATATATATATATATATATACATATATCATATTTCGATGATTTAATGTGTCATGGTAAGATATCAGATAATATAATACAAGTTTCTTTTAGTAAAATTAATCTCTTAAAACTGTTCTGTTACATTTATTAGTTCTGTTATATTTATGATTCTGTTATATTTATCTAGATTTAAACATAACAAGCAAATATTCTTAACTGTAAATAAATAAACATTTTGTTTTTAGATCATCGCAACTATGTCTCGAGACTGGATGTATTTTATTTATCTCAGACAATATTTGCTTCAAAAATATTGAAGCAACTTATAAAAGTTGGGGACATGTTATAGAATAAAGTGAAGTGCAATCGTATGGGGGCAATCGAGCAATCGATCTTATCACGAAATATTGAAGGTGTTCCTATTGCTACTAGCAATTTAACTATTCACTTTATCCTCTATTTCGTCTGGCAAAGGATAAAGGAAGGAAACGAGTAAATATAACCGAACTTTCCCATCCTCCTCGATCGAAAGTTTGACCAGTTTCGAACGGATCGCAGTAAATATAAGTCAAATTATTCTATCGATAACAAATCGAGAATAACTTTCTGAAGATTTAAATTACAAAATTTCAAAATTTTCAGAACGCTTCGCTTGTATGTAATATATGAAAATATTCATCGTCAGACGTAATAAAATAAAATTTTTACGAGCACACACACACACACATATAAACATTTTTAAAGTAATTAAAAAATAGATAAATTAAAAAAAGGAATAAAAATAATTTTCTCTAGAATATTTCTTATATTCTTTATATTAGATACATAAATATTATAGCAATTTTCAAAAGGAAATATAGAGAAAGTAAAATAAGCTCTCTAATTTTACTTAACTACATGTTGATGGGCAAAAATAAAATATCAATACATTTTTTCTTTACGGAATCATATCTAATGTAATAATAGAATTCCTTTCCAAAGAACTTTTAGTTTGCGTCTTTTTTTTTGGAGAGTCATCTATGACCCCAATTAAAAGGCCATTCTTTTATAAATTACCGTAATAGAAAATCTTTAAAAATAAAGAAAGAGAAAGAGAGTAAACAACGTTCTCTCTCTATAGATAGAATGGCAAATAACGCGGCTTACGTTAACAAATATTTTTTGAATTTTTCTAACATCGATGCCGATATTTCTTCCAGTTTTTGGAGATTCGCCAAAAATTCCGTCAACGTCGTAGAAGTGACGTCGACCGATGGAGTAACTCCAAGGTGTATCCATGCTAGGTGGTTACTCGATAATGTATCGTTTCCTCTTGAATGCACAATAAAACCCTGCTGCTTTAAATAGACAGCCGCGCGTTTCTTTTGAGAAGGGAAAAAAACTCTCGTTCGATATATCAACTGGTTGGAGGACGAGATAAATAGAGAGAGAGAACTAACTCTGCGATGCCGACCGGAAGTCTCTTCTCGTGGGACTACATCCGGCCGATGAACGGAGTTCTGATCGATTAGGACAAATTTTCGCTTGAGTAATACGATGCACATGTGCAACGTGCCACGTGTCGTCAAGTGAACTGTTCAGAATGAGAATAAGTCGGATAAATGTCATATACGCTCCAATAAGCTTATCTCTATATAAACAACATTTTTTAATTTATACATTTTATACTTTGAATAATAGAATAAAAATGAATTAATGAAGAATTATGAATATTGGTATTCGTAAATTTGTTAAGCTTGTCAATATTTGAATAAGTTGTTTTTATTAATAATTTTCGCAATAAGAAATACAATAAATTTGTTAATTTAAATTTACAAATTTATAAATTATAAATTTGTAAATTTGACAAATAGATATATTTTCTTTTTTAAATGATTGCCATTCTTCTTTTTCGTTTACTAATATTTTCTTATATCATGTACCTTATGTCATATATATATATATATATATATATATATATATATATATATATATATATAAATATAAATTATATAGAACAAAGATATATTATATAAAAAATAAAAAGAAGAGAAGAAATAAAAAGAGAGAACTAGGAGACTCTTGATACTGCAAAAATTTTCATGAAACTTTGAAATGCCTTAGATATCATTAATTCTTCATGTATCATCTTTGCTTGATCGTTACTTGCGGATACTAATTATGAGCTATTTGCGCTCGCAAAGTTTGCGAACAAGGAAGTCTTGACGTTTAGCGTTATAATCGGAAGTTTCACACAAAATGAAACCTCGGGCACGATATGAACTAGGTTGAAATATGTCGTCTCTGAGATGACATGCGGAACATGTGTAAGATATCTATGGCGCGGTAAATCGTCTTGGGCCAAGCAACTGAGGAAGCTCATAGATCACGGTTTCGTCGAGCTTATATTATAAGACAGAAAAAGCACGTCAGTGAACATTTCACAAATCGCCTCTTCGTGCCTCGTTTGTGAATACATCACGCACGCAGCGAAAAAAAATTCGCAAAGCAATTTCGCGCCATCGACATTTACGGAAGAGATCAATAAAGTGAAAAAGAAAGAGCTCTCATATCTCACGGTTGTCACGTAAAAAAAAGATAAAGCGATTGGTTAAAATACCAACGTCTGTGATAAAAATAAAAATCAAATACATCGTTCTCAGTGACTTTAATGGATATAAATGGTTTGTCAAGTCAACAAATGTATAATTATTTGATATTTATAAATAAAGATATGATTACTTTTATTAAACAGAAATTTCTCTTTCTCTCTCGCTCTTTTTCTCTTTCTTGTAAAATATGTATATATATATATATATATATATATATACATGTTATACACGATATCAATAATTTTACAAAATTAAGAATAATTTTATATTTATAATAAAGATTTCTCTAATTATATATTATATAATATATAATATCATGTGTTGTAAATACTTATAGATAATATATATGCGAGAACGTTATAACGATCTCTCGGAAATGTAGCTTCTTTAAAAAAAAAAATATTTTCTATTATCGTCAGTTTATATTCAGACAATTTTTTAGAATATTTCTTTTTCTCTCTCTCAAAATTATAAATTCAAATCAACTTTATTATAAATCAACGCTTCATTAAAATAATTTATTTCTTTTTTTTCGAGGGATCAAATGTACTTGTATTTAGGAGACACATTCGAATAGTCACTCTTCATAGGGTTACTAGATCCGTACGACCCACTACAGTTTCAAGTACTGCTTGTTACGTGTCGAGATGCTGCTTGATATGCGAATATATGCACATAGATGCATGTTACGTATAAAATATTTATAAAGTTTCTATGCTCATAAAATGCAATTTACAATAAAATATTTAAAATGCTAAAAATAATAATTAAAACTTAAGATCCAAACAAATCACCAAATAAATAAATAAATATATACAATAAAAAAGGCATGCACAGAATATCATGACTAAAAACATGAAAAATATTTGATAATAATTATCTTTCGTATCAAGTCTTTAAGGCAAATAGGCAATTAATCCTTTTGCTATGTATTCTAAGAAGCGATGTACGCTAATCTTATGCGGATTTTCCAGCTTTTTCAATATTAAAATGGAATGTTCCATGAGTAATCCCTAACGAATATTGTAGAAGCAATATATCTTTGTTCTCCTTTCTGGTATTCTCAATCCGGTCTTCTTTTTCTCGATGAAAATTAGCTTTCTACGCTAGTTTCTTTGTGTCAACTGCGAGGGCTTGCACTGCGTTTTATAAATGTTTCTTGCATATCACATAATCAGCAGGACTTCCGTTGTTTCCGTTGTTATCGATGCTCATAAGAAATACACTTTTGCATCTGTCCGTCGCAGCTGCTCGACATTTAATACGGCGCCTGTTTCTTTGTATTCCAGACGACCAGTGAAATTGCACGCTGAATATCAGGCCGTTTTAGATTTATTCCTTTTTACAGTGTGAGCGCGCGTTGCGGTGTTCTCAAAGCGCAATGCTGCGGCGAAAGACGTTGTGAATTTCCCTTTCAGATATTAAAAACATCAGAAAATTTCGCGAAACTATCGCCGCGTGAAAAACTCGGAAAAGTCTCGCGGAGATTAATGGCAGGAAGATTTGAACGAGGAAAAATGCCATCATACTTTTAAATAAAAGCAGAGAGAATTTAAAATAGATGTCTTATTTTTGTTATAATCTGGAATAGCAATACTTTGGAAAAACTCAAGATTTATGCATTTATTAAGAAAGAACTCTGGATGGATCAGCTACATCAAAATTTATTATAAATTGTATTATTAAATTTATTATTATATAAATTTAATATATTTCGAAATTTATGAATTTCACATTGTCCACACACAAAGCACTTTCCTTTTAAAATATAAAATTAATAATTAATTTAAAAATTAAAGTAAAGATTTGTTTTGTAGAAAAGAAATAATATTTATTTAAAATAATATTTACGATTTTGAGATTAAATTATATTTAACAGGACAAATTTCTTTACTTTTATTCATAAATTATTTATTAATTTTGTATTTTAAGAAACTAAAAGTATGATTTGTACAATCAAATTCATGAATCTTGAAATATATTAGATTTATTAATGTTTTCTTCTTATGACATACTAATCCTTTCAGTTCCTCTTTAAATAGTCATACTGCTAACAACTAAATGCAAATAAATAAAGGATCAAATATGAAAATAATAGTATGATAATTAAGAATTTTAATTAAGAATTTTATAATTAAGATTATAATAACTGAGGACTAATAATTTTGAAGTATGTAAATTATAACGATAAAGATAACTGTTAATTAAAGTCAATGTTTTTATATTAAAAACTAATAATTCACTTTTCTTATGCAAATCTATATTGACTGCAAATTGCTTAAGTATTTAAAGCAATATATGTATTATATATAGTTAACAAAAAATGGATAGGAGGAAAAGTTCGGTAATGGACGTCGCGTAATAAAGTTATCTGTGATCGATTAAAAACCGAAACGAGAGCAGAGTTGTTATCATCTCGCCGCGGGAATAACTCGTTAACACGCTAATTCCGTGTTTTTCGTTCCCGCTGGGATGGAATGATGGCGTCATTCATTTCTATGCGTTTTAAAATTTGAAACCATAAAAGCACGATATAAAACCTCTATGTTACATTATTTTAAATTGCCTTTGTTAGCGCTTTCACGAGAAACACGCAAAAAAATATCACTACGTTTCTTTTCTTAAAGACACGTTTTGCACACAAAATATATATTCCGAGTTTTTTCATATTTAGATTTCTTCAAATCGACTTGTAATTTACCAAAAATTATATTAAATATGGAGGAATAAAATAAATGTGAAAAATCTTTAAGAGATACAATATCTATAAATAGCTTTGTTAAAATAATTAAACCTCAAATTATAATTTTATTAATGTTAAAGTATTTGAGAATAAAAATGAGATTTTTCTATATCTATTCACACTGTAAAGTTTTATTTGAAAAAATTTCTAACATTTTTTATTGCCTACAACTCGAAAGCTATTGGTGTTTCGCCAAAAGCATTCAATTAGGTTTACGATCGAAACGATTGCCCTAACTTATCTTTATAGACGCAAGGTAAAATTATATCGAGAAACGAAAGCTTGCAATGTTCTCTGGAGAAGTTCCAAATTCTACTGCTATAGTCTTGTATCTATATGTAATATTATACTTAAGATATATGGCAGAAAATTTTATTTTATGCTTGTATTAATTTATGCTTGTATTATTCGTTTATATTTATATTATGTGTAACATATATATGGAAGAATTCCAATAAAAATATAATACAAAAAGCTTACATTTCTGGACATTTGCTTTGATGATTTATATCTATCATCTTCTTTAATGCTTGATTTAAATACTTGCACATAAATAATATAATAAATATATTTTCTTTTTAATTTTTTTAAAATTAACTTTAAACAATATATTTGTGTATATGTTTAACATACTAGTTTCACTTATATAATATCTTTATTGCGTATTATTTTAAATCTAGAAAATTTGATATACAATTAAAAAAAAAAAAATATTGAATTTAAAATAATTTTAATAATTACATAGTTAATTAAATTTATTATTATGAAATGCAAAATTGATAATTTTATGCATTTTTTAGTTGTGTTAATTCTACAATAGAATATAATGTTATTTAGTACATTTGTTAGATAAATATAAGCGATCGAGTAATCACGAAACTCGAATATGAAATTGGACTAATGAAGCTTCCGTTGGCTGGAAACGTAGAATATTTTAGCTGAAATAATGAATACAACGGGAGTAAAAGAGATTTTTTATGCATAGTATAATGCAAGCTATATATTTTTCCTTCTCCGTGCTTTCTTGTTTTAGCCGGCTATTGTTAAAGCCACTGAGTCGAGTGCAATCTGGTTGTTTCAGCAATAATATAGCAATAATATAGCAAATAATATAGGCAAAAATGTTCAGTGGCAGCCGCGCTGCGGCGAATTATGTTATGTTTAGTATATCTTCAAGAATTTCTCTCGCGTTTTGTTTATTCTCCAATATTTGCTCAACGTTATAAACCGTTTGGTACCTTCGAGGGGTTTCAACGGCCATTTGCGACGTCGTGAGAAACTTTCGAATAACACTCTATGTTAAAATACACCCTACGATCAAACAGGCAACTTCCAGGAGAAGCTCAAGAGTCTTCAGAGAATAAATTGCAATATTCTGAGCTACAGCAGAAATTGCTGCTCGGTTGTAGAGGCCAGTCTGCCAGTTCCGGGTTTCCTCGATGACAGCTGCGATGATGAACAGCGTGATCTCCTCGGAAAGTCAAAACCGCATGTTACTTCCCGTATAGTTGCACGTGATATAACTCGTATAACACGGGCGAATACACACCGAGAAGGCGTGTCTTATATACATATATGTATATAAAGTTTTTACGCAATAATTCCTTTACAGAAAAGATTTACAGAATAGCATAAAAACCACTGGGATTATCTCGCACAGCGCTATGGCAGTCGTGCAAATTTAAAATGATTGCGCTTAGGATTTTTGAGAATTGATTCTTGTATTATATCAGTTTCTTTCGTCACAAAAATTTCTATTAAATTCGTTTATTTTTATATATTAGTTAAGCGGTTAATGAATCGTTGAACGCAACTATTGCTGATATAAAAAATGATCAATAAAAAGTAGTATTTCTTTATTATTATTATATAATATATAATATATAATTAATATTTATTCACTATTTTTTGTAAATAAAATATTTAATTATTTTTGTGTGGCATAAAATTCTTTGAATTAGCCTTTTTTAACATTTTTAACATTTTTTCTCTTTTCCATTATAAAAAAAATTACAATAAAATAGATTTTTAGATATTTTTGTAAATTGCATCACAAATGCTTTCGAAAAATTCTTTTGTTACTCGATATTAAAAAAGAAGTAATATGTCCAAATTTATTGTCCTCAACTGTTCAATTATTTCCGAATATAAATAGCATATCGAGGATCAAAACATAAAAGTCATGTTGGAAATTATGATAATAGAAGAACGCTTTTTTCGCAACAAAATTTTGTAATACATATACTATTGCGGAAAACATCAGTATTTCTTACATAAGATAGCAAATCATAATAATTATGTCCATCATTGTCACCACAGCTGTCATTTATTAATTAATTAAAATAAATTTTCAGATTGTGTCTGCGTACGATTGTCAAGCAAATTAAAGCGCTCAATATAATTATAATCACAGTTAGCAATTGTATATTATTTTAGCCCACGCTTGTATAATGAATGGTTTTCCATTGGGATTTGACTGAAAGCTCGTAAAGGATTTTGAATGAAATGCGATAGATGAATGTGTGCGCGAATATCAAGTACACATACAGTCGCAATATTTTGCTATATAAATTATGCTGTATAAATTATTAATAATGTAGTTTTTTGTTGATCACTTGTATTCAGCAATCAATTTTATGCTGAATTGTTTTATTTTATTGCGGTAATTATTAATTGGAAGAGAAGAGAGCCGCAAAAGCGGAATAGTAAAAGACTAATAACATTTATTAAACTTGTATAACAATAAGCATATATTCCAAATGTGCGGATCAATTTGTTTATATAACTGAATGAGCATATAATTTTATTAAAAAATATTAATAACATATCGCAAAATTAATTGCATTATCTCAAAAAGTCATTAATCACTTTATTAATTACTGGAAACCCATGGTAAAAACTGTAGAAGATAAACTTGAAAAATGCATTTGAATAGAAATGATCAAATAACAAATATATTCGTTATATCTTTATTGTTAGTATCATCAATATATATTTTTATTCATATAACTTTTACTATTGTATTTAGATATGTATATGTATGTGTGTTGTGTGTATGTATATGTGCAGTACAATACAAGTGAAAATATGCTTTCAAATAATATGTTTTATTTGTAGTTTCTATTTAAAAATCGCTGGGAAAAATATCTAAAAACAATAAATAATTTATTTCTCGATTATTATCGTTTTGGCTTTAATGTGAATTATTTATTTACTTTATATTGATCTGTAAAGCTCAAATTTTTTGAATTACAAGCTAGGCTGAGCCAATCGATTGTATGTTCGTCTTCATTCACGCTTTGCCCGCAAAAACTGGCAAATATCGACTTCATAAAGAGTAAGATTAATTGCCGCTCTGTTATCTCGTCCGCTTGGTTACGTTTCGATCGACTAACAGTTCACAAATGCATGCTGGTTTAAAAAAAACCCAGCCACTTTATTGTTCTATCAAAGATCGGAGAATTAAATATTAATCTTTAGTTCTTTTTAAAGCTTTTTAAAAAATAAATGAGCTCTCTTGAGTAGTACTTTAGATTGAAAAAAAGAAATTATAAAAAAACAAGAATTTGTGGAGATGTGGAGAGAATATATGCATGTAGAAAAATATATGCATGGAAAAATAATAATATTAAACTGCTTTTGTAAGATCTGGTATTCTTCATTCTCGCTCATCTGTAAAATTTTCTCGGCGTGTAACTCAAAAAATCGTAGAATTCTTTTTACCGTCCTTTATCAGCTGACAACTCGCATTCTACTGTAATTAAGCAAAAGATGGATAAGCTCGTTTGATATCGCACGTTCTGTCGTTGTCACGACGTTTAGCAGCCGTAATTAGCTTAGAATGTCGGATAAGACAAACGCGATGACACGTACGTTTACACAATCTGTTCCTAATTATAGGCGTTGATTTCAGGATTTGATATTGTTTCTGCCATTAGATTAGGATAATTGGAAATTGCTTTTTTTATCATTAATATTAGCTGCTAGATTTCAACTTGAGAATTTGAAGCGAATTTTATTGCTTGATAGCATCGTATATAACAATTTATATATCATCGATATTAAACTGCTGATAAACGATATTAATTGTTTAAAAAAAAAATTCGGATACAAATTTTTTATTTTATTATATTATTTTATTATTATTCTCTTGTGTTTATTGCTTTCGTCTAATTTAATGATTATATCAAATTTTCCATTAAACGCTATTTATGTGAAAAATTGTCTTTTTAGCCAAAATATTGCATTTTAAAATCTAATGGAATATATATTTATTATTATTATGGAATATATATATATATATATATTAAGTAATTTTCTTTAAAAATGTACATATATACACATTTTATGTAACAACAATCGCATTTAAATGTAAGGAAAGAAAACTTATCTTACCTTATGTTATCCTCGTCGACGAATATTATGACCCCCCTGGCATTGTGTTTCGAGCTCAGTCGTTCGATTATTCTATCGAAGTCCTCGGTCTTGGCATTTCTCAGGATCTTCTCGCTGACTGCGACGCAGATGTTGTATTCACCCGCAAGGGCAATGAAACTGGCGATGCCCTGAAAATAGAATTTCAGCCGCAAATAAATTGTCCATCTATCCAACGAGAAATCGAATTCCGGCTATAACATGCGAGTCTGTTTTTTCAGTAAATAAATGGAAAATAAAAAACGCTTGAAGGGAATGCATTTACAAACTTATATTTGCATATCATTTAATATTGACGACAAATTCTCAAAATTTGCATAAATATCGCGATTTTTTGTTTATCCAAAGAAAATACACGATATAGCAATACGTCTTCACTCTTCCGGAAAATTAGGTATCATATTTTTGAAGTAAAAGTTTATTCCGCTGTATTTTTATTGGAGAACTCCATATCTCTCTTACGCTAAATAAAAATTTCAATTTTAAATCAAACTTCAATAATTAATATTCAAATAATGAAATATCTAATAAATAAAGAATAAAATTTGAAGCAAATCAAATTTAAATTTTTGCAATAGTTAATTAGCCGACTTGATTGGATTATAAATTATTTCGCAATGAATTTGTAATAATTGAAAACAAATTTAATATTGCAAAATAAAATTTAAAGATTTAATTAATAATCTTAATATTATGTAAATATTTCTCTCTATATAATTTCAATTGTATAAGTTACGACATGTAAACATTACAAGTAAACACTAGAACCTGTCCCTCATGTTTTCACGCCACAAGATATATATACAAATAAATACATCAATGTTGCTCGTCTGTCTTCACGATAACATCCGGCGTTTCGTGAAATATTCCTACTCGTATATGTGAACGGAGAAGGGAGAACTCGCGCGGAAACAAAAGACGGTCGAAGAATAATACGGAATACGGAATACAACCCAAGTTGCATCCGCAGGTGTTATCGGAGTGCTTCGCGTAATAAAAATTGTCACGATTTATTACGGTACGCCGGATGATAAAGTATAGGTATATTCTGCAACGATATTCCACCACGCTGTAAGGATTACATAGCAGAATAATTCCCGTACTTTCGCAATTTTATAAGTCAAGCAAATTTATTAATAAACATTTATTAATATATTCTCTTTCTGACTAAAGAACATTATACAAATCCCGATGATTAAAATTACGTGTTATCGAAATCATTTGCAATCTAGACTTTTTTAAATAAAACAGATTGTTTAGGAAATTTATTTACATAGTTATGTTATATATAATTTTTCTTATATATATATATTACTTCACTAAACTTTTTATTTTTATTATTATAAATAATATATTATTATAAGGAAATAATAATATATTGCTTTTGAATTTTTTTCTTTCATCCAGTCAGTTAAATTTTTCGTAAATTAGAACATTTTTTGATGAATTAAATAAAATAAATTTTATTATGCATATCTGTATGATCTTTTTCTAGAGAAGCGTTTCTTTATTATATCTTTTATATTTTATCAAAATTTATATTATCTTATTTTTTATAATATTAAATTTAATAATTAAATTTTAAAATCTTAATTTTGAAACATATATATCATTCATCAAATTTTCTAGTATTATTTGACGTAATTAAACGATAACGAGTAAGAGTCAATAAAGTTCTTATTTCTTTGACACTACCCGGAACTAATTTTCTATAGGATTAGAACTCTCTTCTTTATTGTCTATTGTAAGAACAACTAAGTAAGAAAGAGAAAATTGATAAAACTGTCCAACATCCCGCTGAGAAATAGAAGATTACAATTGTGTAAAAATAAATTCTATTCCAAATTGCATAACAAAATTATTCTTTACTTACACTCATGTGCAACTTTTTTCATTTTTAATGACTCAAAAACAATTTAACATTTTTGTCGAGAAAAATATCAAATCTAAATTTTTTTTTTAATGTAATTTTGAAATATGTATCTTCCTTTACATATATACAAGCATGCAATTTAGAAATAAAATAATGTGTGTAATTGCAAAATTGAGCAAATAAATCCAATAAACTCTTTTATGATTTAAAGAAAAAAAATCTTGAAATAAAAAAATTATATTATTGTTTAAACCTTTAATGTTTTATGTCATTGAGAACATAAAGATATAAAAGATAAAAAACATTTTTTAAATTGCTTTTCGAAGAAATAAAGAATTCAATCAGGGAAAAACGATAAAAAATTAAAATATCTGAAATGCAAAACGGACATGCAATACATAGTTAATGTGGATTCGATTGATAAAAAAAAGAACATCGACAATAAAAAAGAAAAAAACAGACAAATGACGTAGTTATCCAGAAATAATGAAAATTGCTACAATAAGAAAAGGTTGCTTTATCGGGCGATTTACTTAACGAGGCTCATTTCCTTTAACTATTGGTCGCGGCCTCGCTCTTTTTTTATTTCTATATATATATATATATATATAATTCTGATCTTTTTTTTAGATCTCATCGTATATTATAAGTTTCATTATGTGTATTTGTGTCTAAGGGACAATCTTGAGTTCTTGATGATCTCAAAATACACATAATTTTATCCTTTGACATCTCTTTAGTAAAATTCATTCGTTATTTTTTTAAGTAGTGATTTTAGCCATATTAGAATACGAACGTAAATAGTTAAATGTACCTAGAAAACGTTATTGTTGCAAAAGAATTCCACTAAGTCTTCTTTGACCGCAGTTTGTACGAGACGCTTTCTGTTCCTTATAATTCGCAATATAAATCATTCCAAGCATTTTATCTCGTGCCATTATAAAGATATTAACTAAGCCACGTTCGTATAATCGCTTTTGGCGAGCTTATGTCTAAAATATGCATCGCATTTGCAACAGCCGCAAGTACTAGCGAGCCTAGCATTTGGCGTGAAAGAAGAACCTCATAAATTTCATTAAAAAACCAAAAGGAAATGTCTTATTATCCCCTTGAACGCCATCGTAGTAGAATCAGATTTAAGTAAGGTTAAACTTTAGGCTTTTTTTATAATGTGTTTTTTTTTTTAAATCCATTTCCAAAGAAACTTTAAAATTCTCTCATTATTATATAGTTGATAGTTTATTATTTATTTCATTATAAACCCGAGAGTTTACTTTGTATATAGACATAATTTAAATAGAGTATTCTTAAATACAGTGTTTTGCATAAATTTTTAAACTTCTTATGTTAATGTATATAATTTTCTTTCTAATATTATATAATAGATTGACGATCGTGTGATTTTGATATGTTTATTATAGGAATGGAATTGTCCGCGCAATAACAAATCCATTCATGCGAGGCAATTGCCGGACTATTGCGATACCTGGTAGAGATTAATTAGGCTGATCACTGGCACTGTTTAATTACTCGGAACGCGATTATCACCATTCCATCTAGTGTCCTTTCGAGAGCGCACACAGCCGGTACAATTCACACAACGCTGGCAGATTTGCCGTTCTAAGACGCGGAACACGCTATTGTCATGGACATAATTGTTCTGAGTCGACCATCTCGCCATCGTATAATTGGGTCATAAAATCGCATTTCGATCAATATTCATGGCGCAAATATGAAAAATTCTTGCGCGACGTCTCTCGACACAAGAGAAATTACGGGCATTGCCAGTTGAGAGTTACCGCATTCGTTAAATTATTATATCTACCCATTCGTCTAGTAATTACGCGGTAATAATAAAAAACGATATTGAAATGTCAATATTGAAAGAGAATTGCAGCTATTCAAACAGAGATTTAAATATAGGCCACAGATAGTGTAAGTAATAAATAGTGAATTTTCAGAGAGATCAGATTCAAAGAAATCTGAAAATTGATACAATTACAATCACTAACAATTAATTATGGATGTTGAAAATTTTAAAAAACTTTAAGTTTTTTTTTTAATTACTAATATATGCATTATTATGTTAAATAATATCCACGCGTTTTACGTGTATTTTTAAAATTATTATTATATTATTTTACATATTACGTGTACATTTTAAAATTACATTATATTTTAAAATTTTATATATTATTTTAAATTAAATGTTAAAATATTTGAACTCTTTATTCTAAGCTTTTTCAACGTATAAAATTTATATATATATTTAATCTTAAACTTTTATATAAATATTTTTAAGGTAATAATTTATTAATAGAAAAGAAAGTAAATTGAAATCCCCATTGCATTTAGTAATTTCTCTCTTTCTACATTTCTGTATACATATATCTTACATAATTTCTTCTACGAAGTATGCAATTAAGAAATAAAAAATTCAAGAAGCATAGAAGGAGGCGACCAGAAAGTTTTGCTTTCCGCAATTTTTATAAGATTGGACTGGTCTGGTAATCTTTTCGTAGAATTTCCCGTTGCATACTAATCGCCTAATTTGAGTAGCGGATGGCGCTGTAACATCACATTTTCTTGCCTGATTGCACAATTAGTTTCGTCTTCGCTTGTTAACGCGGTCGCACATAACGATTTCATATCATAATTACCATCGTTATAATAACTATTATTCAACGCAGCATTAACACGATTGTGCGGTGCGATCTAATGAGATAATACAATTAAATGTTACACTGCTATAATGCATGCTACACAGATATTTTTTTTTTTTATTAATTTTTGACTTTAGACAATATGTATCATATAAATAAAATATATATGATAAATTCTCCAAAATAATTTGACAGATCACATTTTACGAATCGGTGAATAATATTGTTATAATTGGAAATTCTGAAATTTGATCGTAATTAAAAACTCTTGAAACATGAAATATATGCATATCACTCATAAAGACAGATACATGTTCTCCCCTTATGCACCGCGAAAATAAATCAATTATTACGATCTCTCATATATTACGAACTTGCAATAATGATGATAAAATTTTATACGTTACGATATTTAATAGGTAATTATCGAACAATAATTATCAAAGGAATGTTTGCAATTTAGTATATTAGTTATTATAACGATCGTAATAACATTTTTGCAATTAGTGCTATATTATCAAGATAAAGCTGTTTTTTTGCTAAATAATTTAAAAAAATGTACTAATATATAATTTTTAAGAAAATTATAAAAAAGTACCGTTCTAAAATCTTTGTTCTAAAAGAGGATAAATTTTTTAGTACGAGTAATATGACAGGGAAAACGTCGCATTAATTTGTATCTTGCATTTATATTTTGTCCATCTTTGAATTTCATTTATATTGTATAACGTGTTGACTTTTTCAAATTAAATTCAACACTCACCTTCTCGCCGTACTCGCCTTCCACTGCAACCGTAGAAACATATTTCCATCCGAGCAGATGGATCACCTCGACGATTGCCTGTGCTTGAAAATTGTCGGGTGGTACCACTCTGCTAAAATATTCGAATCGGCTTTTATCCGAGAGTTCTGTGCTGGTGGATGCGTAACTTATTTGCGGTATCTGAAATCAGAAAGATAGTTACCATGCAATTAGAAGAGAATTGAAAAATATCACTGTTTTTACTTATGTAAAAAAATATAAAAATAATTGCGGTAGAATGAAGAGAAAAGAGAAGAGAGAATAAGTTTCCTGTACTATTTTTACTTATATTTTATTTATTTAAACTTTATTAAATTTCATGTTTTATATTGTTTATTAAAAAAGTTTTATTTATTTTATTAATGTAATGATTATAGATAAACGTATATTCAATAACATAAACGGCTGTTATATTAAATATAATATTTTTCAAAACTATTTCTTCTCGTATTACAACATTTATTTCAAGTATAAATCATATAAAACACAGAGATATATACGTGTGTGTGTGCATCTCTGTGAGGTGAATATCCTATGTTACTTGATACACGACCCTGTTTCTTGTCGTAAATATGGAGGCAGCTCGTAACTTTACAGCATCTGTGCGCAGGTAGTATCGCGAATCTAATAATCTGTTGTCTGTTGAAAGTGACTAAGTCTCCATCTCTCTCTGGCTTCTTTGGCTGCAATGGGTAATTCTATTTTTGCACAAAGAGCGTGCTTCGCTTAGACAGTTTCCTGTTGATAGTATTGTTCCTTAACGGATGTTATTGGCATTATCACGCATCCTTGTCGGGCCTATAGCGCCAACATATGCACGAAGATCGACAATAGCACATGAAAGCCGCGCCCGCATTAAAGCCTTCCGTATTAATTTGCATCCATTTGTTTCGATGGTTGGTGAGAATACTGACGTGACGTAAATCCAAATACAAGTTACGAATGATCGATCGAGACTTTATTACAAGTCAGGTCATCGACATATAAATTACAGGAATAATAAAAGAAAAAAATGTGATTGGCATATAAAGAGATCAAGGAAAGTTTCTATGTTCCATTCAAATCAGTTGAGGTGAAACAAAAGTCTGTTCATAATTAAAGCAAAATTGTATTTTTATTTGATATATTTGATATATTAATAATATTAGTTTATATTGTGATTGATTAATGAATATAATTATTATTTATTAAATGCTGCTATATTTTACTAGTTTAATTTGTAATAATATAATTTTTATAAATAAATAATATATTTAATAAATAATATATTTCTAATTATAATATAAATGTAATTTCATGTCTAATAAATAATTATATATATATTAAGAAATGAAAAATATTAATATGTAAAAATAAAAATTTTTTTCTACATGATTGTAAAATTTAAATTATAATAAATATATTAAAATTATATTGCACATGTGTGATTTTATATAAATAATCTTAAAAAAAATAACGTGAGATAATAATTGCGTGAATATTCAAAAAATATGCATTTCAATATTTTAATAAATTAAATCAAAATGTATGTTAAGTTTCTCTCTCTCTCTCTCTCTCTCTCTCTCTCTCTCTCTCTTTCTTTCTCCTGAAGTAATAATTAACTATTGTTTTCAAATAATCGTATAGACAGAAAATTTCCGTAGATCATTAGAATACATTAATCTTTTGTAGTGGTAATATCGCAAAGACATGTTTGAAAGAGAGAGAATTTAATAACATTCAATACAGCAAATACAAATAGTAACGCTTTTAGCGTATATTAAGCGGCTAAATGTGATTATTCATTATTTTGCGTTATTTTTCATTTAATATTTAAATTGTTTCGTATTTATGTATATATGTTTCATGCCGAGAAAAGTTCAATGATCATTATTTACAACTAAATGTCAGAGAATTCGTCGATTTAATAGTTATTTTATAATTATACTAATTAGAAGCTTTAATTAGAAATCCAAAATCAATGGAAATGGTTTGATGTTACAAACGGTTTGTAGATATCTAATTACCAATTGGTAGCAATTAAATCTCTATTTGATCACGCTTACTGCTTCGTTTCGTAAGCTGCTTCGGTATGTTATTTGCATGGGATTATAATTTTCATAATGGAGATTTCTATAAAATAGAATTCTTACAAAATACAATTTTATAAAATAGAATTCCCATGATACGTCGCTATATTATGAGCATCATTTACGGGTTATCCTTCCTGCTTTTCAAGAAATATTGTCTTTTAATTTTGCAAAAACTTGTAATTTTGTTTTGTTAATATTTATTTCTCTATTTGGAAGAAAACGAATTCATTAAATGGTTGAGTTTGAATGTATCTTCTAATTATTCTAATAAATGTGATCAATTATATGTCGCGATCGAGTTCAAATCTAAATCAATAATTACAAACGTGCGGTTCATAATTCTATGTAAATTATTCATTAACACACACACTTTCTCTCTCTCTCTCTCTCTCTCTCTCTCTCCCTTAGGAATAATTTACTGTTTAATTGATTTTGAACTCAATTAACGTTTTGTCTCTCCGCACTGTGGTTGCAACTATATGTCATAGCTCAGAACGGAAATGTCTGCACAAATAATCTAATTATTAGAAAGTAATCCAGTTTGTTTCCCTCCCCGCCCTTCCCAAGCATTTTAAATATACAACATTATAAAAGTTTTTGTTTATTGTAAGATTCTTTATCAATATAAAAAAACATAAAGAAATAATAAAAAAATTATTAAAAGACTTTTAAATATTAATAAATATATTAAATAAAGTAATAATTATTAAATAATTTAGAGATTATACCATAATTTAAATATTATACCATAATTTAAATAAATTAAAAAAACAATACTGCATGCATTAATAATAATTTGTGTTTGAAGAAGATTCAAATTTCTGTACAAAGTACTGAACATAAATCTTCTTAGAGCACAGTTGGAGTTTCTCGATTTGCTAACTAAATTATTATTAATATTCTCGGTACGTCTTTTTTCTCGAGCGATTCTTAACATTCCCGACAAGTGCAATAAATGGCTCGTTGTAATTCCAATGAGCGCCGTTGCAATTCGCGGAACGATACACAGTTTACCTTTAGAATAGATCCGAATACTTGAAGCTACCTGGCAAAGAAAGGAATCAGAATGAATGAATTAATGGGTGACCGGTCGAATACATAGGGCGTTTAATGGAACGAGTCGTTATGTATGTAATTAGAAGCCAAATTGCTTGTAATTGTTTTTGATCAGCATTAAAACATACCAACCAATGACGCAGAATGAAAAATTGTAATTTCATGTAAAATAATGTAATATTTATTAAACTAGACAACACAAAGCGCGCGCTTCATTTATTTCTTTTCATTATATATTTTTAATGGCAGAATTTTCAATACACTATTAACACCTTGATACACATAACTGTCAAAATATACAATGACAGAACCAATCAGCATCGCGGAAACGCGACAACAATACACTTCGAGACTTTCGAGTATCGACTTGCCTTTTTTATAGGGATGACTAGAATACTATAAACGCGCCCTACGCGCGCGCCATTTATTTTATGTGTATATAATTACTTACATATTAATTCTAGCTTTCCACTTTTTCAAAATAAATTAAATAAAAATTACACACTCACTTAATATTTAAACTATCAAATGTGTCGCTCTTATGACAAGCTTTTATTGATATAAAGTAATGTTCAGTGCATCGTCGAGATAACCAATTAGCACCGCGAAAAAGAGGTAACAATATTGCCAGTATCGATTTAATAAACTCCGTAATATATTAATTGATAATTTAATAATTGATTTATAATTTAAAATACATGTATAATTTAATATTCCGTTTGTATATACGTCATAGTACGGAAAATATTTCGGCAACGAATAATCAAAACATAACATAGTATACGGCCTTGACGATGTAAACATTAGCGCGCTAGTGTTATGGCTTACGGCTTTATTATTCTCACGGCGACACTAGAACAGTAAGGAACGCGAAACACTCCACAAAATTTCTCTATTCAACGCGATCGCGATCGAGAAATAATTTGATATCATAAATAATTAATTATCTTTCACACACAGTTTAAATTTTAAATAATACGTAATTATATCATAATGGATAAATTTCGAAGCGCGTATTTTGCGTAACGTTTTAATCAAGAATCAAAATGATTAGAATGAAAATTGTAAATTATTGTTTTATCGCGATCTTTCTCTCTCTTTCTCTCGTTATAAACAATAATTATTTCTTTAAAAATACTTGATTTTTAATTTTATTTTATACTTTATCGTTATTCGATTTTTGATAATTTAAATATGATTCGGCTTGAAAACGCGTAATAAAATAGTCAAATCGTAGGTTCGAATAATGATTAATATAATAATAAGCTCTATGATATATTAATCGTTTATTAAATAATTAATTTATAATTTAAAATACTTGTATTATTTAATATTCCACACCGTATATACGTCATAGTACGCAACATATTTTCGACCGCGAAAACAATAACATTGTATTTGGCCTTGGCGATGTAAACATTAGCGCGCTATTGTTAACGTCTTACGACTTATAGCATTATTATCATTCATACAGCAACGCTCGAGTAATAAAGTAGTACTTGTCGACTCGCAGTAGAATTTTCGTGCGAAACGGGGTTCGATCATGCAAAATGCGGGAGTGCCGTTTAAAACATCGCGCGTGTGAATCAACCTGAGAAGAGGAGGAGGCCTAGGAAAGGCATCGGGCATCGGTGGAACAGCCCTGTGGTAAGTAATTTGTTATTTGTATATTAATTATTTATTAATTGCGTACGTATAATTTAAATTAAACAATTAATCGCGTAATTTGATTTTGTAAATATATGATTTAAATAAGAGAGAAAAAGATTTTTACTTTTAAATATATTTTAATTATAGCTTTTATATGAAATTATTAGTTATTAGTATCTTTTTTCAAAATTTATAGAATTATTTTATTAATCTGTTTATTATTATATTCATCAAATATAAAATTCAAGCGTACAATAAATTTTTTAAAATATTAATTATTTTATGCGCTGCTACAATTTAGTTCTATTTGTGTTACAGATCAACCTAACGACTTTGAGAAGAGGAGGAAGCCTAGAAGAGGCATCCTGCACCGGCGGAACAACCCAATGGTGAGTATTATTATTTTTATATTCATTATTATAAATCCCTCACACGCATTAATTTGATTCAATCATTGTTTGAATAGTTTAAACAAGAGACTCATACTATAAAAGTTTTTATTTAAAATAGTTTTCTTTTTTAGAATTTATAAAATTATTTCATATTTATATACCTTCTTATTATTATATGCATCGGATATAAAATTCGATGCGCATCCGTTGCCTCAAAATGGGTAGGCTAGAATAAACGTAATCAAATAACTTTTAATAGACTTTTTAAACATATATTAAAACATATTAAAAATATAATTTAAAATATAAATTAAAACAAAAAAAAATTGATAAAAATATAAAATATTTTTACAATAATAATTTACAATTTCTTTTTTGAAATATTATTTTGATTATTCTATTAATATTATAAAATTACAATAGAAAATTATTGTTGTCAATATTACTGTCATTATATCTTTGTTCTAATGTCTAAATTTATTTGATTTAAATTTGTTTTGCCCTTCGTTATATCGACGGACTTTTAAATTTGTTCTTTACTACGTAGTTGACGTAATACGAATATATACGAGGCACAAAGGGTTAATTGCGTCCCGCGGCATACAAAGGACACGAGCATCGCATAACCATCGAGTGCAACGAGCGGCTTCATACCGAGAATCCTAACGAACGAGTTAAGTTTACTATGTAAATTGAATGCAACGGGCGTGTGAAAGTCTACGAGACGGCAAAGATTAATTCGAGTTGAATAACGGGGAAAATAACACCACTTTTCTTCTGGTGCAATTGAACAAATCAATTTGAATCCTTCGTATGTCATCAATGTTACAATAAATTTCTATAATTGTAAAGTTTGCAAATAAAAATACGCTATAATATGGCATAAAAATAGTAATCTATTTTATGCTTGGGATATTTAATCTTATTGTTTATTGATGAATGTTGCAATATTAATGCAGTAGCATAAATATATGTATTATAAAATCAAAATTAAATCGGATAAGTCATTATATCTTTTCTCACAATATTTATTAATATTATATATGTGTAATTAATATATATTATTAATGTCATTTAAATTAAATTGATATAACGTCAGAAAATTTTAAGAATTATGGTTATTTATAATTTTATTTTAGAATTTCGACTTCCTGCCCAATTTCGAATTATAAATACATACATTCAAAAAAATAAAAATAGCTTTATAAAAATATTGAGATAAGTCAGATAACAGTTAGATTTTTTGGAAAATTTACGTAAAAATTTTTTTTGAGTAAAATCGGAAACCAAGGAGAAAATCGCGGAAGCATTTCGCGAATGTCTTTGCCGCAGTAAAAACACGTCGGCGGAAAGTGAACTGAAAAGAGCACTTGGCTTCCGCCAATAAATAGAAGGAGAAGTAGTTTTCAAATTCAAGTGGGTCGTTATAAAATAATGAGACGGGCGATAAAAGTGTACATGAAATAAAATCCGTGCTTCACTCAGCGTAATTTGTGTAGCCGTGCCATTCGTGTCTTCTTATCCGATATCTTTTCATTTATATTGATGATATTCAAAATTTATATATACGCCACTAGTCTCAAAAACTCTAAACTTTTATATCGTATAAAACGCGTCGATTTAAATTATGTTACATATGATTAATCAAAAATATTTTTACTTATATATATATAAACTAACATACAGATTTATTTCTCTATGGTAGTAAAATGTATAATAGAATATAAATTAAAAAGATTCTAACATTGTGAATTATCCAATATGAGAAATGCAAGATGTAATCGTTCGTATTTCAACAAAACCCGCGACATTCGCGAGATTTATTCACGCGTTCAACATCGATGACGGCGGATCGATAGCGGCAGAAGCTCCTTTGGCGCAAGTCGATTTCGCGCGGATCACCGGATTCCTTTCAGTAAACTCGTGCTACGCGCTACGCGACGTCTTTTTGAAGGCATTATGAACGCCTGGGGTCTTATCCGAGCGTGATAGGAACGAAAACGGTGCTGTGAGAGTGGCTCTTCCTGGCTTGAGTCTCATGGATGGATGACTATGATTGATTGTTGCGCTGTCGTTACCGGTCACGAAGTTTCGGCAGTGCCATCCTCTTCACGAAAAAGCCTTCGAAATTGCCTGTTCGTTGTCGTCATCTCATTGTGTATTTCTCCTCTCTCTTTTTTTTTATCAAATTCACCCTTTGTAACTTTCAAAGGAAGCTACGTTTTCACATTTTGTAAGGACATGTCGATACATATAAAAGATCGTACCTTTAAGAAGATGCTTTTCACAAATCGGTTAGTTTTCGCTTCTCAATGGGAATGGACGCACATGGCATAACAACATTTCAAGTCGCACGAATAAGAGTCGAAATAAGTAACGAAACGTATATTTTTAGAAAGTCGTTTTTTTAAAACTTTTTTCGTATTTTTATCTTATATAGACTAATCCTCCAGTTTTTTATAAATACAATATAAAATCGTCGCGTACAATATAAAATGTGTGTATTGATGTATATTAGACATTGCACAATTAAAATTGCGAATGAATTATTATTCTATATTAATGCAGCTTTTATATCTACATTCTTTTTAGCTTATAATTTAAACAATTAAAAACAAGACATATATATATATATATATATATATATATATATATATATACGTTTATACACATAAATAATTTGTTAACAAGTAGCAAAATATTTGTCTTTCTCTCTTGCATATTCTTTTTAATATTAAAACAAACATTAGAGATTAAAAAACAAGTTAAACAGATAAAAACAAAATCAAACATAAGAATAAAATTTATATTGATCAATTTATGAAATACTCTGTGCGTATAAAATAATTAAAATAATAGTTACCTTAAAAAGCCGTAAGATATTGGCGACCATAATGGAGACCACGCTGAAAGCGGCGCCTATTACGCCTGATACCGGCTTATGAGGAACGTAAGTTGGCATTTTACCGTTTTCACATTTGTACTCCGTTATATCCTGAAAAAAAAAGATGAAATATTTTACCTATTACCTGCAATAACAGTATTATATATATATATTTTTTTTTTTAAACATTTATCTACTTTTATCTATTTTTGTCTAATCCTACATTTTAAAATCTAGCCCGAAAACTTTGAATGGAATCAAAGTGCTATTTTTACAATAACATATTTGCGTTTTCGCCACCCTTGGGCACTTTATTTATTTATTTTTGCCAAAACATATTTTAAAATTTAATTCGAAAATTTTGGACAGAATCAAAGTACTATTTTTACAATAATACGTTTGCGTTTTTATCGTCCTTGGACACTTTATTTGCTAACCACGTCCACCCACGAGATATTATCCTTAAAACCTCAATAGTTAGATATTGAGGTTTTAAGGATAATATCTCGTGGGTGGACGTGGTTAGCAAATAAAGTGTCCAAGGACGATAAAAACGCAAACGTATTATTGTAAAAATAGCACTTTGATTCTGTCCAAAATTTTCGAATTAAATTTTAAAATATGTTTTGGCAAAAATAAATAAATAAAGTGCCCAAGGGTGGCGAAAACGCAAATATGTTATTGTAAAAATAGCACTTTGATTTATGTTTTTTTTTATTAGGGTTGAATATATCGTGCGAGTAATATCGGAAAAAGATTTTATGGGATATATTTGTATCTCGTTATATCGTAGCGTGTGAAAAAGAAAATAAAATATATTTTTAGAGAAAATTAAAGGATTAATATTTTTTCTTTGTGTGCAAAGAAGAAAGAAGAGGCTAAAATAATTTCATTAACTATTTTAAAATAGAACATTATTTTATCATAAATTTCATATCTTTGTCTACTTATTAATGAAGAGAACGCATCGCTAAATTCCCATATCTTTTCTATTATGTTTCTCTTCCATTCAAACATTTACGAGTATAATTGTCGTGACGAATGACATTCGGCAGCAAAGTTATCACGTTTCATCGTGTGCAACTCGATCACGCTCGGTAAATCCTTGCTATAGTATAGACTATAACGTTTTGCGGATTCGCAATTAAGGAATCCTGTGCTATTTCAATTTGGTATCGAAGCGCATTTGTATGGGACAATCGTGCGATTCCATTTTCACCACCAAAATAGTCTATACACAAGCAATTACGAGGATCTTCCGCTAATAGAATTAAGCTTTTACACTTGACTTTTATAATATATAATGATTCGCATTGAGTGATAAAGCAATGACACAAAAAAATCAATTGAAATACATTAATATCTAAATCGTCAAATTTCTCAACAATTTTGACATTTTGTAATTTCACGTATTCTTTTATATTTATATTTTTATCGCACATAATTAGGAATAATAAAATGAGATACATAATTTCATGTAATAATAATAATATATTTATTTTTTTAATATTTGGAAACATTAATATATTTAATTGAGAAAGAAAGAGAAAGAAAAAATTTATTATTACAAACTATTGTAAATGTTTTTAAACGTTCATAAGATAAATATAAGCAATTTGTAATGCTTGTAAATTTATGCAAAATTAAAAATTTCTCATATTTATTGCATAAACATGTGCACACAATTATTATTAATAAGTTCAAATGTGAATATTCAACGCAGATCGAACAAGAAACTCGTACTGCATTGTGCCTCTACATATGATAACGAAATGCAACACGAGTTTAACAGAACCAAACTGTCGTTATTTAACATGTAGTTTGCACTGCGCGTTATAACAACTAGCACTTGTCCAGTAACGTTTTCAGAACCAATTACATTCTGCTGAATGTAACTTTTGTATAGACGAACACGTTGGACTTGATGTACTCAACGTCGACAAACAACTTCGTCCTCTTTACAGCGGTGAATGTGTTTTGTGTCTCCTCGATCTTATTGTTAATCCCTTAAATATCTAGCCATTTAGCGCAAATCGCGATAAATATATTATGCTGTTTAATTGTTAAGTTGTTGGAAAAGTATTTTTGTAAATCTGCAATCCACGAATTTTGTTACACGAAGGAGATAAGAGATCATTTTTAAAAATCTTAATAAACTTATATTGTAATAAAAATTAATTTTTTTTTTATTTTTATCCTTTTATTGATCTGATAATTACAAGCAGTTCAAATTTTTGGTCTCTTCATTTTATTAGCTGGGCTTTCTAAATTCCTCGCAATATTCGGTGAATGTTTTATCACCGATGTTGTACTTGCAATCAATTGCACATCGAAACTAATTTTCGAGAACGAAATTCACACACACACGTGATAATGAAATTTGATTGATTTTCGAGTTTATATGTCCGAACAAATTATACTTACGATTGAATTTCGCAAATTTAATTCGTACATTTGGCAAGGTTTGTCGTCACAAGATACGATTTTATTACACATTTCAACTTGTACTTGTGAAAACGCATATTCGCGGAGGCTCGGAGCTTTTGGCGAGAAACTTGAGGATATTCCCCGGCAAGCTCAAGTGATTTAAATATAGTGAAGCAAACGGGTGTACGCATTCTGTATTTCTATGAGGATGTCCTTCGCACGGCTGCATAAATCCCGAATGCATCGCGTTGCCATTTCAGGTTATTTAAATATCGCATGTGTCTCCAGCGAACTCATGACATATTAATGTAGTTTTTTTCCAAAGATAGCTTACTCTGTGTGTACGTACATGTGTGTATTACCGTAACGGAAACGTTAAGTAGCGTAAAATGTGTCGCCACGAGGAGAAAAAGAGACAACGCATTTATGAATGTATTACGTCCACGTTAATCCATAAATAATCCATTTCGTGTTATGAATAAATGCATATTTCATCCATGCGCGTGTTATCAATTATTTATGTAATAATACAATGATAACATTATTAAAAAATTATTTCGTCAATCAATAATTTCGCTTATATCACGGCAGAAAGCTATATTGCATAAAATAGCGCAAATTATATTATTAAATTATATTATATTATTATTATATTATCAAAAATAATATGCACATATTGTAACAAGCATATGCAATGCAGTATTATTCGTTGAATAATTTGGCAGATCTAAATTCACGAATATATTTTGTTTTCATTTTCAAAAATATTATAATTATTTCTCACTAGATTATTAATTCACATGTATGACCTGCAGTCAAATGCATATATAATGATGTGGAAATATAGATATAGAGAAGAGTAAAAGAAAATAAGAGAGATATATTAAAATATAATTAATAAAATATAATTAATAAATATAATAAATAAATATACCTATCTTGAGAGAAACACAAATTAAAGCTTGAAGATTAAAATTTTTAATTATTTATATAAAATGTTTTATAACTATCAGTATAAACATTTAATAAAATTTTTATATTTTTCTCGTCAAGATCATAAAGTGCCTAGAAAATTTCTCAAGTATATAATAATAAAATATAAGATTAATTATTATCCATTATCTATATGTATGCGTGTCTGTGTTATTTGGGTATCAAATATGTTTGACATGATGAACGATTTGCAAGATACAGAAAGCTATCAGTCGGCGGAACGTGATGGCTCTTGAATCATGGCATCGTTCCAAAGTGTTCGGCATCCCGAGTGAGTTTTGAAGGAGGCTAAAGAAGCCAGAAAAAGAGATTCGTATCTTTGGATCCATAGATCTTCGTTCAAAAGAGCGCGTTCTTCTAGCGAGATAACCGTTTTCGCTCGAACGTGAAAAATAAATCCTAACATCGGATTTGAACATGCATTATTCACGCCAAGAAAGATGCATTCGGTCCAAAGTAAAAAATAGAAAAGATAAATTTGTTTCATCGCTGTTAATAAATTAAACGTAATTCGCAATATCGATACATATTTCCAACAGATTTTCTATTTAAAAGACTTCTGCATTCAAAATGTGTGTCTTAAATATGTCTCAAAACAAAGAAATTAATTATAAATTTAAAGATTTCCGTAAAGAAAAATAAAATAATATTTTGTGGAGACATTTGTAAAGACATTTATACGGACATTTCAATGAATATTAAAATATTAAAAAATGTAAATGTGTAACAATTTCGCGAAATTTTAAAATTTTACTTTTTATAATTAAGTATTTATATATTGTTTCTATAAATATGTACAATATTTAACTATAGGTTTCATATGAGTTACAATTTCTGTATACATAAAATATATATGCATACATTAATTAGAAACAAGAAGAGTCCACCTTTTAATCCAATGATAAATTACTTTTCATGCAAAGAGTAATTTATTTTTGAGGATTATAAAATATGTATATATAATAAGAAAAATAAATCAATTTAAAGGTACTTGTAGAACGATAATTGTGACAATAGGGTCAATGAATATTGCGCACGCAAAAGTGTACTTTTATAAAAATCTATGATTCCCACTAGTAATCCATGATTTACGATTCTCATGTGATAACTGTTCCCAGGAGTGCAGTCATAGCGTTGAATGGGAAGCGAAGGCAATTGCTTGTCAGGAAACGCGGGAAATAAATGGCTTCGAACAAGTGTCGCATCGCGTGAAATCAAAAGATGAGACTTTTGGCAATTGCGCGGACACGAAGGTGATTCTTCAAGACCGAGCAATATGTCGCTCGGACAAGATAACACGATCCAATTTCGCGGTCTATGCAGAAAGCTATTGCATCCGATAACTTTCTCTCTATTATTTGCATAATTAAAACTTGTAACGGGATAGAGTATAATTAAATATGATAAAGGATGATATATTCTTGCATCCCAATTAATGTAAAGCGAGCTCATATTGTATCTGCAAAGCTTCAGGTTTATTTTAATATTTTAAAATTTTTTAAAACGTTTTGTATGTTGTTTTAATCTTAAAATTTTTATATATTCAGAAAAATTTAAATAATATTTTAATACTAATTAAAAAATTTTTGCTCCTCTCTCTCTCTCTCTCTCTCTCTCTCTCTTTCTTTTCTTTTAATTTATCAAGCTCAATATTTTATTAGATATATTGAGCCACGATAAGATTTTAATTTAAAGATTGGAAATAAAAAGTCTTTTGTATTTAAACTCTCATTTGTGTTACACAAATATATTTATTTACATGTTTTAGATGTTAAATAAAAATAAAAAATTCCAATTATATTTTAAATTTTAGGTAATGGAAATAATGAATAAGTACTACTGAAGTATTATTTGTATGCAATTTTATGCAATATAGTAAAATGTCAATCTCAATTTCTTTCCGGTATGCAGAATTTATGCCGCACTTGGTTCCTCCGAGTATTACGTTGCCTGTGGCGACGCAGACTTCTCTCTTTCAAGTTCGCAAGATAAATTCTCGATGTGAATAAAAAGGAGTCGGAAGGGAGAGTGACTTATATAAATTTACTACGATTCCACGAATCTTACTCAAGAAAAACTGCTACTTTTCACGATACATTCCATGTTGAAATATTTCTCAAAATATTTAAACGTTTTGCGATCGCAAAAAGAAACCTTCAATAATGATGAATTTATTTGTATATATTTTATAATGTAAAGTCAACATTTTTTTCAAACAACTTATTTATAAAAGAAATTAAACGCCAGTTTTTGAACATGCATACACATATTCGTACTAATTCGTTTAAAAAAACTATTGGGAAACAATCAAAACTTCAAAAAATATACCTAAAATTTTCATGACATAAAACTTGCAATTTACATTCTTTAAAAAACATTTTATATTTATAAATTAAAAATTAAAATATATATACACATAAACAAATAAAATATTATATATTAGGATCCTCCTTTTACACATATTGCATAAATTAAATTCGTGCACGAAATATTGAAATATAAATGCAACTCAAATAAGTTTTTGTAGAAGAGGAAAATATTATATCGTAATGATGATAGCAACATGTCCTTAGAATTATTTTTGTTTCTAACTAACAGTTTGCTGGCACACTTTGTGAACGTTCTGTCCTATATCACGTTCGGTCGGTACGTGACTCACAATTAGAGACGTTGCTCTATGTCGCGCGGTTTTTTTACGTAAAGTTTTGCAGATACGCCCCCGTGTCAATTGAACGTGGCTGGCATTACGTGCGCCAAGATGAAAAGTGAGCTCAACGGGTACAAAGAGCGTCTATCGAACTGGTGAATTCCGATCTGTTCTCTTCGGAATTTTGTCCGCCGACCTTTTTATGCTCCAACCACACAATGGTTCTTATCGAAAGGCTTCCTGCCGATGGTATAATCACGGTGAATGATCCTAATCCCTGGCGCGCAACATCGGGATATCGATTTCTACCGTAATGCAGTTTTAATACCGAGCTGATAAAACTTTCGGATTATTGAGAAAGAATTTGCGATATCTATTTTCAGATAATAGTTATTATTATTAATAACTTTCTACAGAGCTTTCTACGTTATCTCTTTGAATTTTTCTTAACTCTGCTTCTAACTTTCATACATTAAAAAAAAAAAGAAAAAAAATTGAAAAAGATTAATAAAGAAAAATTTTGCATTATAAATATATATTTTTCAAGTTTTATATCAGATTTTATTCTTACTGACATAATAATTGAGAAATATTTAAGTTTTAAAATTTAAATACAATAAAATCACTTATTTATTGAATTTCATTGTCACTTTTATATTGTGGAATGTATTTATTGCCCGTAATAGTCATGTAATTGTAAAGCCTTGGTATGCTTTGTTTAAAAGAATTAGGTTTTAAAGCTTTATATAATAAATTTATATTTTATTCTATTTTTGTGATGGTGTTTAATTTGTTTTTTTATTACAGCTCGACTTCTTTTTTCCATCAATGTCACACGCTGTGACAACGACCCAGAAAATCCTGTTCGAGTCTTTGACCCTCTGCAAATCTACGGACTTTATTACGGCTCTTCATCAACTCGATCCGGCAGAGTAATAACGTTAGTTGCTGGCTTGGCAAAAATCCGCGGCCTAAATATCATTTGTCACGATCTGACAAAAAATATATATATATATATATATATATAAAAGACTCAACATTATATATATATATATATATATATATATATATATATATATATAGAGTATAAATAAAAAATTTCTTTCATCTGCGTTACGACCAACATATTGGTACAAAGGACAACAATGCTCAATGCTTAATTTTTTAATATAAAATATTTTTCACAAATTCTTTGATATCAAAACGCGAAATTTTTCCAAACGCAATTTTGTATAAAATTTCTTTGACAATTTTCTTTACTCTTTACATATGTGTTTTTGTAAAATCACGCAATCTTTTTGCTCTTGTGTAGAAATTTATGTGGTTGGCAGTTTCTATGTTACGGATTTTACGTTGCGTGAAAAACAACGATATACCTCTTTCGCTTTCCGTGTTTCATGTTTTGTGTTCTTGCTTGCTTTTTGCGCAATAAAAACCAGGACCATTAATCAGTATCCTGAACGATGGTAGTATCCTACCATATTTTCAAAGATAGACAATGATAACAGGGATATTGCAATTTCAACTTTAATTTGTTTTAATAACAACAAAACAGAATTTTATAAAAATCGAAAAAAATTTTTTGAGAAAAAAATACAGAAAAATAAGTTAGTTTTAGAAATAATATAAAAATATAATTCAAATATTGCACACATACACGCAAACAATAAGATTAATATATTTTTTTAAGTTTGAAATTAACTTTGAAGTATATATTAGAAACATATGTAAACACAGTAAAACAGAAAAAGTAAGTAAGACAAACATAAAAATATCGAACTATAATATCATAGAATAATTCTACTAACTTTTCAATTTATATTGCTTTAATTTGTTTGATTTATTATTGAATGAAATGCTACTTGCATTGTTCACGTCAAAACTGAAATTTAATTTTCAGAAAGAGGAACAAAATTATGACCAATAAATAACATTTATTTCGCAATGTAATTTTCCTTTACATCACAATATTTTTGCCATCGACGTATCAATGCGTTAATATTGACAGAATGGAAGGAGTTGTTTGTTCTGACGTCTGGACCATTGTAATACATATTGTAATACACATCTCCCAGAAAATCAAAGAAAAACTGTAAACATTCAGATTTCCATCTGTTTAGTCCCTTGAAGGAATATTTGAGCGGCCTGCGCTTTCAGTCAGAAGATGAGCTTAAAACTTGTGTATTACAGTAGTTTGGACATCGAGATAAATCCTTCTATACTGCCGGTATATTAATGCATTGATATGTTGATGTCAAAAATATTGTGATATAAATACATGTTCTTTACTGGTCATAATTTTATTTTTTTACCTGCTTAACTATCTAAAAATTCTGATTTTGATGTAAACGATCTAAGTAACGCCTTTGCGAGAAAAATGAAATTTTGCAAAAAAACTAAAATTTATTATTCCCAAAATAGAGACAAAAATACAAAAATAAACGTGTGAGATAAATATCTAGAGATGATTTAGGATTAATTTAGTATAGAAGGTAATACGACATTTCCGCAATTGTTATCACATCAATTGTTATCACATCAATTTGAATAGGTTCATACACGCGAACCGAATACTTCGTGTCTATAAGAAATTTACTTGGTAGTAGAGTCCACAATTTCCGATTCATATCGGATTCTTCCGCCGGCAGTCATCCGTATAGATATCAAAAACCGCTGGCTGGCGGATGTCATCCCCCTCCTTTCTTCTCTTTCACTCTCTTCGACACATCGTGCTCTTTCGAGCTCTGGGTTAACTGGACCCGGCCAAAAATCGATCGATGACGAGGAATAATTCCTTTCAATCTACGTGTATTAAACTCGATTTACATTGCAAGAGATATATAATAATCAATAAAAGTAAAAAAAAAAATTTAAACTAGTGTTTTTCATTTATAATTGCACAATATAATATATTAATGCATTACTCAAAAATGTCAATAATTACTTATTAATGTTCCATTATAAATTACTTGAAACAATTAAGTCAATAATATTTTTGTTTGATAATTAAATAATTAAATGAGTAATTAAATGATCTTACTTCTTTTCTCCATACCATTATATAAATTAAGTTTACCGAAGGATAATATTTTTGTGTTATCAAGAAATAGAAAATCACAATTTATTGCATCATATATTTTTAGCTTAGAGATTATCAAATTACAGAATTCTTCCAAAGCTCGTAAAAGTCTTTAAAAACATATCGTGCACTCATAAAGCTTATCATGCTATAAATTGAAGTCCAACGTCACCCTCGTCAGTCGCCGACGAGCCGCAGTAGTAAACTAGACGTAAAATTCTACTTAGCACAAAAATAGCTATCGTAAAAATATGTTCGTTGTACTGTAGCACACAATTTCAAAAAGAAAAGAATCCGAATTTAATGAAAAAATGCGTTTAATGTACGTTTATTTCTTTTTTAAATGAATTATTTATAATAAAAATATAAAAATTTAACTCTGCAAATTCTATCACAAATATCTATTCCTGTTATTGATCTATATCTTTTTGAAAAATATCAAATATATACAATTCGATGAAGTCACAATGTAATGATAATAAATTTGACATATACGAACTTATTAACTGTCACTTCTTGGACGCGTACCTTGTCAGCGAAATGCCGTTTTTATTGACATAGACAGTTGATCTAGGCTCTACTGACGGCTGATATTTGATTCGTCGATTTCAACAAGATAATTTTGTAACATGTACGCGTGCACTGGTCAGTCAGGATGAGGTATCGATCCCTAAACGATAACAAGATATGTATTTCGAAAGATTACTCTGTCGCTTAGTTTGATATGTTCGGAACATGCAATGTAAGACTCAAAGATAACAACAATGTGAGATAATCATGGACAAAAAATAATGGACATCGTTGTTGTAACAATAACAAATATAATGTGATAATCGCTGATAATAATGTAATATATTATAATAATGAATACTATATATAGATTGATATATATAAAATATAATAATATATTATTTAAATGTGTGTATATCTAATTATAATAATTGAAATAAAAATAAAGAATTTTCTGGAAAGTTAGCTCTCTACTTCTTTTTGTTAATTTAATTATTAATTAAAATAATTTAATTATTAATTAAAAATCTTTTTTTATTAAAATTCTTTTTTCTTTCTTCTCCATCTTTTTCATATATATTTAAAAAAAACTGCTCACATGAAACACGATCAAGCTGTTGTAATTTATGTCACAATCGAATGTAAATGTGAATGTATCTATTTTGCGATACAATACTACGTAAACAATCGACCAAATAATTAAATTGTAATATTTATTCAAATGTAATATTTGTTTGCTTCATTGCGTGGAAAGAAGCATCATATTAAGAATAAATTCATTGATCATATAATCTATCTATACATAGTTTTATATCTTTTTCGAAATTAGATAGGAGTGTTAATCGTATAGTTAGATATGGTTATATTGCCTGGCAGTAATTTTCGGCACTTAGGGTGATTAGAGGGCGATAAGGAAGCGAAGCGAATAGAGGAGCATTACGACGATCGATGGTAATCCGTCGCGTTAGGATTCGATCGTACGCAATTCTCCATTCTTCACGGACGCTCGTATCATTTTTTTTCATTCAAAGTTTTTGTCGTTAAAATGGTTTTCTTGCAATTTTTCACGGTTATAAACGTCGTCATCGCAAAAACATTAAAGTAATTTAGCTTCTAAATCGATAAAGTTATCAAATATTCACTTTAGCTTAGAGCTGATTTTCAAGGCTATTGAATCTTGAGCTCATTGTCAATTTTCTTTAATATTGCAGCTTTTGCGGTGTATGTTAAACCATTTTAAAATATTACCTCATATAATATATAATATTCTTCTCATATTGTATATAATGTGTAATATAATATACACGTACATATCGTTTGTGCTAATATAATTTGGTAGTGATTAGAAAATGCATTTAAACAACATAATTCACTACAAAACATAATTACAAATATCTTTTCTTTTGTGTACTTTTAATGTATTTATATATTCCGCAACGTGTGAGAAAGTTCTTCGCCATAATTCTTGTCACATTGATTAATTTCAATATGATGTACTAACACGAAAATAATAAAAAAAGCTGGTAGAATAGTTCGCTCTTATCAATAAAACTTTCTCGGCTGTAATGATATAATTTGCACGAAATTTGTAGATAATTTAAGTTATTCTTTTTGAAGGTAAAGATATTACGATATGCCACAGAACATGGCAAATTTAATTTTATTTCTTTGATTAATTTAGAATTGATTCTTTCGCAGCAAAAAGATTGAAATTCTAATATTTCTTAGTTGTATGTCATCAAAACTTATTATTTTTAACGATATATAATTTTTTTTAAATTCACGCCTCTTTCTGTCTCTCTACATTTTAAAAATGTGTAAATCTTTAGACATCTGTTTAACAAATAGTAATATTGAATTTTTGTATCCTTCATCATTCGCATTTTAAAATCTCTCGAATTTTGCATCGAAATCTTCACAATCTCGGACATTTGTTCTAAAATCTATGCATATTCCTCTGCATTCTCAAATTTTCAAATCTCGTTTAGGCAACGATTTTGTTTTGCGGTAGTTCTGCTTCTCTTTTCACACGGAAACGGTCGGTCGGTCGGTCGGTCAGTGGCATGCAAGTGCGAAGGGAAAGGCGAAATATTCCTGAAATTGCATTCTGCATGATGCGAGAGGCGATGTACCTTCATAAAACTTGTATTACAAGTTCTTGCACTACAAGAACAGCCATCAGCGAAACTAGGTGGTTAAATCAAATATCGACAAAACTTGATGAGCTCTCTTGTGACAACATGGGAATACAATGACAACAGTAGGACTTTGCGAAACTTGATTTCATTGTTTTGAACAATTACGCTCGCGTACCGACTTTGTGCGTATACGTATGTGTATCAATGTAATATCTAAACAATATCATATCAATTTATTAATATTAATAATATCTAATAATCTTCCATTATCGATGAAATGCACAATATTTGTGATGTATTTCGTTGATAAGTTTTTGCAAAATTAATGTTATATTTTCTGCAGCTATAGAAAAAAGTAAAAAATAAATATAATTTTTGAAAATAATATATATATATATATATATTATATATATATAATTTTAATTATTTTATTTTAATTATAAAATTATTATTAAAATATTTAATAAATCGATCATTTTTTAAAGAGCGAGCATTAAAAATTAAAATTTTCGACAATATATGATGTTTATTAAATCATAATATATATATAATTCATCATTGTAGATGATGATGTGTATGATGTTATTTAGAAATAATATGTATTAAAATATGAATATTTGCTATAAATAATCATAAATTGTAAGTACACTTTTCGAACGACCAAAATTTCTATTTTTGTTATTCTCAATTAACTTGTTTTGATAATAATTATAAAATATATTTGAAAAAAAGAAACTATTGCCAGATTTATTATTATATTCTGCGAAACATGTATAATGAAGTTTGCTAGTCCATTTGTAAAATGTAACTGTAAGAAAAATACTCGTTATACACATTGCTTTTGAAACTTCAGAATACTTTGACGAAGAGAAGAGCGCATTATCGAAAACCGATATCCATGCAAGGAAAACAGACAGACTGTAATTACAAGACGTTACATGATACCAGTGTACTTTGGCAAGCCATTAAGCAGTTTTTTTAAATGTAATTCGTAAAAACCGCTCCAATTTAATGTTTTCTTTTTTACAAATAACATTGTTTCGTCTGCTATTTCGTGTGCTTACCGGAATAGATAGGAATTTATTATTTCTCAGTGAAATATATGTTTCATAAAAATTTTTAATATTTCTTCTCTGACAATACATTTCACGTAACTGAGAGTTTCCTTGTGTTTGCTTATTGTTAGCTGACCGTTATACAATATAACATAGCTTTATTTCCAAGATACAACGTAAGTAAAACGTCAAGTAGTGAATTCGTAAATAAGACTGAAAGCTAGCATTGTTTTATTTATCTTCTTCAGCCAATGCAGATACATTCTATTTTCTTATATATTTTGTGAAACAACTCTTTTCATTAAAAAGTTTAAAAATATTAATAGAAAATTTATATAATAATAATATATGTACCATATATTATATCTTTTCTCTTTGTTGCTGAAATATGACTATATAATGTGAATATAATTTGTTATTGGACTTTATTACAACATCGTTTTAAATACTAATGATGGGTTTAACGATATATTGTTGAAAGCTTTTTAAATTAGTTTTTTTTTATATTTATTTTGTTTTTAATCTCAACGTTTTTATTTAAAATTCAATTAAATGCATGTTCAATAAAAAGTTGTTGCAAAATAATATTAAAAATATATCAAAATAAAATTATCAAACAATATTACATTTATTAATGCTTCTTTGAAATGAAGACTCTTCATTGTAAGATAATTTATCATGACACGAGCTACTATAGTTACCATAAAAAACATCTCGCAAAATATAATCTTAACGATACAATCCGATGAAGGCGCATCATCGGTAAGAAAGGGGTAACACGCTGAGCTGCGAAAGTAATTAGTCTTATCCATCATCGCGATTGATCATGACGCAGCAAGAGGTGAGAATCTTTATCTTCTCCATTTTTCGAGGCTTATAAATATGTACGAATACACGCGCGCGTCTGTCAGTCGTCCTTCCTTTTCTTATCCGTACTTTCAATTTGCGGGTTACTTATTTGCGGTCGCTTCATTTAATACCTCACCTTTAAACGATATAGATATATGTCACACTCGACGACGGAATTTAGGATACTTTCATCAAACACCCGATCAAATTGTCATAACATTTGTGTTTAATTATCGATCCTGTGGACACAAAGGCTAAATTTGCAATATCGCAAATTAATATGAGTAATGGGATCGAGATCAACACCGTGGTAAAACGGTGCTTTGTGATAAATGGCGCGGGCGTTCCAGCGATTTCGCCTAATATGATCGTCATCAAGTAAATGACATCGCCATCGACACTCCATTGGCTGTCCGCAATGTCGTTCTGTTGATGAGCGAAATACAGTAGCGAATAGTGCCACCATTGAGACAAAATCATCATAATTCTCGTCTCGACAAACATCGCCATTATTAAAATTTAATAAATTTCAAAGCATTTGTAACATCATATTAGATATCTCAACATAAATGAGAATTATATACATCGGCAGAAAAAACTTTACATTACCATAGTGTCAAAGAGAACTATTAATAAAGATAACACAATAATTTATAATAGTTTTAATAAAATATGGAATTATGCAAAAAATAATTCTATTCTTTTATATTATTAATATTACGTTATAAAATTTTATTATATAATATTTTGTATCCAAACTGTCTCTATATTATATATTACTATAATGTAAGACTTTATATTGTTATAAATAATTTGATTCTTTAATTAATTTTAAAACTCAAGAGTAATTGCATATAACAGTTATTTTATTTCATAATTAATGACATAAGTTTTTCTTTCTTATGTATATTTTATATAAAAGTAAATAAATCTGAGTTTAATTTCTTCAATATTAAATATTTAAATGATTTTTCCGGTATACTCTTTACTTAAACTGTTCTAATAAATGTGATTTAATATCTAATATGCACTATATATAATGTAGGAATCACGTTTCTAGGAAATGATAAGAAATCTCAGAAATAATTGCGATAATAAATACAATTACATTATTTTATTACTAAGACTATTTAAATATTAAATTTGTATTTCATGTACGAAATTGTAAACATTTACAATTTTCACCATAAATTTTCATGGTGACATGTGCTTCTGACATTTACCGAAACGCGAAACGTGATATTGCGGAAGCTGTCTAATATTTGCGAGCAGATTTCGACACGGTATTTGCAGACGGTTGATAAACTAGCGCTTCTTTCCTGAAAATCCTTTATGTCTAGATAAACGAATATGCACCTGTAGAATTCTCTTCGTAACTTTGCATTTCGTTTTACGAGTTGACACACAGTTATCACTATGATGGAATTAAATTTCACCAGAATGAACGCTAGCATAGTGTGATTGTAGTGTGATTGTTGAATAATATTTGAATAAAGATTACACATGAGTACCGATCTTCTAACGAATGAGCAGAACAATTACAGTAGTATAACAACTGTAACTGTATAACAACTATAACAACTGTATTTTACAAATAATCATATGAAAGATTATAGCAATAATGGCTTATTGTTACAAATTTGAATAATTTGAGTATTTTAATTTTCACGAATATTTTCGATATTTTAATTCAAAGAAGATTTATATACTTTTACATAACTCTTCCTGTTTATATTTTTAAATTGAGAAATCTTTGATTTTTATATATGTGAATTTTATAAATATATTATTAAATTCTCATATTTTTGAATTGTTATATTCAATAAACTTACATCTTGAATATTTGCCTACTACAAAACTTCCTAATTTGCTTCTTTAGGCTATTAGTGCTTTCTTCTCGTAACTTTGTTGTTAAACTCTTACTTACTCTAACTCTTACTTACTCTTATTCTAACATTAAATTTTCAGTATTTTTACCTTTAACTTTTGAAAGTTTATTAACTGTAAGAAATAATGTTTTCTTGCATGCAAAATTTGAAATTCTGTGACGTAAAATATCTTTTAAAGAATAATATATATATATATATATATATATATATATATATATAATAATATATATAGTATTTTCCAATGTAAAATCATATAAGCTATATTTTTATCAATGTGCTATTATAATCTAATTGTAAGTATAACAAAGTTTGATTGAAAAAGTGATACAAAATAAAATGAGAAACTATTATGTTAATTAAAAAGTCAAAAATCTCTTTTTCCTTTTTTCATCAAGCAATTTTACATGTTAAGGAAGCACCTTTTGAACTTTCGAAAAATGAATACATTTTCTAAATTTTTTGCAGCACGACTTAATAAAAATTTTTTATTTTTTTACAATATTAATATAATATTATTAAATATTTAAAAAGTTTCATTTTAAAAAAAAATTTTTTTTCGAAAATTATGCGAATATTTGCAGATTTATATTTTCATGCACGGTGTGCATTAGTTGAAATTTTGCATACAAGTTCCTAATAAGATTCCGCATCAGCTAACAGAATCTTTTTTTAATCCAAACATTTTTTTTGTTATAAACAAAAGAGATAATTTTTTTTAAACAAAATTTTTTTAATATGTCGCCATTTTCTTATTTTTAAAAATAAAAAAAGACAGTTGTATAGTAGATAGCTTTTAATATACTTAATTTGTAAAAAAAAATCTGCAAAAATATTTTTATAACTTTAAAAAAAAATTTTATTTAAGTGTTTAATAATATTATACTAATATTGTAAAAAACTAAAATGTTTCTATCAAGTCGTTGCGCTGCAAAAAAATCTAGAAAATGTACTCATTTTTCAAACGAATATACTTTTTTAATTAAAAAATTATGGATAATTATTACATGTATTATGCTCGATAATGACATAAAGAATTGTTTTAAAGAGTTTAATCAAGATGTTCAATCTTAATCTAAAAAACTCAATTTCTTGAAACGGAAACCAAGGACATATGTGTGCGCAAGCTTGCATTGTCGTGATTCGTTCCCTTCGTTGCACTTTCCAACTGCAATTTCTCAGAGCTGCCGGAAATGCTGGTACTACGTTCGATTCACTCTATTTGTTTCTACTACGACTTCCGTTACTAATATATGAATAAAATTTGTTCAAGAAAACCAATTGAAAATCGATATCTTCGTGCTGTGCTTTCTTTGATTATTTTTGATAAATCATTAAATTTTCATTTGCTCGTTCTTCATCATACATCAAAGGCAAAAAGATAAGTATATACATATTTTCAGAAAATGTCTTTATCAAAGAGATTTCACTTGCCAAGACTGAAAAGAGCAACATTCTCATTTATGAAATTTTCGGCCTTTACAGACCCTTTTGTATTACATTTTTTATTAAGTCTATATTCTTGATTAAACTTTAAAATAGCTTTTTGAATACTGACTATCGAGCATAATGCGCTCATTAATTATTCATAATTTTTTAATCAACATTATGTGAAATTGTTAACAGTGAGAGAAGCTCAGTAACTATTTATAACTTTTTAACTAACATAATAGCTTTTTACTCGATTTTCTGTCCCTTTTCTAATCGAGTTTCGTTTCGCTTAGACTATTACATAACGTTAACGAAATTTTTCACGAGAGCATAAAATTGCGGACCATCGATTAACGAGAGCCCGATAAATAATCTCCGCACGTGCGTCCTCACTGTTCCATCAAGCTCGTCCACGCACTTGACATAATAATTTAATCTATTTCCTTTCATTTCCACCACTGGCGACCGACCCAGTTATAACCGCAAACCCTATTTAGTTACGTCATGATGCTGATGTCGTGGCATGTGATTTAGAAACAGACGGCCATTGTCCGCGAGACAGAATCAGGTCGATTTGCAGCGATTTTATTCTGATCTTATCTGAAGACAGGACATTTCATAAGTACAATTTAATCTGACATTGCTTTGCGCAATGTAAGCGTAATTATATTGTTCGAATTTGATTCTATAAAGTATCCGGATAAAATTTAACTAAATATAGAAAATGCACACAATATTATAATTTGCGGACAGATTTGACATAAATTAATATGGGTCGCTTTTGTGCTGCCGTCTTGCATAATGTGTATAAATTGAGCAGAATAAATTTAAAGAGTAAAACTGTGAAAATTTGAATTAATTAATTTGAATAAATTAAATTTTTTTGAATTTTAATTTATTAATTAAATTTAATTGAATTTAATTTATTGCCAGTTTGGTCGTATAAACACTTGTTTATTAATTTATTAAGCTCTTTGGCTTTAAAATTTTAATTTTTGAACATTTTAAACATACAAACTGTCAAAATTCTTGCTTTATAAAGCATTAAAGCGTTTCTTACAAACACAAATTCAATTTATATCGTTGAAAATTTCTCGCCACAATATTTCCAGAGTACACATCGGATTCTTCCTGCGGAAGAATGTAGCCTTATTGGAACATATATTATACAGACGAAATAAACCAGTAAACAAGAGGGTGAAAACTTTTTTTTATAAGACTCTCGCGGATAGTTTATGTCACGAGCACAACTACATAGAAAGGAAAGAGCCACTACATAAAGAAATGAAAGATATGTGAGATTTTAAAAAGAAAAAATATAAACAGATATATATATATATATATATATATATATATATATATATATATATATGCAGGACTTATTTTTTTGGTCAGTCATCACGTGATTGGCAATCATGAAACAAGTTTCTTTTCCGACTTCTACTTCTTTTCTGAGCATCCTTTATCATCCCAAAAAGTAATTTGTTATGAAGAATACTTACACGATCTCGTGGGAATCTTTCAATATTAGAAAATCCAGCTCGTAATATGGGAAACTATGCTCTTTTACAAAGCTGTTGCTACTTGATAAAATTTATCAAATTATGTTCAAATATCGTATTGCTTAGTATTGCTTTTAATGCCGTTAAATATTATAATTTAAAAATTCAATTCAATGGATTAATATAATAAGAATATAAACTGAATTGTATAAACACTCTAAAAAGTCTTAGAAAGTGTACAAAAAATTAAAAAATAAATAAAATATATAAAATAGAGGTTATTGTATTCTCTCCATTACATATACATATGTACAATAAACATACCTATATATAGGTATGTATATATAATGGAGAGAAGAAATATAAGATATAATATTATATTTTTAATATTCATAATTAAATGTTAAATATGCTTAATTTTATGGCTTATATTAAGCATACTATAAATTTTTCTATACTGTATATACATAGTTTTTTTAAGAATGGAATTTAGTATTTATTTGTATATTTATTTGTATACATATAAAATATTTAGTAAATTTATCTGATAAAAATCAAGAATATTCTTCGGTATATTTGTCTCACATCTCTACACAATTTATTTTAATATAAAACTATGATATTCATAGTTTGATATTATGTGGATCACACACACATACGCATGCACATATACATACTTGATAACAATTTGTGTTGAACTATCATTTGAAGCGATTTTATCACACGTGAAATACCGCGTTTGTCTACGGTTCACTCTATAATAATATGGATCAGCTGACTTACTAAATAAAGGAAAGAAAAAAACCGATCGATCGATCGTGTATTTCCTCTTCAGCGTGCGACCTCAACTGGAGTGGCTTGATCTCGAGTAGCCGTGAACAAAAAGTGGTTTGTATACACCTTCGCTACATCAATAAATATTTACCTTGTTTTCACTCATCATCGGTACTTGCAGTAATCGCGAGTGTAAGAATCGCACGTAGATCGATGAATAGACTCACGTCACAAACTAAACCGACTCGTTCTCATTTGCAACCAAGCAATACATATTTACGCTTTTTCACTTTGATTTTACGGCGCCATTGTACTTTATAATATTCGTAACGAGGACACGACGTACTGATTCGGATTCATCTCGCAGATATATAATTTTCATCAATATATATTTATCATGCGTCTCACACACTCAGATAAATCGCAATAACAATAGAATTACCGAGGTTACGCCCTGAATTATAAAATAATGGCTATATGATTCTCCTATTGCTTATTGTAATATTTATGTGCCTTTTCTATCATATAAATTATTATGATTTAGTTATGTGTAATTCTTTAAAAAAATGTATCCTTTCAAATTAATTTATAAAATAACTTTAATTTTATTGATTTTAATGCAATCCGAATTTTGTTGATGTTAAAACCTAAAAGTATTAAAACGATATTAAAATATATATTATACATATTTTGTTTTTCAAATTTAAATTCTCTATTTAAAAGCTAAAATAAAAATTTATATCCACAAAAATATCTATTTTAATACAAATAAAATGTGCAAATAGTAAAATTTATATTTCAAAGTTATTAAGTTTTGCCAATAAAATGTGCACATGATATTTACACTTTAAAGTTATTAAGTTTTTAGAAATAAAATCATTTTCTTTCTCACTTATAAAAATAAATATTTTTAGAAACATTCTTTTTATTCAACACATTTTTTTATTGCAATACTATTTTTAAACTTTTTTTATTCCGTAAAATAAACCATAGCTATTTTATCAAATCCTGTATTTTTTTACAAAAAAATTAATTCACACATTTGATTCAATTTAAAATGTGGCATTTTTTTAAATGTATGATTTTTTTAACATTGTATAAAAAAATTGGACAAATATTGACATCAATCATTAAAGATAGCAAAGCTTAAAAAAGTATTTAAGATAGTACAGTATTATTGCAATAATATATTTATTCCGATAACATAGTCATGCAATATGCATAACAAACTTTTTCCTTTTTTTCAATTTGTAGAAATAAGTCATAAAATAAATTTTACTTCGCCAATAAAAACAAGAGAAAAATTAATGAAAAATTAATTTATAAAAAAGATAAAATATACAGAATAAATACCTTTGACACTGGCGTGAGAATAATTTTCGAATAATAAATGTATGTAACTATATGGATATATGTACATCCATATTGCTTTGTCCTAATTTCTACTTTTGTACGATTTTTAATTGGGTTGCTGGTAACATTTTATATCAATTGGACAGTCTGTTATTTTACAGATTTTGCCATATATACATATATTATATATGTATGGCAAAATCTGTCAAATAAATGAGACTGTATATATATGTACATATGGCATATGTATATATGGCAAAATCCATTTTGCCATATATTATATGTGTATGTATGTATGTATGGCAAAATCTGTAAAATAAATGAGACTATCCAATTGACTGTAATTGATATGAAATATTGCCAGTAACACAATTAGAATTCGTACAAAAATAGAAATGCAGGCATTACGTACATATAAAAAATATGTATGTATATATATATACAGAGTGTATTTGAAATGATGCACTAAACTTTAGGAGCGTATTCGAGAGGTCAAAATAAGACTTTTTTTTCTTATGAACATGGGTCTGCAAATGAATCCTTTAAAAGGAATGTACAAACAATTTAATTTACAAAAAAAATATCAAATAAACATATGCTCTGATATAGAGAGAGTTTAAATAGATTAATATGAATTATATTGAATTATATTTTACAGAGAATTAAAATACGCGGAAAAATATGCAATTTAATTTTGAGTTATGTAAAGTATAATTAATAAATTCATAACACAAATTGCTTCTTAATATGAAGTAAATCAATAATAGATTTCTAATAAACAATTAAATAAAAGTAGAATCATTGCACGTAAAAAATAATTATAAAAAATAAGAAGTATTTTTGAGACATAATCGGTGAAGCTTCAGTTTTGAATTCTCATTAAATAACATTGAAATAAGTTCTGACGTCAGTTATTCACTGAGTCAGAAGTGGCGAGAGCATACTAAGAGTTGTTGCATTTAATCAGTTTTGTGGAAGATGTTATCCAATCGTCTCTTGCCGCCGCATCGACGTGGATAACTAACTAAAGCAGCCCGTCGTTACAGTTGCTAAAGTTCAGAAACTCTCGGAATGTTAGCATGCGAACAACCGTATCTACTTTCGCGAGATACTCGTCTTGCTAAGAAACCAGACATGATAGTGCCAGTATACGAAGTGCGAAAACTTTCGAAGGAAAATAAATTGCTCCGATACTAAAAACTCAAAAATTTTCGGTTTTGCTTTTATTTCTTATAGCTTTTTTAACGCTTTGTGGCCTATTGATGTTGATAGAAATCATAATACAGAGTGATATCACGAGCTTTCTTTTCTTTCGGCTACAAATTTTTTAACATATTTGTAATTAATCTTTATAACACAACAATTTCAACAAATTTGTTTTTTCAATTCTTGAGTTTCGTATATTAAATATCTTGGCAATTCTTGTCTTAAATTAAAATTTTATTAAAATATATATATTTGACAAAAGAGCTTAAATTATATTTTAATACCCGAAATATTTTATATTAAAAAAAAAGAATTAACAAGAACGAGAATAAAATATAAATTTATTTGTAAAATTGTTTCAAACAAATTTACGATGATTACCAAGAAAGAGGTGTAAATTTTTGAACCTTTCCTCAGATCCGTGAAAATCGCACCTTAGGGAACAAAAAATGTGTTACTAACTCGAAAGCATACTAGCGATCAAGCTGCGATAAGATAAAATATATTATTGAATATAAAAGGAATAAACGTTCCTCGGCAGGAGGAAAAAAGAAAGTAATGCGCGATTATAGGACCTAAGCGTTGCTCTCGATCAAATTTCTATCTTCCTTGCAATCTTCCTATCATTCTTGCAAGATCATAAATATTTTCCTTGCAAAATCGTGCGGTCTATTTTATGTCTAAATAAATTATATATTAAATTATATATTATTATATAAATTATATATTAAATCTTTTATCTTGAAATTAATATACAATAATATAATTTTCGTGTTAATTTAACAAAATAATCAATGATTGAATTCACGCGTAACATATTGTGTTCTCAAATCACGAGAACAATTGAAATATTGATCGTGAAATTCATTTAAAGGTTATATCTTTTTTTTTTTTTAATTTTTAAACGGACATATCAAACTATTGTAACTTGATATAATATGTAATATGCGTTTTTATAAAATAAAAAACTGAATTTCTTTTGAATAAAAATTTTTGTAAAAGAATTAGCAATTTATAAAACCAATGTTTGTTATTAATCTCTTTTATTAATTCTAGAATTTAAAATTGTAATCGTTTGAAATTTAACAGTTAGTTCTTGCACAAACATTGCAATAAATTACTGCTACTGTTTACTACTATTATATTGAAAAAATGACTTACCTGATTCATGTACGATCTGACGAACTCCATGCTTTGATCGAGAGCATATGTATCGCTGCTACAGGAATCGAGGATGAGAGCACCCAATGTTGTGTTTGGCAAGAGTTCTGTATCAGCGTTAATCTGATCCAGAACATACAACATAGCTTCCAATCGTTGCATACCCTTCTCTTCTTTTACGGCCCCGCATGGTGATGCGCCGATGGAACTTGAGATCTGAGCAAATAAATGTATACGTGTATTTTATGGAATCTTTACTTCTCTTCATACTTATAGAATTACGCATTTTTTAATCATAATTATAAAACAATGTCTTGCATTATAATATAAGGAATAACTTTTTTCAATAACATAAGAAAGTTCAACTTGAAAAAAATTTCCTATAAACCATAATTATACCATATAAATTTTTTATAAATTTCTCGAATAAATTTCCTCAATTCGATTAAAGCTAAATAATCTAAAAATTAGAAGTTAGATAATTTTATTTTTCCGCTGTATTTTTCACGCATTGTGTTTCAATATCGCGTATAAACCTGAGCAATTTAAACACAATGTCGGCACAATTCAAAGCTGCATTGTTTCCAATCGAAACAATGCAGCTCTGATATTTCAACGGCGGTAGCGCAAAAGATAAGATAGATGTTCAATTTTCATGGATTAACGCCATACTTTTCCCCAGAGCCATTCGTTCCTACAATGTCTGGCTACAATGGTCAGGGCTTGCGGGACACGAGACCGAAGGGATCAAATTACAGGGAACTTCGACCCTTCGTCGTATCCTGGAGCATTATAGTCGGATGCGCTGCTGTTGACGTCAAGAGTTAAAGGAGTATGAGGGAAGTTATGGTACAATACTATAAATCCGCGGGTCGCTACGCTGATCGTATACGAGAATTCCGTCAACTCGAAAATACACAGTTCGGCCAAACACGCTCGTAAATCCTGACGACAACGCAATTCCGCCGCTGATTTTAATGTTTGTAAAATCAGTTGGGAACGCTGATCATTTGTTTTCGGGGTCACAGAGTTTTCCCAGAATAAAGCTTTTAATTCTAACAATCCGAAATTTGTTTTGGTCTCAAAGTTCGAATAATAGGGGCTGACGAGACCCCTATTGTGCGCTTGACCTATAAAATTAGGCATTTGATCTATTACGTATCTATTTGTCTCTTATTTCAATAAATTCATGAATTTTATTTCGTTTTATTTTTGATTCAATAAATATTTTAAATTTAGAACAAAAAACCTTTACAATAATATAAAAATATATGTATGTATATATAATAAAATATATAAATTTCAAATATATAAATTTCACACAAACTTAACGTTATTTATTTTTTCTTACATCAGTATAATTCATCATTTTGAATTAAAATATCTTATAATATGCTGTACCGCTATATTTGCGAAATCATCGTATACGAAACCTAAAAGTATTTTTAATTAATATCAACCAGTTTATTAACAGTTTATCATTCAGTTTATTGAAGCAATTAATATTCAAATTAGAGAGATATATACATAATAAATTATATTTAGAGAGAGAGATACATAGTAAATTATTTTTAATAAAATATATTTATATTATTGATTAACAAAAATATATAATAGAACAGGTTTTTTGGAAACATTTTTTTTTAGCTAACAATTTTCATTTGTTGCTTGCAAACGCGGATAATCAATGTTAACTTTGTCACTGGAAAAATTGTTACGTTGCTTCTCTGTTAATTTATCAGAAAAAACTAATCATCCGGGTGAGTTCAGATCACTCGTTACTCATGTGTCACTATATCGAGCGCAAGAACAACCCATGTAAGAAGGAAGTTATTCGTTGGCGGAAGTTCGATGAACGACGGTTATTTTGCACGAACTAGTTGCGCGACAACAATAAATCAGCTTAAAGTTTTTGATATTATTCCACCTATAATTGTATAAAGAGGTAACATTTCAAGAATGTTTACTTCGCACTTTGTATAATGATCGAACTTAGCCGTATTCGAGAGGAAGAAATCGAACTTTTCTATGGAAAAAATAAGTGGAACATTAAAGTTTAAAAAAGCTTTCTTTAAAAAAATCACAAACTGCATATTATACCGTAGAAATCTAGAAATCGTATAGTGCATGGCTATAGAGTGTGAGTGTTCTATATCTATTATTTTTTAATCGTAAAATAAATATTACATATTTTCTTTTTTGCACACCAAGTAAATCGCGATATTGCGAATAATTTTTCACGGAAGTTCTCAATTTTTAACGAAATAAAGTTTGGATATTCTTGATATTGGAGCTCAACTTTTGCAATTTTTGCAGTGCTGCGCTCATACATTTCTTTTTATTTCTTGGTTTTTTTGGGAGGTAAAATATTTTGCAATAATAGTACATTTGATATGACTCTTAGATAGCGGGTTACGGTCTCTTACTATATTTTATCTGAATCGCGCGTAATATGACGTCAAAGGCGAGATCCCGGGTTGATTACGTCAAACTTTTGCGTAACACATATTAGATAATTTCGAGAGTTGGCTTACTTTCCGCGCATCAATAAAATAATGTATTTCTCGCAAAGCAACAGAACGTGAATATTACATATTTTACTGAGTTCGCGTTTATAGTCTCTGAATAAATAAAACTTGAGATGAAATTAGGTCATATGTGGCTTAATAATAATTTTTGGTCTCTCAATTTATTTTTCTTTCTGCTTTGTGTTTTTAAAAAGTATATTTTTTTTTGGAAAGAAATGTATTTTATTTTGTTATATAATGCATAATAGAATTTCAATAAACAAAAAAGCAATTTTAATTAAAACCGCAGATTTTGATATTTTATTTATTTTTACAAACTGTGGAATAAGGCAAAAATGCGAGAATAAATTTTAATTCCAATATAAATTTAATTTCAATATATAACTCGCGTCAATTACAAGTTTAAACGATTGCATTAATATAAATATTTGTATTATTTATCTTACCGCGCATGATAAAGATTACTTTTAATAACTAAAGACGTATATTTCTATATATACGTCTAAAGAAGTATATATTTCTATATATATCTATAAATTGATACCTTTCCGTTCGCACTTTACTATCGATTGTATTAAACGGAGCTTTGATCGCGTCAGTTAATATTGATGGTAATGGTAACGAATGCTGGAATGCATCTATTTCTTCGCCATCGGCGAGGAACGCTGTATTTTTATTCAAAATATTCGTTATTTTCAAGTGGACGAGTTGCAAAGATGAGAACGCGATTGCTGCGAGGTACTTTGAGATGGGAAAAAAGTAAAAAAAAATAAAAAATACAGTTTCGTGAACACAAATACAACGCTCAGCAGAATTGCATATTGACCCACTCTGGGTGAGTTTTGATGTAAGAAAAATTTCATACTCATATATATATACAGTCAACCCTCCTATAACGCGGTACTCTCAGAACGCGGTTTCCATATAACGCGGAGCTGAAAATGCGACAGCCCTCCTATAACGCGGTACTCTCAGAACGCAGTTTCCATATAACGCGAAGCTGAAAATTCGAAGCCCTCCTATAACACGATACTCTTACAGCGCGATTTCCGTCAACAGCATCCCATAAGTTCCTTCCGCGTAGCCTAAGAATGTTTAGCCTATGTTTAGTTCGTTAGGGCCTATTTGAATTATAAGGGAAAAGATGGCGCCAGTTTCATGTAGGTCCAGGCAGTCGGAAGCTACAATCGAAAACCAATGTGAAGATGAGCCAAGTGAGGAAGACATTTTGCCTATTAAAAGAAGACGAGTTAGGCGACTCATATTATCTGACAGCGAGGATGAGTGTTGAAAGATTAAATTTTACAAAAGTCTTTCTTGTTTTGTTGGAAAACAGTTTTTCAGTTTAGTTTTGGTATCATTTCTTTATATAAACTCTTCAATTCAATAAAAATAATTTATAATTTATCTTGTCCTTATTGGTCTCCATATAACGCGGTACGAATAATGTGATTTGTACTAATTCTGCGTTTCTTATAGCGCGGTTTCCATACAACGCGGTAGACGGTTTCCATAGAACGCGCTACGAATTAGCCTGGTTTGTACGGTTAAATCCGAGTTTCTTATAGCGCGGTTTCCATACAACGCGGTACGCACTCACCGCGTTATAGGAGGGTTGACTGTATATATATATATATATATATATATATATATATGCACACAGAAACAGTAAATAGAACAGGAAACTGAATGTATAAACTTTGTCCACGAAAAAATTAGAAAAAATAATTGTTAATTAAAGAACCTGTACATTTTTTTATTTTTTTTATTTATTTATTCTTTTTATTTATTTGTAATGCCATTATTATAATAAAATTTGATTATACTGTAAAAAAAATATTTCATGAACAGCAAATATAAAAAGGTATAAAATTTTCATTATTTATTGCGTAATTTTATACTTATTGTTTTTATACAACTTTACATATTTTGCCTACAGTGTATATCTTAATAATAATTGCTCGAGAGGTTATATTAATCATAAAATATTTAATGTAATTCTAAGAATAAAGAGCTAATTAGGGCAAATTACATATATAAATGGTTAAAAAATCTTATTTTTTATTTAATTTTACATTTAACTTGAGTTCTATCATTTAATAAACCAATTAATAAAATATTTAATTTCAAAAGTTTAGAATATATGAAGCTTTTGTAAATCTTTCTTTCTCTTTTTTTACCTGTCTCTCTGTCTCTCTATCTCTCTGTCTCTCTTTCCCTTTCTCTCTCTCTCTCTCTCTCTCTCTCTCTCTCTCTCTATCTATCTATCTCTATCTCTAAGTTTCTGTTAAGAAAAATTTCAATTTTAAAGTTAACGATAAATCTATAGCTAATAAGAAATACGCAAACACTGATACATCTTGTGTAAAGAAGCTTACCTGCTCATGCATTGGAAAAATTCCGCCGAGGATGATGTCACCACTGATGCGTATCAACTTCGAGCCGTCTTCACCTCTATTCTTCGTGCTATAACACTCGCTCGTGATCAGGAAATACCATATCCACAGCAAGATTCTGCGCAAGCTCATCTTGGACATGGAAATTGAATAATTCAAGCGGCTCGTGGTTGATACTTCACTAAAATGTGAAATAACATTTCAAAGTTATTTTGCGAATTTGAAATCAGAGTTATGTGTATGCACAAATATATGTTTTACCATTTTGACATTTTTATATGATAATATAATTATAAAATTATATGATAATATAATTAAATTATAAATGTTTTTCTGGTTATATTAAAATAATAGGAAAACACTGAAGATATCAAAGGTATTAAATATTGAAGTAATATTTTTAAAATTATGTTTCCATTTCTTCGAAGAAAAAATAAAATATTAATGTATTTTAATATTTTATTTTAATTAATTAGAATACAAGTATGCCTTATATATATCTGACAATGAGTTCTTTTTATATTTCTTTATATGACATGAATTATTAACATTGCAGCTACAACGTTTTTCTAAGAATTGTTTCGAAACGACTTATAAGTGAATGTTTTAAATCGAAACTTTCAATAACTGATAAGCAAGCTTCATATATAATTCGCTGTTTGTGCGCTAAAAATATGAATTTATGGCAAAAACAGATAAATCTTACGTACACAAAATGTTTACAGAAATGTACATGTATATTGTATATTAGTATTTCCGTCTCTCTCATTCTTGTCTATTTTAAACTTTTTTATTCGAGTCACGATTTTTCTGTGAATTTTTCTGTGAATTATGAAATAGCTTCTTCTCGACGATAAATCTCTGTCGTTATGTTAAAAATTTCACGTTCACAGATCGAACTTTCATTGCTTTTAAATTTTTTTCTTAAAAATGATTGAAAAAATATATGTCATTATATTAGAAAATATATTAAAATAATATATATATATATATATATATATATATATATATATATATATATCGTGTATTTTGAGCATTTAAGCCAGATACGGTCTTTCTTTCTCCCTGATTCGATCTAATTCAGTTTAAAGTATTACTGTTTCAGGAGAATCGAAGTAACTCGCATCCTAGCGCTTCTCCTTTAATTACTTCGTAACCTCGGTGTAATATAGCCTTACATCTTTATTGTTCAATTTTCTCTCCACAGTTGTTGCAAAAGCTCGATTTTTATCGTTAGATCTTCTAATTATATTAAAATTACTCATTGTATAATTTATTTTACATCAATGAGAAAAAAAAACAATTATTAATACATCACTCTTTAATTTCTTTCACCTGCCCGCTTTGAGACATTTGCTGCTTTACTTCGGGATTTTTCAAGTACGTCATTCTCTTCCGAGAAAAAGTTATGAATTGTGTGTCTGCTTGCGCCTGTAATTTAATTTGATGATGCAGATGAGAAGGCAGGAAAACACTGGCGGTAAAATTACTTTGTTAAACAAATTTCACTTTTGCTCACGGCGTGTTTCGGTTTTCTAATATCTCTCTTTTGCTTCCTCCAAAAGCCATTCGAGACCGTAATTTTGCAATTTACTTCGAGTCTTTCATTTAACTTAAGATCTTCATCAAGAGCATACTTGTCGCAGGTTCTTTATGTTTAATGCTAAATGACGACTAGAGAATATTTTAGTGCAGAAATGTATATCGTGTAATCAACTGAGATAATTACTTCAACACTTTATCTTACAATTAGATTCACCCTACTTGGAAATTTTTTTTATCTCATGTACAGTATACATGCGCGAATAATTATTTAGATAAGTTTTATCTAAAAATCAGTTAAATATTAATTTAAATATAAGCCATGACAACACAATAATTTATTATTTAATTGACTAATTTATAAAAAAAAAAAAAAAACTGAAATAATGATATAATTAATAAATATTAAAGAATAACTTTAAATATTATAAAAGATATTTATATTCTACACAAAATATTTTTGCGCACGGATTTCAATTAAAAGCAATTAATTGAACTTGTTACTAAATTTTGAGAAAAACGCGAATTTCTTTATGCGACGTCATCTTGGCGGTTCATATTCAAGAACATATGCAATACGCTAAACATTCAACGCCTCAACTGAGATTGAACGACATTTTATCGAACATGCCAGCATTCAGTGAGGCATGCCACTGCTCCGAGAAAGAATGTAGAGCATTAATGCAACCTATGACAATAATCGCCATGCGAATTTCACGTAATTTCGACGCATAATTAGGATGCTTTGTTTTATCGGAATTTTAGCTCTCTCTTTTATCATAGAGCATACGTTATAAGAAATAAAGCTCTTTTTCTCCCTTTGTCATTTTATTTTGACAAAGCGTTACAAAAATCGTTTTCTATTTTATTAAAGACCAACATGATGTACAAATTGTATTACATCTCGAAAAAAGGGAAAAAAATAATAGCTTTAAAAGTAATTCTCTTGATTTTCTTTGAACTTGCAAATTGAAAGAAGAAGAATAGAAAAAAAGATAAATTAATTTATATTTCTTTTTATATATTTTTTTTTTATTTCAGAGCAAAGTTATTCATAAAAAAATTGATATTCTTGTGATTTTATTCATCTTCTGAAGACAAATTATTAAAAGTAATATTAAACAAATAAAAAAATTATGGGTTCTATTTTTTTATAATTATACATCACTGTAATTTAATGTTATTTCATTAAAATTTGTTTAAAACACATGAAATCAATTTTATATGGCAAAGGTGCTCCACCATTTCCCTGTTTCCTCAGTAATGTATCCTCAGTAATTTATTTGCGAGTAATTCAGTAAAAGAAGCTTTTTGTTAACAATAATGCTTTAGAAATAATATGTTTCACATCTTTGATTTGATCCGTAAGTCAAAAAGTACCGTCAGAAAGTGTTACGGAAGATAGCATCTCAAGCAAAGATATCGTTTTACTCCAACGAACAACCTCGGAATAATGTGCCGGCTATATTTAGAAGATAGACGACAAAGAGAATTCGCACCATCACATCGGGTAAAGGAACGTAATGCAAAGAAATACAGACGAGTTTGAACTACAAATAAAAAATGATCGATTACATATCGTTTATTTGCTCAACGAATTGATTATACGGAGCAATAAAACTTTCAGAAGAACAAAATACAATCCAGCCCTCTCGAATTTTATTTTTCAGATACGATTGTACACAGAAGAAAGATAATACATCGCTAAAAAATGTTAAATATGAAATAAAAAAACATGCTGGAACATCCAGCAAGCTTCAAATATTACGACTACATCATTTATAAGTATAAGTTAATATAGATGTTAATATTATTTTAATTATTATTAATTATTTTATTTATACAAACAATTATTATTAATTACTTTATTTGCATTATTAAAATATTAAAAAATTACATTTTTATTTCATTAAAACGAGGATATAAAAAGTTATAAAAAATTTTTGTCTGCACATAAAGTTTTTAAAAAATATTAAATCAACATTATTTTGTAAAATTTTAAAACACTTAAAAATCTTTGTAAGTAATTATGGTTGGAATATTTAGTTGTTTTAAAAACCAAATTTGTTTACTATATGCTTAGTATTTGCAAGCAATACATTAAAATTGATATCTATAGATTATATATATATTTTTTATCTATTATCAAGAGATGCTTGATTTTTTCGATTGACGAACAAATCGATAGATTACTATCTTCGTTCTCGAGAAATGTGCCAAATCCGCAATCATGCTTTCAATCGCATTAGGAAAGAGAATAAAGAAATATGTACGTTTGACTTGCAAAGAATTTTTCATAAAATACAAGATTTAATATCTCTTGAAACTTTTTTTGACATATCGTTTGAAAGACTAATCGATACTCATTTTATCCAATAAACCAATCATCAAAGAAAAAAAGAAAGTGACCTTTGTAAGTCGATCAATTAAAATACTTTCACTTGATTTTTTAATTATGTCTAAGGGAATATAATTCATAATAAATAAAAGAAAGAAATTGCCCGTTCAGATATTTTATTAATAATCAGATGTGTCTTATTGTTCCTTCGACACTGGTATTTTAATGAAATATTTTAAAGAGCAAATTATTAAAGGAGATAAACTTATTATAATATAATATATTACTATAATATATTATATATTTTTATTTGAAACATTATATGAAATATTGTGTGACATTTTTTTGAGTAAAAGACAAGTGTGACGTTTCAATGTTAAAATCGCCTTTTGTAGTAATAATCTATTTTCTACTTTAGGTGCAATTTCCTGTATTATTATAATTCATATTTTTTAGTTTCAATCGACAAAAGATTGATTGATCGATGTTTACAATATCTAACAGAACTTTCTCTAAAGAAAGCTTCTGGATAGTTTCATCTGTCAATCTCGCACTGGTTTACACTCAATCAATGACACGCTGTTCGGATTCCTGTCCAGACGCAAAGAAAACAGAAACGATAAAAGAGAAGCTTCGCCACCATCTTGGCAACGTTCGAATGATCGGGGCCAAAATTGAAATATCTACCCGTGCGTGTAATCCTTCGATACACTTGATTCTATTCGGTCCTGGCTCTGC